>NC_143514.1:18686198-19395184 GCF_031878675.1 Megascapheus bottae
GAGGAGAGCTGTGTGACTGGTCCTGGGTGTCAGAGCAAACTCTTTGTGTGTTCCCTCTGCCCACCAATTGAGCATTGCAGAAGTCAGATGCTTGCCTGATTGGGAAGTGGTGGAGACAGCAGATAGGAGGGGACTCCTGGCACAGAAATCGCTTCTAAATGGGGCTGCTGTCCTCCACTGTGTGTTGCCCCTGGTAGCAGTGGGTCCTGTGGGAGGGATCTGTTAAATCAGCCTAACCCCCTCCCTCACCCACACCCCACTGAGAAGCTGCAGGTTGAAGGGAAATCTGCATGATAAAAGTTTCCTGCTGAGCGGGAGCTTCCCCTACACAAAGCTGCTCTGAGCCCAGTCTTTGTTCCCAGACACCCCAGCCGAGGCTGGGCCCATCTGTGCCTCTTTTCATTCATTCCCTTGTGAACATTAAACTCACTGCTGGCTGGGTGTGAGGGAGGCCTCAGAGTCTTTGCAGACTCGGGGGTCATGGCCCTGAGCCCGCCTTCATGTGGCCCTAAGACCAATGGGAGCCTGGAAAAAAAATCCTCTACATTCTCCTCTGTACCCCAGGCAATGGCTGATTGTCTGGGTGGCTTGACCTTAGACAGGATTTTTGAGGAGTCATTTAAAAGGGTTAAAAAAACAAAACAAAACAGCTGAAACACAAAACAACAAAAAGCAAGTGAATGCTGCTAATTTCTTAGAAAAATCATGATTCCTAGTTTTCTGGCTAAAACTGTATCTGGGACTTAATAATTCAGTATTTTCTGGTTGATCAAATTCCCTCATCTCTATACACAGGGATTAAAAGTTGCTGCTCAGTTTAAGCCATGGTCTCACAAAGCTCTGTTATTTATGTATGAAGTTTGGGGAAGATGGACGTGGTAGAATTAAGAAATCCTGTGAGTTTCTGGTTTTGTTTCCTTAGGATGCAGATAACAAAGTAGAGAGGATTTGGGGCGATTGTACAGTTAGGAAGAAGTACTCTCACGTGGACCTTGTGGTGATGGTGGATGGCTTTGAAGGCGAAAAGGGGGCCATTGTGGCTGGTAGTCGGGGATACTTCCTGAAGGTAAGAGTTGGCAACCAGTGGGATAAAGAAAGGAATAAAAAAGGAAAGCATAAAATCATAATCATACTTAAAGAGGCCCACAAATCTGCCACTTGTGCTGCCTGCTTGTCTGCAAATGTGTAGCAATTAGATGCAATTCTCCTTCTAAGGCAAGAGAGTGCTTATCCAGATTCCATAGAACAAAAGGCACTCAGTGATCCTCTATAATGAATACGCTTTGCTGACTGAATCAGAACAGTCTCTGCCTTTGAGGAGCTCAGTGTAATTGGACAGTCAGACAAGTAACAAAGAATCAAAACCCAGTGTAATAAGCTTGTGGTCTGAGTATGCCCAAGTGTTTTGAGATCAGGGAAGTGGAGGCAGCAGACACAGATTACAGTAGGCACATGAATTCAGGGAAAACTTCCAGAAGGATGTGGTGAAATAATTTCGGAAACACCATATACTTAAGTGTGCTCTACGTTTACAAATAAGTCTAGTAGTTTCAGACTTAGCACAGGAAATCCTCATGTGCCCTGGATGAATAATGCATTTGCCTTACTGGGGTATCTTAAAGAGAATTCTCTGAATGGGATCCTGGTGATGGACTGCTGGGCTTTGGTGGTGGAATATTCTAGTAGTTGTAGCAGTATATAGTCTTCATTGGCCTGCAGTGTGTTCCTACCCATTGCCTAGATACCACTGAGTGTCTGTTGTGCGGGGTGAAGATGGTGACAGGACCCACTCACCCAGTGCTGTGTCTCTGCTCCTTTAGGGGGTCCTGGTGTTCCTGGAACAGGCTCTCATCCAGTATGCCCTCCGCACCTTGGGAAGCCGAGGCTACACCCCCATTTATACTCCCTTTTTCATGAGGAAAGAGGTCATGCAGGAGGTGGCACAGCTCAGTCAGTTTGACGAAGAACTTTATAAGGTAAGTGGCGCAGGTCAGCATAGGAGGCTGAGTTTTTGCCTCAGTGGCACAGAGCAAGCCTCTCCCAACAGTATTCTGCCATGCTCCTTGTCTGTGGTATTTAGCACTTTCAGCTAAAAATGCAAACTTTTTTTTTTTTTTGAGAGACAAGGTCTTAACCCAGTCTGTCCAGCCCTCGGAATTTCTAGAATGTCTCTGCATGTTCCTGTCCTTGACGTTCATCTTCTTTCTTTACTCACTCACCCACTTTTGTGGTACTGGGTTTAACCCCAGGGCCCTCATACCCCGGGCAAGCATTCTACCATTTCACAACCCTTGGGTCTGTTATTGTTTTTTTAAAGATTATTATTTTTACCTGAATATCCAAGCACATTGTGGAAATAGGACTGCCACTGGATTGACTTAAATACAGAAAGCAGGCTCTCTTTTGCCCAGCATTGGCAGAATGACTTACCCTTAATAAATGTCTCACAAGCATGTGTTGACTAGGTGCGTTCCTATTTCCACTAATATAATTGTGTTATATATTTTAATTTACATTTGTGTGATCTCTGTCAGGGATTTCTTTTTGCTTTTTTGTTTTGTTTTGTTTTTTTAAACTCAGTGCCTCACACTTGCTAAATAGGCTACTCTGCTATTAGAGCTGTACTCCCAACTCTTTTTACTTCAGTTATTTTTTGGGCAGAGTCTCATGTTTTGTTTGTGTTTTTGTTTTTATGCTGGTACTGGGGCTTGAACTTTGGGCCTGGGCACTGTCTCTTAGCTTTTTCATGCAAGGCTGGCATTCTACGACTTGAGTCACAGTTCTGTTTGTGGGTTTTGTTTTGTTTTGTTTTTTGCTGATTAATTGCAGATAAGAATGACATGGCCTGAGCTAGCTTTGAACTGTAATCCTCAGATTTCAGTCTCCTAAGTAGCTAGATTATGGGCATAAGCCACCAGCACCCATTGGGTCTCATTTACCTGAGCTAATCTGGACCTTAATCCTCTTAAGTAGTTGTAATTAAAGGTATTTGCCACCATACCCAGCTTTTTTGTTGAATGAGGTTTCACTAACATTTTGCCTTGGCTGGTCTTGAACATTCTCCTTATATTAGCCTCTATACATGTTTAAAAACTTCACCCAGCCAGGAATCTCATTTGGGACAGACCACTGCTTTCTTTAGCATCCCCTCCCCGCTCTCCAGCAGGGATGGGAGGAAATTCTTCACTTGTGTCTAGATAGGCGGAAGTCCTCCCTCAGTCTTAACCAGCATGGCCCCTTCCTCCTGCAGGTCATTGGCAAAGGCAGTGAAAAGTCTGACGATAACTCCTACGATGAGAAATACCTGATTGCCACCTCAGAGCAGCCCATTGCCGCACTCCACCGGGACGAATGGCTGAGGCCAGAAGACCTACCCATCAAGTATGCCGGCCTGTCCACCTGCTTCCGCCAGGAGGTGGGCTCCCATGGCCGTGATACCCGTGGGATATTCCGAGTCCATCAGTTTGAGAAGGTGAGTAGAAGATCAGAGTCAAGAGTAGACTCCATCCACCACCTGTGCAGACAGCTCCAGAAGTGACAGGACTCACAGAAGTGTCTCCAGCTTTTCCTGTCATTCCCACAGCTCTGTCTGTGAGGAAGAACCCAGGAAGCACATGGCAGAGTGACCTTGAACACAGACTGGAACCAGGCTGCCTGAATTGTAATTCCACCTCCACCACTTACTGGCTGTGTAACCATGAATGAGTTGCCTAACTTCTCTGTGCTGTTTCCACCTCTGTCAAAGGAGCATAGTGATCATGGTACTCACTCTAGAATGAACAAGGATCGAACCAGCCAACATATGTAAAGCCCTTGGCATCAAGTGCTCTGGTGGCTCTCTAGAAAGTCCATTGTTCTTAGCCGGCCACTGGTGACTCACACCTGTAATCCTAGCTTCTCAGCAGTCTTGAGATTTGAGGATCAGGGTTCAGAGCTAACAGGGGTAAGGAAGTCCATGAATCTCCAATTAACCACACATACACACAATCAAAAGCTGGAAGTGGAGCTGTGGCTCAAGTGGTAGAGCCCTAGCCTTGTGTACAAAGCTTTGAGATAGCACCCATGCCCTGAGTTAAAGTCCCAAGACTGGCACCAAAAAAACCCCCACAAAAAACCATGTTGGTTCTTGGTCTCTACTTCAGTCCTCTCGTTTATTCACCTGCACCGCTCTGGCCTCTCTGTAGATTGAACAGTTCGTGTATGCATCGCCCCATGACAACAAGTCATGGGAAATGTTTGAAGAGATGATTACCACTGCAGAAGAGTTCTACCAGTCTTTGGGGATCCCTTACCACATTGTGAATATTGTCTCAGGTAGGAGACCCCCCTCATCTCCTCCACCTGCCTTTCCTGTATATCCCCAACACCACCTCACCAGCTGAGCCACCCCACACAGAGCTAGCCTGCAGTCCCACACCTTCCCCATGCTCCTGACCCGCCCATCGCCTGCTCCCTTGGGAGCAGTGGGAATGAGACCTCTTAGTGCCGCTAGAGGAAGTGAAGGAAAGAATTCTTCATGCTACTGGAGGGTGACCTGAAATACCATCCCTCCTTCCTGAATTCTAGGGCTTTTTCCTTACAGGCTCTTTGAATCATGCTGCTAGTAAGAAGCTCGACCTAGAGGCCTGGTTTCCAGGCTCGGGTGCTTTCCGTGAGTTGGTCTCCTGTTCTAATTGCACGGATTATCAGGCTCGCAGGCTCCGAATCCGATATGGGCAGACTAAGAAGATGATGGACAAGGTAGATGTGGGGATGTGGGCAGTGGGCCTTCACTTGGGGCACCAGCTCCTCAGCCCTGAAGCATGTTAGTTCCCAGAACCACAGGAAATTCTCCATGCAATCTGGACCCAAAAGAGAATCCAGAAATAACTTCATTGAGTCAAGACTGGGTTCTTTACTTATTTTGTTGGTGTATATGTGTGCCAGTAGTAGTTTGAACTAAAGCTTGGACACTGTCCCATAGTTTCTTGCTCACGGCTGGCAATCTACCACTTGGGTGACATCTCTACTTCCAGCTTTTTGCTGGTTAATGGGAGATAAAGAGTCTCACAGACTTGGTTGCCTAGGCTGGCTCCAAGCTGAGATCCTTAGACCTCAGCCTCCTGAATAGTAAGGATTACAGGCATGAGCTTCTAGTGCCCATCTAGGACTGGGTTCTTACAGATAGAATCCTGATTCTAGCTCTCTTCTACAAGGTAATTCAAGCTTTTCTCTTTCTGGCTTTGTTTTCCTTAACTCTAGAGAAAGAATAATCTCCGTTTATCTACACAGAACAAGTTGGAGGCAGTGTCTTCCTTCTTTTCGCCCAAGAAGGTCGGGTTGTAAGCTCATCTCTCAAACCCAGTCCAGACCCTGATCTCTTGTATATTGGGTTTGGCATGGATTAAAAGGAGGGACCACAATGATGATTTCTTCCTTCTCGCCAACTCTCAAAACACTAGACCCACCATTTGTCACGCATGCAGGCATGAAGAATCTTTGGAGTTATCCAATAGGCATTAATACCAAACGATTCTAGTTTTTAAAAGCTGAAGATGGATAGAAGCCATCGTTTTCACTGGGGTATTAGTAGCTGGGAGAGTTCTGGCTGGATGCACCCCGCTTGGCTGGGGTGGAGTTTGACTTCCCTTGGGACCCTCTCTTCCCAGGTGGAATTTGTCCACATGCTCAATGCTACGATGTGTGCCACCACCCGCACCATCTGCGCCATCCTGGAGAACTACCAGACCGAGAAGGGCATCACTGTGCCTGAGAAGTTGAAGGAGTTCATGCCACCAGGTACAGTTCCTAGCTCAGCCCCTCTCCCTCTTCTCTCCTTTCCTTACACCTTTGCAGAGTATGTGATGCTATCTTATGAGATGATCTCCCAAAATTCTGCCTGACCTCTGATGCTGGACAGTGCAAGGAAAAAAGAGAAAGTGGCCAGTATAGTGTAATATTCAAATTCTGCTATAATTCAGATGGGGAGAGAAAAGAATAAATAAGCAAGCATTTCTGATGGTTGTTGACTCCTTTTTCCAAAGAGATTGTTGTCTTGTTGCACGCTTCCCTGAGATGGTTGTGCTTTGATTCTGTGGGACACGCTAGCTCACATGGTCGGCTCTTCTCTCACAGGACTCCAAGAACTGATCCCCTTTGTAAAGCCTGCACCCATTGACCAGGAGCCATCCAAGAAGCAGAAGAAGCAACATGAGGGCAACAAAAAGAAAGCGGCAGCAAAAGAAGTCACCCTGGAAAACCAGCTGCAGAGCATGAAGGTCACTGAGGCCTGAGCATCCCTTCATCCCAGCCTACCAGACCTCCTTTCTGTTAGCTGGGTTCTCAAGCCTGCCCCGAAGCAGGAAGGCCAAGCCCCACTCCTCGCCCTTCCCCACCTGACTGCACAGCCAAGGGGAACTGGCTGCCATGTGCCATGCAGGCATTCCTGTCTCCTTACCAATAACTGATGAAGCCATGTAATAAAGCATCTCTGGGGAGGGTAGAAGACGTCCTCATCTTCTTCCCAGGCTCCAACCCTGTCTCTGCCCATTCTCTCTAGGACTGAGGTCTTGCCTTCCCTTCCAAATAAGGCTCCATTAAGCATGTTTGGTAGTTGAAGGCAGTATTAGATTTGGTAATGGCTCAAGGAGGAGTACAAACATGCAGTCTTGCCAGGCATTTTGTGCACATGTCTATAATCCTGTAAAACTCAGGAGGCTGAGATGTGAGGATCAAGGTTTGAAGTCAGCTTGGGCAGGAAAACTTGAGAGGCTTTTATCTCCAATTAACCAGCAAAAGGCCAGAAGTGAAGCTATGGCTCAAGTGGTAGAGTGGCAACTTGTAACAAAAAACACTAAGGGACAGCACTCAGGCCTTGAATCCAAGCTCCAATATTGGTAGGAAAACAAAAACAACTGAGTCTTATACACAGGCAAACAGCAGTAGGGCCAGGATCTTCTGTAAGTTTACTGCTCCCTAAAACAGTGGGAAGGAGTAGCTTAGAA
Organism: Megascapheus bottae; assembly: GCF_031878675.1. Taxonomy (NCBI): domain Eukaryota; kingdom Metazoa; phylum Chordata; class Mammalia; order Rodentia; family Geomyidae; genus Megascapheus; species Megascapheus bottae. The sequence continues at coordinate 18,693,182 of NC_143514.1, forward strand.
ACCAGAATTCGCCCAAAGCCTCCTAGCATTTATGTTTCCATAAATGAGCTCCACGGAGAGGGTGGGAGGCTCCTAGCTCCAAAGGGACCCCAAGGTTCAAGAGCTTAGTGATTTTTATACAGTTGTGCTTAAGTGGGTAAACCACTGTAAGCTGCTCCCTGCTGCAACTCTAAAGCCTGCAGATAACCAGTGTGTGTTGGGGGCAGGGAGACCACCAGAAGAACCTTCTGTCCTTCCCAGGAGTCTCCTCGGGCCACAGTAAGCAGGTACCCTCTCCCTGGGGAAGGTAGTGTTCCAGCTCTTTATTCATATGCTGCCTTTCATCTGCAATCTACAGTCCTCCATTCTTAATAACACCTTAGGTCAGGCTAGCACCTCTCCTAGCAGGTAAAAGTAATTCTTGTAGATGATCCCTTTCATCTTTGCTTGGTCCCAGAAGGTAGGGTGGGGGACATGATTATACCTGTTCTATCCTGGCAGGCGGAAGGACCCAGGAGGGGAGGGGAGAATAAGAGAGCAAGGCCATGCGGAAGCTCTGCCTCTAGGTGGCTTTGTACTTGTGTCTCTTTGGGAGGTTGAGAGTTGAGAGTGTGATCTGAGTTGTCATCGCTGATTCTTCAGCTCATCTCAGCCCCTTAGTCCCCTTCCCTGGGCCTGCTGGAGCTTGGTGCTAAGGGGAAAAAAAGAAAAAAAAAAAAAAGCCACGTGGCTTAATTTCCATTGGGGGCTGATCCTGTGGATCTTGCTTCTGGAAACCCTGTCAAGTGCGTGGCTTTCTAGCCTGCTCTGCCAGCTGGGGGCCCCAAGCAGGTTCTCTAGGCTGTAGCTCTAGGATAACAAAGCAGGGCAAGGAGACAAAAGAACAGGCTACTCCCATTTGTAATTCAGGACCAGAATTCACATTCCTACAGCCTCACTATTTGGATCAAAGAAAGGCAGCTTGCACAGTGAACCAGGGGCTGATTTTACTCCCACCCCACTTTCCATGCCCCTTAGAAACTCAGGTGCCTGCACACCTCAGTCTATCTGAGTTAAGTCTCCACGCTCTTCTGGACTGCTGACTTTCCAGCTGGAGGCTCTACTTGCCTCTGTGGGAGAACAGAAGCTCAATTTCTGTCGCTTAACTTTTTCTGCTCAAGACTGGTGTCCTACCACTTGAGCCACAGCTTCACTTTCTAGCTTTTTTTGTTTTTTTTTTTTTTTTTTTTTGCCAGTCATGGGCTTGAGCTCAGGGCCTGAGCACTGTCCTTGGACTTTCTCAAGGCTAGAGCTCTACCACTTGAGCCACAGCACCACTTCCAGCTTTTTTCTATGTATGTGGTACTGAGGAATCGAACCCGGGTCTTCATGCATGCTAGGCAAGCACTTTAACCACTAGGCCAAACTCCTGGCCCGACTTTCTAGCTTTTTGAAGTTTAATTGGAGATCAGAATCTCATGGACTTACCTGTCCTGACTGGCTTGAAATTTCAATCCTCAGATCTCAGCCTCCTGAGTAGCTAGGATTATAGGCTGGAGTTGAGCCTGTAGACACCCTGGCCTACCTCTTGCCACTCGTGCACTGACTGTCTGACCTCTTCACCATGCTAGTTCTCTGGAGCCAGCTTCTTTTGGTGCCTGGACACCCTGAGCTGCCATTCTGTCTTTGCCAGCCTGTCTTAGGAAAATGGTTGTGTGGACAAAATGACAGGGTCAGCAGGGAGGTACCCCTGCTTGCTGAAGTCAAAGGAGAGAAGGCCAGGAAATGACCAACATAGGCCTCTCCATAGGTCACACAGATGAGTGCCCAGGCTGACCTACTGCTAGGCACCAGTGGGAGCAGGACTGCTGGGTGAGAGGATTCCTGCTCTCAACTCATTCTATTGGGAAAGGCATGGTCCGTGCCTCCCAGTGAGCTGAAACAGACTCCTGCCCCAGAAGCAGTGGGAGGGGGGGGGAGGCTTGGGGCTGATGCAAGCTTTGTTTAGGATATGCTGATCAACCTGGAACCTGAGCAGATAGGAAAGGGCCCAGATAACCCTGACTCCACCCTCATAGTGAGTTGTCTTTTCAGCCTACAGCTGATTCCCTCATCCCTGGCACTTTGACGGCCCATTGCCAACCTCAGCCACCCAGGTTACCTCAGCAAACAAGCCCCGGAGGCTCTGTGGAGTGAGTCAGAACCCTGAGTCCCTCACCAATCTTTGGTTCCCACACCCAGGAATTCAGGGCCCAAGATGCAGGTTTGAGTGTTTTCTAGCAAGAGATACTAGGAGATTGTGTGTGGCTTTTACTGAGGGTCAAGTAGATGCTGGACTAACAGCATTTAAAAGACAAAAGCCAGTGTGAGTTGCAGGAAACTTGAGTTCATTGGACCCCCGGGCATGGCAGCTGGCTGAGCAAAATCTTGCCCCTGGGAACTGGCTCTCTGGTGACCTGCTCTGCTATTTCTTTCCTGAAGCTTTTCCATTTATTTACCTTGGTCCCCAGAAGGGTTGGGGAGCCCCCATACCTCCCACAGGAGGCCTGGGGCCCCGCCCTGGCTGCACTCCCAGGATGAGTCTGACAAGGCAGAGCTGGGATGCGCCCCAGAGAAATGTGTTGCATGTCAGAGCCTGTGCCAGAATGAGGGGCCTGCTCTACTCCCCCCCCCCCCGCATCTCCCAGCATGGGGTTCCCCAGCAGCCTCTCCCAGACAGGCACAAAAGGGGAATGCATCGTTGCAGCTCCCAACTGCTCCCAGCTGCAGCAGGCCCAGGTGGGGCTGATGGCTCCGCCTCTGATGTTGCCCTTTTAAGATCCCCCCCCCACCCATGGAGGGTGCTTGTCGGCAGGGTCTTGTTGCGGAAACCTGCAATGTGCAGCTTCCCTACTGACCTGCCTGGAAAGAGGACCTGGGCACCAGTTTTCAACCTCTAGGTCTGCCCTGGGGGCCCAGGGACCTCTGAGGAGGCCCCCCCACCTTTTTTTTTTTTCTGGTGGATAAGATTGCAGTGGCTCTAATTGACTGGTTCACAAGCCTGGCATTTTGGCGCCTGCCCCCTGCTTCTCTGTAGGACTGGACTCCACCCTCCACTACATAGACCTACAGGAACCCTCTGGGAAATTACTTTTATCGAGGTGTAAATTGCTGATAAGCTGGCTTGATCCTTCAGGGAGTCTTGTTTTAGAACCCTGAAGTGGAAGAATAGCATTAGTCTTTCTCCCATCTCAGGGACCAAAAAAAAAAAAACAACAACTAATCCTCACCCCACAAAACCAGCCCTTGCATCCTATGCCAAAAGGACCATTCTGTGTTCCCTGAGTTCTCATTCTTCAGCTAGCTCTGTCCTGAATCTTCCCTCTCCTTTTCATGGCTCCTTCCCTTTCCCACCTCTCCCCTTCAGGACTAACCTGATTCAAGACCATCTTCAGACAGCTTCCTGCACTCAGGCCTCTCCTGTGAAATTACCATTCCATCTGGCTTCTTTCCCTTGAAGAAGATCTATCAGCAGTGGGTACTTCTAGGCTCCACTACCTCATCAGTATTCCTGGCTCTCCCTCCCGCCCCCCCCCCCACCCTTGGAGGGAATGTAGCACATTCCAGGTAGAAGAAACACTGAGAGGCTTGGGAGGGAGGACTGAATGGTCCTGAATGGTCAAGTGCAGAGTGAGGGTGAATTTGAGTTGAGGAGGGCAAAGGAAAGTGGGCAGGGAAGGAGATGATGTCTGGCCCTAAATGTTAAATTCCTTGGGCTTCTGGCCTCCCTTGCTTTTTTCATTTGCTGTCCTGCCAGTGATGTGGGGGAATGGATTGGAGGATAAACCTCTCCCCCGTCCCCTGGTTGCAGGACCTCACTATCCCTGAGCTTTTCTGCTCAAGGTTAGTACTCTACTACTTTTAGCCACCGCTCCATTTCTGGTTTTCTGGTGGTTAAGAGTCTCACAGACTTTCCTGCCTGGTCTGGGTTTGAATGGTGATCCTCAGATCTCAACCTCCTGAGTAGCTAAGATTATAGGTGTGAGCCACCAGCACTCAGCTCTCATCTGATCATCTCAGCCACCCCACCTGAGCATCAGAGTTTAGAGCTCTACTTTCACTACCCACTCTTCTCACCCTTTCTGTCCCAGGATTCATTCCACACTCTTGCCCCTTACCCTGGGCAACTTCCTCTTTACCCTCAGGCCAGTCTACAGCACAGTGCCACTGAGTCCACAGTCACTTGACTCTGCCCCTGTAAAGAGCCTGGTTTTCAGCATTTCTGCTGGTGTGTGGGCCCAGACCCTCCTGCAGGTACAGCTTCCTTGTGGTAGCTGAGTCACCTGGTAGAGAATTCAGCCACGTTGAGCCTTCCCTGTCTGTCTAAACATTGCAGATGGTTTTGCCAAGTTCAGTGAGGCCCTGGGTTCATGGAAACGTTCAGATTAGCAAGCCTTCTGCTCTGCTGGTCCTTGCATGCTCCCCTTCTGCCAACACTGACCATGCACACATCCCCTTCATGTTTGCCCCTACAGTTCCTTCTCCCCACAAGCTTTCCCACTGACCTCTCTGGGATCCTTCCTCTGACTTCAAAGCCATTCAAATACCACTTCCACAAAGAGCTTTCCCTAAATTTTCCACCCATATACAAAAATATTAAGGAGTTTAGCCCCACCACTTTTGTTGTCTCGGTATTAAATTGGCCACACCTCAAGGCCTGAACTGAAATCTTGTTTATCCGTGTGCCAGTTACACCTAGACATGTGGCCCTGAACACAGGTGGGGCCGGGCAGGGGCTTCATCCTCTGCTTGTAATGCTAGTCTTTTCAGCCACCCCTGACAAACAGCTCTGGCAACTGTAGATTGAACCTGTCATCCAATGCAATCTTTCACTGAGCCCTGGAGAAAGTCTAGGGCATCAGGCCTAGTACCCCTGGGTGTAGCTGGCATGGAGAATGCAGTATAGTATGAGTAAATGAGTTCAGAGCTTCCTGCAGAGTGAGCCAGAGACCCAACTACCTACCAGATGGAAGCTCCAGGCTGAAGAGACACCTGGTCACTCCCTGTGCTGTCCATCCACCCACTCATTCAAGTATTCATTTGAATAATAGTTACTGAATGCCTGTTCTAGGTCAGGTCACCTATGCTAGGTGACATATATTTGGGACACATTTGTTCTCCTTGATCCTAGAACTTTCTGCCAATGGATAAGACAGCTCTTAGCCAAGTAAATTAACAGGTACATGCTCTGTATAATTATAAATTGCCATATATGAAGGAGGGGGCATGTAAGACTGTGATGTTCAATAACTGGAAGGAAGCCAAGTATCCAGAACTGAGTGAAGAGGGAGGAGGAAGAGGAAGCCCCACCACTGTGCATGGAGCTTGTGGATTGATTTGAGGAACTTGGGGTTTATTCCGGTAGGCAAAAGGGAAGCCCCCATGTAGAATTTAAACATGATGCCGTGACATGCTCTGACTCTAGGTTTTGCATGAAAGATTCTTTAGTCCAATAAAGGTGTCATGAAAGATTCTGTAGTCAAATAAATAGACTATGTGGACCTCCATCAGAAAACCAGCCTGGACTCTTCAGTCAATGTCAGAAAAAAGGAAGGAAGGAAGGAAGGAAGGAAGGAAGGAAGGAAGGAAGGAAGGAAGGAAGGAAGGAAGGAAGGAAGGAAGAAAGAAAGAAGGAAAGGAAGGAAGAAAGGAAAAGAAAAGAAAGAAAGAAAGAGAAAGAAAGAAAGAAAGATAGAAAGGTGGGGGGAGGAAGGCAAGAGAATTAGCCTGGCATGCAGTCAGATGTATAAACTAGTTTGAAAGCACAAACTGTAAGAGCTTTGGGAGACAGGAATTTGGATCAGGCTGGACATTAGGGGATTCCAAGAATTCTCACTCATGTTCTTGGCTGTGGCCATGACAGAGGTCCTGCAGGCACATGAAGAGGGGACAGGGAGGGCCCAGTGCATTTGTCAGCACTTTATTTCCCCAGCTTGCTCCAAAAGTTAAGTAAGATAAAGCCAACTGTCAGCAGATATTGGGCCCAGAGGAGAGGAGTATGGTGGTATTTTTTTTTCCTTTTTCTTTCTTTCTGTTTACATTCTTTCTTTTCTTTCTCAAACTTTTCCAAATAGTTAGTTAGTTAGTTAGTTAGTTAGTTTTGGTGTCAAAAGCCTTGAACTCAGGGCTTTATGCTAGTGTGTGTGTGTGTGTGTGTCTATTTGTGTTGTTCCTGGGGCTTGAACTCACAGCCTGGACACTGTTCTTGAGCTTTTTTGCACAAAACTATTGCCCTACCTCTTGAACCACAGCTGTACTTCTGCCTTTTTTGCTGGGTAATTGGAGATAAGATTCCCATGAACATTCCTACTGAGGCTGGTCTTGAACTGCCATCCTTATATTTCAAACTCTTGAGTGGCTAGACTTACAGATGTGAGCCATGAGCATTTAGCTACCTTCCCAGATACATTTTGGATCAGAAATTCATAGTTTTCAATCCATGATTTCTTAGCTTTGTTGCTTTGGTCCTGTGGCAGCACAGTATATCATGGCAAGAGCTTGTAGTGGAAGGAGCTATCCACCTCATAGAAGCCAGAAACAAATTTAATATATAATATTACATATTAATACACTAAACAATTCAATCTATTATATCCTATATTGTATACTATAATATTTATGTATATGATACTATATAGCATACAGGGCTGAAGATTGAACTCGGGGGCCTTATGTGAGTACTTCACCATTAAGTCATACCTCTGGCCTCTATTATTTGAAAAAAAAAATGTCCAGCATGCAGTAGTTCAAGTCACACAATTCTTCAAATTTACAATGGTGAAAAGTGCATGCAACTCTTCTGCATTTTCACTTTCAGCACAGTTTATAATAAATTTCATCACAACCTGCCAGGTGCTGGTGGCTCATGCCTATAACCCTAGCTATTTAACTGGTTAAGACCTCAAGATCTCAGTTCAAAGCCAGCCCTGGGCAGGAAAGTCAAGACTGTTTTCTTCAGTTAACCACCAGAAAACCCAGCATCTGGGCCCTGAGTTCAAGCCCCATGACCGATAAAAAAAAAAGAAAAAGAAAGATCACAATTCTCTGAGAACTCTCTGCTAATCCTAGAGTGAGGGCTAAGAAACAAATGCTTGGGAGGAGCTGCAGACTGGGTGCGCAAGGCAAGTGGGGTAGACAACACTCAGGGGTCTGGCTTGATTTGCTAACGCCTTTCCCTTTACTAGGCCCACCATGCGTTCAGTTCTGTGCCCCCTGTAAAGCAGCACGGAGTCCAAACTTGGGACCAGGCACCTGGGGCTCTACTCATCCTTTTCTCATGACATAGAAATTGCCCCATCCATCAAATGTCACCTCAGCCTTTCCCATCAACTGCCTCCCTCCCTGCCTTCCTTCTCAGCAGGCCATGGGTTCCAGAATTTCAGCCCATAAGGATCTGTCTGAGACAGAGGCCACCTGGTTCTTCCTGATGTGGCCCCTAACTGCCCTTCTAGGGTGCCAGGTCACAACAAGCCCACTTTAATCTCAGCTGCAGCCAAGGGGACACATTTTGTTCATTCCTTTTAGTCATTCATAGTATACAAAGAACATGGAGCCAGATTAACATAACCAATAGATTAAATTACTTTGCTAAAGAATTCTTGCCAGGAATGCTGTTACAGATTCTCTGAGATGCACCCTCTTCTTTCTCCAAGAAGCGTTTGAGATATCACACATCTTCCCTGATTTTTCTGAATCTTTCTTGCTGTGTGTGTGTGAGAGAGAGAGAGAGTGTGTGTGTGTGTGTGTGTGTATGTGTGTGTGTGTGTGTGTGTGAATTCAAGGACTGGGCTCAGCCCCTTAGCTTTTTGGTTCAAGGCTGGTAAATGATAGGCTACTTGAGCCACAGCTCCATTTTGGCTTTTTGCTGGTTAACTAGAGATGAATCTTAGTGATGTTCCTGCCCAGGCTGGCTTTGAACCACAATCCTCAGATCACAAGAACCTGGCTCTCTAAAGTCATTTTGACTCTGACATCTCAGTTGCTCCTAGAGCCTTGCTCCCAAGTTATATTATTCTGTTGAGAGCCGGGGTCATGCCTTATCCAAGTGTGTACTCATGACAAGTGTAGAGACCCTCTGTTAGGAAGGCTAAGTGAGAAACACTCCCCCCCCCACCTCCCCAGAGCTGAAGGAGACTCCAGGGCTATTTCAGCAGGTTACCCTCAAGTCCCCAAGACAGCATAAATCTCCTTTCTTGTCTTTTTCCTTTTGAGACAACATCTCACAATCTCGATCGGGTTAACTTTGAACCTGTGAACCTCCCGCCTCAGCCTTTCAAGTATCAGAGATTACAGGTATGCAGTAAGTTCTCTCAATAGACTCCAGGACCTCACTGCAACTTTGGTTTTTCTCTCAGGAGGTAGGCCTAAAGTGTCAAACTGGAAAGTTCCATGAAACTTTTCCTTTAGGAGTCTTACTAGGGCCACCTCAAAGTAGACATACGGTTTTCAAGTTTCCATTCTGCTTTAGTGAGGTAGAGAAGGAAGCAGCTCTCTGGGCTCCTAAAAATGAGGCTGGGAAGGGTGAAGTATTATATACCAATTTGTTTGGAGAAAGGGGTCCTTGCATCTCTGAGCCTGCCTGCCTTGGGCAGAAAGGCCATTCACCTAGAGAGCTGTGTGGTTCCTGCACACACACACATACACACACACACACACACACACACACACACACACACACACACCCTGCTCTACTGCTGGGCTTCAAATACTGGTCCCTGACCAGAGTAGAAGCTGTCCTCTCTCCCACCCAGAAAATCTATTTTAGCTACAAAGGGAACCAGATGAATGGAGCTGCAGTTTCTCCATCAGGCCTTCATCAGAAATGAGTCTCATTACCCAACCCCAATTCAAAGGGTAATTAACAGATGGTATAATTTCCGAACACTCTCTGCACCACATGGCTATTAGGTAGAGAGCAAAATGCCCACACAGACCCTAGATACTCTCAAACCATAAAGTCTGGAGATACTGAGCCCTATGCAAGCAACTGGGGCACTTCTGTACTCTAGAGGTACCTTTGGCCTTGTCCAGAGGACAAAGGGGAGTCACTTGCTTGGGCTAGGGGTCCTGCACCCACCCCATGGCTTTCCAGCCCACTCACTCGCCTTTGCCATAATCCTTTCACCCAGCTCCTTTTGTATTTCCAAGGAGAGAAAGAGAAAACCTGTTTTCTCATCCTTGGCATGTCTGTGTGGTCACCAGAGCTTCTTTAAGCCTCTCCACCTTGATCTACCTTGACCAGCTGAAAGTGACACTGCTGTGACCCCAAGGCAGTGTTGGAAGAGAAGATCTAATCCAGAGGTTTCCAGTAGGATGGATCTGCTTGCATCCTCAAGCTCCACACAGAGAGGGTAGCCCACAGATACTTGTTTGGGGCCTCAGTCCTGAACCTCCCCCCCCACACACACACACCAGATCCTAGTTTAACTCCTCTGGGTTTGTTTGTTTAGTGCCAGTACTGGGCTTGAACTCAGGGCCTGGGCACTTTTCAATCAAGACTGGCACTCAGCCATCTGAGCACAACTCCATTTCTGGCTTTTTGGTTAATTGGAGATAAGAGTCTCATTTTGGGATGAGGAAAAAAAAGAGCCTATCACCAAATGCACTTTGAAAATCAATTGTTTTTTTCAATCCCCTTATTTTATTAAGAGAAAAGTGACATGGTCACACAGCTAAGGGGTGGGTGGTGGACCAATAACCGCCGTGGGCCTCCCTGCCTCTAGGGAGCTACAGCCTTCATACCTTAATTCCTCAACATTCTCTGCACCCTAGGACTATCTAGGTGCCATGGCTCCCTGCCTGGAGCTGTTCTGCACCCTAAGCTGCTGGATCCCAAGAGCACCCTGGGCAGACTACAACCTCTGGATCTGAGGAAGTCTTTGTACTGTTGAGTCAGACCCTCTTAGCTCAGTCTGATCGGGGCCAGCCCTGACAGCAGAGCTGTTTGTGTAGCTGGGAGCATGGCCCCAGAGCCCCTGCGAAGGTCTGACAAACCCAAAGAACCACCTCTGTGATTACCGTTCCCGGTCTGGCTTCTGATGAGCTCCTCTCTAGGTTGTGGTAGATTGCAGCACGATCCCCGCGCCGACTTGCCCGGTTCTACCGGCGGGAAGCTGACAGCGTCCTAGGCAGGCGGGCGCTGGCTGGGGCCCACCTCTTTCCGGGCGGCGGGCGTCGCCGCTTTAAGGCAGCGGCGGCGCCAGCAGGTTTATGGTAATGAGCCGCCGCCGCCGCCGCCGCCGCGCTGCAGAGCTCGCTCGCCCGCCCGCCGGGGAGGCGAGGGAACGCGGGGCTGGGCCCAGGCCCGCGGCGACCGGCAGCGGCGAGATCGCCGGGCGCGGGCGGACGGTGCAGGGGCCCTCGGTGGCGGCCGGGCTGGGTTGGGGTCTGGGCGCCGCAGGTCCGCAGGCGCAGGTGGGCGATCCCACGCGGGCGGCGGGGCCGCTCGGGGGCTGGGGGGCCGGGGGGAGCCGCCAGCAGGGCCGAGGGCGCCGCGAGGCCCGCGGGCACAGGTCGGGGGCGCCGGGAGAGCAGGTGGAGGCGAAGGCGCGAGCCCGCGAGAGTCGGTCGGGGTAACCTGGGACCGAGCCGGGCTCCGGGAGCCGTGGGAGCCGGGGACGCGGCGCAGGGCCCCGCCGAGCCGTCCCGAGACGCAGGCCCCGCGGGGCGCACAGGTGGTCCCCGCGGACCGGCGCCCCGGGCCGGGCATGAGGCGCGGCAGGGCTGGCTGGAGCCGGAGGAGGAGCCGCGGCGCCTGTTGACCCCGGCTGGCCGGGAGCCGGGAGAGATGCGGAGCCGGGCTGCCAGCGTCCCCCTCCCGACGCCGCTGCCGCCGCCGCCGCCGCTGCTACTGCTGCTGCTGCTGCTGCTGCTGCCGCCGCCACCACTACGGGGAGACCAAGTGGGGCCCTGTCGTTCCCTGGGGTCCGGGGGACGCGGCTCCTCCGGGGCCTGTGTCCCCGTGGGCTGGCTCTGTCCCGCCTCAGCCTCGAACCTTTGGCTTTACACCAGCCGGTGCAAGGATGCAGGCACGGAGCTGATTGGCCACCTGGTGCCCCATCACGATGGCCTGAGGGCCTGGTGTCCCGAATCTGGGGCCCGCATCCCCCTTCCACCAGCTCCTGAAGATTGCCCCTGGAGCTGTCGCCTCGTGGGCATCGGAGGCCACCTTTCCCCACAGGGCAAGCTGACCCTGCCTCAAGAGCACCCATGCCTAAAAGCCCCCCGGCTGAGATGCCAGTCTTGCAGGCTGACACAAGCCCCAGGGCTCAGGGCAGGGGAAGAGGAGCCAGCGGAGGAGTCCTTGGGAGGGCGCAGGAAAAGGAATGTGAACACAGCCCCTCAGTTCCAGCCTCCCAGCTATCAGGCCACGGTGCCCGAAAACCAGCCAGCAGGCACCTCCGTTGCATCTTTGCGAGCCATCGATCCAGATGAGGGCGAGGCAGGCCGGCTGGAGTACACCATGGACGCCCTGTTTGATAGCCGCTCCAACCATTTCTTCTCCTTGGACCCCATCACTGGCGTTGTCACCACAGCCGAGGAGCTGGATCGAGAGACCAAGAGCACCCACGTCTTCAGGGTCACTGCACAGGATCATGGCATGCCCCGACGGAGTGCCTTGGCCACCCTCACCATCTTGGTGACGGATACCAATGACCATGACCCTGTTTTTGAGCAGCAGGAGTACAAGGAGAGCCTCAGGGAGAACTTGGAGGTTGGCTACGAGGTGCTGACCGTCAGGGCCACAGATGGCGATGCCCCTCCCAATGCCAATATCCTGTACCGCCTGCTGGAGGGGTCTGGGGACAGCCCCTCCGAAGTATTTGAGATTGACCCTCGCTCGGGGGTGATCCGAACCCGTGGTCCTGTGGATCGGGAAGAGGTGGAATCCTACAAGTTGATAGTGGAGGCAAGTGATCAGGGTCGGGATCCGGGCCCCAGAAGTGCCACGGCTGCTGTTTTTCTGTCTGTGGAGGATGACAATGACAATGCCCCCCAGTTTAGTGAGAAGCGTTATGTGGTCCAGGTGCGGGAGGATGTGACCCCAGGAGCCCCCATCCTCAGGGTGACGGCCTCAGATCGAGACAAGGGAAGCAACGCCCTGGTACACTATAGCATCATGAGTGGCAATGCCCGGGGACAGTTTTATCTGGATGCCCAGACTGGGGCTCTGGACGTGGTGAGCCCTCTTGACTATGAGACAACCAAAGAGTATACACTACGGGTGCGGGCGCAGGATGGCGGCCGGCCCCCGCTCTCCAATGTCTCTGGCCTGGTAACAGTGCAAGTCCTGGATATCAATGACAACGCCCCCATCTTTGTCAGCACCCCTTTCCAGGCCACTGTCCTAGAGAGCGTCCCTTTGGGCTACCTGGTTCTCCATGTCCAGGCCATCGATGCTGATGCTGGTGACAATGCCCGCCTGGAATACCGCCTGGCTGGAGTTGGGCATGACTTCCCTTTCACCATCAACAATGGCACCGGCTGGATCTCTGTGGCTGCCGAGCTTGACCGAGAGGAGGTTGATTTCTACAGCTTTGGTGTAGAAGCCCGAGACCACGGTGTTCCAGCTCTCACCGCCTCGGCCAGCGTCAGTGTGACCATCCTGGATGTCAATGACAACAACCCAACTTTCACGCAACCGGAGTACACGGTGCGGCTCAATGAGGATGCGGCTGTGGGCACCAGTGTGGTGACAGTGTCAGCCGTGGACCGCGACGCCCACAGTGTCATCACCTACCAGATCACCAGCGGCAACACTCGAAACCGCTTCTCCATCACCAGCCAGAGTGGTGGTGGCCTGGTGTCCCTGGCCCTGCCATTGGACTACAAGCTTGAGCGTCAGTATGTGCTGGCGGTTACTGCGTCTGATGGCACAAGGCAAGACACAGCACAGATCGTGGTGAATGTCACCGATGCCAACACCCACCGTCCCGTCTTCCAGAGCTCTCACTACACAGTGAATGTGAATGAGGACCGGCCGGCCGGTACCACTGTGGTGCTCATCAGTGCCACAGACGAGGACACAGGTGAGAATGCCCGCATCACCTACTTCATGGAGGACAGCATCCCTCAGTTCCGCATCGATGCGGACACGGGGGCTGTCACCACCCAGGCGGAGCTGGACTATGAAGACCAGGTGTCCTACACGCTGGCCATCACTGCTCGGGACAACGGCATCCCCCAGAAGTCTGACACCACATACTTGGAGATTCTGGTGAACGACGTCAATGACAACGCCCCTCAGTTCCTACGGGACTCCTACCAGGGGAGCATCTACGAAGATGTGCCCCCTTTCACCAGTGTCCTCCAGATCTCGGCCACGGATCGGGACTCTGGTCTCAATGGCCGGATCTTCTACACTTTCCAAGGAGGGGATGATGGAGATGGTGACTTCATTGTCGAGTCCACGTCGGGTATTGTACGAACCCTGCGGAGGCTGGACCGCGAGAACGTGGCCCAGTACGTCTTGCGAGCGTATGCAGTGGACAAGGGGATGCCCCCCGCCCGCACACCCATGGAAGTGACAGTCACTGTTTTGGATGTGAATGACAATCCACCTGTCTTTGAGCAGGATGAGTTCGATGTGTTTGTAGAAGAAAACAGCCCTATTGGGTTGGCTGTGGCCCGGGTCACAGCCACCGACCCCGATGAAGGCACCAATGCTCAGATCATGTACCAGATTGTGGAGGGCAACATTCCTGAGGTCTTCCAACTCGACATCTTCTCTGGGGAGCTGACTGCCCTGGTGGACTTAGACTACGAGGACCGGCCCGAATACGTGCTGGTCATCCAAGCCACATCAGCTCCCCTGGTAAGCAGGGCTACTGTCCATGTCCGGCTGCTGGACCGCAATGACAACCCACCAGTGCTGGGCAACTTTGAGATCCTTTTCAATAACTACGTCACCAACCGCTCAAGCAGCTTTCCTGGGGGCGCCATTGGCCGCGTGCCTGCCCATGACCCTGACATCTCAGACAGCCTCACTTACAGCTTTGAGCGAGGAAATGAGCTCAGCCTGGTCCTGCTCAATGCCTCCACCGGAGAGCTGAGGTTGAGCCGGGCACTGGATAACAACCGACCTCTGGAGGCCATCATGAGCGTGCTGGTGTCAGGTAAGAAGGGGCCCAGGTAAAGTTGGGGTGGGAGTAGTGTTTAGGGAGACACTGGAGGTAGAAAGCCATCTATGGGGGTGCTAAGGGCCCACCTTTCTGCCAGTGGCTCGCCCAGGAGAGTGCAAGAACCAGCTTGGGAAGAAGCCCCAGGAATCCTGGCCAGCCTGGTGCAGGCCCCGCCTGTTGCCCCAGGCTGGGCTGGCTGCTTTGGTTGGCTGCCCCCTGCCTACCAGCCTGTGACGTGCTGGGGGGAAGTGTTGTGAGGCTGCCCTGGCTGTGGCTGCCAAGAATTGCTCAAGGCGTGGGGTGGGGGAGAGGGGAGGCTCGTGGAGGCCTGGAGAGCTGGGGGAAGGGTGGAGGGCACCGTGGCCTGTGAGGGGAGCAAGCTGGCCCCTCACCTCCCTCCCCACCAACAGGACAGTCCTGTGATCTCATACAGCCTCTGGCAGGACAGAGGGTTGCAGGGGGCACCGGGTTCTTCTGAGGGGTCAGGACCCTGCTGTCCTCTTCTGGCCCTTTCTGGCTCCCAACTGAGCTGACATGGACTTTGTCTACAGCATTCTTTTCCCTCCAGGCAGAAAGAGCCTGGCCTGGCTTCCCCTTCAGAGCTACTGCAGGAAATAAGGCCAGTGCTCATTGTCTGTGTCCAAACAGACCCCACTGTCAAGAGTCCTTAGTTGGGGGTCTGACTTGGGGGGAAGGGCTGCAGGGAAGTCAGGACTCCGCTGGGACTCCCCTGGTTTCTCCGTGGGTTCTCTCTAGGTGGTAGGCTTTCCCCGCTGTCTGTGACCAGCTCAGGTTCAAGATGGGGCATGGTTACCAAAATGAGCCAGGAGACGGCTGAACTTTCAGTGCAGACACTCCAAGAACTCTGATCCAGTGGGGAGAGATTTCCAGGGGTGTGGGAGCCTGGCCAGGGCCCAGGCTGGGCATTCCTGCTGCTTGGCCATGCGCTCAACCTGCACACTTCACAGACAGGACTGGGGGAGGAGAGCCAGCCCTGTGCATGACAGTGTGCTATCTTGTATATCCGTGTGGGAGGTGAGAAGCAGAGAGGGAACCACACCTGGATTACGGAGCATCTACCCTGAATCTGAGGGTATAAGGGTCCTCATGGGGGTCCACTGTTAGCAACAAACACATGAGGTAAGGGAGGCTCTAGCCCCCTCCCCATTCATGCTTGCTGATAGATGCTTTGCTGGCTCAAACCCCAGGGAGTCTCCAAGACCAAGGAGAATGGACCAGGTGGTGGACCAGGTTCTTAGCCTCCTCTCCAGAAGGAGGAAGTTGGGAGACATTCTTATCCATGCCTAGCACTAAAGGAAGTGGCAGCATAGAAAGGAAAGAAGCCTCTGTCTCCTGTCCTCCATCCCTAGCCTATCTTTGGTGAGTGTGGCTAGATGCTAAAGACCCAGGGCACAGAATCGCACCATTCAGTTTTCTGTCTCCTGCCAGTGCAGAGTCCCTGACTGAAATCCCCTAGATCAGAGGGGAAGTCCAGGAGGGCACCCAGAGCAGCTGGGGCTGGCCTTCCAGTCCTAGCCTTCTCTCCCCCCTCAGCCTGACCCTTGGAGGCAGTCACCAAGGCAACCCCAAAGTTCAGGAGGCTGGGTGAGGGGAATTGACTCCCATTGCCTCTTTGTTTTTCTTCTCTGGTTCTTTGTCTCTTCCTTCTTTCCCACCCTGCCCATGCCGGGTCCTTCAGCACTGCCTCCCTCTGCTACCCTCTCCCCCAGCTCCTGTAAGACTCTCCTCTCCCACTCCCTCCAATGTTGGCTCTTTTCCTGGGCCTTTGTCTGCCCCTGTCCCATCTTTGGATTTAGGCCTCAGTGGCTGTCGTCCCCCTCTCTTCTTCCTGGTGGCTGCAGCTGCACCAGCCCAGGCTGGATGGTTCCCCTGCAGCTCAAACTCTCCCTGCTGCTTCCTGTTCTGCCAGAATGGACAGCAGTGCCTGCCCATGGCCTGCTCAGCTTCCCAGACCTGCAGAGTCCCTGGGGACTCTACCCCTGTTCCTACCCTGCCTGTGAATCTGAGGGGTGATGGAGGTCAAATCAGGAAAGAGGGACAGAAGGAAGGATAGAGCAATAGTTTGGCTGCTGCAGTGGGGACAATAGCAGAAGGGGCAGGTGGCCACAGATGGTGGGCCAGATGGGAAGCAAGGGAGACACACTGGCGAGGGGCACAGACGGGGCCTGGAATGTTGAGGGGAGACACAAGGAGGAACGTTTGTTCCCAGGGATGAGAGGCAGTGGGGCTTTTCTTGCCTGTTGGTCTTGAATGCTCCTTCCCTAAGAAGCGAGAGCACTGTGTGTGGAACGTTGGGTTACTTCTTTCCTGGAAGGAATATCCTATCTAGAAACCTCTGGGCAGGTGCATCAGAGCCCCTGTGCCAGCTGTGGAGAAAGTACAGTGGCTCTGAAAGGAGGCAGAGGAATGATGGTAGATGGACAAGCTTCGTAGAGCAGCAATCTCAAGGCAGGTTAGAAGGCTTGGAGGACTGTGGGCTGGTGTCTTGAGAGATCAAATAGGAGGGAGCAGCCTGAGCAGGAGCTTCTAGATCAGAGTGGGAGGAGCAGAAGTGATCAGTGACAGCAGGTTTGCTGGCAAGAGCAGGTGGCTGACAGCTATGAGACTGGAGGACAGATTGCAGTGGGGTTGGAATATAGCTGAGATGGGTGTCTGGCTTCAGTCTGCCTCAGCTTAACTAAGCTGCCCGTGAAGCTTGACTCTCTGCCATCCTCCTCAAGTAGTTGTGACACCACCACTGAATCTAGTCCCACAATCCTCTCTTGTTCCTGCCCCACCCTAGCAACTGGCCCCTGCCCATTCCTGCTTAGGTGCCATGTGCTCTGGGGCCTCTCCTGCTGTACTTTTAAGACTATTGTATTCTGGAAACTGTATAGATTCTCATCCACTTCTTAGTGTTTATTGAACACCTACTATGTGTAAGGCATTATCCTAGATAAATACATGATTATCTCCTAGTTTTCCCAAGCCATTTTCCCTTCCCCATGGCCTCAGCTTTCACTTTTGAAGGACGTCAAATCCATTCCCATATGTAAGCACATGCAGGTGTGCATGGTATTTCTGGGTGTCTGGTGTGTGGGTGGCATGAGACACCAACAAGTGCGTTAGTATTTAGCTGTTTATAAGTGAGTGTGCCGCTGGAGGGTATGGCAGGTAGGTAGTTGGGTGATGAGTAGCCAGAGGGTGTGAAGCCAGAGGAGATACTAGCCCAGTGGTGTTCTGGGGTCTCTCGGTGGAAGCTGCCCAGATTCTCCTATCTCCACCACTTCTATGTACCTTGACTTTAGCGTGGAACAAGTGGGTGGTTCTGCCACCCATTAAGGTGGCACAGCTGGATTTTCTGGGGTGGGGTCCCCCACGCTCCCCAAAGCAGCAACCCAGAGTTGGGCGGGAAGAATGCTTTGTGTGGGGTGTTGCCATGGAGATAGCAGGCCTATGCCCAGGCAGTCATAGGCTGAGTGGGAGGGGCCCCATGGCCGGCTGACCCAGTTCACTTCCCACGCGGCCCTGCTGCGGCAATGCTGCCAGGCCCAGGTAATGCCCTGCTGTCAAGAGTGACAGGGCCATGAGGGGATGATTTTTGTGGGTCTTTCATAGTGCTCTGGGCCTTGGAGAAAAGTAAGCAAAGGACAAAATGGGGTTCCTGTTCCTGATTCTGCCATAAGGGGGGCAGGACTCATGGGTGGAGCAGGGACCCATCACAAACATTAAAAAAAATGCTTTGCACCTGTAATACTAGCTACTCAGGAGGATCTCAGTTCAAAGCCAGCCAAGGCAGGAGAGTCTGTGAGTGTCCTGTCTCTAATTAAGTATCAAAAAGCAGAAAGTGGAGCCATGGCTCAAGTGATAAAGCACTAGCTTTGAGCAAAAACGCTCAGGGTTCTGAGTTCAAGCCCCAGGACTAGCACACACACAAATGTGTCACATCTCACAGCAGGGAACTGAGCGGGAAGGTATGTGAAACACAGAGAGAATTTCTGAACAATCTCATCCTCTTACACAGCCCAACAGGACTGCCCCTGCAAGGCTGCCGCCCTCCACTGATCTTTCCAAGTCACTGGTCCCCCTTTATACCAGTTTACATGCCATGCGGGGTGGGGGGGAGGGGAGGTACAGCGTTTGAGACCCACTGGCTCTTTCTCCCGGAGTTCCCCACTCAGGGTCTACCCAACGCGCCTGCAAGGACCTGGCACTGTGGCCCGGCCCAGCCCAGGCCTGATGCTGACCCACGGGCGTTCCCCCTCCGCAGATGGCGTGCACAGCGTGACGGCCCAGTGCGCGCTACGCGTCACCATCATCACGGACGAGATGCTCACGCACAGCATCACGCTGCGCCTGGAGGACATGTCGCCCGAGCGTTTCCTGTCCCCGCTGCTGGGACTCTTCATCCAGGCCGTGGCGGCCACGCTGGCCACGCCCCCGGACCACGTGGTGGTCTTCAACGTGCAGCGGGACACGGACGCGCCCGGGGGCCACATCCTCAACGTGAGCCTGTCCGTGGGGCGGCCCCCCGGGCCCGGCGGCGGGCCGCCCTTCCTGCCGTCCGAGGACCTGCAGGAGCGCCTGTACCTCAACCGCAGCCTGCTCACCGCCATCTCGGCGCAGCGCGTGCTGCCCTTCGACGACAACATCTGCCTGCGCGAGCCCTGCGAGAACTACATGCGCTGCGTGTCGGTGCTGCGCTTCGACTCCTCGGCGCCCTTCATCGCCTCCTCCTCCGTGCTCTTCCGGCCCATCCACCCCGTCGGGGGGCTGCGCTGCCGCTGCCCGCCCGGCTTCACCGGCGACTACTGCGAGACCGAGGTGGACCTGTGCTACTCGAGGCCCTGCGGGCCCCACGGGCGCTGTCGCACTCGCGAGGGCGGCTACACCTGCCTCTGCCGTGAAGGCTACACGGGTGAGCCCGGGAGGGGGCCTGGGGCGGGGGCTGCCGTCTAAAAACCTTGTGGTGCTAGTGGAGATCGCTTCCTCACTCCTTCCCAGAGCAAGATAGACTTCCACTCACCCAGCCTTCAGAACTTCTCTGCGTGTTGACCACTGCCTGGAAGGGGAAATGAAGGGCCTGCACTGCACTCTGTTCATGCACCCCACCCACACGTGCACACTCACACACACACACACACACGCTCACACTCACACACAGCCTGGGCAGGAAAATTCAAGACTCTTATCTCCAATCAATCAGCAAAAAGCCAGAAGTAGAGGTGTGGTTCAAGTGGTAGAGTGTCAGCCTTGAGTGAAAAAGCCAAGCAAGCATGCTAGACCTTGAATTCAAGGCCCAATAGCCGCTTAAAATAAGTTGGTGGTGGGGATTCGTTTAATTAATTTCACCCAGCAAACGCTGGGTCCTGACGAGTACTGGCTTGTATTTGAGGAAATGCTGAGGTGAGGTTACTGACTCCAGATAGCTTGAGGTTAAGCCTAGGTCTGGTCTCCCACAGCCAAGTGAGCTACCTTCCAGGACTCCAGCACACACTTTTCTCTCCAGGCATGGAGAAGCTGGGGGCAGCAGCTGCAGGGTGTGCAGGTAGTGGTGACTGGACACTGCATCCTGGGCAGAACGGTTCCATTTCTACCTCCCTCCCACACGTCTCACCCCTGGCTCTCCCTAAGATGCTTACTGCCTCCACTCTGCATCCTGACCCTCCCTGCAGGCTCTTGGCTGCTCCTTGGGTCACACCCTGCTCTTCTTCCTTGCCAGGCTTCCTCCTGTCCTTGGAGCCATACCCAGCGGCTTTGCCATCAGTGTGGGCAGCCCCACCATCTTCCCTGCTGCATCTCCCTGCCCAGAACTTGCCAGACTGACTTCCATGCTGCAGCTGGGGGAGGGAGAAAGAGAAAGCATGGGGGAGGGGAGGGGAGTCTTTGTCCAGAAGGGTGGGGAGAGGGGGCTTAGAGTAGGCGAACAACAGTTTCCATGGAAACAAGAGCCAGTCACTAGGCACAAGAGCTGAGAACCTATCTCTAGAATCTGGGAATGAGGAGGGAAAGGGGTGGATTTTCCCATCTGATGCTGTTGGAATTTTTAGCTCCTGTGAATCCTGATCTCTACCAGGGATCAGATTCCTGTTCTTTCAGCATTGCCCAAGGGCACAGAGTCTTCAGTCTGGTCCCAAGGGTTCTGGGTGGAAGTTCCTTGTTTTGTTATTGGAGAAGTCCTGGCTTCCCTCCTCACTGACCCCATCCCATAACTCAGACAAATTTGAATGGAAGTGAGGTACCATTCCCAGGGAAGGTAAAAGATCTTGTTGCCTAACAAAAAGTAGCAAAAGCTGCAGAAAGGGAGGATCAGGGGCCGGCAGAGTCCTTATCCCATTCTTCCCATTTATCCTTACCAAGGTTTGGGGCCTTGGTACCCAGGGTAGGAGAGGGGCCTGGAAGCTTTGAGGAGTTTGGGAGGAGGGGATGGGGATGTGTGGAGCTGCAGTGAGAATGGCCTGGCAGACCAACCAGAGCACCCTGGAAGGGTTGGAGTGTTGTAGATCTCGCTAGGAAGTAGGGATGCCTGAGAGAATCTGGGAGTATTTGGAGGTTCACAGGAGGCCATGGGAGATATTACCAGGGATTTATTGATCAGATTTTCATGACATGTTCCTAAGAAATAATTTGAATGAGACATTAATTTTGGCCCAGAGGTTCAGAGATTTCAATCCATAGTCAGCCCATAGGTGCGGGCCTGCAGTGACAGGAGTTGCGGCAGAGCAGAGCTGCTCACTTCATAGTGGACAGGAAGCAGAGAGATAGGAAGGGAACAGAACAGAGCCTTCAAAGGCATACTCCTAGTGTCTTACTTCCTCCAACTAGGCTCTGCCTCCTAAGGTTTCCAGCATCTCCCAAAATAGCATCACCAGCTGGGGACCAAGCCTTCAGCAGATGGGCCTGTGGGGAACATTTTCATATTCAACCCAGAATTGGGGTAGCTGTTGCCTACCCCTCCTCAAGGGCTTGGTACTTACTCACCTTGCCTTTCCTCTTACCTAGGTGAGCACTGTGAGGTGAGCGCCCGCTCAGGCCGTTGCAGTCCTGGTGTTTGCAAGAATGGGGGCACCTGTGTCAACCTGCTGGTGGGTGGCTTCAAGTGTGACTGTCCCTCGGGGGACTTCGAGAAGCCCTACTGTCAGGTGACCACGCGCAGTTTCCCTGCCCGTTCTTTCATCACCTTCCGTGGCCTGCGCCAGCGCTTCCACTTCACGCTGGCCCTCTCGTGAGTGGCTGGGCATTGGGATAGAGGGGCTTGGTGGACTCTGGGTTGCCTCCTGTTGTCAGTGTAAATCAAGTAGACCATCTTCCCCTCCAGGGTCTGCTGGTCCCCACTCCCACCTCCATCATCCTAAATGGGGGGAGCTGGGCTGCGAGGGTTCTAATTTGGTCCCATCTTCTACATTTTAGCCCCCTGAGCTGAAGTCTTATCAAGGTGTCTGCTCGTAGGGGAGTGTGGGGGGATGGAGGAGTCCTGGGTAGGACTGGATATTGGTAAAGTGAGTGGGGTGCTGGCATCCATTGGGTCCCACAATCCCTGCCCCCACTCCTGCTCAGGTTTGCCACAAAGGAACGCAATGGGCTGCTGTTATACAACGGGCGCTTCAATGAGAAGCATGACTTCGTGGCCCTCGAGGTGATCCAGGAGCAGGTCCAGCTCACCTTCTCTGCAGGTGACCCCCATTGCCCCGCATCCTCACCTACCTCCCACTTCCCATGGCTCCCAGATCCTCTTCCAAAGCCGCACTCTCTCCTAGCCAAATATGGGTCCAGCTCCAGCCAGAGCCGTGGGCTGTGCCCAGCCCTCTTCCTGTGTCCCAGCTCCCCTCGTTCTTTCCAGGGGAATCGACCACCACTGTGTCCCCCTTCGTGCCCGGGGGCGTGAGCGATGGCCAGTGGCACACGGTGCAGCTGAAGTACTATAACAAGGTGGGTGTGGGGGCCTGCTCACATGCATGCCTGCACCTGGGTGCCTCTGAGAGCACTGGGGAGGTCTCACAAGGGCACCCTGGCTGGGAGGACTTGGGAGGGGACAGTGCCACTTTGCTGGGGGCATTCCCATCCCACCAGGTGGTACTCGATGCAGGGTAGGCAGACGTGGAGGTGCCATAGATCGCCGTGTGTCTACCATGGGTGTGAATTTCCTGGGGCCCTGCCCACCACTTCTCTTTGCCCCTCTCTGTTCACAGCCACTCTTGGGCCAGACAGGGCTCCCGCAGGGCCCATCAGAGCAGAAGGTGGCCGTGGTGACTGTGGATGGCTGTGACACAGGGGTGGCTCTGCGTTTTGGAGCTGCGCTTGGCAACTACTCCTGTGCTGCCCAGGGCACTCAGGGTGGCAGCAAGAAGTGAGCAGGGGAAAGTTCTAAGGGGGAAGGTGGGGCGGGCGGCAAGGGTGGGCAAGTTGAATAGATAAGGACTAGTGGGTTCCAAAGTGGAAACCAAGCTGGATGGGGCTCCCCTGGCTTCTGCTCAATCCTGCTGAGACCCTCAAGGCAGAGGTTGGCATCTAGGAGTTAGAGCGAGCACTGTGGGATGTGTGGTAAGGGTGGGAAGAGTTGAGAACCCCTTCTTCCTGTGCTGCTCTGCAGGGCCTATTACTCTGCCAGGCCCTTCCTTCCCAGGCTTGGCAGGATGTGTGCAGAGAAGAACCAGAGACTTGAGCCCACCCTCATGTCACCACCCGGTGCTTTGCTTTCCTAGGTCTCTGGATCTCACTGGGCCTCTACTGCTGGGTGGGGTGCCTGACTTGCCTGAGAGCTTTCCTGTCCGAATGAGGCACTTTGTGGGCTGCATGAGGAACTTGCAAGTGGACAGCCGCCATGTAGACATGGCTGACTTCATTGCCAACAACGGCACCATTCCTGGTATGGGGGTCCGGGAGGAGGGGTAGCTGGGAGTCAGAGGAAAGGAAGGGCTACACCTGGAGTGCGATCCTTGCCTATGTGGTCTCAAGGGCTTTGCCTGCTTTCACCACAGATTTCCTCAAATGGAGCCCTAGCCTGGGGCCATTCCCGCTTCTCTCCATTTCAGGTTGCTCCACCAAGAAGAACGTGTGTGACAGCAACACTTGCCACAACGGGGGTACCTGTGTGAACCAGTGGGACACGTTCAGCTGCGAGTGCCCGCTGGGCTTTGGGGGCAAGAGCTGTGCCCAGGGTAGGAGGGGCGGCTGTCAGAGGCCAGGGCCTGGGTGCTGCTGGCAGTCTGGGAACACTGGCAGGGTCGGGGCAGGCACTGGGCAGGGCTCCACGAGCACGGCTGTGGGTGGAAAAGCGTGTTTGGGCACAGCCTGAGAGGGTAGTAGGGAAACAAAGGGCTCAGTGAGAGGCAGGCCTGGGCACAACTCAGGCGGGCTCCAGGCAGGTAAATGCTCTGGTGGGCGGGGTGGCGAGGGATGTGGGCCTGCCTCCCCTGGAGCCACCCCAGACCGTCATGCCCCACCCCTGCCCCCCATCCCACCCTTCACACTGTACCTCCATCTGCCTCCCCAGAAATGGCCAATCCCCAGCGCTTCCTGGGCAGTAGCCTGGTGGCCTGGCATGGCCTCTCATTGCCAATCTCTCAGCCCTGGCACCTCAGCCTCATGTTCCGCACACGCCAGGCAGACGGGGTCCTGCTGCAAGCTGTCACCAGGGGGCGCAGCACCATCACCCTGCAGGTGATGCGGCGAGTGGCGGGAGGTGGGGGCAGCCCTGGCGGGGCTAGGGCTGGAATGGACTCCTGGGGAGGACTGGACAGAGCTACTAGGCAAGGTGGTTTCTTGGGCAGAGCTAGAGGTGGCCGGATCAGTGTAGTGATCAATGCTGCCATCTGTTGGGACTGCAGGAAACAGGCCCAGTGTTCCTCTAGCCTCATCTAGAGGCCAGATGGGTTTGGTGGTCCAGAAAGTAGGCTAAGAGAAACGTGAATCAGGGCTGTGTGCTGACTTTGCTTTCTTCCTCTTGCCCCAGCTCCGGGAAGGCCACTTGGTACTCAGTGTGGAGGGCACAGGGCTCCAGGCCTCATCTCTGCGTCTGGAGCCAGGCCGTGCCAACGATGGTGACTGGCATCATGCACAGCTGGCACTAGGAGCCAGTGGGGGCCCTGGCCATGCCATTCTGTCCTTTGACTATGGGCAGCAGAGGGCAGAGGGTAACCTGGGCCCCAGGCTGCATGGGCTGCACCTGAGCAACATCACTGTCGGGGGAGTGCCGGGGCCAGCCAGCGGTGTGGCCCGTGGTTTCCGGGGCTGTTTGCAGGTGAGCTTTCTGCTTTGTGCTCCTGTCCTGCCACTCCCCAGCACCCTGCTCCACTGAGGACCCACGCTGACCCCGTCCTCCCAGGGCGTACATGTAAGCGAGGCCCCCAAGGGTGTAAGCAGCCTGGATTCCAGCCGCGGGGAGAGCATCAATGTGGAGCCGGGATGTAGCTTGCCAGATCCCTGTGACTCAAACCCGTGTCCTGCTAACAGCTACTGCAGCAATGACTGGGACAGCTATTCCTGCAGCTGCGACCCAGGTATGCTAGAGAGCCCTAGAAATAGGCAGGCTGACAGGTTCAGGAGTCTTACCTTGACTTTTCTGTCCCTGGAGTCCAGTCACCTCACCCCTCTGAGCCTTCATCTCATACTCTGAAAACCCAAAGCTACCTGGTGCCATGCTGAGTGAGAGGAAGTGGTCGAGGGTGGTTGGATAGAAGACATTGCTGGAGAAGTGGGGAGTGAGCCTTTCTGGTCCTTCTTTCCCAGGCTACTATGGTGACAACTGCACTGATGTATGTGACCTGAATCCATGTGAACACCACTCTGTCTGTACCCGCAAGCCCAGTGCTCCCCACGGCTATACCTGCGAGTGTCCTCCAAATTACCTCGGACCATACTGTGAGACCAGGTATGTGGCCCAAGGCTTGTGGTTGCAGGCAGCAGCCATTGCCTGTTCCTTCTGGGTTGGGGAGCCCGGCTGAGCTGCAGCTGGGGCATGCCAGGTGAGCGTGGCAGAGGGAGCTCACTTCTACCCTGGCCTCTTTGCAGGATTGACCAGCCTTGCCCCCGTGGCTGGTGGGGACACCCCACGTGTGGCCCATGCAACTGTGATGTTAGCAAAGGCTTTGACCCAGACTGCAACAAGACAAGTGGCGAGTGCCACTGCAAGGTGATAGCCTCCACAAAGTCCCCCAGTGGCCACCTGGGCCTACTCTCTATGTCACCTGCAGGGGAGGGGAGGCGATGGGGATGGAGATGGGGATACCTGCAGAGACCCTGAGACCTATTGCCTTTGTTCTAGTGGGCAGGGAAATTGGAAATTGGCTCTTGGTCTTTGTATTGGGTGCAGTGGAGTCCAGGACAGGACCAGTATTTACGCAGTGAGCCCTGGGCTGGCTCTACAGGAACTCTGCAGCCTGTTCTGGTTGCTTGGCATTTCACCAGTGTCTTCCACTCCAAATTGTTACCAGCTGGTAAATATTGTGAGCATCCATTCCAAAGGGGACCTAAGTTCAGGCAGCCTCTCTCCAGACCCTATAGCTGACAGGATCCAGGAGTATCCAGGAAATGTGCCTGAGACAATGACTCCCCTTCCTCCTCCCTGCTCCCAGGAGAACCACTATCGGCCCCCTGGAAGCCCTACCTGCCTCCTGTGTGACTGCTACCCCACAGGCTCTTTGTCCCGAGTCTGTGACCCTGAGGATGGCCAGTGTCCATGCAAGCCTGGTGTCATTGGGCGCCAGTGTGATCGCTGTGACAACCCTTTTGCTGAGGTCACCACGAATGGCTGTGAAGGTGAGGCTCCAGGGTGGGTGGGTGGAGCTCCAGAGAGCCCTGGAGCCCTGATAGCAGCAAGCACAGGGAGACTGGGGGGGAAGGCTGGGGCACCCACACAGAGCTATTCCTTGTGACCCTGTGTTCTTTCTTTCTCACAGTGAATTATGACAGCTGCCCACGGGCCATCGAGGCTGGGATCTGGTGGCCTCGCACACGGTTTGGGCTTCCTGCTGCTGCCCCCTGTCCCAAAGGCTCATTTGGTAGGCATTACAGGATGTCCTGTTGAGAAGTTGGCTTCTACCAGTGGTGGAACGTGGTCAGGAAGCCCTCAGCTACAGATCTCAGGACTCTACTTTCTGCCCTTCAGGACCTAGAGATTTTGTCATACCTTCCGATATATCCAAAGAGCTCACGACTTAACTTTCTACTTTTAAAATTCTTGCTTAGCTTTTGTGCTCAAGGCTAGCACTTGAGCCACACTTCTATTTCCAGCCTTTTGCTAGAGATAAGAATCAGATTTGTCTGCTTGGGCTGGCTTTGAACCTTGATGCTGAGATTTCAGTCTCCTGAGTATCTAAGGCAGGAGCCACCAGTGCCTGTCCTATTCATACTCTGGACAGAAATGCTGAGAAATCTACATTGTGCTGGGCACAGGGCTGGGTGCTAGAGATTCACAAATGAATCACACAGGACTCCTAACACCCGAATAATGCCACATGTGGGATAGTCAGTCTTGAGGAGCAGAGGGTGGGAACTGGCATTGGTAGAGAGTAATAGAGAACACGAGGTGTTCATTGGGGAGGGGCAGTGATGTCTGAGCACTCAGAAAAGGTCTTCTACCTGCTTGTTCCCATAGCCTCCACTAGGACTGATTTGTGGAGATTTTTGGCACTAGAGTCCTATAGGAATCTAAAATTCTATATTTTGGCTCTAGAATTCTCTCTTAGCACCCCATGAGAGTGTTCTATATTTTTCTCTATAACTCTGTAAAGATGTCTGTTTTTGGCTGTAGAGTTCTTTATAGTTCTAGAGTTCTATATTTTTTGCTCTCTTAGCACACAGCAGCCCTTCTCAGCCAGGTCTCCGGGGCTCCCTATGTGTCTGTCTGAGGCCAGTCCTCTTGGCTTCTTCCCCCTTCTCTTCAGGGACTGCAGTACGCCACTGTGATGAGCACAGGGGGTGGCTCCCCCCAAACCTCTTCAATTGTACATCCGTCACCTTCTCAGAGCTGAAGGGCTTCGTAAGTCCACTTACTTTCTCATTTCTATCTCTCCCTTTTTCTCATGCTTCCATTTCCCTGCACTTTCCCCCTAGGGGGTGTGGTGGTACTGTGTCTTGAACTTAGGGCCTAGTCTCTGCCTCTTGGCTTTTTTGCTCCAGGCTGATGCTCTACCACTAGAACCACAGTTCCACTTTGGGCTTTTTGGTGATTAAATGGAGAGAAGAGTCTCATAGAAGCCAGGCACTAGTGGCTCACACCCATAATCCTAGCTACTCAAGAAGATCTGAGGATCATGGTTCAAAGCCAGCCCTGGCACAAAAGTTTGTGAGACTCTTTCCAACAAATTACTCAAAAAAAGCTGAAAGTGGCACTGTGGCTCCAGTGGTGGAACACTAGCCTTGAACACAGAGAGGCTCAAGGACAGCACCCAGGCCAAAAGTTCAAGCCTCAGGATTGGGAAAAAAAAAAAAAAAAAGAGTCTCCTCAGATCACAGCCTTCTGAGTAGCTAGGTTTACAGGAGTGAGCCACAGGGTGCCTGGCTTCCTACCCATCTCCAAGAAAGGGGTGGAATCCTAGTCCCTGTTTATTTGGGGCCCTCACTCTTTTTTTCTTTGCTTTCCTGAGGCACTGTTTGCTCTAGAATTCCAGTTTCCACCCCCCTTCACCGGCCCCTGGCCTTTCTGTCCCTCCTGTGTAGGCTGAGCGGCTGCAGCGGAATGAGTCAGGTCTGGATTCAGGTCGCTCCCAGAGGCTGGCCCTGCTCCTTCGCAATGCCACACAGCACACGACTGGCTACTTCGGCAGTGACGTGAAGGTGGCCTACCAGCTGGCCACACGGCTGCTGGCTCATGAGAGTGCCCAGCGGGGCTTTGGGCTGTCTGCCACACAGGATGTCCACTTCACTGAGGTGGGATTTCCAGTGGGCAAGGCTGGTTGGGTGGGGGTGATGGTGAGTGTTACTTCTTGTAGCAGTCTTTGGGGAAAAGGAGGGACATTCCCCCTGGCACACATCCCCCATGAGATCCATGATTCATGATCCAGCTCCTGGGGTCTCAGCCCCACTTCCCAGCCTGCACCATATCTAAGTGCACTAGACAGGACTGTTCGTGTTGAGGCACACGTGGCCCCACAGCTTGGCCATTGTATCAGGGCTGACTGCTCTGGGAATCGGCAGGGGATACAGAGGGTAGGGCATGGGAAGCACAGCTTGGAGCTCTTATTTAGAGCAAGAGGAGGAGAGATTCAAAATAGAGCATGCTTGATGGGTAGACAGGGGACTCAGGGGTTCCCAGGGGAGGGGCTGAGGGTCAGGGCGGGTGTGGAGCTGGGGAGCTGGTGTGGGCTATGGATGACAAGTGTGGGCTGCGAGCAGATGCTACAGATGCTACTGGTAACCATGCCCACCCCCAGAATCTGCTGCGGGTGGGCAGTGCCCTCCTGGACGCAGCCAACAAACGTCACTGGGAGCTGATCCAGCAGACAGAGGGTGGCACGGCCTGGCTGCTCCAGCACTACGAAGCCTATGCCAGCGCCCTGGCCCAGAACATGCGGCACACCTACCTCAGCCCTTTCACCATCGTCACACCCAACATAGGTGAGGCTGCCACCTGGGCTGCGGGAGAGCATGTGGGGGGCGTTCCTCTAAGGGTGGCCTCCCTTGGGGCTGACCTAGGGCCCCTCGGGGTGCCAGTTATCTCCGTAGTGCGTCTGGATAAGGGGAACTTTGCTGGGGCCAAGCTGCCACGTTATGAGGCACTTCGTGGGGAGCGGCCTCCGGACCTTGAAACAACTGTCATTCTGCCAGAGTCTGTCTTCAGAGGTCAGTGGGGCTTGGGTGGGTCAAGGGCTGGTCCTGGCCGCATCCATGCAGGCCCTCCGGAGGGGCGGGGCCCAGCTGAGTGCGGCAGTACCCCTCTTCCAGAGATCCCCACCGTGCTCAGGCCTGCCGGTCTGGGAGAGGCCCAGGAGCCAGAGGAGCTGGCACGGCGGCAGCGGAGGCACCCAGAGCTGAGCCACGGGGAGGCTGTGGCCAGTGTCATCATCTACCGCACCCTGGCTGGGCTGCTGCCCCACAACTATGACCCAGACAAGCGCAGCCTCAGGTGAGTAGCTGGGGCCAGACAGGTGGATGCTGGCGTGTGGAGGGACCAGGAGTAGGGCGTTTGCAGTGATGAGGGAGTCTCCTCATCATATGGTTGTCATGGTGCCTTACGTCAGAGTCCCTAAGCGCCCAGTCATCAACACACCCGTGGTGAGCATCAGTGTTCACGATGATGAAGAACTCCTGCCACGCGCCCTGGACAAGCCAGTCACCGTGCAGTTCCGGCTGCTTGAGACGGAGGAGCGAACCAAGCCCATCTGTGTTTTCTGGAACCATTCGATCCTGTGAGAGCATGGGCTGCCCATCCCCCCCTTCCCCGGGTGCTCAGCCTCCTGCCTCCCTCATCCTTCTGTCCTCACGCAGGGTCAGCGGCACAGGTGGCTGGTCAGCCCGGGGCTGTGAGGTCGTCTTTAGAAACGAGAGCCACGTCAGCTGCCAGTGCAACCACATGACAAGTTTTGCCGTGCTCATGGATGTGTCCCGTCGGGAGGTGGGGTCCATGGCGGGGGAGCGCTGTGGAGCCGTGGTTGGGTATCCAGCTGCTAGGCTGGGTCCTCAGGCACAGCCCTTATTCCCCTGCCACCCGCTCTGCAGAATGGAGAGATCTTGCCCCTGAGGACATTGACATACGTAGCCCTCGGGGTTACCTTGGCCGCCCTGCTGCTCACCTTCCTCTTCCTCACGCTCCTCCGTGCCCTGCGCTCCAACCAACATGGCATCCGCCGCAACCTCACAGCTGCCCTGGGTCTGGCCCAGCTGGTCTTTCTCCTGGGGATCAACCAGGCTGACCTCCCTGTAAGATGCCCTCCTCTTCCCGACTTCCGGCCCCCACCCTCCTGGTGACCCCTCCCTCCCTGCTTCAGCCCAGGTCCCCTGTCCTGACAGTAGTGAATCCGATCAAGGACCTAGGCTAGTGCCTGGCCCACACTTCCCTCTTCCCCAGCGTCCCACGGAGTGCCCCAGCATCTTAGAGGCCCTTCTGACTCAGCGTTCCCCTGAAACTTGCCTCTGCCTGATGTGGGCTGAGCCCCTGCACTGGCTATGTCCTGGTCACTGACCAGTGGCCTGGCCCTCAGTTTGCCTGCACAGTCATTGCCATCCTGCTGCACTTCCTGTACCTCTGCACCTTCTCCTGGGCTCTTCTGGAAGCCTTGCACCTGTACCGGGCGCTCACAGAGGTGCGCGATGTCAACGCTGGCCCCATGCGCTTCTACTACATGCTGGGCTGGGGTGTGCCTGCCTTCATCACAGGTACTTCACCCCTTTCCTGGCCTGGAGGTTCCACATCTGGGGCTTTAGGTCTTCCACAGTGCCACCCACGGCCCACAGCTTGAGACTGGCATCCTTTTGCTCAAGGACAGCTTAGTCATAGGTGTCCTGATTTACCTCATGCCCCGATCCTCCGTGAGGGAGCGGGGTCCTCTTCCAGGAGCAGGGAATGGGTAGATGGAGGTTGAACCCTCCCACATGCTGCAGGCTGTCAGGTGCGCCCAAGGTTCTGCATTCTGTGCTGAGTGCCCTCCTCTGCTGCCCTCACCACACTCCAGGTCTGGCTGTGGGCTTAGACCCTGAAGGCTATGGAAACCCTGACTTCTGCTGGCTTTCAATCTATGATACGCTCATCTGGAGTTTTGCTGGCCCAGTGGCCTTTGCTGTTTCGGTAAGTACAGAAAGTGAGCTAAGGTGAGTAGGTTGAGTATATCCTCTGGATCCCCTTTAAGGGCGTGTGTGTGTGTGTGTGTGTGTGTGTGTGTGTCTGTCTGTCTGTCTGTCTGTCTGTCTGTCTGTCTTGAACTCAAGGCCTGAACACTGTCCCTGAGCTTTTGTGCTCAAGGCTGGCACTCTACCACCTGAACCACAGCTCCACTTCTGAGTTTTTGGTGGTTAATGAGAGATAAGACTCTCACAGACTTTCCTGCCCAGGCTGGCTTTGAATCATGATCCTCAGACCTCAGCCTCCTGAGTAGCTAGGATTACAGGTGTGAGCCAGTGGCCACCGGCTGGATTCCCTTGAGGAGCAGTGGCAGCCTCGAGGCTCTGTGGGGAAGCACTGTCACTGACTGTCCCCTCTGGTCCTTTCATGCTTCTCTCCACTGCCCAGATGAGTGTCTTCCTGTACATCCTGGCGGCCCGGGCCTCCTGTGCTGCTCAGCGGCAGGGCTTCGAGAAGAAAGGCCCTGTGTGAGTATGGGGTGCCCGGGCACAGGGAAGGCATTGGTGGACATGGGTTGGGGGGCTCATGGTGGTCTTACACACTGCTCTGCCCCCCAGCTCGGGCCTGCGTCCCTCCTTTGCCGTTCTGCTGCTGCTGAGTGCCGCATGGCTGCTGGCACTGTTGTCTGTCAACAGCGACACCCTCCTCTTCCACTACCTCTTCGCTGCCTGCAATTGTATCCAGGTATCTGGTCTGGCCTTACTGAGGGAGGGAGCTTGGCTGAGGAGTGTGCTTGAATATGCCCAGACTCCAGCTTCCTCTCCTGCCAGGGCCCCTTCATCTTCCTCTCCTATATGGTGCTGAGCAAGGAAGTCCGGAAGGCACTCAAGTTTGCCTGTAGCCGCAAGCCCAGCCCCGACCCTGCTCTGACCACCAAGTCCACCCTGACCTCGGTGAGGATGCCCCGGGCCGAGCCTCCTCCTTCTCTATACCTCTTTGCTTCCTTTCTTTCCCTATCCCCTTCCAGGAAGGAGGAAGAGGTGGTGAGATGTTAGGTGTGGTCTTGGGGGGCGATGCCGTTACAGTGAGGTAGGATTCGGTTGGGGGAAATGGAGTCATGGACAGAGCCAAGTAACCAGTGTTCTGTGCTGGGAAGCAGTCGCCAAGTTTACAAATTCCCTGTCTCCCAAAATGCTTTCAGGGGACAATTCCTGGTGCCAACATAAAAAAATTTTAAAAAAGTTAAAAGTCCTTACTCAGCCAGTCCAGGGTATTTAGGGTGTGCCGGGGGGAACAGCTGCTGCAGAGCTAGGGCCAGTGCCAGGCCCCACCTTAACACCTAGGAATACAGGAGGGAGGGTGTAGAGCAAACTCCCTGCATCTTTCCATTTCCTAGCCTGGGCCCACCTTTCTCTCCCTCACTTGTCCACCTGTCTGTCCTCTGCCTAGTCCTATAACTGCCCCAGCCCTTATGCAGACGGGCGGCTGTACCAACCCTATGGAGACTCAGCTGGCTCACTGCACAGTGCCAGCCGCTCATGCAAGAGCCAGCCCAGCTACATCCCCTTCCTGCTGAGGTGAGCCCTGGAGACGGGAGGGCTCAAGAGGGGAGGGAGGACCAGGCATGCTGGACCTGGGCCAGCCAGCTGCTAGGCCACAATGTGGCCAATATAGGTAGCAGCTTGAGCTAGAAGTCATAAATGACGCAAAGCAGCCAGGTGCTGGTGGCTCACACCTGTAATGCTGGCTACACAGGAGCCTAAGATCTGAGTATCACGGTTCAAAGCCAGCCCTAAGCAGGAGACTCATCTCCAATTAACTACCAAAAAGCCAGAAGTGGAACTGTGACCGAAGTGGTAGAGTGCTAGCCTTGAACACAGAAGCTCAGAGACTGTGTCTAGGCCATACACATGCATACACACACACACACACACACACGCACACACACACACACACACACACACACACACACACACACACACACACACACACACCCCGGTCGTTGGGCCCCCTGCCTGGCCCTTCTGCCCAGCCACACAGAGAGCAGGAATTAGAATCCCAGGGGAGAGAAAAATAAGGGGCTACAGGGTGAGAGGCCATGTTGACCCCTCTAGCTTGTCTTTTAGGGAGGAGTCCACTCTGAACCCTGCCCAAGGGCCGCCCGGCCTGGGAGACCCGGGTGGCCTGTTCCTGGAAGGTCAAGACCAACAGCATGGTGAGGATGGAAGGCCCTGGCCACCTAGCCGGGCAGGGGCCTGGCTTTTGCTGTGGGTGTGCCGAGGTAGGTGGTCAACTATGATCCTCCCCTGACCTCCCAGATCCCGACACGGATTCTGACAGTGACCTGTCCCTGGAAGATGACCAGAGTGGTTCCTATGCCTCTACCCACTCATCAGACAGTGAGGAGGAGGAAGAAGAGGAGGAGGAGGCCACTTTCCCTGGAGAGCAGGGCTGGGACAGCCTGATCGGTCCTGGAGCCGAGAGACTGGCTCTGCACAGTACCCCCAAGGGTGGGCTGGCATCAGGGATCTGGCCTTTGGGGGGCAGTGGAAGCCAGAGAGGCCTGGGATTCCTGGGGAGCAGGACTTGGGTGGGTGGTTCTCTTAGCCACCTCCTCCCTCTGGGGCTTAATTACTTCCTTTGCTGCCAGATGGAGTCCCCGGGCCTGGAAAGGCCCCCTGGCCAGGAGACTTTGGACCCATAGCAAAGGAGGGTGCTAGCAGCGGGACTCTGGAGGACAGGCCACGGGAGAACGGAGATGCACTGTCTCGGGAAGGGTCTTTGGGCCCCCTGCCTGGCCCTTCTGCCCAGCCACACAAAGGTGAGGGGACTCCCCCAGCTGCCCTCCTCCCCCTCTGCCCTGCCAGGGACTGCTGGAGCTCTGTAGGATGCCCACCTCCCCACACCGGGCCTCTCATGGTGACCTTCCGGGCCCCCAGGAATCCTCAAGAAGAAATGTCTGCCCACCATCAGCGAGAAGAGCAGCCTCTTGAGGCTGCCCCTGGAGCAGGGCACAGGGTCTTCTCGGGGCTCCTCAGCCAGTGAAGGCAGCCGGATGGGGCCCCCTCCCCGCCCGCCACCCAGGCAGAGTCTCCAGGAGCAGCTGAATGGGGTCATGCCCATCGCCATGAGCATCAAGGCGGGCACCGTGGACGAGGACTCCTCAGGCTCCGAGTGAGTGGGGCTGGTAGGGTGGCCAAGGTGACACTTGCGGACATCCTGGCTGGGACGGAGCTGCCCCTGGGCCTCCCCCAGGTGATCCTGGTTGGCAGTTGGAGGTCAGATGGGTTGAGCATGGTCCATGTCCCTTACGTGTCGAGAAACTAGGGTGCCTTGTGGGGTGCGTGCCTAGGGCCTCCTGAGGGAGGGTGGGGAGCCGGGACTGCTCTTCTGTTTCCTTCTCTGTGGAAGCTGCTCACTGTCTTCCTCTGCTCCAGCTAACCTTCTGTCTGCCTTTTCTGCCACTCTCCTTTCCTGCCTCTCCAGATTTCTCTTCTTTAACTTCCTGCATTAACCCTGGGCCGGTGTTCCTTCGTCCCGAGGCTCCCTTCCCTTCCCCAGCAGCGCTCATGCCCCACTCCTGTCTTGTGCTTTATCCTGCCCCTGCTCCCCACCGCCTGCCCGCAGCAGCGACGAAACGTCCATCTGAGGAGCCCGGGCCTTGCATCCAAGGCCATCTAGTGCCAAGCCCCTCCCCTCAACCCCTCTCACTGCACTTTGGACCCCTGGGGCCAACATCTCCAAGACAAAAGTTTTTCAGAAAAGAGGAAAAAAAAAAAAAAAGAATTTTAAAAGGATCTCCACTCTTCATGACTTCAGGGATTCATTTTTTTTTATACGCTGGAAACTGATTCCTCTTTCCCTTCCCAAAGAGGATAGGACGTCCCCGGAAGCTTCCCAGCCTCTCCTCAGTTTCCCATCTGCTGTGCCTCTGGGAGGAGAGGGAATCTTAGGGGGCCTGCCCCTCATTTGCCATCACCAAAAGGAAAGGACAAAGCCACACACACCTGGGGCAACGTACCCTGCAGGCTGCACCGGGCAGGCCTCAGCTGTGGAAGGGTCAGGGCCAAAGGCGCTCCTAGCCTGACCGCACTGCCTCTCCCAGGAACTGAAGAGCCCTGTCTGGCCAGGAGGCAGAAGGACTCAGTGCCCCTGGACCCCCAAATGCTGCATGAACCATTTTAAGGGGAGCCTGCACCCTTAGGCAGGGGATGGCCACCCTAGCCCCTCTCCTTTTCCTGGGACTCCAGCCATGTGCTGAAGCCCAGGTGTTTGCTCAGTTTGCTGACCCCAAAGTGCTTCATTTCTTCTGCCTGCCCCGCTGTGGGAAGGCCAATCACGTGTTAAGTTGCGCTTCTTTGCTGTGTGGGGTGGGACCAGGAGGGAGAGTAGGTGCAGAGCTGGATTGGTTGCCCTGAAGGGCCTCAAGCACACGTTTCAAGTCGGTTCTGGTGTCCACTCCTCCTCTCCCCCACATCAGACGAATGCCACTTTGTCTGACCTGCTGTGGCCTCTGAGACATGTTCTATTTTTAACCCCTTCCTGGAATTGGCTCTCTTCTTCAAAGGACCTCTTCCTCACTGACCCCGCTCTCTACCCCAGCCCCCTGTGAAGAGAGAGTTAATATATATTTTTATTTATTTGCTTTCTGTGTTGGGATGGGTTTGTGTCCAGTCCCAGGGGCTCTGACGTGGCCATGGCAGGTTGGGTGTGGACCCAGCGGCCCTTCCCCTTGCAACTGTTCTCCCTCTACTCAGTTTTGCCAACCATCCTTCACTCGACTTGCCCTCTAAGCATGTACTCCAGACTTGTGAATTTCCTCCCAGAGCATGTGGCTAGAAAAGAGGCTCATGGGCAGGAAAAAAAAAAAATGTATTCCTGTTCCTCTTGGAAGGTTGGCCTCTGGTGTTTCTGCCATGGATTCTCACCCTGCCCCGTCCCCTCAGCAATTCCTTTAAAGGGTTAAAAATTTAACTGGTTTTTACTACTGATGACTTGACTTAAAAAAAAAATACAAAGATGCTGGATGCTAACTTGATACTAACCATCAGATTGTACAGTTTGATTGAAATTGTAAATAAGGTAGAGTTTTGTTGTTTTTCCATCCCCATACTAATGAATAAACTAGTTCTGTGCAGGTAGTGTGCGTCTGCATGGTGTCCTCTCCTGACAGGGAGAGGCCTGGACTTTGGAAAACAAAACTCAAGCAGGGCCTGGAAGACCCCATCAGGATACTGTAGGAACTCAGATACCAGCTGGCGCACAGGCTTCTCCCCATGGCTCCCCAGCAATGTGCCCCCACAGCTTCATCTGCACAGCACCCTGGCCTCACATTTCCAAGGAAGATGAGTTGAGGGATGGTAGCATGTCTTTTCACCAAACCACGGGGGACTGGTGTAGTGGGAGAGGTCACATAGACCATGCAGGGTTTGCACATCAGTAGGCCAGGGGAGCTGAGTTGAGTGCCCAGTGGCTAGGTACTGCCTCATGCCCATCTCTGTGGAGCACTTTTATTTTTTCCATTGGAAAATGAAGGGGCTACTCAAAAATTGTGTTTTTGTTCCTACACATCACTATAGGTCCCATGTTTGTGTTTGTCAAAGGTCCGTTGAACAATCTAGAAGGGAGTTAACATAGGGCGGCGGTATTAGGGCAATAGTGATGAACACACAGCCTAAAACCAGACTTTATCTCTGAGCCTTAGTTTTTCTTCCTACAAAACACGGACAATGCTAACAACATTGTCTAATTGAGCTTTGGAGGATTAAATGAGTTAACACATGTAAAGTGCTTAGCACAGTTCATGGTACGTTGCAAGAGACCAATGAACTGCTTCCCTGTTAGTGCTCCTGAGGCACAGCAGGAAGTGGATGACAAATAGAAAGCCAGGCCAAAAGAGAAGTAGGCCAGCAGGTAGTTGGATGAGAAAGGCAGCTTTGACAAGGGCTGCCAACAACATGCTCTTTAATCAATTTTGTAGTAGAAGCCTTGGGGGATGGAAGCAAAACTCAAAAATGGAAACCTGTTCTTCCCTTTCAGGCCACCAGGTGGCGACAACACAAGTCAGTTGCCGGGTTTGCCTCTAAGGCCGCCCCATGGGGCATGCTTGACTTCCACAGTCCACAAACATTGCCCTCTTTGTCTGTGCCCCTAGGCTAGCTGATATTCCAGGTAGGTGCCTCAGTCAGGGAAGGAAGTGTTCTGCTCATTACACACAGGACAGGAGGAAGCTAGGAAGCCCATTTAAGGTTTTCTTTCCTTCGGAAGAATTTTTCCAGAACCAAACATGTACCTACAAAAGGAAAAGCAATGCAAGGCTGCTGAATCTCAGGGACTGGGAGGGGCGCTTCACCTAGTATGAGTGAGGAAGGCCCCTAATGAGCATACACACGGGCATATGTATGGACCTAGACTTGGCAGTCTACTTTCCTTTGCTTAGTTCCTCTCAGAGTTCTTTGAAAACTCCCAAGGAATTAGAATTAGGGTTGAGGAAGTGGAGCCGTGGCTAAAGTGGAAGAAGTGCCTGCCTGCCTTGAGCAGAAAAAGCTAAGTAAGAGCACGAGGTCCTGAGTCCTGTGCACAGATGTGTGCACGTTCACACACATACACCATGAAATAGAATTTGGGTTACAAGAATCAACAGCTTCAGTCTTGCCAAAAAAGGACATCCAAGTTTAGTATATGAATTATAACAACCTCACACACTGAAACTCTACTTAACTGTGGCCCTTAAGATAATACAGAAACTCACAGAAAGAATTCTGTTCCACTGAATAAGGGAGGGTTGATGAGCTGAAAGCTTAGGAAGTCTTAGGATCTAGTCAAGCCTCTGCCTGGCTCCATTGCTAGAATTAAAGAGGTTTACCCCAAATCTTTTAGGTCTTTTTTTTTTTTTTTTTTTTGCCAGTCCTGGGCACTGTCCTTGGACACTTTTTGCTCAAGGCTAGTGCCTTGCCACTTGAGCCACAGCACCACTTACAGTTTTTTCTGAGTATGTGGTACTGAGGAATCGAACCCAGGGCTTCATGCATGTTAGGTGAGCACTCTACTATTAGGATAGGCTCCCAGGCCCCAGTTAGGTCTACTTTATGATACACAGAAAAAAATATAAAAATACATTCACTTTATTTTAGAAAAATGAAGAGTGATAAGAGTGAGTTCCTCATCTGTGAGGAGTCACAGAATTCATAGGAAACAAGTTCTGGAGAGCAGGTGCCTGCCTCACCTCTCCAAACAGGTTTGAGAGCAATGGAAGCTATGATTCCAGATCGTTCTTCAAGGAGCAGGGAGAAGGGCTGTAGTCACCATTATGTGTATTACGCATGGAATAACACATTTATGTGTGGTAAACATCCACTGAATACAGACCTGGGAAGAAGATGGATTCATTTTCCTGGACTGGCCCCAAGACTGGAGGTAAAGAGGACAAGCCATTTGCCTGCATTTCTCATTTTCAGTTTCATGACTGGGAGGTGGCCTCTTCCCCTCTCATCTTTTATTTATCCTAGAGAGGTTGAGTCTCTTCCAGCTCAATCCACCCCCTCCATGGTCTCTATGCCCAGGAGACTGGCCCTGGAAGCATCTGATCTTCCTGCCACTGGGCCAAAATGCACTAAAATCTGGACTTGCTGGTAGAGGCGCATCCAGGCAGTGATTGTAGTGGTTTGCTACTGAATTCTTACTTGTGTCCCGACTGCTTTACCTGAAAGGAAAAAAGGAAGAACTGCTTTAAAGTGCCCATCTGTCATTAAGCTGAGTTCAAGTCCCCAGGAAGAGGGACGAAATGAGACACATACACTGTTCAAAAAGAAATGTACGGGGCCAGGAGTTTGGCCTAGTGGTAAGAGTGCTTGCCTAGCATGCATGAAGGCCTGGGTTCAATTCCTCGGTACCACATACATAGAAAAAAAAAGTCAGAAGTGGTGCTGAGGCTCAAGTGGTAGAGCTCTAGCCTTGAGAAAGTCCAAGGACAGTGCTCAGACCCTGAACTCAAGTCTAGGACAGGCAAAAAAAAAAAAAAAGAAAAGAAATATACTTATTACCTGTAATCCCTCTGTACATTCTTTTTACAATAGAAATGTAAAACAAAAAGAAATGAAATCCTTGTCACCGTTCCCCCCCACCCCACTCCACCTTTTCACATAGAATTCAAGGATGCTGTGCACAGAAGCTTGGATAATGAATGGGGAGTAGAGGGACCCATCATACCTAGTACGTCCAGGGACTGCAACTTTTCTGGGGGGCTGCAGACTGCTTCGAGTAGCACTAGCAACAGGAAGGTTTGCTCTCTGAGAAACAGCTTGATAAGAGTCAACAAAAGCCAAATGAGTTAGTGATAAGTATCAGTGACCTTCTCAAAAAAGAATCATGGAGGCTCA
The DNA here is from genome assembly GCF_031878675.1 of Megascapheus bottae. NCBI lineage: Eukaryota > Metazoa > Chordata > Mammalia > Rodentia > Geomyidae > Megascapheus > Megascapheus bottae. The sequence continues at coordinate 18,732,394 of NC_143514.1, forward strand.
CAGCTGTAAATCTAGCCACTTAGGAAGATGAGATCTGAGGATCATGGCTCCACATTCCCTCTTTAACTCAGCCTCCCCCATCTTCACATAAAAGATCTTCTTTTATAAGAAAGATAGTCAAAGTGGTCATTGTTGCAGCTCTATGAAGGTGGGGTGAAACTGAGCCAGAGAATATTTCCTTCATTTTGGTTTCTTACCCATGTATCGACTCTTTCTTACCTCTCTGCCCTGTAGCACTTGGTCTTGGAAGCCCTTTTCTGGCTGCCAGAGAATCGGGAGGTATGGCACCTTTGCCAGGTGGCACACTCCGGTTGATGAGTGGCATTCGGCTGGCAGGCCTGGGGATAGCAGAGGGAATAGGTAGTCGGCTGGAAGACTTAGTCACTGTTCCCTGTGGCCTGGACAAGCGTTGAGAGTTGCTAGTTGAACCTTGTGGAGCCAGGACTGGTTTGACAGGAGTAGGAGGACCTGGTAAAAATGATTAGATCATTTCAAGGTAAGTTCTACTTCTTTCGGCCTCCCATCACCCACAGCTGTGCTGCCTGGGTCTCACTTGTGGCGGATCTGGCACTGGGCCCAGCTTTCCCCCGGGGTGGAGGCCCAGCTTTCCCCCGGGGTGGAGGTCCAGCTTTCCCTCGGGATGGAGGAGTTGATCGTGCAAGAGGTGATGACACTGGACTTTTGGATGCTGAGAACAGATTGCAAGTGGGTGACTCCTGCAACACAAAGGGGGGAAAAAGGAATAGATTGTAGAGTTGGGGCCGGGAGTTTGGCCTAGTGGTAGAGTGCCTGCCTAACATACACGAAGACCTGGGTTCGATTCCTCGGTACCACATACATAGAAAAAAAAAAAGCCGGAAGTGGTGCTGAGGCTCAAGTGGTAGAGCTCTGGCCTTGAGAAAGTCCAAGGACAGTGCTCAGGCCCTGAGCCTAAGCCCAGGACTGGCAAAAAAAAAAAAAAAAATTAGAGTTATCTGTTCTACTGACTTAAGGGATTCAGAAATTAAGGTAAGGAGTGGTCTAGATCCCAGCGAAGAAAGCAAATATCAGCTGCTAACATTATCATCATTATTTCAGAGCCCTACAGACATAGTAATAAATGCTTTTTATGGTATCTCATCTAATTTACTGCAGTCTCCATCAGGTCCATGAGGAAACTGCTCTGTGCCATTGGTGTGTCATGCACTGTTTGAGGGTGCACATGCAACTAAACCTCCAAACTCACTCTCTTCACACTGGAGGGCCTCTTTCCAGATGTCACTCGAAGAGTCCTGGCTGACCCCTTCTTATCACTGCTCCGGAGGTGGGGTGTCAGGCTGCTGGGGGAGGGTGTGCTCCAAGCCAAAGAGTTCACAGTGGGTAGCAGGTCTCTGACAGGACTGTCCTTCAACACAAAGGTCTCTCGCCGAGGGCTGGGCTTCCCTCGACAGGGGCTCTCACCTGCACTCTCTCGATCCTGCAGGGCACACTGCTCAAGCTGAGCTGCCAGCCGGTTGGCCTCATCAAGGATCTCCTCCAGCTTCTCTGGGCTGAGAGGGCCTAAGCTGAATCGCACACCCTGCGGGGCAGCAGCAGCAGCAGCCACTGCATTTGGGTTACTTCTATGGGACAGGCCCCGTCGGGGTGGTTTCTCTGGAGTCATCAACACTGCCATGTCATTCTCCTCATGACTAAGACAGAAAACAAATGTGGTTAACACACACACACACACACACACACACACACACACACACACACACACAGAGCAGAAGATTGTACAGGGCCAGAGATCTGCACCAGGGCCACAGATACAACCCCAAATCCTGAAACCCATCTTAACTGTGACATCACACATCTGGCCTCGAGGTGATAAGGCCCAAGAGGTCTTTAGCAAGTACTGATGTCGGAAATAATGGCACAATAAAGTAGCAAATGCATTTACCCTTTTTTGTGTGAGTGTGGTGCCAGTACTGGGGCTTTGACTAAAGGGCTAGGCCCTTGTCCCTTAGCTTTTTTCTTTCAAGGCTACCACACTACTTTTTACTCAAGGTTAAAACTCTACTGCTAGAGCCACAACTACACTTTTGAATTTTTTTTTTGCCAGTCCTAGGGCTTGAACTCAGGGCCAGGGCACTGTCCTTTCTCAAGGCTAGAGCTCCACCACTTGAGCCATAGCACCACTTCCAGCTTTTTTTTATGTATATGGTAAGAAGGAATCGAACCCCGATCTTCGTGCATGCTAGGCAAGCCCTCTACTACTAGGGCAAACTCCCAGTCCCAGACTTTTACTGACTAATTGGGGAGAAGACTCTTGCAGACTTTCTTGCATGGCATGGCTTTGAACCTGGTCCTCAGACCTCAGCATTCTAAATAGCTAGGATTATAGGGGTGAGCCCCAAGCACTTGTTTTTTGTTTTGTTTTGAGACAGGGTCTCATTATGCAGCCAAGGCTGGCATCAAACTATGTAGCTCAGACTGGACTCAATATCATGATCCTACTGCTTCAGATTCCTGAGTGCAGGGATTACAGATGCACACTACCATATCTAGTGCATTTACCTTTCTTAACATTCTGAAATCTTACTCCAGCTTCTCTTCTTTTTCCCCCTTACTAGTGAGCCTGGAGTCCACCACGCCTGAGTGCACCAAACCTAGCCAAATTACCAATAATGTCTCCAGAGGCTAACAGCAATTCAGCAATAAGAGTTATAGCCGAAGGGGTGCTGATGGAGGAAGACAAGAATAAAGGAGCTGATACCTGTCCGATGGGGACAGCCCTCCGAAGTCCAAGGTCTCATCCATAATAAACTTGACGTCTGAAGGGAAAGGATAAGTGGGTGCCTGCCACCAGTCCCTGACAGGCTCTCAATCTCAGGGCCTTCCCAGAATGGCTCCCTTACCTTCCTTTAAATCCTCCATGTCCAGTCAACAGACGCGAGTCAGCTCAGACCTGAGCTGAAGAGAAAACACACCTACCTTCAGATACTCATCCTGCCCAAGGCCCCAGCTAGACTCAGGGTGCAAGGAGAGGAGGGGAGAGGGAGGAATGCTGGAGGCAAATGCAAACACCCAGTATCGTCACCTACCCCGTGACCTCGTAGAAAGGCACAGTGAGATCCTGCCCTCCGGTGTCCTGACCTTTCCTAGCGCGACTGGTTTATGAGTCCCATCTTCCTCCCACCCACTAACCTCCGGGGTTTTTCTGTCCATTATCTACCTTTCCATTGCCCCCGGCGTCAAACCTGCACCAGCTCACACTTTCCCCAGACCCCACCGCCTCACCTTCCTCGCAAGATGCTTTCTTCTTGCAAACTAGTCCAGGGAATCGGCTCCTGGGGGGCGGGGCTTCTTTCGAATTTCCCAGGCCCCACCCTCCCTCGCCACATGCTCACAATCATTGGTGGATCCTCAGGGGGGCGGAGCTGCGTAGGGGCTGCCACCCGGAAGTCTGCTATGCGGAGGTGAGGGGGTGGGCTAAAGATATAGCGAAGAGAGAGGCGTTTCCCAATAGGTCCATAGCCGGGGCTGTGGGCGGAGTCCGTGCGCGCGCGTGCCCACGAGTCCCGCCTTCAGCTTCCAGGCGGGAAGTCGTGCGGCGCGCGCCCGGAGAATGAGCCAATCAGCGTGGACTTTACGCCCGGTCCCAGCCCTCTGTCCCGCCCCCTCCTCGTGGGTCTCTGCAGCTGGGTCTCGTTTGCTGGCGCCGGTCCTTCTCCATCCTGAGCTTTCTTGGTGCTGCTGCGGTTCTGGGAAATGGCGCGTGGCGCTCACCCCGAGACAGACGATCTTCCAGAGGAAATTCATTTCCCTGCACTCAGTGTGCAGAACGCCGCGTTTGCCAGGTTTCCTCCTGTGTGGCTTGTCTTCAAGTTGAAAAAGCACCTCAACATGTGTATGTTCGGTTCCGGGAGGCTCCGGGAATGGCACTCTCCACAGCCTGTTCAGCGTGTAAACAACTGGCTTTTCACACCGCGAGGCTCGGGCTGGACTCCTACAGTGACACGGTTTACAAGGGGAAAATGGCCGGAGCCTCACTGCTCTCTGACCTGGGCTCCCTTATCTATGAAACGAGGACCCTGAAAGTTACAGGGTTAGGAAGATAATTATGAAATGGAAGTTTTATATCGTGTGCCCCCCTAGGCTAGGCCACCCGTTAATAGAGCTTCTGATAAACACTAAAATGTACAGTGGGAAGTGGAGGACCTTTGTTGAGCTTTATTTTTCAGACTCTATGACCTTTACTTTTGGGGGTGGGGGGTTGTTTCCTTCCTAGATTTGGCTGTGAATGTGAGGCCTGCAGCAGGGAGGTGTTCCTGTCATAAATGCACGGCAGCGTTGGAATTCAGCAGAGGGGAAAAGGAAAAGGAGCCAGGGAAGAGCAGAACTTACCTCAGTGTCCTCTGTTGGTGGAGATGGAATATTAGTTGCTTGCAGGATTCAGGGTTTAGGCAGAGTGAGAAAACAGTCAGTGGGTTTTGTTTTTTGTTGTTGTTGTTGTTTTTGTCTCTCCAGCAAAATAGAGGCAAAAGAGATTAGAGGGGTGAAAGCTGTTAAATGACTGTGGTCCTTCTTCCCCTAGTCTTTTCTTCTCCTTTCTTCTTCTTCCGCTTGAGCCACAGTGCCACTTCAGCCTTTTTCTGCTTATGTGGTACTGAGGAATCCAAGACAGGCTTTCATGCATGCTAGGCAAGTACTCTACTTCTAGGCCACATTCCCAGCCCAACACTATACCTCTTCATCTATCCTTCCAATAGCAGGGAAGGAAGCCCAGCATGTGTGTGTGTGTGTCTGTATGTGTCTGTGTGTGTCTGTCTCTAGTGGCACCAGTTTTGAACTCAGGGCCAGGATGCTGTCCCAGAGCTTTGCCCCCACGCTCAAGGATGCACTCTGCCACTTGAGCCACAGCTCCCCTTCTGCTTTTTTGGAGTCTCACTGGCTTCCTTGCCTGGGCTAGCTTTGAACCCCGATCCTCAGAACTTAGCCTCCTGAGTAGCTAGGATTACAGGAATGAGACACCAGTATCTTGCCAATTGTGATTTTTGAGTCGTTGCAGTAGGAGAAACAGAGACAGAAGAAGAAAAGATAAATGAGAAGGTTTTGTTTTCTGTTTTTGCCAGTCCTAGGACTTGAACTTAGGGCCTGAGCACTGTCCTGGAGATGGTCTAATTAAACATCAAAAAGCTGGAAGTGAAGCTGTGGCTTAAGTGGTATAGTCTTTTTTTTTTTTTGGTCAGTCCTGGAGCCTGAGCACTGTCCTTGGGCTTTTTCCTCAAGGACAGCCCTCTACCACTTGAGCCACAGCACCATTTCTGGCTTTTCTATGTATGTGGTAACAGGAATCAAACCCAGGTCTTTGTGCATGCTAGGCAAGCACTCTACCACTAAGCCAAACTCCCAGCCCCAAGAAAAGAGAAATGAAAGAAAAGATAGGCAATGGAATTTTTGTCTTCATTAGAATGACAGAAAGGCAGAAAACGAAGATTTCATGCACAAAATTCTTCACTTAGGATAAGACCAACACACTACTCTGGGAAGTTCTATACATTTGTTTCAAAACAATGTGTATGTGGTTAGTTATTTAGAATTTTGGATGACAGATGAATAAATGACACTCCCAAGCAATAGTCTTAATCACAGAATTTATCTTCACACTGAACAAAAATGTAGATTCAGTATGAAGATTCTTTTTCTCAACTGGGAAGGATGAAGTTTTATTATTCTACCACTTCCTGACCTGAACTCAGATTTCTCCTCTCAATTTTTTCCTTCCTTCCTTCCTCCCCCTACTCTTCTCTTTTTTTCTTTTTTTGCCAGTCCTGAGGCATGAACTCAGGGCCTGGGTGTTTTGTGTTTTTGCTCAAGACTAAGACTGTACCACTTAGGGTAGAGTGCATGCATTCAGGTTCAATTTCTCAGTACCACATACACAGAAAGCTGGAAGTGGCCACGATGGCTCACGCCTGTAATCCTAGCTACTGAGGAGCCTGAGATCTGAGGATCAAGGTTCAAAACCAGCCAGGGCACAAAAGGACCTGAGACTCTTAACTCCAATTAACCTCTAGAAAATGGAAAGTGGGGCTTGGCTCAAGGGTAGGGCAGTAGCCTTGAGCTGATGAGCTCAGGCACAATGCCCAGACCCAGGGGTAACATGGTAACCTTGAGCTGAAGAACTCAGGGACACCACACAGACTGAGTTCAAGCTCCATGACCCACCAAAAAAAAAAAAAAAAGAAAGAAAAGCTGGAAGTGGTGCTGTGGCTTAAGTGGTAAAGCACTAGCCTTGAGGAAAAGCCCAAGGACAGTTCTCAGGCTCCAGGACTGACCAAAAAAAAAAAAAAAAAAAGACTATACCACTTAAGCCACAGCTTCACTTCCAGCTTTTTGATGTTTAATTAGACCATCTCAAGCCTGGCTTCAAACCACAATCCTCAAATCTCAGCTTCCTAAGTAGCTAGGATTATAGGTATGAGCCCCTGGCACCCAGCTCCCTTCCTCTCAAGTTATTTATTTATTTTGCCAGTCCTGGGGATTGAACTCAGGGTCTGAGCACTGTGCTTGGACACTTTTTGCTCAAGGGAAGTGCTTTGCCACTTGTGGCTTTTTCTATGTATGTGGTACCAAGGAATCAAACCCAAGGCTTCCTGAATGCTAGGTGAGCCACACTCCCGTGTCCCCCACCCCCATCTTAAATCTTAAGCTAGAGTTTTATAAGTTCCATAATGCCCTAGAAATGATTTACATGACTATTTTCTCTATTTCTCCAATGGTATAAGTAGTAACAACCTAGGTGTATAGAAAGTTGTTAACATATGCCGTACATGGATGTTTTGTGACATAGGAGCTTAATTCTTACAGAAGTCTAGTTGAGAAGGGTTGAAATAGCCACTTTGCTTTAACTGAAAATAAGCAAGGGAAGCTGACATCTTAGCTCTCAGGTCTTAGGTTATCTTTAATTAGCTATGTGTGTGTCTGTGTATGCAGGTATGCAATCTCTTGTTGGCTGCTCAGTGATGAAAATGCATGTATTATCCCAATAGAGGAAGAGAGCAAGTGGTGGGCATTTCTTTTCAGCATCATGTACCCATATAAAATTCAATTCACTACTGTCATAGACTGTCTAGGGAAATAGCACAAGAAACCTCTGTAGAAGAGAATGTGGATATGGAAGAATGGAAGAGAGGAGAGGAGAGGAGAAAGGAGAAAAGGAGAGGAGGCAAGGGGAGGGAAAGGAGGGGGTCTTAGGGCTTTGGGATCTATATAATCTGGGCAAATGTTTCTCCCACATGGAAAGGCTTAAATAGGGGACACTTATGCATTAAGAATCCACACATTTATTTTGATTAGTCCAAATTAGACACTGCACGCTCCTTAGGAACAAAATCTTGTCATAGTCAGGCTTCTTGGAGGCTCTGCAAAAAGAGAGTATATTGCAGCCACATAGCAAACAGCATAGCTGGGACTCTGAGGCCACCCCTCTTTATGGTCCTTTGTTTCTTCTGCCCTGGGCTGAGTATGCACCACCACCCACCCTGCTTTACTATGAAAGAGGAGAGAAAGAAGTAGCTCCAAGTGACATAGCATTTGCAGTAAGGGTGGAAAGAAGATTTCCTTTGCAAGCCAGCTGGCAGCCAGCTTTCCTTAGGAGAGTGTGCTTTTAATTCAACCCTTAGGATTTTCATTTGCTGTGTATCAATGATGTGTTTAAATAAATAGCTTAGGGATTAAATTCATGATCAGTTCTGCTCAGCCAAAAGCTGCAAGTCAGAGGGGACATTGGGAGCTGATTCTTTTTCTTTCCCACAAGCCTCTCTTTTGCCTTACTCATCCGTTTATGCACAGAACCTCTCCTTAGAATAATTCAGCATTTGAAGGAGTTACCCGATTCTAAATGATGATCCAGTGGCTCTTCGCCAGTAATGGATGATTCAGAAAAACAACACACCCAAAGGTTAACTTATTGTCGATAAAACAATGAACAATGGTGATTTGCTTCTCTTGGAGTACTTAAAACTCAAAGTAAAATATTAAGTTAGTCTTGTTTCTTACTCTGCTTAGGATATTTAACAAGTTAACAGGAGCAGCCTCTTGTCCCTATCTACATTCACTGTGGTAGTAGAGACACTTATCTCCTCCTCCTCTTCCTCCTCCTCCTCCTTCACCTCTTCCTCCTTTTTTCTTCATGCTAGTATTAGGGCTTGAACTTGGATCCTGGGTGCTGCCCCTTAGTTTTTTGCTCAAGGCCAGTGCTCTACCACTTGAACCATACCTTCACTTTATTTTTTGGTGATTAATTGATATAAGAGTCTTATGGACTTTCCTGCCAGAGTTGGCTCAAACCATCATTCTCAGATCTCAGACTCCTGACCAGCTAGGATTAGAGGCTTGGGCCCAGCTGTTTCTTTATTCTTAACTGTCTCTTTGACATCTTTTTACAGTGCCTTGCCACTTGGATGAGATAGATGGTTTGATTCCTGTCATCAGCTTGGGGAGTACAAACACACAATGTGACATAATTAGAATTTATCTATGGCATTTTCCTCCCCAGGAGTAATAGTACTAGCTAAAAAGGAAAAGAAAGAAAGTGGTCATGAAGGGGTGCATGTTTGAGAGGCTCAGGCACACATCTATTGCAGACCTCCCTACACTAGCCATAAACATGGAGTCATGGGCCAGGAGCGTAGCCTAGTGGTAGAGTGCTTGTCTCACATGCATGAAGTCTTGGGTTCAATTCTTTGGTACCACATACTCAGAAAAAGCCAGAAATGGTGCTGTGGCTCAAGTGGTAGAGCACTAGCCTTGAGCAAAAAGTGTCCAAGGATAGTGCCCAGGCCCTGAGTTCAAGTACCAGGACTGGAAAAACAAAACAAAACAAAAAACCCATGGAATCATGCTGTCCCACTTTCCTTACCATTCTCGGGTGTCATGTCCTCAGGTGGGCTCAATGAGGAGCTGTAAGAATGCACACATTTCTCAAGGTCAGCATCTCAGAAATGTCTGAGAACCCTTCTTTCAGAGCATTAGGAAAATAATGTACTATTGAAGCTTTTGGGAAGTCCATGGTGCTAGTTAGGGAATCCGTACATCCCTAAAGAATGGGATAAAATTAGCTATGCACACAAAGGTGCAATGCCTGTGTGCTGCTGTTCATATAGAATAATTCTTATTAAAATGAACTCCAGCAAATGGAAACAAGAGTTTTTTTAATTTAAAAAATTTTTAATTTTATTCTGTGTTATTATAAAGATGACATATAGAAGAGTTAGTAATATAAGTCAAGAGTTATATTTCTTTTTTCTTTTCCTTTCTTTTATTCTTTCTTTTATTGTGTGTGTGTTCTAGCTCCTAGGGCTAGCACTTAGGGCCTGGGCACTGAGCTTCTTTTGCTCAGGCTAGCACTCTACCCCTTGAATCAGTGTCACTTCAGCTTTTGTTGTGATCTGTGAGACTCTTACCTTTAATTAATCACCCAGGCTGGCTTTGAACAGCTATCTTCAGATCTCAGCCTCCTCCTGAATAGCTAGGATTACACGTAAGAGCCACTGGTGCCCATCAAGAGTACATTTCTTTTTAGACGTCACTCCTTGCCTTGCTCTCTCCCAGTTTTTCCCTCCCATCCCCACCCACTATGTGGAAATGAACTCGTTTCAGTGTCTCTCCCCTTACACTTCCAAATATATATATATATATATATAAATGAACAAACAGAACAAAAAGTAAAGAAAGCTAATTTCAATAAATATTATTTTGTGTGATCAGATGCACACAGATATTATGCCTTTCTGTTCTTTCCCTAAAAGTATCCCCTCCTTTGTCTCATTATGTGAGAATGTCTAGAGCCTTGTATAATTTATTTTGTCCTGGTATTTTAGATCAAGCTTCCATATTTGAGAGAAAAGATGTGGTTTGTCTCTCTGAGCTTGGCTTTCCTCACTTAACATGATTTGTTCTAGGTCCATCCTTTTCCTGCAGATGGTATAATATTATTCTTTTTAGTGGCTGTGTAAAATTCCATTATGTATAGGTACCCCAATTTTTGGATCCACTCATCTATTGTAGGACATATGGCTTGGCTATTGTGAATAGTGCAGCAATGAACATGGATGTGCAAGTATCTTCATGGTATCTTTGCCAGGCCTGGGACTTGAACTCTGGGCCTGGGCGTTATCCTTGAGCTCTTTAGCTACCTACTCCTTGAGCCACAGCGTCACTTCCTGTTTTCTAATGATTAATTGAAGATAAGAGTCTTTCATTTAGCGCCCAGGCTGGCTTTGAACCTCGATCCATAGATCTCAGCCTCCTGAATGGCTAGGATTACAGGCGTGATCTACTGCACCCAGCTTGTCCTTGGACACTTTTTGCTTGAGGCTAGCAGTCTGCCACTTGAGCCACAGCGCCACTTCTGGCTTTTTCTTTTTTTTTTTTTGCCAGTCCTGGGCTTGAGCTCAGGGCCTGAGCACTGTCCTTGGACTTTCTCAAGGCTAGAGCTCTACCTCTTGAGCCTCAGCACCACTTCCGGCTTTTTCCATGTATGTGGTGCCAAGGAATCGAACCTGGGTCTTTGTGCATGCTAGGCAAGCACTTTAACCACTAGGCCAAACTCCCAGCCCCACTTCTGGCTTTTTCTGTGTATGTGGTTCTGGGGAATTAAACTACTAGGCCATGCTCCAAGCCCCCTATGTTTAGTTTTTGAGGAAGCTCCAGACTGCTGTCCAGAGTGATTGAACTAGTTTACATTCTAACCAACAGTACAATAGGGTTCTATTTTTCCCATCCCCTCCAACATTTTGTGTTGTCAGGAGGTTTTTTTCTTTATTGTTGTTTATGTTTTCTTTTTGTCTTTGAGAGGGTAAGGCAAGGTATAGAAATTGGGGGACAGATGGTAAACAAATGCAGCAGTAGTACTCGCTAGATACTGTGTTGAAAATGAGTTCTACAACTTGAGGGTGGGGATTAGAGGGAAAAACTGGGAGAGAGTGAAGGAAGGGGTGCCATTGTCCAAAAAAATATATATATATACTCTTGCCAGGCTCCAGTGGCTCGTGCCTACAATCCTAGCTACTCAGGAGGCTGGAATCTGAGGATTAAGGTCAAAGCCAGCCATGGCAGGAAAATCCACTAGACTCTTATCTCCTATAAACTACTCTGAAAATGGCACCATAGCTCAACTGGTAGAGTACTACTTTTGAGCAAAACACAAGCTGGTAGGGGGAGGGAAGGAGTTTGGCCTAGTGGTAGAGTACTTGCCTAGCATGCATGAAGACCCAGGTTCGATTCCTTGGTACCACATACATAGAAAAAAGACAGAAGTGGTGCTGAGGCTCAAGTGGTAGAGCTCTAGCCTTGAGAAAGTCCAAGGACAGTGCTCAGGCCCTGAGCTCAAGCCCAGGACTGGCAAAAAAAAAAGAAAAAGACAAAAACAAAAACAAGCTCAGGGACAGTGCCCAGGCCCAAAGTTCAAGCACCATGACAGTCAAAAAAAGAAAAATATACTTTTTACCTGAATTATATAACTGTAACCCTTTTATACATCACCTTTATAACAATATTCAAAAATAACCATGCACTTATGGCTTGCTTGTGCCTATAATCCTTCTCAGGAGGCTGAGGTCTGAGAAATGCAGATGGAAAAATCTAAAGCTGGAAGCTCAACTGGTAGAGTGCTAGTTTTGAACACAAAAGCTCAGGGACAGCACCCGGTCCTGAGTTCGAGCTCCAGAAACAGCCCACCTACACACACACACACACACACACACACACACACACACACACACACACACACACACAGCAACCTGAGTGAGGAGCAGGGAAACCTGGGCTCTTCACCTCCAATAATACCAGCTCTGGAAATCTTGAATAAACCAATAAGTTCCCTGTGCTGTAGGTTTCTCCTTAGCCAAATGGAAGTAATGGTTCCTATATTATAGAATTGTGACAGAGAAATGACAGCGATAATAAAAATGGTTCCTCTGGGGCTGGGAGTTTAGCCTAGTGGTGGAGTGCTTGCCTAGCATGCACGAAGACCCAGGTTCGATTCCTTGGTACCATACACATAGAAAAAAGCCGGAAATGGTGCTGAGGCTCAAGTGGTAGAGCTCTAGCCTTGAGAAAGTCCAAGGACAGTGCTCAGGCCCTGAGCTCCAGCCCGGGATTGGCAAAAAAAAAAAAAAAAATGGTTCCTCTAATGTGACCTGATATTGATAGAGATTAGAGGGCCTTCACGGGAGAGCAGCTCTTCTCCATTTCTAGTCACATGACTTGGCCACTGCTGGAGAGAGATGACCAGACACTAGTTCTCCTCCAGCTCTTACCTCTCACATCCACTCTGCAGTCCACAGATGCCTCCCCCAGGGCATTGACAGCCTTGCAAGTGTAGATGCCTCCATCAAAGGGGCCTGGCTTGCGGATTTCCAGGGAGCAGATTCCTAGGTGACTGAGGGCTCTGTACTTGGGATTGCCTTGGATATCCATCTTGTTCTTCAGCCAGATGATCTTGGGCTGGAAGATAAGGTGCAGGGGTAGTTGAGGCAGGAAGCACTAATTGCCATTTTCTGGGCTCCGTGTCTGAGACTCTGTTTACAAGGCTTGTAGATAATGATTTTCTCTGTCCCTGGTATTGTGGGAAGGGATTCCCTTCCAGTACCTTCAGCAATCCCCAAGCTCCTCCTCACAGTTGAAAAGTGTACTTGAAACCTCATCTTCACCAAGTGTTTTGACCAGAGAAAGGTGGTATCTACAGCTCAGGCAGCCATCACTGGTCTTAAGTGGCAGATAGCAGCACATAGCTGGTCTCAGTTTTTGTTTTTGTTTTCTTTTTTTACTTACCAGTCCTGGAACTTAAACTCAGGGCCTGGGTACTGTCCTTAAGTTTTTTGCTCAAGGCTGGCACTCTACTACCTCTTCCCTAGGCAGCCTCTGCTTAGATGAAGCTTAGGTACATAAGGAGAAACCAATGGGATTCCATTACTCCTGCTTGATAAACAACGCAAAGCTCATACCTAATCGCAGCAGGCCAGTAAATGTACATCTGTGTGTACAAGGAAACACACCAAAAGGAAACACCATTTGCGTCAATCCATCTTGAATTACAAATGCCCTGATTGGCTTACCTGCTGTTAAGAGGCAGATGGCAGAGATGGGTAGGGATGTTCAATGAGAATGCTCTGGGACATATCTTAGGTTAGGAAGGACAGACACTGGAAGCATCTGCCACTCTCAGAACAACCTACTCACCCTGGGAGAAGCACGGACGCAGCAGAAGAGCTGGGTGTCATAGCCAGTGATGGTAGTGCAGTCTGCCAGAGGCTGGGTAAACTTTGGGGCTTCAGAGAAGTCCCGCTGGGCAAACCCCTTGGTCTTGTAAACAGTGGCTGTGGGTACCAAGAGGGGCCATTATGTAGATCTGAGACTCCTGTCCCTCTCCAGATCTTTCTTTCTTTCTTATTGAGCACTCTCCCTGAGTTCTTTCACTCAAGGCTGGCATTCTCCACTTTGAGTCACAGCTTCACTTTTGTTTTTTCTGGTAATTAATTAGAGATAAGAGTCTCATGGATTTTCCTGCCTGGCAGGCTTTGAATAATGATTCTCCAATCTCAGTTTTGTGTATAGCTAGGATTATAGGTGTGAACCACCAGCGCCTGGCTTCAACTCTGTTTCTTTACGTCTTCTCAGCACATGGTGTCAGTGCCTCCCTTACCTGCTTTCTGGATGCAGGCCAGGTCAGCTGTGATGGGGGCTGTGTCGCTGAGCCCACACTGGTTTTCCGCAAAGACACGAAAAGCATAGGAGTTGCCCATGATGAGATCTGAGACAATGCAGCTGGTGCGGTGATAATGCTCCACCACGGTGAACCAGAGCTACAGGGTTTCCAAAGAGGCTAGGTGTGAGACCCCCACCCCGTGAACTCACCCCTTATGGAACTTCCCAGAGGCTCATTCCAAGAGACTCTGCTTTCTCCACACACTTTCCAAGTGAGTCTTACCCCAGATTTTGTGTCAGCCTTCTGCACTGTGTATCCCAGCAATGCTGTATTGCCTGTATCTTGGGGAGGCGTCCACTGAAGAGAAGCATTGGAACCCCAAACATCCACCAACTTAATACTCTGAGGAGGGCCTGGCTGCTCTGAAAGGGCAAAGCCAAGTCTGGGTATAATCCCCATGCATCCAAGTCAGTTGGTGACCCCATGATCTCTGCTCTGCTCAGATCCCCGTCTTTCTATCCATAACTGGGACCCAAACTTTGGGGTTAGAACATCACCTCAGCTCTCCCAGCTATGTGAGGATGTTCTTCTTCGGCTCAAAGGGGGAGCTTCTGGGGACCACCTCCCCACTCCTCTCCCCACCTTACCAATCACCAGGATGTCAATGGTGGCTGTGGCCTCAAGCCCCCCGAGTTGTACATGAAGTTGGTAGCGCCCTGAGTCTGCACGTTGGGCTTCTCTGATGAAGAGGATGGAATCTTGGTCTCCACTTCTTACACTCACACGACTTGGGTCCAGGGCATGGCCATTGTGTGTCCAAGTGGCTCGAGGTTTAGGCTTGCCCTGGACAGTAGAAATCAGAAGTGAAGAGCCCGAGAAGTTTCCAGACCCTCCCTAGGTGGTAGGGGTCAGACTCAGTCTTCAGGGTACCTTGACCTACTGTATACAATTCCTTCATCTATAGGTTGACAGACTCTTTACAACCACAGTCTCTGCATCAGGGAGATGGGGGAAAGGCTATGTGTCTCCCTCTTCCTCCTCCTCCTCCTTCTCCTCCTCCTCTTCCTTCCTTCCTTCCTTCCTTTCTTTCTTTCTTTCTTTCTTTCTTTCTTCCTTCCTTCCTTCCTTTCTTTTTTTTTTGCCAGTCCTAGGCTTGAGCTCAGGGCCTGAGCACTATCCTTGGACTTTCTCAAGGCTAGAGCTCTACCACTTGAGCCTCAGCACCATTTCTGGCTTTTTTCTATGTGGTACCGAGGAATCGAACCTGGGTCTTCATGCATGCTACGCAAGCACTAGGCCAAACTCCTAGTCATCTTTCTTTCTTTCTTTCTTTCTTTCTTTCTTTCTTTCTTTCTTTCTTTCTTTCCTCCTTCCTTCCTTCCTTCCTTTCTTTTTTTTTTTTTTTTTTTTTTGCCAATTGTGGGCCTTGAATTCTGGGCCTGAGCACTATCCTTGGGTTTTCTCAAGGCTAGAATTCTACCACTCGAGCCACAGCACCACTTCCAGTTTTTTTCTGCATATATGGTGGCGAGGAACCAAACTCTGGTCTTCATGCATGTTAAGCAAGCACTCTTACCACTAGGTCAAACTCCTGGCCCTCTCCCTCCTTCGGATAGCTTAGGGTATGGACACCCAGGACAGTGGAAGCCCAACTGATTAGTTGCCTAAACTCCCATATGCCCTCCAAACAAAGCTCTGGGCTCTGTAGAAAATCAACCTTACCTCCTGGCCTAGGGCACACCTCCCCCTCCCACAACCCACTATCAGGAGTGGGAATGGATGGATCCTCTGCTCTCACACTTCTGCTAGTGTGGCCCCTTCTTCCATCCTTGACCTCTGCTAGCAGGGCTCCTGCTCTCTGTCTCCAGATCAAAACCTTGGCCCAGTGGAACTGTGTTGCTGGTTTGATCACCTGGAATGGGATTAGTAGGTTCACTGTGTCCCCAACTTTCCGGATGAAGGTCTGCCTCAGGGCCCGAGGTAGCCAGATCTTGGGGTACTCTGAATAATGAAGAGAGAGAGAACAGGAGATGGACCTTCAGGGAAAGAGGGTAGGCATCTTGTTGCATTCTGGCATCCTTCACCAAATTGAGCCCATATTTTAGGTGATAGAATGATTTTTCTTGTCTTTTTTCCTCCCTCCCTCTCCCTTTCCCTCTCTGTCTCCCTCTCTCCTCCTCCTCCTCCTTCTTTTTCTCTCCTTCCTCTGTCTCTGTCTCTGTCTTCCTCTTTCCGTTTCTTTATTTTGCTGGTGCTAGGGCTTGAATTTGGGGCCTGGGCATTATCCTTTAGCTTTTTCTGCTCAAGCCGGTTCTCTAATCACTTGAGCCACAGATCATTTTCTCACTTTTTGGTGATTAATTAGAGGTTAGAGATTCATGGGCTTTTCCTGCTTGAGCTGGTTTTGAGCTGTGATCCTTAGATCTCAGCCTTTTGAGTAGCTAGAATTATAGGCTTGTCTGCCTTTTCTTCAATGCTGGGGATGAACCTAAATCCCCAAACACTCTACTACCAAGCCACGCCCAACCCCAACCCATTCCTATTAGGTTGCTAGGATGAGCCAAGAGATTGGCTGAAGGAGCCCCAGGAGAGCATTAAAGAGTGAAGAAAGGGCATTGGAATGCAAGCCTGACACTCTTTTAATTTATAACTCTAATGACTTTCCATCAGCTGGGATTTCCTTTGTATACAGACTGATCCAGTCTGTCTGGTTTGTCTTTTCAGTGCTTTTCTATTGGTCCTCCATAACTCCACTGGTCTCCAGGCCACTTTCAGTGTTCATCTGAGTCTCCTAGCTTCACAGGCCCAGAAGGATGCTTTCTGCTTCACAGGCAGAGATGATACGCTGGCTACCAGCATCCTCCCACTGATAAATCTAAAGACATCCCAGAGGGAACTGGCAGGGCATCTGGGTCCCTTCCTATGAGCTCCCAGTGCTTGTTCTTCCCGTCGCTGGACGGATCTATTTGTATAAACAAAATCTGGGAAAGATCAGATGCACAGCTCACTTCCTCTGGATCTCCCAGGCCTGTCCCAGCCAGTGGAGATTAGAGGATGTTTATCGGCTGCCAGGATGAAGGCAGGCGAAAGCTCCGAAAGTGCTGAGTGCAGCGGGGAGTGTAGCCTCGTGGTGGAGTGCTCGCTTAGCGTGCATGAAGCCCTGAGTACCACACATACAGAAAATGCCGGAAATGATGTTGTGGCTCAAGTGACAGAGGGCTAGCCTTGAACAAAAAGTGTCCAAGGACAGTGCCCAGGCCTGAGTTCAAGCCTTAGGACTGAAAGAAAAAAAGAAAAGTAAGAAAGTGCTGAGTGCAGGTCTGGACAATGAACGCATGCACTTTCCCCTCGGAATCTGCCAAAGGCCCCCTTGACTGCCTAACTACAAACGTCCTAGCTGGTTCTTGCTGGGGCCCTCGGGAGGCCGCCATCCATCATGCCGGCCTTCCAGAGGCTAGTGTTTGCTCCTTTCTCCAGCATGGACAGTCCCCTGCTGCTGGAGTCCTAACTAGAATGTGACAGAGCTCCATTCCCACCAACCACACAGGCCTTCCTGCCAAAATTCATTCCTAGACTTGGAAAAACTCCACCCTTGGCACATTCCTTCGGCAAACAGTCTGATTGCTTGATCGCAGATTCCAGCCATTTTGATAACATACATCTCTCTGTGGCTACATTCCTGAGCCATCAGCAACACAAGTATGTTTACTTCTAGGTCAAATTGTTTAAATATGTACATTGTATTCAGCAAAGGGTCCTAATGATGTTTAGCATAAAATAAACAGCAGTTCAATTATGTTCTTTGAGATAGGCCCCCCCCCGCATTAGTTTCACCATCCTTTGTCCTTTGTAAATGAATATAAATACACAGTGTTCACTATGTATTTCATTAATCTAGTTTGTGTGTGTGCATGTGTGCGTGTGCATGTGCGTGTGTGCAGGAGCGCCCATGCGCGTGCGTGCGCGTGCGTGTGTATGTGTGTGTGTGTGTGTGTGTGTGTGTGTGTGTGTGTGTGTGTCCATCCTAGGGCTTCAATTCAGGCCTGGGCACTGTTTCTGAGCTTTTGTGCTCAAGGCTAGTAGCACTCTACCATTTGGGTCACAACTTCACTTCTGGTCTTTTTGATGGTTTTTGGAGAGGAGTCTCGTAGATTTCCTTGCCCAGGCTGTCTTTGAACTGTGATCCTCGGATCTCAGTCTCCTGAATAACTAGAATTACAGATGTCACCCATAGGTGCCTTGACTTAGTTTCCTTTTCTTCCCCCTCTGTATGGCTTTTCTTCCAGGCTGTGCCTGTCTTTGTCTAACCCTTAAGAGCTAAGGAGACTGAGTAAGAATGGACAAGGATAGAGCCCAGGTCATGCAGGGATCCTGCTCTAGCCCGCTTGTCCTCTGCTGGCCCTGGTGTTTGGGAGAAGGCAGGAACACTGCAGAAGTGTTATGTGACGAATTCCTCTCCTGTGGATTTCATAGCTATCACGGAATTGGAAACCAGATGTTTGTGTGTTATTATTATTTTTAGAGAGTTGTAATTGGAAAGGAAAGTGAAGTATCTTGTTGGCCTTGGACCCCTTTATTCTTGAAGCGGAGAGGGCCAGAGAAGGCTGTCCTCTGGTGCTACTGACAAGAGTATCAGTTATGAAAGGCTTTGGTAAGCTATTGGAACAAGGAAATGAGTGGAATGAAAAGGGCTCAGAGTGACAATGATTACCTGGTGCCCTCCAGGTTGATTGTGAAGTTGTGCCTGGCACCTAAGACACCTCCCCACTGTGGATTGTGTGTCTAAAAGACCCCTTCTCAGCTAGGCACAGATGGCTCCTGCCTATAATCCTAGCTATTCAGGAGGCTGAGACCTGAAGCCAGCCCAGGCTGGAAAGTCCACAAGATTCTTATCTCCTGTTAATCACTAAAGTCAAAAGAGGAGCTGTGACTTAAGTGGGAAAAAAGCTTTGAGAAAAAAGCTAAGGGACAGCACCCAGGCCTGAGTTCAGGTCCCAGAACTGGCATGCACACACACACACACACACACACACACACACACACACACACACACACACACACTCTCACACAGGACTCATTCTCTAAGCATGACTCATCTGTCTGCTAACTTGCCCCTACCAGTGTGTTCCTAGGGCTGAGCCCAGAGTAAAGGCTCTGCAGTGACCTCCATGACAGTGAGAGAAAAGGCAAAGAAGGGAAGGTAGAGTTGGGCAGACACCAGTAGCTCACTTATGTACTTCTAGCTACTTTAGGAGGCTGAGATCTGCGGATCAAGGTTCAAAGCCAGCGCAGGCAGGAAAGTCTTATGAGACTCTTAAGTTCAATTAACCACCCAAAAAAGAAAAATGATATAGTGCCAACCTTAACTAGAAAAGCCAAAACCTAGTACCAGCGTGTGCACCCCCCAACACATACACAAATGAGGAAAAAGGAGGAAGAGAAAGGACTGAAAAATGTTGCTTTCTCATGCCTAGAAGTGCCAACTGAGGCCTACTTTGCCTGGATCTCAGGAGAGAACCAGGCCTTTATGGATAAAGATGTGCATGTATACCTGTCTTTTTTTCTTTCTTAGAAAAACACCTTGGAGGCTGTGAGTTCGGCCTAGTAGTAGAGTGCTTGTCTAGCATGCATGAAGACCCAGGTTCAATTCTTCAGTACCATATACACAGAAAAAAGCCAGAAGTGGTGCTGTGGTTCAACTAAGTGGTAGAATGCTAGCCTTGAGGAAAAAGCCCAAGGACAGTGTTCAGGCCCTGAATTCAAGGCCCAGGACTGGCAAAAAAAAAAAAAAAGAAAGAAAGAAAAGAAAAATACTTTGGAAAGCATTAGCATTCTTCACTCAAACTAAATAGAAAAAGGAAAGGAACGGGCTTAAAGTGAAGAACTAGGGGAGGACTTAGGTTGGTGGCCTTGGAGGTCCGAGGAAGCTCAGCTTGGATAACAGGGAGGAAGGAGGCAGGAGGGAGGTGGAAGCTTCACTTTGGAGGGGGTTCCCAGGCAGGCAGCACCCATGCTTACTTTGTAAATGGGATTCCCTGAGACGACAGAACTGACATCACCAACTCTCTAAAAGCGAGCTGGCAGCACTCTGCTCTCAGTAGGCTCCAGGGGAGGCAGGGAACAGCCTTGAGGCTGCCTAAGTACTGGGGTACAGAAGGGGGCTTGGCAGTTCCAGATGCCCTGTCAGCAAGGAGTTTATCCAGCCTCTTCCCAGCTCAACCCAGCCAGCAATCTGACCCTGGGCTTAGAATGTTCATGAGAAGGCTTATTTGAGGCAGATCCGTTCACACCTCCAGAGACAAGCGAGGTGTAAATTGTACTGACCTTGCAGAGACATGGCTTCCCCTGTACCCAAGGGCTTTTTCTTCCTCAGAGGCCAGGAGGGATGTGAAATAACATCTAGAGCCTTAGAGCAAAGCCTCAGCTTTCTCAGACCAGGGCTATGATGTCCAGTTTCTTTTTCTCCCCCCCCCCCCCCATCCCCGCCCCACTCACAGCCTTGGAAGGACAAAGCATTTGAAAGGCATTCTTTGTGAGCCATTGAGTAGGACTTCTGAGCCAAGTTGCTCTCAATACTCTTATCTCTCTCCAACAGTGTCTCTAATTCTTTCTCGAAAAATTATAAAGGAAAGCAGTATACTAGTGGTTCATTCCTTTAATTCTAAGTGCTCAAGAGACTGAGACCTGAGGATGCAGGTTCAAAGCCAGTCTGGGTAGAAAAGTTTGAGAAACTCTAGCTCCAATTAACCAGCAGAAAGCTAGACTGGAAGTTTGACTCAAGTGATAGATCACCAGGTGTGAGCCTATAAAACACACACACACACACACACACACACACACACACACACACAGACCTTTTTTTTCTTTTTTTCTTTTGCCAGTCCTGGGCTTGGACTCAGGGCCTGACCATTGTCCCTCGGTTCTTTTTCTCAAGGTTAGAGCTCTACCACTTGAGCCTCAGCACCATTTCTGGCTTTTTTTTCTACGTATGTGGTACCAAGGAATCGAACCCGGGTCTTCATGCATGCTAGGCAAACACTCTACCACTAGGAGAGATTACTTCAAGTCCAAGGATGTTGGTTTTACTGATTAAACAATTCTTCCTAATATCTAATTTTAGTCTGTTGAAGTTTATGATCATTTTAATATTCTATTCTCATGGGAAATAATTGTTCACATCCCATTATTTTCCTTTCACATGAAAGTCTTTCCTCCAGCAGTCTCCTGAGGGCTGTATCATTCAGTGATATTTTAACTATGACTTGGAGAGTGAAGAAACAAGATAGACACATTGGAGGGCTTTGAGTGTGTGTGTGTGTGTGTATGTGCATACACAAATGTGTGCATTTGCATACACAAATTGTGCCTGTGTGAGTGGTGTTACACCTCTGTAGGCCTTGCTACTCAGGAGGTAGAGACAGGAGGAACACAGTCCAAGACTGGCCTGGGCAAAAGCATAAGACCCAACCTGAAAAACAGAAAGCAAAAGGGTTGGGGGTGTGGCTCAAGTGGTAGAGTACTTGTCTAGCAGGTTGAGGCCCTGAGTTCAAACCCCAATATACCACCACCATCACCACTACCATTAAAAAAAAGGAGAGAGAGAGAGAGAGAGAGAGAGAGAGAGAGAAAGAGAGAGAAAAGCTTATAGCCAGCTATAGGTTCAAAACTAAAGATTTCCAGGGAAGTACTGGCATTTCACCTCTGAAACTTGTTTAGAAAACTATACTGAGAAAAAGAATGTCATTTTTCATGATAACAGAAGACAATAAAACTTCCATGTCCAATGCCGCTCTGAAAAAAAAAAAAGAAAGGAAAAGGATGTCACTTCCTTGAAAATCAGTAATGTAAGATCAGAAAAGGTTTAAAGGCAGAGAAACAGGCCATCCTTCTCTGAGATCTGTTAGACTTTACCAGTTTACTCTGTTTCCTGGCTGACCAGTGTATGTTATCATCTTCTACAATTTTGGTGTTTTCTTACTCTTTCTCATTCTTAGTTGATAACCTGGCTAATGTCCAAGACCAACCTATTTTCTGTTCTTAACACAGTAACCAGAAAAATCTTCCAGATCTACACCTGATTATGCCATTCTTTATTCCAAACCCTGCACTGCCGCCCCATCTGTCTCAGCATCAAATTGACACTTTCACAATTGGCCTTGTTAACTCTGCTCCAAATCCTATCACTGTCTCCTCACTGCACTACAGCCACAGTTGTTCCAACCATAAAGTAGATTCCTGCTGCAGGGCTTTCACATATGTCCTCTCTGAACAGAAAATACTCCCCTCAACTCAAATATCCGTGTCTCTCTCTCCCCCTCCCGCCAACTTTTGTTAGTCCTGGGGTATGAACTCAGGGCCTGAGCACTGTCCTTGGGCTTTTTTCTCTACCACTTGAGCCACAGCACCACTTTCAGCTTTTTTCTGTGTATATGGTGCTGAGGAACCGAACCCGGGTCTTTGTGCATGCGAGGCAAGCACTCTACCACTAGGCCAAACCCTCAGCCTCCTGCATGTATGATTCTCTTACTTTCATTACATTGCTATGCAAATATCACCTATTTGTGTGGCCTTCACTGAAGATTATATTTGCATAGTCCTATTCCCAGGGCTGGCTGTGTGTGTGTGTGTGTGTGTGTGTGTGTGTGTGTGTGTGTGTGTGTGTGTGTGTGTGGCGTGTTTGGCTTTGGTCAGTCATTGGGCTTGAATTCAGAGCTTGGGCACTACCTTGAGCTTTTTTGCTCAAGGCTAGTACTCTATTACTTTGAACTACATCTCCACTTTTGGTTGTCTGGTGGCTAGTTGGAAATGAATCTCACGGGCTTTGCTGCCAAAGTTGGCTTTGACCCATGATCCTTGGATCTCAGCCTCCTGAACAGGTAGGATTACAGGCATGAGCCACCAGTGCCTGGCTTTTATGTTATTTTTGGCGTAGGATTGATTACTATTGGACATACTACATGATTTACTTGTTTATTGTCTATCTCCCTTTACTAGACTTTTATTTCTAGAACAGTGCCTAGCTCATAATAAGCACAAAAAGTAAATCTTTGTGAAAGAGGAAGGAGGTGAGGGAAGGGAAAGAGAAAGAAAAAGAAAGGGAGGGAACAAAGAAAGAAGCGGGGAGGAAGAAAGGGAAAGAGGGAGTGAGAGAGGAAGGGAGTAAAGGAGGCAGGAGGTTCAGCTTCCCACGTCTGGAAAACACAACAGTTCAGCTCGAAAGAGGGTGTATAATTACTTGGAGTAAGTATGCTCAAATCAGCCTCACTTTCTCCTTGTCAGGGTCACAGCCCTTACCCCACCCTCCCTTCTGGCCCCATGCCAATCTTCGTTTCCAAGACCTAACACCTCAGTGCAGCACCGAGGACAGACAGAACTGGCTGCCAATGCTAGCTCCTTATTACTGCTTATTTAGTGCTGTAGCAGGCTTGCTGAATTAAGAAGTTCATTGTTGGCCTGTTGCTGTTTATTTTGATCGTGCAAATTAATTTCTGTGTATTCCAGTTCCCACGCTCTCCCCTGCTCACTGCAGTACTCACTAGACCCAGCACCCCTCCATGATGAAGAGGAGCTGGGTGGAAGACAGTCTTAGGCTCTCTCAGGGAATTTAGAGTTCACCTAGTTCAGGGCCCTGACATTCTGTGGGATCTTTGGATGCCTTTCAGCAGCTGTGTGACTTCCCTGTTCTTTTTTGGGGTGTGTTTATTCAGGCCAAGAGCCCACAACTTTTATCAGATTTTCCTGAAAGTCCATAGTCATCAAAAGGTTCAGGCAAAACTTTAGTTCAGCTTCTTAATTTACAAGACAGACAAAAGAGGCCCAGAGGAGTGATTGACCCATCTAGGACAGAGCTAGGAATCCGGCTCACATCTTTTTATTTCGAAGCAGCTAACAGACAGTGCACTTCCTTTGTAACATGTCAGAAGGTACCCTAAGTGACAGTCACCTCTAGGAAGCCTCTGGCTGGTGGCCCAGAAGCTTGACTCACAGAAAGATGGGGTTGGGGCTGTGCCAGTGGTGAGGGCTGTCAATAGCTCATTGTCCTCAGTACCCCTCAGGCAAAGCTGGAGTGAAATGAATGTTGGACCCACAGGGTTTTGTGGAGAATGGTAGAGTCAGTGATGAGGAAAACCTGCCACTATCAGAACTAGTGCCAGAAAGAGCTGTCCTGGCTCCTCTTCCTGCCTATGGCATCTTCTCTGGGCCTTTTAGGGGAAGAACCGGATTGTCTGTCTCAATCACTTTAGCATATGCTCAGAACAGCTCCTCTCCCTCTCCCCAAAGCAAAAGATTCTACCATCTCTGTGCCCCAACTCTTCCGCCAGGGTCACAAGAAGTGAATAGAATTCCCACTGACCCTATTTGGACATAGAACTCATGGCCTCCAGCCCTGACTTGGAAATGGTGCTTATTCAGCTTTTGGCTTAGCTTCCTCTGGGTATTTTGGACCTTTGCAATCCTTTCTTTGCTAGCAGAACTTCATCAGTCCGTTCACACAGAGAGAACGAAATGGAGCAGTTAATCCATGTGTCCAAGGCCACAGAACCACTTAGCAGCACTGGCAATCTTTGCCTCCTGTGGTCTTTGCATCCTTTGTACTCAGGACCTTAAGGTGGACTTGGAGAGACTATCATACAGAAGTGAAGCATTCGTTTTCCCACTCCCTCTCTGTGGCAGCTTGCATTGACTCCCCCACTGCCAAGTGGCCACTGGGTGAACTCTGGAGACTTGAGGGGGAGGCAGTTGGTGCTGGGGTAGCAGAGCACGTGAGGTTGGAAGGGACACCAAACATTTCCTTGCTGGAGAGTGACTCTGCAAAAACCATGTACTCAGAGAGGCTTGGAGTAGTGGGGTGCTGGGGTTCGTCCTGATGCTGTGGCATGGCCCAGGGGGAGACTGAGCATCACTGTGCTGCTTGAACACTTAGCTTCCACAGTGGCTACAGTTTTGCATTCCTCCTGTCTCTCATTGTCATGGCCAGCCACTATCTTACACTCAGTCCCTCTCTCACTGGCCATTTATCTACTAGGTCCTCCTAGTTCCTAAACTCTTCAGCTCAAGGCTACCACCCTAATCTGGAGCCAAGCCCTACTTCTCATTTTCTAGAGGTTAATTGGAGATAAGAATCTCAGGTCCTTCCTGTGACCAGGCTGGCTTTGAACCTTGATCCTCAGATCTCAGCCTCCTGAGTAGTTAGGATTACAGGCTGACATTTTTTTATTTTTATTTTTTTTTTAAAGATAAGAAATAAGTGGAGGGGCAGGGAGTTTGGCCTAGTGGTAGAGTGCTTGCCTAGCATGCACAAAGACCCAAGTTTGATTCCTCAGTACCACATACATAGAAAAAAGCGAGAAATGGTGCTGTGGCTCAAGTGGTAGAGCTCTAGCCTTGAGAAAGTCCAAGGACAGTGCTCAGGCCCTGAGCTCAACCCCAGGGCTGGCCAAAAAAAATAAGGGGGGACTCCAAAGGGCCACAAATACATATCATTCACTGACTTTTCATCTAAAAAAGCAGTCCAGCAAAGAGATTTCAGGAGCAATTCAGAATTCAAGGAAGGGGGAAGGGGGACATCTCCAGTGATTGAGTCATAGTCTGCAAATACCTAAAGGGGTGCAGTCAGGGTGGCAGGAAAGTTCTCCCCAATTCCCCCTTCCCAGCCTCCCCCTTCCCTCCACACCATGGATCACCTTCGATAGGGGGCAGATGCTGCAGAGTGGGACTGTCTGCCTCTTGTCTGGGTGAAGCCTGGGGTCTTTCCGCATCTACTAAGCTGGCTTCTTCGACCTTCTGCTGAGAGCCTGAGGCCACCTCGGTGGTTGTGGTGGCCGCCTCCATGCTGGGCCTGCCTAGAGGCTGCACTCCAGCTGAAGATTTTTCACGATCAGTGGTGAGGAGGGGCTGAGCACCAGCTCGGCAGGCTGGCCTTCCCGGTCCCAATCCTAGGCTTATATAAGTGGGCTGGCCTCTTCCCCACCACCTACTTCCAGCAGAAGGGTGAAATAGGGGCTAGGGGAAGAGGAGGATCAGACAACAGCCCAGAATAGCCACAGGAGGAGGGCCGAGGTGGCCCTGTTATCTTGGGAGAGAGATGACACCCCCTCACAGTACTAGAAGGGAGGGGAGAGACTGAGCACTGGACATCTGAACAGGACCTGGCCTCTGTTGGAGGACTGGAAAACAGCTCAGCTCCTGACCTCTGGCTCCTTCAAGCAGTGCTCACACTTTTAAGATCTCCCACATCCAATGAGCAGCGAAGCCTCATCTCCATGGCCTTCCGGGAGCCCCCTCTCTTGTCTTACTCCTCCTGTCTCAAAGCTAGTCAAAGGCAAGGTGGTGCAGTGAGGGGTGATTCGGCTCCACTTGGGCTCTGTCGCCAGTTAGCTCTGTGAGCTGTCACACACCATCTGAACCCAGGGCCCTGCACAATGTTAGGCAAGTGTTCCACTGCTGAGCTACACCCTCAGCCACCACCATCATTATTAAGTCTATTTTCATCTTTCAAATGGAGATAATAGAACCTGTAGGGTTGTTGTGAGGATTGAGAGGTAATCTTTGTTAAGTGCTTAGTCGACTAAGTGCTCCAGAAATGGAAGCTATTTTTAGGTCTGGTCAGCATCCTCTGCCACCCCCTAAAGCTGTCAGTGGCTCCCTTCTTATGAGATAAAGCTCAACATGAGAGGCATAAGGGTGCAGGAGGGGAACTCCTTCACTGGAAGAGAAATGTGTCACTTCTGGCTGTACCACTCAGTCACTAGCTGGTGGCTTTGAACAAGGGCAGCTGGTGTCATGATTGGGTTGTGGAGAAAATGATTAAAATCAGGAAGGGCCTGCTTGCATCAGGTAGTAAGTGCTAGTTACCCACTAGTTGTCCCATAAAATTTCCAGTTTGTTTTTTTTTGGGGGGGGGGGTCATGGGCCTGGGTGCTGTCCCCAAGCTCTTCAGCTCAAGGCTACTGCCCTTCCCCTGGAGCCACAGCACCACTTCCCGATTTCTAGGGATTAATTGGAGATAAGAGTCTCATGGCTTTGTAATGCCCCAGGCTGGCTTTGAACTGCCAGCCATCCTCAGATCTCAACCTCCTGAGTAGGTAAGATTACAGGCGTGAGCCACTGCATCCTGCTAAGATTTCCAGGTTTGTTCTATCATGGCTCATGTGTTGTCTACTCCATCTAAAATACGTTTTCCTATCATACTTCTACTTTTCTATCTCCAGAAACTGGTCTCCTCTCAATTTTAAAAATACATATTTTAGTTTTAGAATGGTAACAAAGTTGAGTGGAAGTAGAATTAAATCCCCTCTCTTCTGGTTCTGTCCCCATGGGGAGAAGTCACCATGGCAGAATGAATGAGCTTACTTATTTTAGCACTCAATTTAAAGGCACTCAATAGGACCCTGGAGCCAGTTGTTGTTACCTTAGGGTGACAGGTGCTCAGTCTCTGCAATCTATAGGTTCTGTGGTCCCAGACAACCTATGGATATATTTCTGTGTGCTGAACTGATTTATAAGGCACTGGGATGGCTAAAGAGAGTGGTGCGGAGACTGACTGCTGGATCTGGACTGGTTCCATTAACCCAAGCAAAGTTACTACAAGTATGAGCAATGCCCACATCGGGTTGCCCTTCTTATATACCACACGTTGCCATATTTTGATGAAGAAATGGCAAAGGCTTTTAGTCTGAGACCTTTACTGCACCAAAGGTGTGAAGAATGAAATTTAAAATAGATTCCTTGGGCCTGATATCAGAAAGTGAAATTTGTTAAGTCTGAGGTAAAACCAGGAATTTGCATTTTCAAATGCAATCAACATACCAACAGATACAGCTACTGGAAGTTTTGGAACAAGTGTTAGAATTCCTGAAACTGAACTCCCCGCCCCCCACACCTCCTCCCTGCCCCCAATCATGTGGCATAGGAACTGTCACCAGAAGGTGTTTCTTCAAGAACAAGACCTTTGAGCTGGGCACCAGTAGCTCATCCTGCAATCCTAGCTATTCAGAAAGCTGAGATCTGAGGACTGAAGTGTGAAGTCAGTCTGGGTAGGAAAGTCCATGAGACTCATTTCCAACTAACCACCAAAGACTAGCCAGACATGAAGCTCTGGTTCAAGTTGTACAGTGCTGACTTTGAGAAAAATGCTCAGGGACAAGCACCCAGGCAGAGGGAGAAGAAGAAAAGGAGGCAAGGACAGAGGAGGGGAAAGGAGAAAGAGGGAGGAGGAGAGGGGAAGGGGGAGGAATAGGAGGAAGGAAAGGTAGGAGAGGAAGGAGTGGGGGGGGGAGAGAGGAAGTAGAGGAACAATAACTACAAGACCTTTGCCCTATCAGTTCCCTATGAAGATACTGGAGCATTAGCTGGCAATGTTGGTCAGATTGGCAGTTGGGGGAAGTTCCCTTACAAACACCCTTTGGAGGAAGCTGCTATTCATTGAAGAACTGAGGGTTGTAAGAACAACCTGGGGACCCTCAGAGGGACAGGGCTACAAGTTAAATTTCTAAGTGTTGTCATTTGTTAGCAGTCTACAAAGAACAAAGAATTCTGAAGACCAATACTCTATTGCTGTCAGGACATACAGCACTGGAAACGAGAGGGCGTGTGTGTGTGTGTGTGTGTGTGTGTGTGTGTGTGTGTGTGTGTGTGTGTGTGTGCTAGATTTTCTGAAGTGGAGACTGAGGCAGACTTTGGATCCATATAAAGCACAGCAAAAGGAAAGAATAAAAAAAGAACATTTTTTTTGGCGGGGGGAAACAATTCACTTTGGGGAGAGTTGTTTGCCCTGTACATAGGCCTGGCTTTTTGTTTGTTGCCAGTTGTGGGGCTTGAAGTCAAGAGTACTGTCCTTGAACTTTCGTGTTCAAGATTAGTACTCTATTACTTGAGCCACAGCTCCACTTCTGGCTTTTTTTTTTTTTTTTCTTTTTGTGGGTCACGGGGCTTGAACTCTGCTTGGGCGCTGTCCGCTCAAGGTTATTACCCTAACAAAGGGCCTGGGTGTTGTCCCTGAGCTCTTCAGCTCAAGGCCACCACCCTACCCTTGAGCCAAGCCCCACTTCCCATTTTCTAGAGGTTAATTGGCGATAAGAGTCCCAGGTCTTTTTGTGCCCTGGCTCACATCTCAACCTCCAGAGTAGCTAGGATTACAGGCCTGAGCCAATGCAGGCTAGGCTCACTTCTGGCTTTTTGATATGTAATTGGAGATAAGAGTCTCAAGGACTTTCCTGTTCAGGCTAGACTTGAACCTTGATCCTCAGGTGTGAGCCTCTGTGCCCAGCCAGGCCTAGATTTTTTAATGAGTTTCTTTTCTAGTTGCTGGAATTTGATTTCTGAATCTAGAACACTAGAGAAGCTATCACATCAACAAACTGTAGCTTAGTCATCTTGGTAGGTCAGGTAACAAAGTCTAGTTTGTTTATTTCTAACCCAAATACTGCAAATATACAGAAAATTACCAGTACAAAGTTAAACACATCCAGATTTATTTACACAATGCTAAAGAAATTTGAGTTTTATTTTCATCTTGTGGGATTTCATTATGGGATCTGGCTTTGAACTTACATGGTCATTGAAACTTGATTATCCCACCTCACATGCAATTTTCTGCTCCGAGGGAGCAGAAAGCTTGAACGGTTAGCATACATGCAGTAGTGATCTTAACACTGCTTTACACTCTCATTAGGAAGGCAGCGTCCCACAGCTTGGAGAGGGGACCACATGCTCAGAAACAGAGACAAGAGGGGGATGAGCAACAGGCACATGGGGACCCTGAGCATTTCTGTGCAGGAGGATAGGGAGAGAACAACCCAAACCTCTCTGGAGGTTCAAACACGGGAGATGGGCAGAACCACCAGGGGACAGTTGGTCATCCTGCCACACCTTAGGGCATGCGGAAGATGAAAACTGCATTAAGATTTGAGGCCCATCAATAAATCATTAGCATGTACACTATACAGTTTATACATGTATATATGTACATATATATATATTTATATATAGGTACAGGTTAGTTTTATGTTATTCCATATAAACAAGAACACTTAAGAATGTACTGGTGTGAAAAAATGTATACAGCAAGTTGTTTTTTTTCAGTTTCAAATCAATGTTGTAATTCTTATTGTTAAATTGCAAGGGAACCAAAAAGTCAACGTGCTCCTATTTCATTTGTCTTTCACCATCCTGAGGGCAGGATGGTACATTGATTTTCCCATGGGCAAAATCAGTGGCTGATTCTTGCCCTCCCTGTCACTATGTCATGTAGCAGTATTAAACTTTGGTTTGTTCAAAGGACATTCAAATCCCTGTTAATTTCCCTGATGGAAGGTAGGTGGTAGAAAGCTGAAAAGCTGCATCCTTTCTTGTTTAGTAGCTCCAACTACAGAGCTTACTGTGGACACAACAGCGCCACGGTGACGACAAACAGATGTGCTCTTGGTTGCTGCGTATAGGAGCAGGGCTCTTCTGAGCGTTTCTAAAGGGAGAAACTATGTAGATGGTCTGGAGAGCAATTAAATGACTGAAGGGACCAGTCATGTCACCTAGGGTTTGTGTGGATGTTCCTGTGCTCATTTCTCCATCCTGGAATCATGACAAAGGCCATGAGATAGCTAGTTATGGTGCTGGAGGTGGCCAGGATATATCGCTCTGCCACTCGGGTACCCTGAGACTCAGTAAGCCTACAACCAGGAAAATAAGAAAGGCACCCATTAGCTAACCCTCTCAGAGCTTTCCCAGTTCAAAGCTACAATTACTGAAACTTTGTGGAAATTCCTAGGCCCACAGCACAGTTTCCAGAACTCTTCTGAGTAGTGTTACCACTCAAGTCCCAGCTGAGGCATGTCCAGAACTGGGCTTTGCTCTCAGTAAAACCCTCAAATCCCCAAGGGTCAATCAGGAAGGATGGTGAGTTCTGGATTTAAGAACTCAGGCCAGTAGGGCTGTCTGGTACATCCAATGTAGCTAGCAATGCTAAATTCCTGTTCAGGCCTCCAGAAACATCATGCTGCGAGTTTCATGATGACACACATGCTAACTCTACCTTTAGGGACAGTGTCCCCAGGCTGAGCATCCAAAATCAGATTTGTTTTCAAAGCTACAATGGGTTTAGACTTTTTTACTCTGTGGTCAAAGCAGTAGAGTGGAGAAGACCCATCCATGGGAACTCATGTCCAGGTTCTCCCACAGGTACCCTCCAAGAGAAGAGGGGCTGCTCCTAAAGACACATTCAAAATTCATTTCTTTTGTTTTCATCCATGAAAAACATAAGCAGAAAAATTTCTGTTCTGCAAAAATTAAAAGTCCCTAAATAATGGTCTGAAAGAAATGCACGGATCCTTATCCCATAGAACAAGTCACTATAAGAAGGCCTGCTCCAGCACTGGCTGCACAACAACTTTTTCAGGGTTTTGAAGACAACAGTCAGTGTTGCTTGTAACACATTCAGAGACCCTGAAAACCTGACTCCATTTGGTTCTTGAGCTCAATCACTAGAATGTCATTGGGTTCAAATGGCATAATGCAAGTAAAAATGCTCTGAAAACTGCCAAGTTCTACAGAAATTCTAGATATTATTATGAGCAAAGAGCCTTCATTTTAGATGGTTAGAGAAGAATATTAGTCTTTCTAATCTTAAACTTACTATACATTGGCATATCTACTCACATCTGTCTGGGTTTTGTTGGGAGAAAATGTGTGATGTAAATAGATCTTTTCTGGGCAGTAAATTCAATTTCACTTTGGGTAGGAGATAATGTTGGGACAGAAGCTGACACTTGTACCACTTATAACTGGTCTATCTCTAGAATTATTTAAATAATTTTAAAATCATGCAACATGAAAGAGCTAAAAGACCAGAACATTCTAGCCATAGCAAATATTCTTTTTATAAAGCTGCCCTAATTTTATTTTCTATTGGAAGCTCCCTAAAGACATTTAAATTTGCTACAGTTTCAAAGTCTCTAAAATTTTCCATCCACCCCCCTC
This sequence comes from Megascapheus bottae, assembly GCF_031878675.1. Lineage (NCBI taxonomy): Eukaryota > Metazoa > Chordata > Mammalia > Rodentia > Geomyidae > Megascapheus > Megascapheus bottae. Next base: position 18,764,042 of record NC_143514.1, read on the forward strand.
CCCACACACCGTCTTTCTCTGCTGCTATTTATCCATTCTAGGGAGGAGAGTACCTAGCAATCTGCTCACACATTCTGCGTTTTGTTTTTGCCAGTCCAGGGGCTTGAACTCAGGGGCCTGGGCACTGAGCTGCTTTTGCTCAAGGCTAGCACTCTAGCACTTGAGCCACAGCACTACTTCTGGCTCTTTCAGTTTATGTGGTACTGAGGAACTGACTCAGGGATTCATGCATGCTAGAAAAGCTCTCTACCACTAAGCCACATTCCCAACCCTCTGTTCACACATTCTGACCAAACTTTATTTGGCACATTTACTTTTTGCTGGCTTTCTAACCATAAAATGAACTAGCAGCAAAATGGCACCTACCAAAGAATGTCCCAATCATAATTACTGGGAGAAACGGACAAGAACAGGAGGTACAGTGAGACAGAAAACTAGCCATACTACATACCTGTTAGAGCAAATATTTAAGGTATATTAAAGCCAATTATTGCACCTTTCCATTATTATGTGGCCACCCAAACTAGAACTCCATTCTACAATTTATTTAATTTGGAAAGTTTTCAAATGCAAAACTTAAAATTAAATAGGAGTCTGATATATGACACAAGCATCATCTTACAGGAAATATGTTTTCAATTGATTCTCATGCCAATAAATAACGTGGCAAAATTGAGTAAAAGGATAGCCTGAATTGAGAAAAAATAGCATGATAATACAATTCTGATAGCGAAGTCTAGAAATCTGAAAATATCCCTAACATTCCTAGGAGAAGGCAAATGAATAGGCATGGTAATGGTTCAACAGCAAGCCAACATCATGGGTGAAGGGGGAACACGGAAGACTACGTGGTCAGTCCTTGGGGCTGTACTGTGCTCAGTGATGAGCTCCATCCAAGAGATGGCTGAGCTGGGCAGACGTCCAGGCCACGCTTGTACCTGACCTTGAGCAAGTCCACTGGCATATACACAAAGCCCAGCTTGAAAGATTTCAGAAGCCAGAGTTTTGCCTTTAATAGGTGCTAAATCTAGTCAATTCTCTGTTGGTCCTTTCTTCCTGCCCCAAGTTAAAAATATTGCCCTGTAAGTTTTGCTCATTTAGTGTCTGGAAGCACATGGTTAAGTTAATTGCCAAGGGGCAATTAGCAAGAATATTGCCTAATTAAACAGGAGAAAAGAGAAATCATTGTGGCCTATGGTTCCAAGGGGGAGAAAGGAGCAGGTGTGGGCATCTATGGGAGGAACTGGCATGCAGTGCTCCTGGAACAGGGCTGGCCCTAGATGGAGAAAAGCTCACCAGGCTACAGCAGTCACTGCAGCTTCTACTTTTCTCTCTGTGGCTCTCTCACATGGCCAGCAGGGCCGCCATACCTGGTACCACGTGAGAGTTGAGCCAGCAGGAGGTATGACACAGGCCAGGCAAGTGTGGGGTGAGTGAACAATCCCTTTAAATTCCACTTCATTTCCCTTAAAAAACAAACAAACAAACAAAACCCCAGAGCCCATACTTTAACAAAAGACAGAACTTGAAATAAAAGATTAAAGAATTTAAAATCCCCACCCCCTTTTCTCAAAGCCAATTGTTGGAAGTGTTCAGGGTTCCCCACCCCACCCTGCATTTCTTTAGTGTAGGTCCTTTTGGCTTTGATGGAAGCAGCAGAACCAGAGCTGGGTCCCTCGCAAATGGGAAATTATTTATTTCCCCAAGTCGGAGCCACAGGGAGTGTAGGAGGTACTGTGGTTCCAACATCCATGCTGGCTCCCAGCTCCTTTGAAGAGCTATTCCAGGAGGTCCTGAAAGAGAGACATGTACCATATTATTGGCAGATTTAAAATTTCCTATTTTGGAAGCCATCACCTAGTATCCGAGCTTACCAAATCCTGAAGTTATCAAGATATTGCTTGGAGATTATACCTTTGTTGGCCCCCATCATTCCTTTCTTTTTGTTTTGTTTTGTTTCAGTCCTAGGGCTTGAACTCAGGGCCTGGTGCTGTCCCTGAGATTTTGTGTTCAAGGCTAGTGCTCTTACTACTTGAGCAACAGCTCCACTTCCGGCTTTTTGGTGGTCAATTGAAGATAAGAGTCTCACAGACTTTTCTGTAGGGGCTGGCTTCAAACCTTGATCCTCAGATCTTGGCTTCCTGAGTAATTAGGTGTGAACAACCAGTGCCTGGCTCCTAATCATATTTTGATCATAAATATAACAACTGCTTTTACTTTTCTGTCTTTAAGTGTCTCACAAAGAAGATGCAGCATCTTACCTCATCTGAGTCATCATGATAACCACTTTTATTAGCGTGGGAGGCTGTGTCCAAGGCGTCCACCCCATCAGCCTCTGCGTGCTGCTGCAGCACAGAATACCGGTGCACCAGGAACCTGTGGGGAGCCTCCGTTAGCCCTTACGTTTCTTATAGCACTGACTCCTCAGCTTTTATACTTGTAGAGCGTGTTACCTAGACAGGCAGAATAGCTAACACAAAAAAATATCAGCTATGGGAAGATTTGGGCCTGCCTTGTCTGAAGTCTAGTTTGAATTTAGTACCTCTGATTCATTCTCTCCGTCCTCCCCCCACATCCCTTACCTTCCACCACAGACGTATTTCTTCACAATGAGCACTCCTGCAACAACTGTGACCAGCATCAATCCCACAATGGCCAGGATAATGGGAACAGAACTGGACTTGGAATTCTTGATAAAGTAAAAGAGAAACACAAAAGCTTTTAGGGATGGAAATTCTAGAACTTCATTCAAAGTGGCTGCTCATTCCCCTTATTTCTCTAAGTGACCTACAGTTCAAGCCATTTGATGATGGTACCTTTCCAACCCACCAAGATGGATCATCTCAGTGTTACCAGGATACCATCATACCGGGTAGAGGGAAATCTCACCTACAACTGCCCAGAAACTGTGAGCACAGGGGTTTCACTGTCAAAGTTACACCGAAAGCCTGGCAACTGCCTACATAAAACATGGTAATAGTGACTGTTCCATGCCCTGTTTACAAGTCTTAGATCTTAGGGTGGAGTACCATGACAGGAGTAGGCTGAACTAATCTAGAACCGCACTGTCATCTGGGAGGATGAGTGTATACGTGCAATACCATAGGGAAGCCACTATACAGGACACCAAGATTTATGTTTTTCTTGTTTTTGGTATGGTTTTGAAATAAGCCTTATCACATGATTGTTTGCGTGTAAACCTACCTGCTTCTGGGTGGGAGATAGGAAGTGTGTGTTTTCAGTGTATCCAAGAGGAGGCAGAGCTGGATTCTGGGGCAAGCTGTGTCCCTGTGGGCGGGAGTCCTGTGCAATCACACACACAAACACTCTAAGGACAACCACCAGCAGTCCAGGGTAGGGGTGCAGAGAAGGAGGAACTTGCCCCCTTACAAATACACACACCCACACAGTCTTTTCCCATTGCCTCGTTAGTCCCACCCTTTGTCGGTCTCTCACCCCAGCAGAGAGGAAGTGACTACAGATTTCCTGCTCAGCCTTTCATATTACAGGTGGGAAACAGGGAACCCAGCCTATCTCCCTGAGTCACATTGCTATCCCAGTGCTTTTAGTTTTTATTTATTCATTTTTATTTACTTATTTATTTGTATCAAGAATAAATAAAGAAGTTTCCTCTTCTCCAAACCCCAATCACATAGTTCAGTTTCATAATTTTGTAATTAGCTTTGTAACTTGTCTCTATATCAAAAGTAGCCCATGTTCTCTCCTTGAGAAAAAACCCAAGGACAGTGCTCAGGCCCTGAGCTCAAGCCAGGATGGGCAAAAAAAAAAAAAGAAAAGAAAAGAAAAAAGCAGTCCACTGTTATCACAGTTCAGTTTTCCATTTTGAACACATTTGACTTGACTTAGCACAAGATTCACCTTATATTGTACAATGCTCTTACCAGCACTCTGAGTCATGGTCCTTCTTTTTGTCATACTTAAAAATTTCAGCCAACATGTAATAATTGTACATAAAATAGGGTACAGTATGAGATTTCAACATACATATATGTATCAGACTGACAGCCAACCTTTCTGAGTGTTTTACCTAATGACTCTGGAGCTCAGAAATTTCTACAATTCTACTTCTAGGATTTTACAACCTTACAGAATACTAGTTTTCCCCACCAAAAAATGACCTTTTAAGAGGATGAGCGTATGCCTTGAGTCCTTTACTCTAACAGTTTCTTGTACACAGGTAAGCCAACTGAAGTATAATTAGTAACAAGCACTCAATGTTTAATTTGGATCTTTCCTTGCACTTGTACCTAAACTCTACACCTGTTTGTACATACCTGCTTTTGGGGATTCAAAAAGTTGCTTGTGCACTTCTTTTTCAAGTCCTTTACTTCTCGAGTTGGATTCATCCCCCCTTGACATCTGTCTCCTGGAATTTTCCGGTATCTGAAAGGTAGAAAAGAAGGTTTGTTTCCATGAGTTTATGCTTGCTAGTGGTGGCTGTATTGCTTTCTGAGTCAGGTATGCAGTGTGTGGTCGTAGCTGCTGGGCTGTGGTAAAGGTCCTTGGCACATCTGGTAGAGGCAGGGGCGCCTAGTCTGAGCCATGGCCAGAATGGCAGTAGCAATAGAGTAACCACATCTGCTGCAGGAGTTGTGGGCCAGCATATACAACAAGCCACGGAAAATATGGAGCCTCAAGTAGAACAAGTTTCTCAAAGCCTACCAAGTCTGCCTTCTACAGTGTCTGTGATGGAGAAGAACTGGAGTCTGAAACAACAGATGGGACACAATGTGGCCAGCTCACCCATTTGTTGTCAGGTGCTCTTCTCTTCCATACAGACAAAACTCAAGGTCATGCCCCTTCAGTTCTGGCTGTTCCACACACTCTGAGTCATTTTCTGGACGGAAGTAGCCAAAATCACTGCAAGAGTCAACAATAAGACAGTTTTCAAAGTGCTGAAAGACAGTAACTGACTAGAATGACAAAGGTCTTATATGGAGTAATGATGGCTGATATTCTAAAACTATTTTTTTTCTTTTTTTTTTGTCATGAAACATCCTTTTTGGTGTTTTATCTTGCCATTTTCTATCATTTTCTCCCCTCTTCCTCTTTACATACCTTCCCTACTTTTACTATTGCCAGGTCAGGATTTCTGGGGCTGGTTGCTAAGTCTGCCCAATGTTTGTGTCAGTTGTGGGACTTGAACTCTGGTCCTGGGTGCTGTCCCTGAGCTCTTCAGCTCAAGGCTACCACCCTACCCCCTTGAGCCACAGTGCCACTTCTGGTTTTTTCATGATTAATTAGAGATAAGAGTCTCTTGGATTTTAGTGCCTGGGCCAGCTTTGAACCACGATCCTCAGATCTCAGCCCCCCAAGTAGCCAGGATTGCAGGCACGATGAGCCATGGTGTCCAGCTTCTATATATGTGTGTGTGTGGTGTGTGTACATATATATACATATAAAAATACACATATATACATACACATATACACACATATATATGTATATATGTGTGTATATATATATATATATATCCCCATATATATTTTTTTTACCAGTCCTAGGGCTTGAACTCGGGAATTGGGCACTGTCCTTGGACACTTATGCTCAAGGCTAGTGCTCTGCCACTTGAGCTACAGCACCACTTCTGGCTTTTTCTTTTTTTTTTTTTTTCCTGAGAAATATTTTTTTTATTGTAATTAGTAAAAGGGTTACATGATATTTGCCAGATAGAAGGTGCATTAATTCACATACATTGATACCCTTTCACATGTCTTGGTACCCGTTTCCCTCCCCCCCCACACCCCACTTCTGGCTTTTTCTGAGTATGTGGTACCAGGGAATCAAACCTAGGGCTTCGTGCATGGTAGGCTACCACTAAGCTATGCTCCCAGGCCCTTGATACCTATTTTTTAAGCTCTATAAGGTATCAGTCTTTTGCTTTCTCTCAGACAAGATAGGGGCTGACAGAGGGATCTCAGGAATGTAGGTACCAGAGAAAGTCCTCCAGGGTACAGTGACAGATGGATGGCTGCCTGGTTACAACGTAGTCTCGACCATTCTGACAGATGGATGACTTGCGCAGCCGCAGGTACTGCTCTTTATAGCCCAAGATGCAGCCATCTTCATGGTCCCCAGGGTCTGTGGAGTGTGCCAGCCACACAGTATAGTCTTCCTCTTCACCTAAAAGATAGACGCACTGTTTAGGAAGCTGCACGGTTCACATCCCATCCACAGGAAGCAGCTGCCAGGCTGTGGGAGGAACGAGGAGAGGGAAGACTAGAATATGTGATGTGATCTATTGCTTTAGTGTGGAATTGCAAACAAAAAAGTGGCATTAGTCTAGAGCCTACTAGTAATTGCATTCCCTGTGCCAAAGCTAGTTTCCTGCTATCACATTTTTCAGTATTAGTAAAAAAATCTCTACTTGAAGTAGAAACCTGCAAAGGGAGCTCCAGTTTCTTCCGAAGTGAGAAACTGCTGTCAGTCTTCTCCACCCAATGCCCTCCATCCACAGCAAATGTCACAGGAGCGACCAGGCATTTCCCACTTCAGAGAATCTTTGCTCAGAAGAAGGTACTAATTACCAGGAGCATTAAGTTCAATTTCCCATGTCTTAGTTTGCTTAAAACAGAAGGGACAACAGCCTCTTTTGTGGATTGATGATGACAACACTCTGTAGCTCAGTATATCCTTTCATTTACTCTTGGAAACCCTACTCGAAGCTATAACTTAAAGACTGTGGATTAGGTTTTTATCCTTCAAGATGTGAAGACTAGCCACAGAGTCAGCTAGAGAGCAGGTGCTTAACAAATCTTTTAATGATGTTAAATTTTAGAGATAACTGTAGAACTGCCTGCTAAGGGAAAAACTCCAGCCAGTTTCTTTAGGCTTCATTTTTAAAACCATTTTTGAACATCTTGTAGAAAAGCAAGGACCTAAGCTGGGTGCAGTGGCTCAAGCCTGTAATCCTAGCTACTCAGGAGGCTGAGATCTGAGGATCAAGCTTCAAAGACAGCCTGGGCACAAAAGAACCTGAGACTCGTGTCTTCAATTAACCTTTAGAAAATGAGAAGTGGGGCTTGGCTCAAGGGTATGGTGGTAGCCTTGAGCTGAAGAGCTCAGGGACAGCACCTAGGCTGAGTTCAAGCCCCATGACCCACAAAAAAAAAAAAAAAAAAAAAAAAAAAGAAAAGAAAAGCAAGGACCTAGCTGAGAGCTCTGCTTCTTAAGGAGTCGCTGAACTAACACCCAAGAAGAAGGACCAACATTCAATAAAAACATCTAGGAACTTTAAGTCTTTGGTTGTATCATATCAATGTGTGAACAAAGGCCATTCTTTCTCCAGTGTTTTCTTTTATGCTTCACTCTTTTCGGTGTAACATCAGAACCTTTGGGACAGAATTTGGGTTTGCCTTTGACCACTCTTTATACATTGTCAGCCTCTTTCTGAAGCCACTTTCTGAGCCTCTATCATGTCTTCTTCTACTGTGAAGTCACACCACTTTGAGGAGGTCAGTGTAGATTTCACTCTTTCCCAGTGGTTGTGACTGTCAAGCTAAAATTCCACATGAAAACTTCCTTACTTCAACATTTTGAGAGGTAACACAACCAATTAGCTGCTCTTATAAACACTTCCTTCTTTACCGTCCACTGCATTTGTCTATTCCTCTGAAATGTCAAAATAATTTTAGATAAGCATTCACAGGTACTGTTCTTGTGGGGCAAAAACAAAAAAGAAAACAGTCTCATAAAGGTACAAGAGATCTTTCTACCACTATAAGAGCTATACTGTACTATTAGGTACTACTGAGTCACAGCAATTTCAGGCTAAGATTTGCTCTAAGCATTTAGCTTACACCAGATTTCATAGATAGAAAACAAAATGTGAAATATTTCAACAATTTTGTCTCAATGTTTACACGTCAAATGTTTTATAGGAAGATAGAAACCTATCAATAAAATTCATTTAACCTTTCTTTTTACTCTTATAACATGGTTGACAAGATGATCTATGCTATATATGTGGCCCTCATATTTCTCTCCACAGTTCTAGTTCTAAGAAAAACAGCAACTGCTGGGTGTGGTGGCTCACACCTGTAATCCTAGCTACTCAGGAGGCTGAGATCTGAGGATCTCAGTTCAAAGCCAGCCTGAGCACTAAAGTCCAGTCTGTGAGACTCTTTTTTTTTTTTTTTTGCCAGTCCTGGGCTTGAGCTTAGTGCCTAAGTACTGTCCTTGGACTTTCTCAAGGCTAGAGCTCTACCACTTGAGCCTCAGCACCATTTCTGGATTTTTTCTATGTACGTGGTACCGAGGAATTGAACTAGGGTCTTTGTGCATGCTAGGCAAGCACTCTACCACTAGGCCAAATTCCCAGCCCCTAGTCTGTGAGACTCTTATCTCCAATTAACCACCAGAAAACCTGAAGTGACACTGTGGCTCAAGGGGTAGGGTAGGGTGGTAGCCTTGAGCTGAAGAGCTCAGGGACAGTGCCCAGGCCCAGTGTTCAAGCCCCATGACCCATAAGAAACAATAACAACAAAAAAACAGCTATTCTGATTCCATTGCTTGATCACTCACAGAAACACCTTCTAATCGCTTTTCATATATATATATATATTTGTGTGTCCCAGCTAAAATGGATTAAACCAGATGGATTATTTCGGAAGAAGAATCTTGGAAAATTCCAGAAAAGTTACTCACAATTCCTTTCAAGGATATCTTTAAAGTCAATGGTGTAGGAGACCCATTGGCGGGTGAGGAAAGATTCTGTGAACCCCCAAATGCTGATATTCATGGACCTGGCTCCTGGTTCTGATGCTAGACCAGTGAAATAGATGGGTTCCTTGGTGAAGGTGTAGGTTTGCCAGCATTGACCTTCATCTGTGGAAAACCTGAAATAACCATTGGAGAAAGATCATGACAGATGACCAGTGTACTGGGAATATCAGGAAAGCAATGTGGTTGTTTAGTGCCCAACATGAGGAAACCTGTATTTAGGTTATGATTTACTTGCTGGCAATTAATTAGTTAACTATTATTATTAATATTAATTTTTTGTGCCAGTCCGGGGGCTTGAACTCAGGGTTTGGGTGTTATCCCTGAGATTTTGTGTTTAAGGCTGATGCTCTACTACTTAAACCACGGCTCCACTTCCAGCTCTTTTAGTGGCTAACTGAGATATGAATCTCATTGAGGGCTGTGAGTTTGGCCTATTGGTAGAGTGTTTGCCTAGTATGCACGAAGACCTGGGTTAGATTCCTCGGTACCACATACATAGAAATAGCTGGAAGTGGTGCTCTGGTTCATGTGATAGAGTGCTAACCTTGAGGAAAGCCCAAGGACAGTGCGCAGGCCCTGAGTTCAAGCCCCAGGACTGACAAAAAAAAAAAGAATCTCATTGAATTTCTTGCCTGGACTAGCTTTGAATCACAATCCTCAGAACTCAATCTCCTAAGTAGCTAGGATTACAGGATTGAGCCACTGACACTAAGCTATTTTATTTATTATTATTGTTAATTTGTTGGTCAGTTGTAGGCATTAGACTCAGGGTCTGAATGCTGTCCCTGAGCCTCTTTGTGCTCTTTGGCTTTACCACTTAAGCCACAGTGCCTCTTCTGGTTTTTGAGTGATTAATTAGAGATAAGAATCTCACAGGGACTTTTCTGCAATACTCAGATCCCAGCCTTCTGAATAGTTAGGATTACAGGTATGAGCCACAGGCACTTGGCCTATTTTAATTTTGTAATGTGTCTATGTGTGCATACAGTGTGCTTTGATCAAATTCACCCTTATATTACTCTTTTCCCCACTGTTCCTTTTTTCATCCCTTCATTCATTTATTTATAAATTTTAATAGTTCTCATTGTTCTATTTTTATATGTGTTTATAAAATTCTTTGAGCATAGTAACAAAGCAAGGGAAAAGATACATTTATAGAAAACATGGATGTAAAGAAAAGAAAGGGGGCTGGTAGCATGGCCTAGTGGTAGAGTGCTTGCTTAGCATGCATGAAGCCCTGGATTTGATTCCTTGGTAACACACACACGGGAAAAGCTGGAAGTGGTGTTGTGGCTCAAAGAGTAGGTACCAGCCTTAAGAAAGCTCAAGGATAGTGCCCAGCCCTGAGTTCAAGGCCAAAAACTGGCAAAGAGAGAGAGAGAGAGAGAGAGAGAGAGAGAGAGAGAGAGAGAGAGAGAGAGAGAGAGAGAGAGAGACAGAGACAGAGAGAGACAGAGAGAGAGACAGAGAGACAGAGAGAGAGAGAGAGAAAGGGAGGGAGGAAGGGAGGGAGGGAAGGAGGGAGGGAAGTACACTGACTCTAGTAACAATGGGCTTCTAAATTTTCTAAAATTTATCTTCAAAGAGTTGTACAAAGGGGTTTCAATTTAACATGCCTATTTATATGTCCAGTGCATCTTAATCAGTGTCATCCTTTCCATCATTCTTTTCCAGGACTGTAAATCAATAAACTGAAATTTCATGGTAATACTTGTACTTAAGAAGTCATTTCCAATTTAGAGTGCTTGACCATTTCTGCAATAGTTTTGTTGAGAGATAACAGTATTTTTCTTTTTCTTTTTTTTTTTTTGCCAGTCCTGGGGTTTGAACTCAGGGCCTAAGCATTGTCTCTGGGCTTTCTCAAAGCTAGAGCTCTATCACTTGAGCCACAGCACCACTTCCAGCTTTTTCTAGTATGTGGTACCAAGGAATCGAACCTGCATCTCCTTGCATGCTAGGTAAGCACTCTATCACTAGGCCACGCTCCGGGCTGAGAAAGCAGTATTTTTCAGTGTGATAAAACTTGTTAGTTAGAAGGGATTGAAGGAAAAAGCAACCCCATTTAGTTCAACTTGCTCTAAACACAATCACTAGCCCTTTCCCTTCAGCTTAGAAGAGAGCAAAAATCTGAAATAGAGTCTGACTTTCTCATTAATAAATAACGAATATTCTCAGGGTTGCCCACTCTGCATGTATGCATGGGGAGCTGAGCTCATGCATACTTAATCACTTTGATAGGATGGCTGCTGTGCTCGATGGCCACAATGATGCCTCCAGAATCCAGGATGGTATAGTGGTGGGGTCCTTCCAGCATCTTTGTCCAGGAGTAACCCCCATCATCTGAGATGTAGACATCTGGGACCATCACTGAGATGGCATCCCCAACACTACCTGTAACATAAAGCACCATCTCATCAGCACAAATTGACAATGAAACAGAGAGGATTTACGGACAAAACAATTCTGATAATTGCTCATCAATTCATTCTCATCGGTAGAAATAAAGACCACTAAAACTTGGTAGAGGAAGAAGTCACTTTACTCTCTCAGGTAGAAGTATATTTAAAAGCCAAAGCAAGCTGGAAGCCTGTGGCCAACACCTGTAATTCTAGCTACTAAGAAGGCTGAGATCTGAGCATTGTGGTTCAAAGAGCCTGGGCAGGAAATCTCTTGAGAATTTTATCTCCAATTAAAAATGACGTCTATGGGGGCCGGGAATTTGGCCTAGTGGTAGAGTGCTTGCCTAGCATGCATGAAGACCCAGGTTCAATTCCTCGGTACCACATACATAGAAAAAAAAAACTGGAAATGGTGCTGTGGCTCAAGTGGTAGAGCTCTAGTCTTGAAAAAGCCCAAGTACAGTGCTCAGACCCTGAGTTCAAGCCCTGGGACTGGCAAAAAAAAAATGACTACAACGATAGCATCAATGATTATGATGATGACAACAACAAAAACTAGAAATGGAACTAGGCTGTGGCTCAAGTGATAGAGTGTTAGCTTTGACCACAAAATCTCAGGGACAGCACCCAAGCCCTGAGTTTAAACCCGAGAACCATCATCAATCAAACAATCAATAAACAAAATCAAATAAAAAAAAACCCTCAAAGCATTGTTATAGTGCAAGAAATTCTACTAGGGGTTAAAGACATGGCTTTGTTGGTAGAGTGAGAGCCAATGAGAAGTATCAGGTACTGAGTTTGAGTCCTGGTATCAGTCCAAAACAAATTCTACTAAAGGCATACAGAAGCCATCGGCAGTAATTTTTTTCAAAGGCTATGGAGGTAGGAGAGAGGGTGCTTACCATGAGCGATGACTATGCCCACAGCATTAGGTTCTGAGAGTGGAGCCATTGGAACATTTAGTTTTTGGGAGATGCTGTAAGAAGCATGAATATGAAGGCTACACTGTGAAGAGAAATCAGAGCTCAGATTAAAACCAAAGACTCAATGTCCCTACTAATTTCACAGAGCCCTCAACACTTTGAATTCAACCCAGATTTCAGTGGAGGTAATATGACTTTTAAATTGTGGTAAAGTATGTGTTTCATACAATTTATCATTTTAGCTTTTAAATTACATATTTCAGGCATACTAAGATTATTAATTTTTTTTTTTTTTTGCCAGTCTGGGCTTGAGCTCAGGGCCTGAGCACTATCCTTGGACTTTCTCAGGGCTAGAGCTCTACCACTTGAACCTCAGCACCACTTCTAGATTTTTCTTTCTTTCTTTCTTTCTTTCTTTCTTTCTTTCTTTCTTTCTTTCTTTATTTATTTATTTATTTATTTGCCAGTCCTGGGCTTGAGCTCAGGGCCTGAGCACTGTCCTTGGACTTTCTCAAGGCTAGCGCTCTACCATTTCCGGCTTTTGTCTATGTATGTGGTACCAAGGAATGGAACCCGGGTCTTCGTGCATGCTAGGCAAGCACTTTAATCACTAGGCCAAACTCCCGGCCCCTAGCTTTTTCTTTTTTCTTTTTTTTTTTTTTTTGCCAGTCTTGGGCTTGAGCTCAGGGCCTGAGCACTGTCCTTGGACTTTCTCAAGGCTAGAGCTCTACCACTTGAGCCTCAGCACCACTTCTGACTTTTTTTCTATGTATGTGGTACCGAAGAATCGAACCCGGGTCTTCATGCATGCTAGGCAAGCACTTTAACCACTAGGCCAAACTCCCGGCCCCTAGCTTTTTCTTTTCTATGTATGTGGTACTGAGGAATTGAACCCGGGCTTTCGTGCATGTTAGGCAGGTACTCTACCACTAGGCTAAACTCTCAGCCCCATCTTAAATTTTTTTTAAATTTCATTACTATTAAAAAGATGATGTACAGAGGGATTACAGTTAAGTAAAATATAAGTCTCATAAAGAATACATTTCTTGCCAGAAGTGGTGGCTTACACCTATAATCCTAGCTACTCAGGAGGCTGAGATCTGAGGATTGGGTTTCAAAGCCAACCCGGGCACTAAAGACCCAGAGACTCTTATCTCCAATTAAGCACTAAAAAATGGGAAGTGGGGCTGTGGCTCAGGGTAGAGTAGTAGCCTTGAGCTGAAAAACTCAGGGACAGCGCCCAGGCCAAGAGTTCAAGCCTCAAAACCAACCAAAAAAATATTTATTTTTTTAAAATATATTTTTATTGTAATTAATATAAGAGTTACATTATATTCACCAGATAGAAGGTGCATTACATAACAAACATTGCTACCCACTTCTCATGTTTTTGTCCCCATTTCCCTCCGAAGAATACATTTCTTTTTAGACCATGTCACCCCTTCCCTCACACAGTAATTTCTTTTGCCAGTCCTGGGGCTTGAACTCAGGGCCTGAGCACTGTCCTTGGACTTTCTCAAGGCTAGAGCTCTACAACTTGAGCCTCAGCACCATTTACAGCTTTTTTTCTATGTATGTGGTACCGAGGAATCGAACCTGGCTGCGTCTTCCTGTATGCTTGGCAAGCACTCTACCACTAGGCCAAACTCCTGGCCAGTAAATTCTTTTTTAAAAACATTTAATCTTACAAAATTGAAGCTATTACCCTTTAAGCAACAAATAACTTTACACTTGCCTTCTATTAGCCTTGGCAACGACTATTCTACTTTTTATTTTTCTAGACTATTCTAGGTACCTCATATGTCTGAAATCATACAGTATTTATTTTTTTTCTCACAGGTTCACTTCACTTAGCATGTTCTGATGGGACATCTCTATTGGTAGTGTATGCCAGAAATTTTTTTTTTTTTGGTGGGTCATGGGCTTGAACTCTGGGCCTGGGTGCTGTCCCTGAGCTCTTCAGCTCAAGGCTACTGCCCTACCTCTGAGCCACAGCTCCATTTTCCATTTTCTAGTGATTAACCAGAGATAAGTCTCTCAGGTCTTTTTGTGCCCAGGTTGGCCCCCGATATTCAGATCTCAGCCTCCTGAGAAGCTAGGATTACAGGCATGAGCCACTGAGCCCAACTGTTTTCTTTTCTTCTTTTCTTTTTTTGCCAGTCCTGGGGCATGAGCACTGTCTTTGGGCTTTCTCAAGGCTAGAGCTCTACCACTTGAGCCTCACACAACTTCTGGCTTTTTTTCTATGTATGTGGTACGAAGGAATCGAACCTGGGTATTTGTGCATGCTAGTCAAACATTCTACCACTATGCCAAACTCCTTGCCCCAATAATTTTCTATTTTTTAAAGGCTGGACAATATTCCATTGTGTGGTATTGGAACTAAGAAATGAATTCAGTAAAGTACCAGCATACAAACTCAACATACAAAAATACATAACAACTAACTATACAAAAAGGAATCAAGTAATACCTGCTAACACCCATTTACAACAGTATAAAAAGGTTTAACAGGAAAAACAAGAGGAGGGATGACAGGATGAAAAGTACATTGATCAGTGGTACTAAGTTATAGTAAAAAAAATCTAGTATGCTTTTGCACGTAGAATAACATAATGATAATATTTTTCATATTGCCAAAAGCTAGAATAAAATTTTAAATATTTTTTTCATAAAAAATAATTATGTTTTAAAAAATAAATAAATAGTACACACCCAGCCCCCCCCCCCAAAAAAAGGCCACAAATAGGTGTACTATAACTAGGACATTACACAATGTATACAAGTATCCAAATGTTCCATTATAGGCCACACATATGTACTATTTTTATGTATCTACTAAAAACTTTTAATTAAAAAATAATGCTCGGAGGCTCTTCACAGTGGCTTACTCCTGTAATCCTAACTACTAGGGAGTACTAGGGAAGTAGAGATTTGGAAAATCGTGTTTCCAGACTAGGCAAGCAAAAAGTTTCTGAAATGGGATCTCAACAAGCATCTGGATGTGGTGGTGTGCACTGGTTATCTTAGCTAAGTGGGAGCTCAAGTTGGCCTAAATGTGAGCATGATAATCTACCAGGAAAATGACAAAAGCAAATGGTAGAGTGCTTGCTTCGCAAATGCAAGGCCTTAAGTTTAAACCCAGTACTGACAAAGTAGATAAAATAATGAATAATAAGTAAATTTATTTCTGAAAATAAATTTATTTTGGGAAAATACTGAGAAATGGCTAGAGGCATAGTCCAAATGATAGAGTACTAGCTTAAAGCATAAAAGCTCAGAAACAGCACCAAGGCACTGAGTTCAAGCCCCAGGATCAGCGCCACACCAAAACCAACAACAAAAAGACTGAAACAGCAACTTACAGAACAAGACAAAATATTTACAAAGTAATTCAGTTTAAAAATGCACAAGGAGGGTCGGGAGTTTGGTCTAGTGGTAGAGTGCTTGCCTAGAATGCACGAAGACCTGGGTTCAATTCCTTGCTACCACATACATAGAAAAAAGCTGGAAGTGGTGCTGAGGCTCAAGTGGTAGAGCTCTAGCCTTGAGAAAGTCCAAGGACAGTGCTCAGGCCCTGAGCTCAAGCCCACGTATGGCAAAAAAATAAAAATAAAAAAATAAAAAATGCACAAGGATTTGAATAGCTATTTTTCAAAAAGACATATAAATGGTCAAAAGGTATATGGTATATGAAAAATAAATGCTCAATATTCACAAAGGAAATAAAAATTACAATACTATATTTATATTATATCTGTTAGAATGCCTATTAACAAAAAGGCAAAATGTAAGTGCTGAAAATGTGAAAAACTCTTTTTTTTTTTTTTGAGTTACTTGGGTTTGAACTCAGGGCTTGAGCACTTACTAGGCAGGCACTCTACCACTTGAGCCATACCTCTTATCACTCTCAGTACTTTCCCAAAGGAAATGAGATCAGAATCTTAGAGAGATATCTGTACTCCCCTGTTCACTGCAGGATAATTTATAATAGCCAAAATAAAGTATCAATCTTGGCTTCTTTTTCCTTTTTTTCCTTTCTTTCTTTTTTGCCAATGCCGGGGCTTGCACTCAGGGCCTGAGCAATATCTATCACTAGGCCAAACTCCCAGCTCTCTAGGCTTCCTTTTGATGGATGAATGGAGAATGGATAAAGAAAATGTGGTATATATACACAATGGGATATTATTCAGCCTTTATAAAAGGAGATCAGACATTTGCATCTACGTGCCTGGGCCCATGGGACATTAGGCTAAATAAGTTAGGCTCAGAAAGACAAATGTGTGATCTCATTTATATGTAGAATTCAGAAGAAGAAGAGAATGGGTAGATGTTGGTCAAAGGTTACGAAATTTGGGGCCAGGAATTTGGCCTAGTGGTAGAGTGCTTGCCTAGCATGCAGGAAGACCCAGGTTTCTATGTATGTACCACACACATAGAAAAAAAAAGCTGTATGTGGTGCTGAGGCTCAAGTGGTAGAGCTCTGGCCTTGAGAAAGTCCAAGGACAGTGCTCAGGCCCTGAGTTCAAGCCCAGGACTGGCAAAAAAAAACAAAAACAAAAACAAAAAAACAACTGCATTGTGCATTTGAAATTTTTTTTTTGCTGAGAGTAGGTTCTAAGTGTTCTTAAATAAGGGTGATTAAAAATAAATGTCAAGGATGGGGCTGGGAGTTTGGCCTAGTGGTTAAAGTGCTTGCCTAGCATACATAAAGACCCGGGTTCGATTCCTTGGTACCACATACATACAAAAAAGCCGGAAGTGGTGCTGAGGCTCAAGTGGTAGAGCCTTGAGAAAGTCCAAGGACAGTGCTCAGGCCCTGAGTTCAAGCCCAGGACTGGCAAAAATAAATAAATAAATAAATAAATAAATAAATAAATAAATAAATAAATAAATAAATGTCAGGGGGCTGGGAGTGTGGACTAGTGGTAGCGTGCTTGCCTAGCACACACAAAGCCCTGGAACCACATACACAGAATAAGCCGGAAGTGGTGCTGTGGCTCAAGTGGCAGAGTGTTATTCTTAAGCAAAAAGTGTCCAAGGACAATGCTCAGCACCTGAGTTCAAGCCCCAGGACTGGCGCTCCCCCTCCCCCACCCCCAAAACAAAGAAAGAGAGAGAGAAAGAAAGAAAGGAAGGAAGAAAGGAAGAAAGAAATGTCAGAAAGTAGATGAGGTACAAAGCAGGATGACAGTGAGTGTTCTCATATGATAAGTATGTTATGTATATTTTACTATATAAAATGAGTTTGGCCTAGTGGTAGACTGCTTGCCTAGCATGCACGAAGACCAGGTTAGATTCCTCAGTACCACATACAAAGAAAAAAGCTGGAAGTGGTATTGTGGCTCAAGTGGTAGAGCTCTGGCCTTGAGAAAGCCCAAGGACAATGCTCAGGCCCTGAGCTCAAGCCCAGGACTGGAAAAAAAAAAAAAAAAGTTTAGAAAATGAAGAAAAGTGGGGCCGGGAGTTTGGCCTAGTGGTTAAAGTGCTTGCCTAGCATGCACGAAGACCCGGGTTCGATTCCTCGGTACCACATACATAGCAAAAAGCCGGAAGTGGTGCTGAGGCTCAAGTGGTAGAGCTCTAGCCTTGAGAAAGTCCAAGGACAGTGCTCAGGCCCTGAGCTCAAGCCCAGGACTGGCAAAAAAAAAAAAAAGAAAAAGAAAATGAAGAAAAGTGATTAGTTCTAACTATTTGAGTAGTGAGGAGTGTAAAGAATCCATAGAAATTGATTCTAATTATTCAGGGTTTGGGGAAACAGGAACAACTTCATACAGTGCCGCTGACTAGGAAAACATGCAGAACGTTTAAGGAAGAGCAGTTGTTTCAGGCAGGGATGTCAGCAATAAGATGGACAGTAACAATGAAAAGATGTGAAGGTGAAAAGTCTTCCATCACCAGCGGGGAGGCATAGCCTTGACTCAAAGGCAAAGGGGAACCATGGACTCTCAGGAGGAGTCAGGCATGGGAGCCTGAAATAGCAAAGTGAACAATGAGGCCTCTGCCCGCCACTGGCTAAGTGAGGAGGGCAGATGAACAGTCAGAAGGAGAGGCAAAAGAGCCAAGAAGGAAGAGGCAGACTCAGTAGCACTCAGAGGAGGAGTGTGGGTAGGGAATCACCTCACAACATCTAAGGCTCTTCAGCAGAAACTCTAAGCTAGAAAAGTAGAGTCCCTGTCAGCAGGGACTACTGTTAGGAACTACTAACATCTGAGCATGCCCACTATTAAAGGGTTCTTCTTAAACTCTGTAAAGAGCTAGAGATATTCCTTTCTTTTTGCTTGTCAAGGCCTGTCATTCCTGGAATCTAGAATCTCTGGGAGTGGCTGTTTGTATGTCTAGTTCCCAGACCCTTCTAAGAGGGGCCTGTTCTACCTGGCTGGATGCTCTGACAAGAAGTTATATACACTGCTATGAATAGCAGCATTTTGGCTCCCTGTAGGTTTTCTTTAGCCTCATCATTGTCATGCTGACCGCTATTTAATAAAAACACATCTACCCATTCTTTTCCCACTCAGCAGTTAGTAAAACACATTAGCCCTTAGTTTTGTTCTTTTTTCCTTTCTTTCTTTCTTTCTTTCTTTCTTTCTTTCTTTCCTTTTCTTTTCTTTTCTTTTCTTTTCTTTTTTTTTGTGCCAGTCCTGGAGCTTGGGCTCAGGTCCTAAGCACTATCCTTGGACTTTTCTCAAGGCTAGAGCTCTACTGCTTGAGCCATAGAACCACTCCTGGCTTTTTTTCTATGTATATGGTACTGAGGCATTGAACCCAGGTCTTCGTGCATGCTAGGCAAGCACTCTACCACTAGGCTAAACTCTCGGCCAGTTTTGTTCTTTTTAAAAGACAATCCATAATACCTTGCCCTTTCTACATAGTTCTTATTTCCCAATTTTTAAGTAAACTTCACTATTCTCCATTTCCAAACTCTCCATCTTAAGCTATAGACCTAGTTTAAAACTAAACTATTCAAAAACCTGGCCCAGCCTGGAGCAGAGCAGACTGGATGATTATCTGCACACACACAAAAAAGAGATGACAGGTGCAAACCAACCTCATTCTTGTTCTTGGCTGTAGCATCACACTCACTGTTCTCAGGCTTCCTCAGGTGCTTCCACCTGCCACCCTGGTCAAAAGTGATCATGGTCTGGATAGAATTATCTGAATGGGAAAAGAAGGACCATAAGCCTGATACCCTGGAGGCACCCAATTAAAGTCAGTTATATCACTTGAATTCTCTTTGCAGGTATTTTAGCATTGGACACTATTTCACACTCGAGTGACAAAATGGTCCAGGGTTTGGTGAGTAACTGAGCAGCACTTGAAACATGAGATTTGAAGAAATCATATCACCTGAACAGGATCCACTAACACCATGTTAAAGATATATTTTATGACATAAGTTGGGCTTTAAACATCTTCTCTACAGTTGTGTCAAAAGCCTGGTTGTTAGTCTGTGACACTATTCGGAGGTCAAGGAATCTTTAAGGTGTGAGATCCACTAGAAGGAAGTTATATTATCAGGAGCCATACCCTTAAAGCTAGTATTGGGGATCCAGTTCCTTTTCATCTTTCAGGTAAGGGGCTTCCTCTACCAAACTTATTCCCCCAAACAGTGGGAATAACCTGTTATGGACTGAAACTTTCAAACTAAACCAAAGCAGACCTTTTCTCTTGAAAAGCTGACTACCTTGGGTATTCTATTATAGTAACAAAAAGAGGACCACTGCATTTCTGCTTGGGATCAACTTGAGTAGGCTGGTGTTCATTCTCTTTCCTTGTTTGATGCCTCTGAGGAAAAGTTACCATGGGAAGGCCTACTAATCTTTATTTGGTCAAGGCCATGACACCAGGTCTATTTTAGGGACCCTCAAAAGGTGTGATTATATGTGCTTAAGCCTGAACAAATATTTCCTAATTAGTTCTCCACTACTCCATATTTTATATAACTTTTCCTTTTTCTTCCTATGACTTATCTCCATTCTCTGTCTTCAATAATATAAATTATTATAGGCTTAAGTTTAGAGATAATGTGCTTTTAGTTTTCAAAGTAATACCAAATAAAAAAGCAAGTGAAAATTCACTTATCCAACTAACATTTATTGAAACATTTATTATAAGCCTTTGAGAATACATCAGTGAACAAAAATGACTGAGATAAGTTCATAAAATATATATTCCACAGACAAGAGAAGCATTAGACATAGTAAATAAGCAAGACCATTAAGTTCCTTAGAAGCCTCAAATCCTAACATACTGAGATGAAAGAGCAAAGCAGAAGAGCAGTCACGACACGCCTTACCTTCTGAGAGCATGCTGGTCATGTAGACCCCACGAAGGGAAGTCACATTGGTAAAGTCAGTCTCTCCCCCTGTGGTTGTATAGAGATGCCTGTCCAAAGACTTGGAGTAGACAATGCCTCGATCATCAGAGGTAAAGATAGTGCCAAATCCAGTGTCTAAAATGTGTAAGCAAATAAAAACAGTAAGTCTTACTAGGAAACAGAGAGAAAATTAACAGTGTAGCCACACATGTGATTTTGCGTAACTGGCCTAGCATGTTCACCAATTGTTTCTCTCAGATGATCAAAATCTTCAAAGCCCATCTTTAATTATAATACCCAGCTTAGTGCCTGGAATATGGGAGCTGAGTTTGCTAAATAACTTAACCAGATGCCACAGGAAATATATTTCTAAGCCTTTGTGCTTTAGAACAATGTCTCTCAAGGTATTTGTGGTAAAGGACTGTGATTTTGTGTGTGTGCGCGTGCATGTGCACGCTAGTGCTGGGGCTTGGACTCAGGGACTCATGCTCTCACTTGGGTTTTTCATTCAAGGCTGGCATTTTACCACTTGAGCCACAGTTCCAATTTCCATGTTTTTGCTGGTTAATTGGATATGAGTCTCTAAGAGTTACCTGCCGGTTATCACAGGCTGGATTTGAACTGTAATCCTCTCTGATCTCAGCCTCTTGAGTTGCTAGGATTACATGTGTGAGCCACAGGCACCTAGCTAGGATCAATTTTTAAACCTTCAACATATCAGAACAGATGCTTTCATAAAATATAAAAACTATTAAAAAATAGAATAGACAAACATACTAGATATGGTACACACTTGAAGTCCTAGCTACTCTAATAGTAGGGGCAGGAGCATCACAAGTTCCAAGTTAGCCCTGACAAAAGTTATTATGATCCTATCTCAAAAACAAAATACAGGGCTGGGAGTTTGGCCTAGTGGTAGAGTGCTTGCCTAGCATGCATGAAGACCCAGGTTCGATTCCTCAGTACCACATGCATAGAAAAAAGCTGGAAGTGGTGCTGAGGCTCAAGTGGTAGAGCTCTAGCCTTGAGAAAGTCCAAGGACAGTGCTCAGGCCCTGAGCTCAAGCCCAGGACTGGCAAAAAAAAATACAAAATGAAAAGACTGAGGATGTGGTATAAATGGTTGAATAGTTGCCAACAAGCTAGAGGTCCTAGGTTCAATTTCAAAACCACAAAATTTAGCCAACTGGATTTTGGAGATCAAAAAGTAGGAGTGTGATAGGAAAATGTACTTTAGATGGAGCAGACAACACATGATACATGAGATAGGATAAACTGGAAATCACAGCTGGGCCTGGTGGCTTACACCTGTAATCCTAGCTACTCAGGAGGCTGAAATGTGAAGATTAGGTTCAAAGCCAGCCCAGGCACAAAAGGACCTGAGATTCTTATCTCCAATTAACCTCTAGAAAATGAGAAGTAGGGCTTGGCTCAAGATTAGGGTAGTAGGCTTGAGCTAAAGAGCTCAGGGACACGGCCCAGGCCCAGAGTTCAAGCCCCACAGCTGGAAAAAGAAAAGAAAAGAAAAAAAAAAATCCGCCACGAAATTCAAAACAAAAAGAACCAGGGGTTCAAGTTACAAGGTTTGTCAAGCAAGTATGAAGTTCGGAGTTCTCCAGTATTGTGAAAAGAAAAAAAGATAAATAAATATAAGATGTTGTGTCTGCTGGGAATATGGCTTAGTGGTAAAGTGCTTGCCTAGCATGCATGAAGTCCTGAGTTCCATTCCTCAGCTCCATGTAAACAGAAAAAGCAAGAAGTGGCACTGTGATTCAAATGGTAGAATGCTAGCCTTGAGCAAAAGAAGCTCAGGGACAGTGCCCAGGCTCTAGTTCAAGCCCCAGGACTAGAAAAAAAAAAAAGACATTGTATCCTTAGATTCTACACATATAAAATTAATTTGTCAAACATTTGAATGAGTTTTTAAGTCTAACCTGTTGGTACATGGCTATAATCCCAGCACTAGGGAAGCTGGTACATGAGGATTTCAGGTTCAAGGCTAGCTTGGGCTACACAGTGAGAACGAGTCTCAAAAACAAAACAAAAACATTTTCTACATTTTTCCTGTACTTACTTTGTAACAGAGGGTTTACAAATTTCTACCAATGTGATGACTACTCTAAGCAGCTCTGATTTAGAATATGTGAACACATTTGTAACTACAGTAGACTACAAAAGCAAGAGAGGGTATCAAAAGTTGATCAAAGTTGGTCTTCATGATCTTACTGTCCTAGCCTACCAAGTGCTGGGATTACAGCTGTTTGTCACTATGCCTTGGCTCAAGTGACCTTCTAAAGAGGCAATGAATGATCTTGCTAGGACAAAATAATCGGAAAGATGTTAAAAAAAATTCTAGAATTAAGAAGAAAAGTTGACATATAAGAAGGGAAGTTTCTCTGAACAGAGCTCAAAGCTTAAATATTTATGCACTTGAAGATGGACTCTTACCTCCAGGTTCATCTACATGCATGAATACCATGTCATCATTAGCTGCCAGAATAGAATAGAATTGCTCCTGCCCCACAGAGGGGAGCTGGGCCATGCTCCATGTGTCTCCTTGATCTGTTGACACGTGGATCCTCCTTGTTGTATCCTGGAATAAATATGCCAATATCTTATCTATCTACCTTTATAACTGTCTGTTAAGATACCATGTTCAGAGACAGCATTTTTGGTAGTTACTGTTCATTCTGCAGTGGGTACAATTGCAATAAAAGATCACAGTGTCAATTATCAAAGCAATTTCTAACCCCTTCCAGATAACATAAAAACTAATTCTATTATAAGTAAAACTACCTTGGTTTTCTTTCTCTTGATTCTTTCATTCTGGTATGATCTTCCTAATCTGATAATAATCTCTATTAAAGATTTTATTGATTTTGGCTTGAGTTTATAACCATTTATATATTCTTTTCTTTCTTTGTCACTTGTGGGACTTGAATTCAAGGCCTGGGCACTGTTCCTGAGCTCTTTTGCTCAAGGCTAGTGTTCTAGTACTTTGAGCCACAGAACCAATTCAGTTTTCTGGTGGTTAATTAGAGATAAAAATTTCATGGATTTTTCTGCTTTGGCTGACTTTAAACCTGGATCCTCAGAGCTTAGCCTCCTGAGTAACTAGGATTACAGGTGTGAGCTACTGGTACCTGGCTACCATTTGTATATTCTTGCTCACATATATTTTCAAAATGATGATGACTACATAAAAATTTGGCATTTTCATGATATAGATAAAAGACTAGCAAATGTCCTGCTCTTTTTAATACATACTATATTTAAAACTGCAAATGAATATGTCTTCAATTGATTCTCTGTCTTTGCATATTAGTCAGCCTCTAGGTTAGGGGACTACTGTATACATTAATAAATATAATATTTTAGACAATAAAAACAAAAGTTTGTTCTCGTTGAGATTATTCTAGTATTAGATAATTAAGAATCCAAAAAATTAAATAATTAGGGATCTAGAAAATGGAGATGAAACTCATGTTGGGGAAGTCAAGATGTGACATGTCTTCAAGGAACTCTCTCAGAAGAGACATTATCAAGGAAGCATACATGATCTAGGAAGAGGCCAAGGAGAGTCTGAAATTACTACACAGAAACTAATCAGAGAGTATTTGGCTGGTAAAGGAGTCTTTTAAGAAGACAATTAGGGCTGGGAGCTTGGCCTAGTGATAGAGTGCCTGCCTAGCATGCACCAGGCCCTGGATTCAGTTCCTCAGCACCACATATACAGAAGCCAGAAGTGGTGCTCTGGCTCAAGTGGTAGAATGCTAGTCTTGAGAAAGCTCAAGGACAGTGCCCAGGTCCTGACTACAAGCTCCAAAACTGGAAGAGAAGAAAAAGTAGAAGCAGAAACAGAAGAATAGAAGGAGGAGGGGGAGAGGAGGGGGAGGAGGGGGAGAGGAGGGGGAGAAGGTGACAATTAAAACCTACTCTAATAAACAGCTTAATGTAGCTGCTACTAGAAGTCTGGGAAGATGACTCAGTGGTAAAGTACTTGCAAGGCCTGTCTTCAGTGTTTCAGGTCTCTCTCTCTTTCTTCTCCCCCCCACCTCCACCTCCCGCTCTCTGCAAGCTATTAGATAGAAGCCAGAGCAGTCAGAATATCTTAGGGTTTTTTTTTTTTTTGCCAGTCCTGGGCTTGAGCTTAGGGCCTGAGCACTATCCTTGGTCTTTCTCAAGGCTAGAGCTCTACCACTTGAGCCTCAGCACCATTCCCAGCTTTTTTCTGTGTATGTGGTACTGAGGAATCGAACCCAGGTATTTGTGCATGCTAGGCAAGCACTCTACCACTAGGCCAAACTCCCAGCCCTATCTTAGGTTTTTAAAGCTAGCTAGATCCCTTAGGTTAACTACTATTAAGAGTTCATTAATAAATTTCTTTAACTTTTACCAAGATATCTGATTACTTTTGATTTTTCTCATTGTTATACAGAGAAATCAGAGCTCAAAAAGCATATATAAGATTTAAATTGTGTATATAGTAGTCAGGAGGTCCTTATGGAATATATCAGAATGATTTCCACTAGTATTCTACTGATTGATCCTAGGCAGGTTACTCAATTTCCTCTTGAAGTAATAGCATGAGCTCATAGGGTTGTAGGGAGGTTATCATAACATACAGGTATCGTAAGTTACCTGTACTTAGCATACCATTTCTCCATCTTCAGTTCTCCCTCAGGCCACTTAAATCAGCCTTTTAACCTCACTACTCCAAAGAGGCTGCATTTTTTTTTTTTTTTTTGTCAGTCATGGGGCTTGAACTCTGGGCATGGGCGCTGTCCCTGAGCTCTTCAGCTCAAAGCTACTGCCCTACCCCTTGAACCACTTGCTCCACTTCCAGTTTTCTAGTGGTTAATTGGAGATAAGAGTCTCATGGACTTTTGTTATGGGGTTGGCTTTGAACTTCGATCCTCAGATCTCAGCCTCCTAAGTAGGATTACAGGTATGAGCCATCAGCACCTGGCTGGAAGCTGCTTTTCTTTTCCTTTTTTTTTTTTTTTTTTGGCCAGTCCTGGGCTTGAGCTCAGGGCCTGAGCATTGTCCTTGGGCTTTCTCAGGGCTACAGCTTTAGCACTTGAGCCACAGCACCACTTCTGGCTTTTTTCTATGTATGTGGTACTGAGGAATCGAACCTGGGTCTTTGTGCGTAGTAGGCAAGTACTCTACCACTAGACCAAACATCTGGCCTCTGGAAGCTGCTTTTGTCAAAGACAGAAATAACCCACTTTGCCAACTTCAGGAGGTAATTCTACAGCTCATCTGGCTCAACATACCACTTAAGTTTAACAAAACAGATCACTTCTTTCTCCAGAAATATATTTTCTCATTTGGTTTTGGTGACTTCACATTGTCCTGGTATACACCTACCTTTCCCTTTCCTTTCCATACCTTTCCTTTTCAGTCCTCTTCTCTCTCTCTTTCCTCTCCTTCTCCCTCCCTTCCTTGTTTCTTTTTTCTTTCTTCCTTCCTTCTTCTCTCCCTCCCTCCCTTTCTCCCCTCTCATCCCCTTTCTTTCTGCTGTACTGGGGCTTGAACTCACGACCCTGTACTCTCAGTGGGCTTTCTTGCTTATAGCTGGTGCCCTTACACTTTAGCCACACCTTCAGCCCTGATGTTTTTGCTTGTTATTTAAGAGATGTGGTCTCACAGACTCTTCCTAGGCTAGCTTTGATCCTTCAGATCTCACTCCCTGAGTAGATAAGTTAGAAGGTGTGAGCCACCCAGTTTAATTCTTGATTTTTTTCCCCACAAACCTACTTCTCTTGCAGCCATTATACCTAATCAGCGAGTCCTATTATTCATTTTAATTCATTAAAAATAAATGTAGGAGGCCAGGCCCAGTGGTTCATGCCTGTAATCCTAACTACTTAGGAGGCTGAGATTTGTGGATCAAGGTTTAAAGCCTGCCTGGGCACAAAAGGACCTGAGACTTATCTCCAATTAATTTCTAGAAAATGGAAGTGGGGCTTAGCTCAAGGGTAGGGTTGTAGCCTTGAGCTGAAGAGCTCAGGGACTGTGTCCAGGTCCTGGGATAGGGGTAGGGCGGTATCCTTGAGCTGAAGAGCTCAGGGACAGCACCCAGGCCTAGTTCAAACCTCATGACCCCCCCCCCCAAATAAATAAATAAATGTAGGGCCAGGAGTTTGGCCTAGTGGTAGAGTGCTTGCCTAGCATGCACGACGACCTGGGTTTGATTCCTTGTTAACACATACATAAAAAAGCTGGAAGTGGTGCTGTGGGTCAAGTGATAGAGTGCTAGCCTTGGGAAAACACAAAGACAGTGTTCAGGCTCTGAGTTCAAGCCCCAGAACTGGCAAAATAAATAAATAAATAAATGACTGTATACTCTTACCATCTCTCCCCTTACCTACTGTGTGTGTGTGTGTGTGTGTGTGTGTGTGTGTTTGTATTTATGCCAGTTTGGGGGCTTGAACTCAGGGCCTGAGCACTATCCCTTAGCCTTTTTACTCAAGGCTAACTAGCATTCTCCACTTGGGCCACAGCTCCACTGTGGGCTTTGCCTTTTGCTGGTTAATTGAAAATAAGAGTCTCATAGACATTTCTGCCTGGGCTGGTAAAGAACTGCAATCCTCAGATCTCAGCCTCCTGAGTAGCTAGGATTACTGATGTGAGTCACTGGTGCCTGACCTCCTGTCACCCATAAACAGTCTGGTCCCAGCTACTGCCCCTCTGTTGGCTATCACAACATCACAACAGCCTCCTATTCCCTCACCTCCCCACCACTCCCCCTTCCACTCCTGCTTCCTCTTAGACATTCTCAGACACAGATTTTGTTAGAAGAGAATTCGAGCTGGGCACTAAAGAACTCTCAATTAATCACTCGCCAATTAATCACTAGAAAATGGGAAGTGGGGCTATGGCTCAGGGGTAGGACGGTAGCCTTGAGCTGAGGAGCTCAGGGACAACGCCCAGGCCCAGGGGTAGGGCAGTAGTTTTGAACTGAAGAGCTCAAAAACAGGGCCCAGGCCCAGAGTTCAAGCCCCACGACTCACAAAAAAAAAAAAAAACCAAACAAACAAAAACGGAAATCAAATCACATTTCCCATATTTACACCCTCTGTGCAGCTCCTCAGCACATGAAGAATGAAAAGCCCTGCAGAATCTGGAGCTATTCTGAATCCCTCTTTCTTATACTCCAACCAAAGAGCCCGTCTCGCCTTTTCTTTTCTCTTTCTTTCTTTTTTTGCCAGTCCTGGGGCTTGAACTCAGGGCCTGTGCACTGTCCTTAGGCTTTTTCCTCAAGTCTAGTGTTTAATCACTTGAACCACAGTACTACTTCAGCTTTCTATGTATGTGATACCAAGGAATCAAACCTGGGTCTCCATGCATGCTAGGCAAGCATGCTACCACTAGGCCAAAGTCCTGGCTCGCTCCTTTTCTTTATAGAGGGGCTTCCCCTTCCCTTGTTGTTTGCTCACCCAGTTCTCCTCTAACCTCACAGTCGTGTTGTCACTTCACCCATGTCTTTGAGAAGCAGCCAATCACCCTGTCTATAATAGCTTCAATTTTTATTACTTCCCAGTTCCTTACTCTGCTTTAGATCACTTCATAGGTTTAATTATTACCTGATATACTTATTTGCCTAGCATCTTTTTCCCTATGTGAATATAAGCTCTGAGAGCAGGAAATCTGTTTTGTTCAC
This sequence comes from Megascapheus bottae, assembly GCF_031878675.1. Taxonomy (NCBI): domain Eukaryota; kingdom Metazoa; phylum Chordata; class Mammalia; order Rodentia; family Geomyidae; genus Megascapheus; species Megascapheus bottae. The sequence continues at coordinate 18,792,094 of NC_143514.1, forward strand.
TGCTATATTCTAGGAACATAAAATAGTACCCAGCATATAATAGATGCTTAGCACTGTCTTTGAAATTTTTTATTACAATTATTGGATAATACCCAAGTGGACTGCTTCCTGACAATCACCATTGCCATTCCTCCTTCCCACCCATATTCATGTTTGAGAGAAGAAAAGACTGAACCTACAAATCCAGGAAACAAGATCAGAATTCACATGAAATGGTCAAAGTGCATAGTAACCTTGAGGGTCAAGTAATTTCTGTAAACAGAATCATTCCCAAACTTCATAGTGATATTAAATATTGTTAAAAAACAAGAACTGGGCCAGGAGTTTGGCCTAGTGGTAGAGTGCTTGCCTAGCATGCATGAAGACCTGGGTTCAATTCCTTGGTACCACACACCTAGAAAAAAAGCCAGAAGTGGTGCTGAGGCTCAAGTGCTAGAGCTCTAGCCTTGAGAAAGTCCAAGGACAGTACTCAGGCCCTGAGCTCAAGCCCAGGACTGGCAAAAAAAAAAAAAAAAAACAAGGACTCGGGTCAGGAGTGTGGCCTACTGGTAGAGTGCTTGCCTAGCATGCACGAAGCCCTGGGTTCAATTCCTTGGTACCACATACACAGAAAATGCCAGAAGTGGTACTGTGGCTCAAGTGGTAGAGTACTAGTCTTGAGAAAGCGCAAGGACAGTGCTCATGTCCTGAGTTCAAGCCCCATGACTGGCAAAACAAAAAACAAACAAAAAAACTAAGACAAGAACTCTACCAGTACTAAGTAAAAGTAATCCATGTGAGACATATTTGTAGAAGTATTATACTCCCAAGAAACAAATACTCACCTTATCAGCCATTACAGATGCAAAAAGGAAACGTCCACCAAGACCAAATGAGTAAATTTTCACACCAATGGTTTCAAAGCTTTTTCCTAAGTTTGTAGTTCTCCATAATTCCAGTGCTCCAAGGTCAGCTTCTTAAACAAGACAAAATATTAATTAAAATTCTCCAGACTGGTGAACTTCCTTCCAAATAGCTGCTTTAGGATTGTTCTTAACCCCCAGCTCTCATCTGTAATCCTAGCTGATATCTGTGGATCTTAGTTAGAAGCCAGCCAGGCAGAAAAGTCGTGAGACTCTTCATGTCCAATAAACTACCAAAAAAAGCCAGAAGTGGAACGGTGGCTTAAGTGGTGCAGTTCTAACCTTAAGCAAAAGAAGGTCTGGGCACTTCCAGGCCCTGAGTTCAAGTCCTGAGATTGGCAAATAAATAAATAGAATTGCTCTTAATTTTATATAAAAAAGCACTTTTAATCTAATGTATGATGATCAAGTGATAATATACACATGGTTTGGCATCAGATACAGGAAGTTTGTTTTAGATTTTATGCATGTGGGGTTTAATGATGGATGTAAATAGAGTTCTCTTACCTAAAATAACACAGTGACAGCATTCTGCTTTACTTTCTTCATGCTCCTTTTAAAAATTGTCTTATTCTACTGAATTTAGTCTTCTTGCTTATCATTTATCACCTCTTCTTGAATTTATGATTCATGAGAACAGGTTCTGACTACTTTGTTCTCTTCACCCCACAATCTTGTTTAACATATAAAAGGTATTCAACATTTGTTGGGTGAGTAGTGGATTTTATTTTCTACTTTAAAATTGGATCACATATTAGGAAGTCAATGGCTCTATTAAATGAACATATTCCATAGTTTGAAAAAATCACCATGCATTTCAATTGGCTACTGTTTGTAGCATAGAATTTGCTTTATAGAATACCTTGCTAAGATTTAAGTATATTGCCTTCAACTACAGCCTATATATTTATTTAATCCAAGCATAGTATCGTAATTTGGTGGTATTTCAATATTTTAAAAATCATTAACAGCTATCTCTAGTTATTACATTTTCAGGATGATGGAAAGATCTTTTGTTTCTAATTCACATAACCCCGAATATTTAACCACAAATAGGTGGAAAGACATTCTTCTCTAGAACTTAATATACTTACTGCAGGATCCATTCACATAGGTGGTAAAGAAAATGGTGATTCCTGATCCCCTAAGAACAGGCAAAGAGAGGGAAAAAATAGTTTAAGACTGCTAAGAGACTGAGTCAACCTTAGTCACAAAGTCCCTGGAAAATATTACAAGCCTTATCCACAAGTACCAGCTCCTTCTCAGGAGGTGAGCATCCTCTTCTCCACTGCCCACAGCTAAGCTGCCCACAGCCTGGCTCCATCTTTGACAGTCTACTATCTCATTATGGAAGTCTTCCAGCTGGTTAGATGTATTCACATAGACTCTGCAATCTGCATCTTATGTTGCCCACTGTTCCCAAATGCTTTCTTCTCCTGTATCTAAATGCAGACCCTCACAATCTTTCAGCTGTAGCTTAAACTCTAACTCTTTTGTGAAGTTTTTCTTATTACTCTTAAGTTTAGAAGTTCTAATCTTCTAGAACAGCAAGTTGTCAATGAGGAGTGACTTGTGGGGACAAGGCAGGCAGACACAGTTACTGACATCTAGTGAGCACAAGCCAGGGCTGCTCCTAAACAGCTCACAATGCACAGAACAGAACAGCTCCCTCAGAAACAAATTATCTCACTCAGTATGCCATTAATGATGAGGTTGAGAATCTCTGTTTTGGCGCGTTGTGCCATTCTATACAAACCATTTGCCATTCATCAGTCCCCTAGTCTTATCTCTACCACACTAATTGATTTCTTCAGGCTACTAAGTTTTATGCTTTGCAGTTGCCCTCAGAATCTAGTTTAATGATTTGAAGGAGTTAAATAATTTAGATCTTTCATCTCAAATAGACAAGTAGGTCAGAGGTTGAATTATTTAAAAGGTAGCTTGGCAAGGGAGTTTACAGGGAACCAAATTCAGACCCTGATATACTTATGGGTCATTTCCAACAAAAGGCAGTACATTTGAAGCTGTACTTTCAAAACTTTTGTTGTAAGCCCTTAGTATTCCAAGACCTAAAATGTAAGTAAGCAGTTAGTAGCCTAGCTATCTTTATTTATTTTTTTTTTTTGCCAGTCATGGGGCTTGAACTCAGGGCCTGAGTACTGTCTTGGACTTTTCTCAAGGCTAGAACTACTCTGCCATTTGAACCACAGCACCACTTCCAGCTTTTTTCTATGTGTGTAATACTGAGGAATTGTACCTGGGTCTTCGTGCATGCTGGGCAAGCACACAACCACTAGGCCAAACTCCTGGCCCTAGCCTAGCTATCTTATATTCACAGCTGAACAAAGTAATTTTTGTTAAAAAAGCATAATACATAAAATGCATTTAAAATAACTTTTTCATTGTAAAGATGACATTTTAATTGGGGGTGGAGTGGGTTTTCATGATCAAAATTAGCATAGTCTTAACAATGTTCTACATGTTTTAGGTATATCAGGAGTGAAACAATTTGTTAACCTAGTTACTTCCTTCCTGATAAGATCTTATTTGATACAGACACAGCCATTAAAATTCATAAAGTGAAAGCAGATGTGGCTTGTGTACTACAACAGTGCTATAAAAGCCCCATTTACAGTGAGCATTTCTGGAGAAGGTCCACTTTATTTAAATAATAAATGTCTAATATTTTAGCTAATGTTCACAGCCATAGTTCAAAATCTGAATTAAGTTTTCCAATTTTCTAAATACAATACATAAAACTCTTTCTTGGGTTACTGGGGTATTTGTCCTTTCTTGATCTCATACGAAATAATTTTAAACTGCTATACTGAATTTTATCTGCTCTCTTATGCATTGTCTGCTTTCTTCCAGCTCTCAAATTGTAATCCTAATGTTGTCATGTGCTTGTTGCTACCAGCCACACAGCTCATTCTGGCAGTAATCTGCTATTAACTGGGACACTGGATTAACTTGTTGGAATTAGTCAAAAGAAAAGAAAAAAAGAGACCCTGGACAAAGGTTTAAGCCTAAAGAGAATTTTTGAGATATAAAGCCTATTAATTCAATGCTTGTTCAACCATTCTTCCTCCAAATAAATCTCTGTGAAGTTAAAACTGAAGCCTAGAGTGGTTAAACTAGAATGACTAGTACCAGAGCCAAGTTACAGCAAAAATAGTTTGACTTCTACGTAAGAATGCTCTCCACTACATCATCCTGAAATAGGCATATGAGGGGGCAAGGCATCCTGCCAAGAGAACTGAGTAGGTTTTGGTGCACAGACTCTGGAACTGGGCAGTCTGGAAGCTATTTCAGTTGTTGCTGTGCTCTACATAACTGATTGCTAGACAAGGGAGTATAAATCTTCATGTATCAAAGTATTAAAATCCCCAAATTAAAGTTGTATTCTGTTATGTTCCAATTGATGTTACCAATTATGAAGGATAAATCTTTTGCAGGCAGTAGCTACTGAGTCACATGCTCTGTTTATATTTGAATCTTCAGTAAGAATAAATCTTATAGCCCTCTCTTGAATCTCTCATGGCACACTAAAGAGTATCTGACACACAGTAAGTGGTTCACATTTATTCATGTGACTTATAGCAGCACTAAAGGTTTAGGGCTTTGCACAGATGGAGTTTTCTGTTACTCACCATTTGGCCAAACACACTGCTTTGTGGATTTCTTCCCATTTTCCTCCAAAATTCTTGGACACCCACAGTCCATTCTAAAAGAGTACAAATGATTTATCAACATTTCAGTTTCATCCTGTGCAGCTGCTTGTATGACCTTTAATAATTCAATCATTCTAATTCTACTAATGTTGCCTATAACACACACACACACACACACACACACACACACACACACACACACGCTCCTTGAGAGTCTTGAAAATTGAGAATAACAAATGCATCTATAAAGTGCCCACTATGTGCCAGGCACTGTACCAGCTGCTGCACTGAGGATACAAAGATAAAGACATACTCCCTCTTCTCAAGAAGCCTGAAGTTTAATAAGGGGCATAGATAAAAAACATTGTTATGGACACAGAGAGGGTGTTATGGACACAGTTCAGCATACAAGTGGGATACTGCACAGTGATGATTTCCTAAGGAACACTGCTACACTGACTGAAATGATAAGCAGTTTAACAACAACAAAGGCAAACAGGGAGATGAGGTGTTGTTGCACCAGGGTGGGACTGGCAAAAGCAGGGAAGGAGGTGATAAAACTCCTGAAGTACGTGCAGAAAACAAAAAGTCAGGCAGGCACCAGTGGCTCACAACTGTAATCCTAGTCACTCAGAAGGCTAAGATCTAAGGACCATGGTCCAAAGCCAGCCTGGGCAGAAAAGACTCTTACGCCCAATGAATTTCCAAAAACCCAGAAGTTGCTCAAGTGGTAGAGTGCTAGCTTTAAGCATAAAAGCTCAGGGTCAGTGCCCAGGTAGTGAGTTCAAGCCCCAACAGTGGTACAGGCACATGCACGCACACGCGCGTGCACATACATACACATGCAAAGTGAAAACCCAATGTCATTAACGCATAAGTTCTATGAAGAGGAAACATGAAGCTAAAAGTATAGAGAAAGGAGAGGGCCAATTTCTAGTCCAGGAAGCAGAATCTAGCTTCTATTCTTCATAAGGAGCTCTCAAGAAGAAGATACTCTAAGCAAGGGAATGATGACCAGTTTTTTGGTGGCACATTTGAATGAGGATGGAGGAAAGATGGATTTCATACAGTCCTAACTAGAAATAGTTTAGTAAGAGTTAATGAAGTCTTGGAATATGGCCTTGAGGAAGTGAATCACAAAGATTGGGGGGGGGGGGGTTGGTCATGTTAAAATCAGAGCCTAGGGGGCCAGGAGTTTGGCCTAGTGGTAGAATGCTTGCCTAGCATGCATGAAGACCGGGGTTCAATTCCTTGCTACCACATACATAGAAAAAAGCCAGAAGTGGTGCTGAGGCTCAAGTGGTAGAAGAGCTGTAGCCTTGAGAAAGTCGAAGGACAAGTGCTCAAGCCGAGGACTGGCCAAAAAAAAAAAAAAAAAAATCAGAGCCTGGGTGTGGTCTGTCTAGCTAGCACTCTACCACTGTGTGCCACAGTACCACTTTTGGTTTTTTAGTGGTTAACTGGAGATAAGAATCTTAAAGACTTTCCTGCTGGGGCTGGCTTTGAGCCTAGATTCTCAGATCTTAGCCTTCAAAGTAGTAGGATTATAGGTGTGAACCACCTATGCCTGGCTAGTAAGATATTTTTGAAGTTAGAATAGAACTGAATGACTTGGGGGCTGGGAGTTTGGCCTAGTGGTAGAGTGCTTGCCTCGCATGCATGAAGACCCAGGTTTGATCCTGGGTACTACATACATAAAGCTCTAGCCTTGAGAAAGTCCAAGAACAGTGTGCTCAGGCCTTGAGCTCAAGCCAAGGACTGGCAAAAATAAAAATAAATAAATAAATAAATAAAATCTGTATGTGATGTCTTCCTATAAATTAAAAAAATAAAGAACTGGATGACTTTTGTTATAGAGTAGTATATATACATGTGTGATAAAGTCAATTTATAATTCAGGTTGAGATATGGAATACATTGCTGTATTATTAATTAGCATAGTATTAAGGGAGGGAGAATATGTTTAAGAGAAGAAAAGGCAAGTTTAGTTTGGGACTGAGTTTGAGATACCTATGGGATAGCAACTGGGAGATGTGTAGGGGGCAGCAGGAAATACATAGGACTCTGATGCTCTATGGGAAAGCCAGGCTAGAAATAAAGAATCAAGAATTTTATACATTGTAAGTGGTAGTTAACCAATAAAAGTAGAAGAGAATGTTCAGGATGAAATGAACAGCAAACATTTAGGGTAAATTGAAAAGAGTTTGAGAGGCCAAGAAGGAAAGACTAGAAAGATAAAATAAACAAAATAAATGATGTTATATAAAACTAAGCAAGTGGAGTTCCACAAAGGAAGGATTAGCTGATACTTTGAAATGCAGTAGAGACTTAATGACATGTACAGTGACTATGTCAATTACACTAGCAGTACAAGCTTACAGAGCTCAGCTTCAGTGGAGGTTAGGACAGACATCTTGGTACAGCTGAAATTCAACAGGGCTGATCTAGACTGACTTACTATTCAGTGCTCCCTATTGATGGGATTTCCAAAAATGTGAAAGTCCACTCTCCTATCCTCCCTTCCCACCCCCCTCAGGTAACAGGAGCTTGAATTTTTTAAAACATGCCACACCTGGCTGAACCAGAACCTGCTTAGTGGATTTGCACAACAGGCTTGCAGAACCAGGCCTGTGTGAACTGCTCCAGGTCCAACAAACAAATTTGGAAAGCCAGTCCTGAAACTTTTGGTTGTGTGTGTATGTGGGGGGAGAATGGGTCATGGGGGTTTGAACTCTAGGCCTGGACACCGTCCTTGAGCTCTTGAGCTCAAGGCTAGCATTCCACCCCTTCAGCTATAGAGCCACTTTTAGTTTTCTAGTGGTTAATGGAAGTCTCTTGGACTTTTGTGCCTGGGGCTGGCTTTGAATAGAGATCTTCACATCTCAGCCTTCTGAGTAGCTACAATTATAGGCATGAGCCACTATGCCTGGCTTCTAAAACTTTCTGTACACTCCAGCCACCTTTACTCAGGACTCTACTTAAACTTCTTCATCCCTACCACCAGAACACAAGCCCAGTCTCCTGATTCCCCTCAGGTTACCATGGCGATTCTCATCAACTCTCCATTATAGTTAATCTGGTCTGTGAGGTTGTTTTCTGCCCTTTATTCTAATATCCTGTGACTCAGCTTCTGAATATACACTTCTCCACCATTTGCCTTTAAATTCCCCTCCCAGCATTTCTAGCTTGGGTAGAAAAATAGACTGTAGCCCTTCTTGAGGATAGCCTTGCTTAAATAATCTTAAAATAAATGGCAACAGGGATGACATATTTAGATGGAGATCTATGATTTTGTCTGTTCCTTTATAAGTCTCCTAGCTCCCTTGCACACATGTCCCTTAGACATGTTTGGAGGCTCTTTTCTCTGAAAAACGGAAGCACTTACTCCCAAGCAAGCTGGCTTCTTTCTACTGCCTCCATTGGATAAGCATAGATCAGAATCTGCTGGAGTATCCCCTCCTCCCGCGGGGGTCTCCTCTCAAACACCTCCTCACTAAAAGTTCAATACTCAGACCTCTCTTCCTCAGTCCTTTTACCTCTCTATCTTAAACCAGCGCCTCAGGTGTTCTGATCTGACAGCTGAACCTTCTTCCTCCAGTGTACTTCCTGAAGAAAGGCAAAGAGGCAAAAGGGAACACTGGGTTCTGGGGAAAGCACAGAAATGTGGTGCATGGGGGGGAGGGATTTGAGACTTTGGATATATAATACATAGATTTTTAAAAAGAGAAATGCTTTATATACTGAGACAATACTCAGGTCTGTGTGTGTGTCTGTGTGTGTGTGTATGCGCTCATGTGTGCCAGTACAAGGGCTTGAACACAGGGCCTGGGTCCTATCTCTTAACTTTTTTGCTCAACTCTATAGAGTTCTATCATTTGAGCCACAACTCCACTTTCAGCTTTGCTTTTTTTGGGGGGGGGCTGGTTAACTGGAAATAAAGAGTCTCAGACTTTTCTGGACAGGCTGGCAATGAATTATGATTCTCTGATCTCAGCCTCCTGAGTAGCTGGGATTATAGGAATGAGAGCTACCAGTGACCCGTAATGATATGCTGGTATATATTTTATATGTTGAGGAATTAATAACAACAAAAAGAAAGAATGAAAGGTGAAATCTGGCCATAGAGAAAGAACAATAAAAGTATTTGGAACTTGACAATTTGCGCTTGTCTTTTCAACACAAGAATATTTAAACTGCTTTCTAGTTCACTGCTCCAATAGCACAACATACTTATTCACTTAAAAGTTATAAGAACTTATATATGAAACTTATCCAGAAGAAATAAATGCAGAAATCATATTCCTTGCCAAATAAAACAATGCAAACAGAATATATGTCATGAGTAAAGATGTACTAGAAAGAAGCCCAGTATTAAAAACATAACCTTTTAAGAAAATCCTTTTTTTTTTTTTTGCCAGGCTCTGTCCCTGAGCTTGGTTTGCTCAAGGCTGGCGCTCTACTACTCAAGCCACAGCACCATTTCCAGCTTTTTCTGTATATGTGGTACCGAGGAATCAAACCCAGGGCTTTGTGTATGCTAGGTGAGCACTCTGCCACTCGATCATGCTCCCTGCCTCATGAAAATACATTTTGAGAATATAAAAGGCAAAAGGCAAGGCAAATTCCTCTGGACTTACTTCAGTGCTGAGGGCTAAAAGGTAATCAGAATTCTGAGGGTTGTACATCATCTGAGTCAGAGGATGAAAAGGGAGATCTGTCTGCACAAAGTTCTTTGCAAAATCTGATGATCTGAAGATTCTTCCTCCAGGGCTTCCTCCAGATACCTCTGCAGTCAATATCACCTGACCAGGAAAAGGAAAGATCAGATTCAAGGAATAATACTTAGCTCTTGCATCATTTTCACCAGACACTAGATAAAAGAATCTTTAAAAGGGTTGGAAATATGCTTTAGTGGTAAAGCATCAAACAAGCTCTGAGTACCACCCCCCCAAAAAAAAGGCTGGGTTCCAGTAACTCATGTCTATAGTCCTAGATTCTTGGGAAGTTCGAGGCCAGCTTGGGCAGGAAAGTCCATGAGAGTTGGAGGAGGGGCTGGTTATGGTGAAGAGTGCTTATTACCTTAGCTACAACTGAAAGTCTAAGTTAGGCAACTGGTTTCCAGGCATGTATTGGGGCAGGAAGCAAGAACCTATCTCAAAAATAATCAGTGAGGGGGAGAGGGGAAGGGAAATGGGGACCAAGACATGTGAAAGGGTATCAATGTATGGGAATTAATGCACCATTTATCTGGCAAATATCATGTAACCCTTCTATTAATTACAATAAAAATATATTAAAAAAAGAAATGTAATTAGAGGATGAAAAGAATAAATGACCAGAGAATGTAGAAGAAAAAAAAAAAGGAAATGTACTCATGACCTGACTTATATAACTGTAACCCCTCTGGACATCACCTTTACAATAACAATAGAAAGGAAAAAAAAAATCAGTGAAAAACAGAGCTTGAGGCATGGCCCTGTAATAAGAGTGCTTGCCTTAGCAAGTACCAGGCCCTGAGTTCAAACTCCAGTATCACATACAAAAAGAATTTCACTTTCCAAAGTAAGAGGAGTTATAAAAGCAAGATTAGTTGTTCTATACCACTCCTCAAGTCTTATGAAAAAACATCACCCTGAATTGAGCTATACATGAAACCTGTGATATTCAGTCTAGTCAGTTTTGACTAAAATGCTGTTGAAAACAAGTATGAAGTGCTTTCAGTGCACCTTAGACAGGAACAACAACAACAAGATTCATGTTGCTAAATTCCACTCTTTTGTAGACAAAATTAAACACTTATTTTTCCCCCCTTTGGTCACTGTCCCTGAGTTCTTTTGCTCAAAACTAGCACTTTACCAAAAGAGCAACAGCTCTACTTCCAGCCTTTTGGTAGTTCACTGGAGATAAGAGTCCACAGACTTGTTCCCTAGACTGGCTTTGAACTAAAATCCTCAGATCTCAGTCTCCCAAGTAGCTAGATTAAAGGTGTGAACCACTGGTGCTTGGCTTATGCTTAATTTTTTTTCTAGTCTTAGGGCTTGAACTAAGGGCCTGAACACTGCCCTTGGGCTTTCTCAAGGCTAGGGCTCTACCACTGCTGGCTTTTTCTATGCATGTGGTACTGAGGAATTGAACCTAGGTCTTTGTGCATGGTAGGCAAGCACTCTACCACTAGGCCAAACTCCTGGCCCTTATGCTTAAGTTTTAAACACAGAAATCTTAAATAAAATATCTGTATCATTTCTAGCCTATGATAATCCTGTGTGTGGCACTGAACCTGAACTTCATATATACAGGAACAAGTCTCACCTTTCCAGAATTCTCAGGACCAATAGCCATACCAAATTCAGTCCGAATGAAGGTGTTATTGATGAGATTTGTAATATCTTTGAAGTTCTTTCCATAATCCTCACTGAAAGAAAATAAAAGCAAATTTAGAATGTGATAGTTGTAGATGTTGTCAGCTTCTATTTCCTCTTTCCATGACTTTTTGAGTCTCACTGGTCTCAGAGAAATCTCCCTCCCCACTCTGGGGAGCAGGAGATTGACTTGGTTGAGCCAATAAGATAATAAGGGCAAGCTTGTTGTCTTTAGGAAATACATTTCCTCCCAAGATAGATGGTCTGTCATCTTTTAGACCAGTGGTTCTCAACAGGGTGTTTTTGTGCCCTAATCCCTACACCCATACTTGAAATATCTGGAGACATTTTAATGATCATAATTCAGTTCAGATGGTACTGGTATCAAGTGAATGGTAGTAAGGCTGCCAGGGCATCTGTAGATGCAGTCCCACTACCTCAAACCTTACCACAATGTAGTATGTAAACACAAAACAAAAACTGCTAATCATTTAGTCACAAAGCACAATTAAGGAATTAAGCAGAGCCCAGGATAGTAGGTTAAACTGATTCTGAAGCCTGTTGTCTGTTTAGTGAGCCGATAATTCATTTATTATTCAAGCTAGAATGACTTGGGAGATATGCTGAATGTGTCAAAGACTCCTAACTAGTCTATTAATCCATGGAATTTATGGGAAAGTTACAGGTTAATTAGTGGGATCTTGAAACTTTTACTGCTAGAAGTTACTATTGCTAGGCACACGTTTCTAGTCAGTGTAACACAAAAAAACCGCTAGGAAAACCAAACAATTAACCTCAACTCTTGGCTTCTCCATAAAGTTCTTTCTAGAATACTTTTGAGAAGTATCTGGATCCATATTTAAATTTTGAGACTAGTAAACAAACTATAAGTAGCTGTTTCAATCCTGACAGATTTAATACTATAGGTAGCACTCTTCAAACAATAAAGAATGCTAAATCTGAATATTTATTACAGTTCAGTATCCATGAAGATGAGCATACATGCAAATTAGGTAATAGGTAATGGTACTCATTAGAACTTATGACTTAAAATGGTTTTGCAAATTTTGTCTGTAACATCAAACTAATAAAAAAAAAATCAAGAATTTCAGAGCCAGGTGACAGAGGCTCACTCCTGTAATCCGAGTTACTCAGAGGGCTGACATCTGAGACTGAAGGTTCAAGCCAGCACAAGCAAAAAATCCCGTGAATTTATCCCCAATTAACCATTAAAAAGTGGGAAATGATAGAGTGCCAGCCTTTTGCAGAAAAAAGCTAAGGGACAGCACTTAGCAAATGAGAACACTGCATGCAAATTCCTATTTCACAAGTTGCAAGGGCAGGCAATTTAGCAAAAGCAAGTACTTCTGGATGAAATTGAAAGAAGTCCACATCTTTTAGACAACTTCAAATTATTTGCCAGTTTTTTTCCCCTCTCTTATAACCTGGTATTTTCTCTCGTGACCAGGCAGTACACCTCAGCTAAGTAAATACTCAAGAAAGAAGTCCTGTCTGTTCATATCTCTGATTGTGCAGGCAAAGCAAACCACATGTCTTTATGTAGTCTAAATGACTCCCCCTCCCTTAGCATATGCATAGAGAAAATGCCTACATATATAAAATAGGAATTAGGCACTAACCAACAGATTATTATATTGCTCTGGGCTTGACCTTGGAGGACAAGATCAGTTATTATCTTTCTGACAGTTGTCAAGAAATGTGCAAACTGCCAGCACTGCAGGGTACACAACATCCACAGCCCACACAACCTTCCAAGGAGTTGTAGCAGCTATGACTAGCTTGAGAATCTTTCCTCCAGGATATTCCCAGGGAGCCTTCACAAATTCCCTGGGAATCTAAACAAACTTGTTCATTGTTTTTCCAAACTTGATACAACAAACACATCCCTGCCTTTCAGACAAACAAAAATCAAAACATGAGTAAAACAAAAATATTACTGCAATTCTTTGATACGTTAGGTAGTTAAATAAATGGAAAAAAATGGACTAGTGTCAAATTACTGGAAGAAAGTAGGGTTTTTGTCAGGTTTTTGAATCTATAAGTGTTTATCCATGTATACATGAGTGCCTGTGCACTCGTGTGTGTGTGTGTGTGTGTGTGTGTGTGTGTGTGTGTGAGTGAGTGTTAGCCATTCTGGAATTTGAACTCAGTGTCTCATTTGCTAGGCAGGTATTCTGTCTACCACTTGAGCTATACCTCAGCCCCTTTTTTGTTATAGTTATTTTTTAGGTAGGTTCTTATCTGGGTAGGGATTTGTCTAGGTTCAGGTTCACATCACAATCTTCCTACCTATGGCTTCCTGCATACCTGGAATCATAGATGCCCACCACCATACAACCTTTATTGAGATGGGAGAAGTCTAACTTTTTGCTCAGCCTGTCCTCAAACATCGATCCTCCCAATTTCTATCTTCCAGTAGCTGGGATTATAGGCATAAGCCACCTTTATAGCATAGAAATGTGTGTGTATTGTATATATATTGTATATATTGTGTATATATATACACTATATATATATATATATATATATATATATATATATATATATATCCAGTCCTGGGGCTTGAACTCAGGGCCTGGGCACTGTCTTGGACACTTTTTGCTCAAGGCTAGTGCTCTGCCACCTGAGTTATAGCACCACTACCAGTGTTTTCTGTGTATATGGTACTGAGTAATCAAACCCAGGGCTTCATGCATGCTAGGTGAGCACTCTACCACTAGGCTATGCTCCCCGCCTTAGAAATATATTTTAACCTAGCATTAGAAATATATTTTAACCTTGCCGGGGCCAGCCGGCAGCAAACCAGGGTTCGCAGATTGGGGTTCCTGAAATAGGGGGCAAGGACTAGGAAGAAAAAGAAGAGAGACAGACACACCGGTCCGGGATGTCTGCAGTTCAGGTAAAGACTGCCGCGTTTATTTTCCACTCCAGCTTCTTCCCTTCTTGAGACCCAGGGAACTTCCAGGTGTTACATTCATATGGTAAATCTCAGGTCATTTAAACAGAATAAGGCCAGAAAACAATAAGACAATAAAGCCATTGTCTGATGCAAATCAAAGTACAGTTTGATTCCACTCTGGCTCCCAACATAACCTAGCATTTTATTTCAGTGTAGCCTTATTTTCTGTCAGTATACATACATATGCAATATATATTATGGGACAGAAATAATCAAAAAACCTTGAAAAATAAGTATACTTTTCAGAATCAATAGAATTATAAGTAAGTCAAGTGGCAAGAAACAATGAAAACCTTGTTAAACTATTTGCTTTAAAAACAAAATTTTCAGCTGGGCACGGTGACTCACACCTGTAATCCTAGCTACTCAGGAGGCTGAGATCTGAGGATCAAGGTTCAAAGCCAGCCTGGGCACAAAAGGACCAGAGACTCTTATCTCCAATTAACCTCTAGAAAACGGGAAGTGGGGCTTGGCTCAAGGGTAGGGTGGTAGCCTTGAGCTGAAAGCTCAGGGACAGCACCCAGGCTGAGTTCAAGCTCCACAACAACAACAACAACAACAAAATTCTAGCTAGGTGCTGGTGGTTCATGCTTATAACCCTAGCTACTCAGAAAGCTGAGACTTGGAGGATGCCAGTTTGAAGCCATCTTAGGAAGAATAGTTCACAAGAATCCATCTCCAATTAACCTGCAAAAAGCCAAACTGGAGGCATGGCTCAAGTGGTAGATCACCAGCCATGTACAAGCAAGCCAAGAAAGCAGGAGGTCCTAAGTCTAGACGTAGTAGTACTGGCACACATAAAAATATATTTTTAATAACAATTATATTTTCTATCCTAATATCCACTCTTCCTTGTTACCAAAAGTAAATGTTCATGTGTCTGTGGTATAAATATGCATATGAGTTTGTATGTAATTGCTTTATCCCTAAAGACAACACTTGTTTTATTCTGTTTGTAGAGTTATATCAGAAAGATGTAGACTGAATGGCTTTTAAACAATAAAAATTTATTTCTCACAGTTCTGGAGGCTGGGAAGTCCAAGATCAGGGCTCTAGTCAATTTGATGTCCGGTCAGGGCCTAACTCCTGGCTCAGAAACTGCCTTCCTATTTTTATTTGTGTGTGTTTAGAGACAGATTTTCACTATGTAGTCCAGGCTAGCCTCCAACTCATCATTCTTCTGGCTCAGCCTTCCAAGTGCTAGGACATATGTACTATATTCAGCTCAAACTATCATCTTTATTATTAAGTAGCTGTGTAAAGAAGTTCCAATTCCATCAGTCAGATTATGAGTACAAAGCTTCCCTTCCTTCATTCTCCCCCATTTCTCCCTCCCATCCTTACCTTCAAATTATGTAGTTCAATTTTTACATAATGTTCATTGAATATAATTAGACTGCATTTTTCACACTTCCTCCTCCTCCCATTTGTGTTCTTCCCCCTTAACATGTTTCTGCTTCACGGTACTCATTTTGTTAAACAATTCATTAGTTGTTCAGAAGAATTACATACAACATTGGACTCCTCACGTAAGTATAGCACGCTTTAGTCAGTCAAACCTTATCACTGTAATCTTGTAAGACAGAATGGCCAAGAGAGTTTTCTGAGGGCTCGAACTCAGGGCCTTGTAGGCAGATGGTTTATCACTTGAGTCATATCTCCAGCTTTTTAAAAGTTTTTTTTTTGGCATGAAGTGCTACATTTATGACCTGCGCTTTTATCCTCCTGTTTATGATACACATAGCTAGGATGACAGATGGCCAGCTATTGGCTGAAGTCTCACTAACTTTTTACCCAAGTTGGCCTTGAATTACAATCTTCTTGTACCACTGCATTGAGGATTAGGATTGCAAGATATACATTTGATGAGGGACACATTCAGTCAATCACATTCTGCCTCTAGTCCACACAAATTCATGTCCTTCTCACATGAAATATGCATGTTACATTTCAACAGCTCCCAAAGTCTTAACTCATTCCAGCATAAATGCTAAAGTATCAAATCTAAAGTCTTATATAAATGTTATCTAAATCTAAATCACTTGAGATTCAAGGTAAATCATTCTGAAGCAAACTTTTCCAATTACAAGATACAACAAATTGTGTGCTTCTAAATCACTATGGTAGGTCAAGCATAGCATGGATCTTTCCCTTCCTTCCTTCCTTTCTTTCTTTCTTTCGTTTTTTCTTTCTTTCTTTCTTTCTTTTTCTTTCTTTCTTTCTTTTTCTTTCTCTCTTTCTTTCTGTGGGACTTGACCTCAGGACCTCGGCCCTGTCCCTGAACTCTTCAGCTCAAGGCTACTGTCCTACCCCTGGAGCCATAGCCCTACTTCCCGTTTTCTAGAGATTAATTAGAGATAAGAGTCTCGTGGACTTTATAGTGCCTGGGCTGGCTTTGAATGGAGATCCTCAGATCTCAGCCTCCTGAGTAGCTAGGATTACAGGTGTGAGCCTTGTGCCTGGCTAGCACAGATATTTCTATCCCAAAAGGAAGAAATGGAAAAGAAGAAGGGGGATCGCAAACAACAAGGCAATCTTGAGAAAAATCCTCATTGATTCAGTACTTGGTCCTCCACATCCACTGGGGTAATAGTCACTTTTGCAGCTTTGGCAGGTAGGGCTTGGAAACCAAGGTTCTGGGAGGCCCTGTACCTATAGTTTGGGGTAGGATCCATTTAGCCCATTGTAAACAAGGTGTTTGAGGGTAAGGATGGAAGGGGGGAAATAGAGGAAGGGGTGACATTGACCAAGACGCAATGTGCTCATGACCTGACTGATGGCATTATAACCCCTGTGTACAATTACTTGGCTTATTTTTACGTAATTCTGTTTTGTGTTTTGCTAGTCCTAAGGCTTGAATTCAGGGCCTTGGTACTGTTCCTTAGCATTTGCACTCAAGGTTAGCTTTCTACTACTTGAGCCACAGTCCACGTTTTGTTTTTTATGGTTATTTTATGGTTAACTAGAGATAAGAATCTTACTGACTTTCTTGCCCAGGCTGGCTTTAAACCACAATCCTAAGATCTTAGCCTCCTAAGTAGCTAATAGTAAGTCATAAGCCACCAAAATCTGACTAACAATTCTGCTTTTAAGTCATTTTTTTTTTTTGCCAGTCCTGGGCTTCAGCTCAGGGACTGAGCACTGTCCTTGGACTTTCTCAAGGCTAGAGCTCTACCACTTGAGCCTCAGCACCACTTCTGGCTTTTTTTTTTCTATGTATGTGGTACCGAGGAATTGAACCCGGGTCTTCATGCATGCTAGGCAAGCACTTTAACCACTAGGCCAAACTCCCGGCCCCTTTTAAGTCATTTCTCTCTTCTTCTACTTTATTTATTTATTTTTTTTTGCCAGTCCTGGGCTTGAGCTCAGGGCCTGAGCACTGTCCTTGGACTTTCTCAAGGCTAGAGCTCTACCACTTGAGCCTCAGCACCACTTCCGGCTTTTTTTTTTCTATGTATGTGGTACTGAGGAATCGAACCCGGGTCTTCATGCATGCTAGGCAAGCACTTTAACCACTAGGCCAAACTCCCGGCCCTCTTCTTCTACTTTATTATCTGCAGTCAGGAGAAGTCAAGCTTCAGCTTCAATACCTTGCTTAGAAATTATTTTATTACATTTTGAATATCATCACTTGCAGTCCTATTTTCTATCCAACACTAAATCAACACTGAATACAAATTCTGCTAAGTTCTTTGACAGTTCATGATATAGATTGGATTTTCTCCATTGTTGAGTAATATGTGCTTCATTTCTGTCTAAAACCTCATAATAATGGCTTTATTGTGCAAATATACATATATATACATGCACACATATACACACATACAACATATAAAATCAATCTGTCATCAGTTATTTAGGTATGCTCTAAGACAGAAGTTTTTCCTTTTCATTTTCTTTTTTCTTTTTTTTTTTGTTGTTGTGGTTGTTGGTTGTGGGGCTTGGACTCTGGGCCTGGGCCCTGTCCCCGAGCTCTTCAGCTCAAGGTTACTGCCCTACCCCGTGAGCCACCGCGCCACTTCCAGTTTTCTAGTGGTTAACCGGAGATGAGTCTCATGGGCACCGTGCCCGGGCTGGCTTCTAAACCTTTTCTATCTACTCCTCAAAACGCAAACACTACCACTTCTCTCTATTCCTTTCATTTATTTTGCTATAATTAAGTTACTATATGTTAAGATATAAAACCAACAAGAGTGATACCAAGTTCTTAAAAATAATGATAATACCATCATTTCTATTTATGTAGTTGATTCTCATTACAATCTGTGTTTGTAAATTGTCTACTTGCTTAAAATTATTTGTAATTCTCAAATCAAGGTTCGATGTGGGATTTTTTTTTATAGTCATTTGCAGACATTCACAAGGCAACAAAAATTTGATTCCCAATATAGCATGTATACATTGCCAGTTGAGGTCACATTGGATGATGTTCTACCTTCTTTTTTTGTCCCCCCCCCCTGCTTTCTTTTGTTCAGGCCTAGGGCTTGAACTCAGGGCCTGGGTGCTATCTCTGAGCCTTTTCTGCTCAAGGCTGACACTCTACCACTTGAATGCTCCTCTTCTGACTTTTTTTTTGGTTAATTGGTGGTAAGAGTCTCACAAACTCCTTGCCTAGGCTAGCTCTGAACTGGGATCCGAGATCTCAGCCCCTGGAGTAGCTAGGATTACAGGCATGAGCCACAGGCACTTGCCCTATTGATTTATTGATTTATTGATTTATTGATTTATTGGGTAGTATTAGAGGCCTCGCTCTTGCTAGACAGGTTCTTTACCACTTGAACTATGAAGTTTATCCCAAACCAAAAGTTTTATGAGTAAATGTCACTGTAGAATAATATTTTTACTGGTGTTACAAAGTAAATAATATGCTGAAAAGCCAAACTTAACAGATCATGAAATAAAAATTTCATACGTTTTTTGTTACAAATATCAAATTGTCATTTGATGATGAGCTAGTTTACTTTTTAATATTCACATTTGGAAGTGAGAAACAAATGTAACTTATAATCTATTATACAAAGCAATATTTCTTAACAGAGAAGCAAAATTTATATTTTTCAAATGCTTTCTTTAAATTAGAGATATGCCTATAGTATCTAAATTTTATCTAATCAATAATGCTTTCTCAAATCCATCAACAGTTCTTTAATTCTGTTCAGTTAATGCCAACAACTACTTTCTCTTGTGTTCAGTTAGTACCTTATGCTCCATGGGCAGATAGCATGTAATTGACTGTCTTTCATTTGTATACCAAATGAACATTTAAGCAAGGAAGACTTAGTAGACAAAGGTAATCATTAGTGCTGTGAAAAAAAACAAACAAACAGAAGACTCTTCAGAATGGATTCAGTGGGTTTTACTTTTATTTATATTTAGGCAACCACTGCATATAGGGACCTATTCTGTGAACTGTTCCCTCTTTTCCATTTCTGAAGCAACAGGTGTCCCTTGGCTGATGTATTCACCAACATGAGTCATTTCAGGCCAGGCCAGCACAGTTGGTCAGACAACAAGACATATTTACAGTTTCTAACTAAACTCTCAAAAGAGGATATGAATCAAATTCCGCTTCACAGCAGGAAAGAGATAATTAATATTCTGAATGAATGTTGTTTAAACAACAACAGCAATACTGCTGTGCGACATGAAGAAAAAGAACCTCAGTAACATTACACTATATCAGAAACAAACAGGGATGAGGTAGGCAATCTGTAACCCTAGCTATTCAGAAGGCTGAGGCCCAGAGGATCTCAGTTTGAAGCTACCGGGGCAGAAAGCTCCACATGACTCCATTTCCAAAATAACCAGCAAAAATCTAAGCTAGATATTCAAGTGGTCGAGTAATAGCCACGAGCTAGCAAGCTGAGCAAGTATAAGACTCTAAGTACAAACCATGGTAAAAGGAAGTAAAGAAGGGAAGAAGGAAAGGAGGGAAGAAGGAGAAAAGGAAGGATTTCTCACAGGAATAAATAAATGTCATGAAAAAGTGCTGAGCCAGACAGTGGTAGGTATTTAAATTTAAACATAGTGATGCTGATTCTTATTTTGGTTGTCTTATAGTAGAACAATACTAAAAAGTGAAAGGATAGGAAAAAAAAGAGTCATAAAAACACTTTCCTCTTCCTAGATATGACTTAGGTCCAATTCCAATTAAAGAACAATGAAGAGAATAAAAAATGAATTCAGAAAGAAAAAGAAATAGCCCAAACTGGTTGAAGCACTGGGTATAGAAGATAAGTCAATATGGAGAAAGAGGAGTTCATTAAATAGCGTTAAAAATATGTAGCCAGCCAAGCCCAATGGCTCACTCCTGTAATCCTAGACACTCAGGAGGCTGAGATCTGAGGATTGCAGTTCAAAGCCAGCTGGGCCACTAAAGAACGTGAGACTCTTACCTCCAATTAATCACTAGAAAATGGGAAGTGGGACTGAGGCTCCAGAGGTAGAGTGGAACCTTGAGCTGAAGAGCTCAGGAATAGTGCCCAGGCCAAGTTTAAGACCCATGACCCACAAAAAAAAAAAAAAAAAATTGTAGCCATCAATCTAAGGAAGTCTTTACTTGCTAGTTAAGAATGAACTGGAAGGGCCAGGAGTTTGGCCTAGTGGGAGAGTGCTTGCCTAGCATGCATCAAAACCCGGGTTCAAGTCCTCGGTACCACATACACAGAAAAAAACCAGAAGTGGTGCTGTAGCTCAAGTGGTAGGGCTCTAGCTTTGAGAAAATCCAAGGATAGTGCTCAGGCCCTGAGTTCAGTCCCCAGGAATGGCAAAAAAAAGAACGAACTGGAAATGAGTCATACATCTGTATGACATTTATCTCAACACTATTAGTTATAGTGAAAAATAGCTATAATCACATTGTCCAAGGAGTAGATTAAGTAGGTTACATCAATTTAACAAAAATGAGGGGTTATTAGTGCAGGGGTGGTATGAGCACTGACTAATCAGAATGGGTGTAGTTTGTTATGCCAGCTTGTTATGCTCATGGGCAGGCCACAGGCATGTTGTGCATTTATAAAAGCTGTGGAGGCATTTGAAGGAAGGCAATCACTTTTTACCAACCACTGTTGGAAGGCTTTTAATTTACTTCAATAACTGGTGTCAGTACATGATGATCACATGGCGTACATAGCCACTGGGACCTAACTCTTACTCTTTGGAAGGCATTGCAAAACATTCCTTGCAACAGTCCTGAGGTAGACTTCATGCTCACCCTTCCTTAATCGGTAACAGAAAAGACTTATGAGGGCAAATGACTGGCTCAAATTCCTCTGCTTGCAAAGGACAGGGATGAGATTTAATCTTAGGCTTACTTGTCAACAAATTTTGGAAGCTTTTTGGTTTTTTTCCATGTTGTTTCCCAAGATTACATAGCCATATGCTATATATTTTTTTCCAGTCTTGGGGCTTGAACTGTGGGCCTGAGTACTGTCCTTAGGCTTTATCAAAGATAGCGCTCTATCACTTGAGCTACAGCACCATTTCTGGCTTTTCTATATATGTGGTACTGAGGAATTGAACCTAGGTCTTTGTGCATGTTAGGCAAGCACTCTACCTGGCCCCATATGATATAATTTTTTTTATTGTCGGGATAATGTATAGAGGGGGTTACAGTTACATTTCATCAGGTGGTGAATACATTATAATATAATTTTAAAAGAGAAAAAATCAAGATAAAAAATTGTAAATACTCAGCTGTAACTTTCCCTCAGAATTCCCGAATACTTTATCAATATGTTGATATCACTTTTATATGAAAGATAAGTTGACAAGAAAAACTGTATCAGAAGAGATCTCATAATAACAACGATTTCTAAATGTTAGTAAAAGTTATTTAAAATTATATTTTTTCCCCTGGTCCTGGGGCTTGATCTTAGGGCCTGGATGTTGTCCAAGAGCTTCTTTGTGCTCAAGGCTAGCAGTGTACCACTTAAGGCACAGCACCACATCTGGCTTTTTATGAGTTTTTATTGGCGATAAGAGTCTCATGGACTTTTCTGCCCAGGCTAGCTTCAAACACAATCCTTAGATCTCAGCCTCCTGAGTAGTTATGATTGATTACAGGCATGAGCCACTGGTGCCTGGCTAAAAGTTACACATTTTGAAGGCATTTTTTTCCCTCCCCAAGTGAGAATTCTCATCCCTCTGAAATGATTCATCTACTGTTCTACTTAAATAAACAAAATCTCTATTACAACCCTTTCTTAGGCACTAGGATGCTATGGTACATTGTCAATTTAGTATCAAACAAATAAAGTATTAGCCGTTTCAAAATTACACACACCTACTAGGGAGGGAGGATGGGCTGATCTCTGTCAAAGCCTCAGTACACACTGAGTCCTCACACCTGGGCCAAGACCAACAGACAGATTTTTTTTTGTCAGTCCTGGGCCTTGAACTCAGGGCCTGGGCACTGTCCTTGGGCTTTCTCAAGGCTAGAGCTCTACCACTTGAGCACCATTTCTGGCTTTTTTTCCCCTGTGCATATTATAACGAAGAATTGCACCAGGTCTTCTTGAATGCTAGGCAAGCACTCCTAATGCTAGGCTAAACTCCTGGCCCAACAGACAAATTTTTTTATTGTAATTAATAGAAGGGTTACCTTATATTTGCCAGATAGAAGGTGCATTACTTAACAACCATTGCTACCCCTTTCTCATGCTTTTGTCCCCATTTCCCTCCCCCACACCAACAGACCGATTTTTAAAAAAAAATAATCTTAGAACCAGGACACATTCTGGTGTGGGGTTTCTGAATTATCTCCTGGGAGTTCATTATTTCCTTATGTCCTTCAGGAAAAAACAGATACACACAAATGATGGAGACAATTAGCATCAATTAGGGGAATTAGCTAGTCTTGATCCTTATTGTTAAGAAAAAGAACCTTCTATTTAACCAAGCTGGACTTTTGAGAAGCCAATTCTAAAATGGGTATCACAGAACACATGCTCTCACTGTCATTATCAAGGTGAACCTACAAAGCAGTTTGGTAGGTCTGATCTCCTAGGCATTCAGAAAACAATTACCAGAGAATCACCATCTTTTATCAGTGCAGGCCTTGGAATAGTAGATAAGTAATACTTTTTCAGAATACAATGAGGACTTTCAGTGCAGGGATATATATATATATATATATATATATATATATATATATATATATATATATATATCTGTGTTCATAAAAAGACATATAATTTAAACTACTCAGGACAAATTAACTATCTGCCTCTCGGGCAGGTCATCTGAGTTCTTTAGAAGAGGACCCTCTTCCTATTTCATAGTTCTTCAGGTTTTCATCAAAAAGTGTGCTGATGGATGCTGGTGATTCACATTTACAATCCACTCAGGAGGCTGAGATTTGGAAGATTGTAACTCAAAACTAGCCCATGCAGAGAAGTCCATCTCCAATGAGCCACACACGTTCACAAGGCTGCTGAATCCATAGCTGACCACAGTGATATACATCTGTCATCATAAAATATGTAGGAAGTGAAGACTGGGAGGATCACAGTTCCAGGCCAGCCTGGCAGAAAAATCTGTTAAAAGTCCATTTTAATACAGGGAAGCAGAATGCACACGTGTGTGCCTGTCATCCTAGCAACCATAGGAAGCTTAAATAGTTGGACATTGGCTTAGGCATGTGCCTGGGACCAAAAGTAAGACTGTCTCAAAAATAACCAGTGAAGGGGCCAGGAATTTGGCCTACTGGTAGAGTGCTTGCCTAGCATGCACGAAGACCAGGGTTCAATTCCTTGGTACCACATACATAGAAAAAAGCCAGAAGTGGTGCTGAGGCTCAAGTGGTTGAGCTCTAGCCTTGAGAAAGTCCAAGGACAGTGCTCAGACCCTGAGGTCAAGCCCAGGACTGGCAAAAAAAAAAATAATAACCAGTGAAAAGGCTGGCTGTGTAATTCAGATCTAGTAAATGCAAAGCTCTGAGTTTAAACCCTAGTATGAAAAAAAAGTGGGGGGAAGTAAAGCAAGGAAGAATGAGAAAAAAGAAGGGGAAGAAGATGTTGAGTGTGAACAGAGTAGTGAAAATTTAAGATAGAAGATATTCTAAATCAACTATAAGACGATTACATTCAGAAAAGGTAGGACTCACATTTCTAACGTATTAGTCAAATGCCATTAACATTGTTATCTATCTTACCTTCGATACAACTTGGACTGTCCAAAAGTCATAATTACCAATGGTACATGGAAAGTCGTCAATACTAGAATGACCTGGAGAGAAACAAAACATTCTGTTAATAAAAGAGACACTACAATTGCATGCTGAAATTTAATGAGATTAAACCACCCTTGAAAGGACTGTTGATATCCTTAATTTGTAGTATCTTGTAACACAATACATCCAAAACCCAAGAAGGATTAAATTACTAGGGCTTAAAATGAATGACTTAAGAAGTCCTTAACTCATTTCACTGGAATGATTTCTCTTTGCACTTTAGGCCTTGGAGCAGAGCTACTGAAATATACATCAGAATTAAGGAAGGATTTAACTACTTTGTATCTATGTTAGCATGCATTAGTCTCAGGCAAGAATCTATTTTTGTATTCTGTCTACAGAGGCTAGAATATGACTGGTATTCTACAGGTAATTCCATTAAGTTCATTTGATAATTATTTTCCGCAAAACATAAATGTGAAAAAAGTTGAGATAGATGAGTACAGTAGTTTATGGAGAAAAAAAAAACAAACAGTAAGAAATCTTGGGATTGGAGGTATGGTTCAGTTGGTACAGCAGTAACCATGAGCAAAAGTGTGAAGTACCATTTAAGTTCCAGTCTCAGACCTGAAAAAAGAAATCTTGGCAATATCAACCAGCTTAGATAAAGGGATAAATCACAAAAATCGGGGCACTTAGCTTAGTAGAAACTGAGACATGCTGAAAGAAATTTTAAGGAATTTAAAAATAAAATAAGAAGCCTATAATCCTAGCTACTCAGGAAACTGAGATCTGAGGATCATAGTTTCGAGACAGACCAGGCAGACAAATCCTCAAGACTCTTCTATAAATAACTAGCAAAAGTCAGAAGTGAGAACATGGCTCACATGGTAGGATTACATGGTAGGAGCACCAGCCATGAACAAAAAAGATGAGGCCCTGAGTTCAAGCAGGAGTACAAGAAAGGAGGAGGAGGAGGAACAGGAGGAAGAGAATGAGGAAGAGGAAGAAGAGGAGGAAGAAGAGGGAGAAGGAAGGAAGGAAGGAAGAAGAAGGAGGAGAAGGAGAGAAGGAGGAGGAGGAAGAGGAAGAGGAAAAGGGAGAAGGAAGGAAGGAAGGAGAAGAAGGAGGAGAAGGTGGAGAAGGAGTAGGAGGAGTTTATTTGCTTTTCTAAATAAAATTTTGTTTCTTTGGCTTCTGACATAGCTATCCTGTGCCATAAAGCTATAATGCACACATTACCAGAACACCAGGCAATAGAATATGGTCCCTGTCCTGTTCAGGCAAGACAACAGAACAAGGCAATACAAACTTGAATGAAGACCTGAGGTCCAGCATCGTTAGCATACTTCCCTCTGCCCAACATACGGTACCAGCAACATACCATATCAGCAACATACCTTGGAGTGATATGCAGCTGAATGACTCCCTTCCACTCCCCCAGTCCTCCTTTTTGTAGGGAGAGTGTCACCCAAGGAAAGTGAAACAACTGTGGGCTTACACATATCATGGTATTTCAATACAATTGTGGGATAGAATACAAGAAAAATAGTTTGAGACAAAAAAAATGCCAAAAGGTTCCTTTCTGCTTCTACATAGCAATTTTCACATAGCACTCTCCTTCCTCTTGCTTCTTCTTGTTCATCTTGATGCTAACGAGTCACTAAGGACTAAAACACTATTTTCCTACTACTGAAGAACAGGATCTCAAGACAGTCCCAGTTCTAAAAAGCATATCAACTCCAAGTTCTTGAAATTCTGTCCTGTTCATTTTCTATGAGGGTTGAAGATGGAATCAGAAATAAATGGTATTTACTGCTTAATCTCTCTAAATCTACCTCATCTTACTAAAATAGAATGGACTCAAAGCGCTTACTTACCCCAGTGCTATCTCCAACCCATGACAAGGATACCGAGCCACTGAGATCATCAAACACATGCTATAAGAGGAAAAAGAAAAAAAAATTAATTTAGAACTAACACCTATTCTCCTTTAATTACTATTGTTCTGGGTAATAAGGTTTATCATTTGAAGGGGACATGGATTTCTAAAACAAAATTTGGAAGAGACAGGATTTAACTACTTAACCTGAGTCACAAATAACTTGGAAGTTTAAATTCTCTCTCACATAAAGTAAGCCAAGCAGATGAGTTTTCATCCTGCACCAGATGGAGAGATGGGATAATCTAATTGCTTTCTATAACAGAACTAAATATAAAGACACAGCAAAGTATTCTTAGGATGCTTGAAAACAAGAGATAAGAGTTCACATTGACAGACATAATTATAGCTCAATCAACTTAATTTGAACTTTTCTTCACAGTATCATTGAATAGTTAGTAGATTCCTTTGCTTCTAGGCTAACCCACCAAAAAAATAACAGGAAGCAGAAACAAAAAGCAAATGGCTCTGTTTTGTCCTTTAATTCAGTAATAAGTTATAAAATGCCAATAAGTATTACTGGGTTGTAGTGAGAGTAAGGATACAAAAGAGGGCAAGTTAGCATATTATATCTAAAATATGCTATGTTAAAATATAGTTATAATAATTATTAGCAGGTGCCTTTGGCTTTTTCCTTAAAATGCCTCCTTTTTTCTATTTATAAAATAAGGTATAATCCTTACAGAGAATTTAGGCAATTATAAGAAAGTATAATAAAAAAAAGTCCTTCATAATCTTAACACAGAGATAGTCTAGTTAATGTTACATTTATAATCTAGTGGTTATCATTTTAACTGATAAAAGTAAAAATTCCACAGAGGCAGTATCTTTATGGTAAAATTTTTCTAAATATTAGAATATATATACATAATTAATGAAAGTGAAAGTCCTGGGGCCAGGAGTTTGGCCTAGTGGTTAAAGTGCTTGCCTAGCATGCATGAAGACCCAGGTTCAATTCCTTGGTACCACATACATAGAAAAAAGCCGGAAGTGGTGCTGAGGCTCAAGGGGTAGAGCTCTAGCCTTGAGAAAGTCCAAGGACAGTGCTCAGGCCCTGAGCTCAAGCCCAGGACTGGCAAAAAAAAAAAAAAAAGAAAGAAAGAAAGTGAAAGTCCTTTCCTTTTCTCTGGCACTGGCCCTCCACCCCAAGGTCCAGTCCTCCGCTAATAGTTTACTATGTGTTTGTACTAACTGTAGACAAGTAAGTTTTTTTCCTATGAAGAATACTCATATCTTATTAAGTTGTAAGTCTCTTTTCAAATATGAGAAGTTCATTATAAGCTGAGGATGTAACTTTATATTTCTTGGCATTCCCTGTGCCTACCACAGAGATACTTTGGCACACCCAATAAGCATTTGCTGAGAATGATTATAATATATCCTTCCCAAACCACAAACTCAATCTCAAAATAGACCATGTCTATAAATGGTATGATGACAGCTATTTGGTCACTCAAGCTACCAATCCCAACAGAGAAGTCAGAAGACACAGAACTCAGAACATGAACTATTTTGCTTTTTTCTGAGGTCTCCTGAATGGGCCTCTGAGTTCACAACTATGCTATTTCTGTTCTGAATGGAAATTGCCTTTGAGTCAAAAGATCTTATTGTACAATTGCTATAAGTCGTATAGAACTAGTGCCTCACACAAAACTTGCTTAGTAAATACTGGTTCATTCTCAAATACTTAGGCAGAGCTGCTGGCAGCCTCTTTAGGACAAAAAGGCTCTTCATACAATTCATACATGCAGGCTTGCCAAGCATCTGAGAAAAAGGGTTGCTGGAGACTCCTGGAACCAGAAGCTTACAAACTGACACTGCAATGTGTCCTGTAAGATGTTTCACACCACAAAGCAAGACCACATGTTCTCCAGTGAGGAGACAGTGTCTGAAATTACATCAATGAGTTCCTTTAGGAGGAACAAAAGTATCAGAGCTACCGAAAGTTCCAGCAGACCACATGTGCTAGCCATCATTTAAACATAGGTTATTTTTCCAAGGAAAATGTTGCTATAACAACTATCCAGGATAAATGAAAAATTCCATCAAGGAATTCCATCAAGGAACTAGAGTTCTTTGTTGTTTTGAGCAGGCCATGATAAAATCAACTTTGAGCTCATCAGGGCCTGAACTTGATGCTTTTTGGGAAATGTTCTTTACACCTGGCCCAGTCAGTACATATGCATTAACTACATTTCCCAACTACTCATTCATGGAATGAGGACTACTGGGTGTCACTAGCAACCTCAGTTTCACCCAAATAACCAAAATGGTAATTAACCTCATTTGGCATCCAAAGAGTTCCTCTGATAATATAGGCTAGACTTATAAACTATAATTGTGGTTTCCTCCTACCTTCTCCCTTTAACCAATTAATATTTGCCTTTGCAAATTGAAAAAAATTCTCCCAACTACAGCAAGAGTAACGCATTTTTGTATCAGTCTCATGCTTATCCTCAGAAAGTAAAGAAAGAAAATAAAACCAGATCTATTGACATTATCAGAGTTCAAGTGGAAAGAAAAGGTCATAAGGAAAGGAGACAATCCTAGCTACTCAGAAGGGTGAGATATAAAGATCACCATTCAAAGCTAGCAGGGGTAAACAAAACCAAGAAACTCTTATCGATAATTAACTGCCAAAGATCCAGAAGTGGAGTAGTAGTAGAGCTTCAGCCTTGAGGGGAAAAAAAGGCCAGGCAGAAGTACAAGACTCTGAGTTCAACACTGATACCTGTACTTCCCTCCCCCATCCCGCAGCCCAAAAAGGAAAGCAAAACCAGGAGAGTACATGACCAAGAGTCAGATTCAGTTAGGAACACAAGGAGACAGAATTTACTAATGTCAGAAAAAGGTCATGAATTCTAATCTCTAGAAATTTAGCATATTTAATGTCATATACATTTGGCACTCCATATTAGAGGAGCATTTTATATTTTTCAAAATCTGTATCACATTTAAGAACCTTGTTCTTGCTGCTAAACACTAAGAACTGAAGTCTCTTTGGTACAGGAATAGAACCTACACGTTTTAGCAATTAACATACAACATAATTAGGTGGGATATGCTCAAATACACATAGAAGGGCCACAAAGAAATTTAGCAATTCAAATTAATATTTTGAGGTAAAAAATTCAGAAACCAAAAAGATATAGACTAGTTGGATAAATTGTTAGTTTGACTCTTTCAGGAACAAATGATCTTGAAATTATTGTAGTGTCTAGAGAGGCTTATTAATCTCTCTACAGTTACTGGCACAGGAATAGACAAGACAGATCAACAAAACAAAATAGACTCCAGGAACAGACAAGGTTTCTTTTAGTATGTGATTTAAAAAAAAAAGTATTTCAAATTAGTACTCAGGGAAGCTCAGGGGAAACTGGCTTTTTGAAAAAATAAGAAAAACTAAATTTATAAATTCTCTTCCTAATCCCATTCTCAAATTCTAGATAAAGCAAAGATTATCTATCTGTATCTGTCTGTCTCTGTCTCTGCCTCTGTCTGTCTCTCTGTCTCTGTCTGTCACACACACACACACACACACACACACACACACACACACTTTGTTTTTCTAAAGTTCATGAGTTAGCTTCACAAGATCTCCAATCAGCAGGAATACTTTTTTTTTTTTGTGACAATGTTTGTCTTATAAAATGTATTGTCCGTTTCTTCTAAATAGGACACGGGATCCCTATGAAAATACATACAAATACACACATACATATATACACATATGCACATGCATATGCATGTGTATGTAAGTGTATTTAGATACATTTTGTGTGTATGTACCAATTGTGAGGCTTGAACTCAGGACATGGGCACTGTCCTTCTACCACTTGTGTCACAGCTCTACTTCCAATTTTTTGTTAGTTAATTGAGTCGTCTCACAGACTTTCTTGCCCAGGCTCTACTCAGCCTCTTGAGTAGCTAGGATTATAGGCATTAGCCTGTAACAAGAGGCAGTGCCTGGCCTCCTTTGTGTGTGTGTTTTTTTGCCAGTTGTGGGGCTTGAACTCAGGGCCTGGGCACTGTCCTTGGACTTTTTTCTCAAGGCTAGAGCTCTACCACCTGAGCCACAGCACCACTTCCAGCATTTTTCTATGTATGTGGTACCAAGGAATCAAACTTGGGTCTTCATGCATGCTAGGCAAGCACTCCACCACTAGGCCAAACTCCCAGCCTCCTTTGTATTTTTTGAGTTGATCCATCTGTTGCTAGCTTTATAAGATAAATATAAACAGCACAATTATTATAAAACATAGTTTGCAACTTCCCACTATATAATTTATTCACATAGTTCTTAAAAACTTCGTATTCCTTTCTATGTAGTTTCACGTGAAAAACAGTGAATACTTTCATAGCTTAGTTAAAACATACATGGAAAAGCTTGGTTGGTATACCAACAGCTGGCTTAATTAAAAAAAAGTTTCCATAAATTTAATGCAATTCCCAGCATTAATTTCTGAACTATATATAATATTTAAAGTGTAGTTGTGAAAAGGCTAAAAAAAAACAAAAAAGATTTGTTCTTGCTTTTTTCTTTTGAAGATTTATCCAGATGATTACATCAGATCAAAAAAGTTAGAAAAGTTGTGGCAGCTATGGCCTTGGTTTAGTCACTGTCAGAGTTGCTGGCCCTCCTCATCGGGACAGAGTCCCGAACTAAGGACAGCAATTTGTCTTTAATGGGTTTCCGGGGGTTTTCCTCTAGGTCTGTCTTGATTGCTCCAGACTCAGACAGTTTCCACTCCAGCTCATCTCTTGTCAGGTTCATGCCACCGAACACCAGAGGACCAATAAACTGTGCCTTGATGTCACCTTCAAGGTAAACGAATATAGTGGGAAAATTCCTATCAGGGTAATTGGGTATACAGGTTGTTGAAATGGCCTTGATAAACTTGACATCAGGAAACTTCCTAGAAAGCTCACTGAAGTGTTGATTTATGAGGGCACACAGGGGAATCCCTTGTTTGTAAAGGTGCAAGACTACCCATAAGTCTTTACCAGCTTTGGTAACTTCTTGAACATAATCCTTTCCTGAGATCTCCAAAACTTCTCCGAACTTATTCTTCAGTTGAGTTGCTTTCCACTCAGCCAGTCTTCGCTGCTTGTATAGTTCAATAGCCCGTTCATCTTCGTCATTAAATTCATCCTCATTTTCTTCCAGCTCTTCCAAGGTCATATCTTCATATGTTTTCACCACTGACTGCTGGAGGATTTGCTCTTCCTCCTCTTCTGCCTCCTTCTCCAACTCTTTTAGACTTTCCTTCGAGGGCAAGATGCCCTTTTTGCGTAAGATGTCATTCCACTCTATGTCTGCATTGGGGTCCTGCATCTCGTCTTCACTCGCTCAGGTCAGCCCCGGCAGCCCAGCAGGAATACTTTTAAAAATAATAACTGTAACTAATTTTAGTTACAAAAAATACACACAAAAAAGTTTATCTGAGGAACTGGAGAGACATGACTCAAGTGCTAGAACACCAGCTGTGAGAAAAACAAAAAAGCCAACAGCTAGAGACCCTGCGTTCAAACCCCAGTTTTTGCATGTATGCATGCATGCATGTGTGTGCACACTCATGCATACACACAACACACACAGACAATTCATCTGAAAGGGCAATATAGAAAGTATACATACACCATTACAAACTCATTCTCATTTCATTATACTGGCTAACAGGTGCAGCAGAAGACAATGGGGTAGATCAGATAACCCTACTGTACTGAGCCATAGTAAGTAGGTGCTCTAGATTAAGACAGATCACCTAATAACATCCTAACCTCATTCTTTTTTTTCCCGTTCATATAATTTATTGCAGTTAGCACACCGTTTAAAAATTCACCAACACACCAATAGTACAAAACTAAACAGCATTATAAGTTATTCCCCCTCAGGAAAATAAAACATACTATGATTGTCAAGGTTAGATGTCAGTCTAAGTTTTTGAATAAAGGAAGAATGTGAACCTAAGTACAGGAAAAGCAATCACTCACAAGGACCGTGAAAGAAAATCCCAAAGAAAGTCTGCTTTCTCACAGACATTGACTGTCTTCTCTAAATTAATAAAAATTATTTTAACATAAACTGCATTAAAAAAACCTAGAAACTCTTCAAGTAACTAAAGATAATGCTCCAAGGCCATTTTCACAGCTTTGTTGTTGTTTGCTTTAAATGCTAACCTCATCCTTTACTGATAGATTTTATCTACCTTTTCAGAACCTTTTACTCATCACCTGCTGAACAGTAATATCCAATGTACCAGATGGTTCCTCAGATGGTTCCAGCAGCCAGCTACTGCCTTCAGTAAGAGAGCTAGGGGCAGCAACAAGTCACTGGCTGTCATTTACATTTGCCATCTGACTGTCAAACAGGTTTTCAGGACCTGATATTAGAAAGTAGAAGATAATTTGTACTCTCTCCCCTGAAGTAACTCCAACAGAGCTGATGATGAAAGAGTCACCTACCCACTTCTTTCCTGCCATCTTAACACAAGAGGCCCACACACTTCAGACTCCATGAATCAACACAATGATCAGCTCTGCTGTCATATGGATAATCCTTAGTTCTTCCTAGAAATGAAGAAAGGTCACAAAGCACATAATTCTTTGTAGAAATAGACTTGTCTTAATATATTAAACTAGAAGCCTGCTTAAGTTATTGCTACTATAAGCTTCAAAAACTTTCAGGATGGTCCAAAGAATTGCTACAGCTTAGAGAAAACCTGTCATGAGAAATTTGCCTCAACTATGTTCATTGTGGCACTATTTACCATGGCTAAGATATGTAACCAACACAGATGCCCCTCAGTAGATGATTGGATCAAGAAGATGTGGTATTTATACACAATGGGATTCTATGAAGCCATCAGAAAGAAATGATATCGCCCCATTTGTAAGGAAATGGAAAGACTTGGAAAAAAATAATTTTAAGTGAAGTAAGCCAGACCCAAAGGAACATAGGCTTAATGGTTTCCCTTATTTGTCATAATTAGTACACATCTAGGAGTCTCCTAGCAGAGGATTACAGTAGCTCAAAACCTAGATACATTAGGTTATGTAAGGTGAGACTAAATGAAAGCAACTCTAGGATATGGAAACAAGAGCTTTATCTTGTGTGATTGTTCTTCTTAATGTTCTATATTATTTCTCTTCTCTTTTGTGGCCCTTATGGTTAATCTCATATTGTTACTGTACATGAGTTTGTTATCTGGTATATTGTATATACATTTATTTGTTTATTTGAAATGGGCAAGGGAAGGAGGAAAACAAGATGATTGGGAGGGGTGGGGGAAGGGAAATGGGGACAAAAACATGAAAAGGGGTATCAATGTGTGAGAAGTAATGCACCTTCTATCTGGCAAATATAAATGTAACCCCTCTATATATTATCCCAACAATAAAAAAAGAAATTTGTGCCTATCTTAGTTACATACTCAATTAAAAATAAAATATGGAAAGAGCAAAAAACTAGCACGATTGAGCATGGGTCCATTTCCCCATGGTGGGCTGCAGAAGGGGCTGCCCTCAGAAGCAGCCTCGCTGATGAGTGAAAGATGAGGGAGTATAATGATGACACACCATCACTGACTTCTTTCAATTAATAACTGAAACAAATAGGGCTGCTGGACCACTGAGAATATCACTATTCATGATGTTCAAGTCTCTTAACATCCAGAGACATAATGTGGACACATTACTCACATACTATACTTTCCCTATACTTTAAATAATCCTTAAATTATTACTTATAATACCTAATATATAATATAATATCATTACTACAAGCGGTATAATGCCAAACACAATATACTTATATATTGTGTCACCTAGGATATAATAAAAACAAACCTATACATGTTCAGTATAGATACAATGTTTTCCAAATAAGTTAAAAAATTGGTTGAGTCAAGGGTGAGGGATGTAGCTTAGTAACAGAACATTTGCATAGCATGTGCAAGACCTGGGTCAATCCCCAGCATGCACGCACGCGTGCGTGCGCGCACACACACACGCTCACACACACACACACACACACACACACGGTAGAATCTGTAAATGCAGAACTCACAAAGAGCCAGCTGTTTCCCTGTGTACTGCCTTGTGTTAGAACTTGGGGCATGGTGGGAAAATCAGATAATAGATGCTCTGAACTTATGGAGCTTATTCTGTAATATGCTTCTCTTACGTAGAAGTATAAACACTAAGGCTAAACATGTTAGATATTTAATCTACAGAAGACAGCCTATCATGGAACTCCAAAAGAGCATCGAAGCTAGTCTAATAACTAACTGGCTGGAAAACAGAAATAATTTTCCCTCTTGAGAATCCATTTTCCCAGGGGTTAAAATACTCCTTCACTCATAGGAATAAGAACACTCCAGTGATCTAGCATACAAAGGTAAGGCACCGATAATCCCTAGATTCAGAATCCAGGATTAGGCTTTTAAACTCAACTAGGAGACACTGGGACAGGACACAGTGATGTGCAGGAAATATCCAGAACACAACATGGGTGATGTATTGGCAGGCAGGAAGAAAATCTTAACAGAATACAGTTTTGTTAAACAAGGCATTGCTAGGATCATGAAACATGAGCCAAAAATAAGATCACAAATGTTCTAGTTCTCATAGAGACTATTCTTAGAAATGAAAAAGCTAAACACACAAAAAAGTCCAAGTTTTCAAATCTATTCAAATATTCAGGGTTTTCTCAGAGCCAGGATGATACACTGAGCCAATAATCAAATGGTCTGAATTTTATTTCTAGCTCAGCCACAAGCTGTAGGAGCTTGGGCAGTGCAGCCTAATATCTTTGGGGCAGAGCTGGGAGAATAGGAAGGAAGGAAGTGTGGTGTGGTAAGGGGTGCTAGAATGACAATGTTAACAACTGAACAACTCAGTTCACATTTCAACTATGCACATGTTCCTAAAAACTAGAAACAGTGCATCAGTGGCTCACACCTGTAATCCTGGCTACTCAGGAGGCCGAGATCTGAGGATAATGGTTCAAAGTCAGCCAAAGCAAGAAAGTTTGTAAGACTCACCTCCAGTTAATCAGCAAAAAGCTGAATTCGAGCTATGGTTCAAGTGGTAGAACACTGGCACTGAGAAAAACAGCTCAGGGAAAGCACCTAAGCCCTGAGTACAAGTCTCAGATCTGGCATAAAAGAATCACACAGGCCAGGAGTTTGGCCTAGTGATAGAGTGCTTGCCTAAAATGAACAAAGACCTGGGTTCAATTCCTTGGTACATATACATAGAAAAAGCCAGAAGTGGTGCTATGGCTCAAGTGGTAGAGCCTTGAGAAAGCCCAAGAATAGTGCTCAGGCCCTGAGCACTGCCAGGACTGGCAAAAAAAAAAAAAAAAACAAACAAGAACCTAACAAGCTTCTAGTTCCCAATCCTGTGTTACAGTAGCAACCCATTCTCCAGACATCCCAATAAGCTGGACATTCACTGGAAGTAAGCAATGGAGATTCCAGATGTGGTACCACCTCTGCAATCAAAAGATCTATGTATTTGACCTCAAAGAGAAACTTGCATACACTATCATTCAACTTCTATTTACTAAAAATCTGCTTCCTTAGTTCACTAAGGAAGCAAGTCAAATTTGGGAAATGTTATATAGAGACAGACAAGGACAATAGCAAGAAGGAACAAGGGAATATAGTTTCCATAGAACAAACAATAACACTAAAAAAATCAAATAAACACACAATGGTGCTAAGTTTAGAAACATGGACCCTTGGAAATAGGGGAAAAAAGTCCATGTATTTGAATAGGCCTGTGGATAGTAAATACCACATTGGTTAAATCAATGTGAGTCATGATATAGCATAATCTCTTGTTAATGACACCGTATCATACTATATAGACTTAAAAAGGCCAAGAAACACTTTAGAATGCAGAAAAAATACTTAGCATTTAACAAAGTAGGATTAGTCCATAAGAAATTCATGTCCATGTAACAATTCATTTCTATCTTGCCTCCAAAATGAGCTATATTTCAAATTTTTAACCATTTAATTTTTACATCCTAGTACCATTTCAAAGTAAAGAATGTGAGGAAGAGACAGACTCCAGCTGCCAGGTGACTGAGCAGCCAGAATCAGAAAGACTCAGCTCACTCACTGGGTATGGAAGATTCATTCCCTCTCTCTCTCACTCTCTCAGCCATAACCATACTGGTCTTCAGATCTTTGAGTATACCAAGTTCTTCCTAGACCTGGTCTCAGGAATATGCTGTTCTCTCTTAGCAAAATTCTATGAATCTTCAAGCATCAGTTAAAATAACTGAGCAAATCCTTCAGAATACCCCATATAAAAAGACCTCTGCCAGTTTTTCTCTTCTCATTATGTCATTCCTTCTTGGTAGTTAGCATGTACATAATTATGCATTGTTTAGTGGTCATTTTCTATATTTGTCAATACTGTTTTGGTTTTGAGATACTAGGGGACTGAATTCAGGGCTTCTCAATTATGAGACAAGTACTCTGCCACTTGAGCTATATACATGCCCATTTTTTTGTTTTTTTTTAATTTTTTTATTGTAATTAGTAAAAGGGTTACATGATATTTGCCAGATAGAAGGTGCATTAATTCACATACATTGATACCCTTTCACATGTCTTGGTCCCCATTACCCTTCCCCCACTCCCCATCTTGGTTTTCCCCCCTTCCCTATCCAATTTCAAATAACCAAATACAAATATATCCAATATATCAGATAACAAAGTGAGATACTGTAACAATATGAGATAACCAAGGGACAGCAAAAGAGATGAGAGATAACATAGTACATTAAGGACAACAATCATTCATTATATGGCTTTTGTTTCAATATCCTAGAGGTCCTTTCAATTAGCTTCATACTATATACATGCCAGTTTTATTTGCTTTTCATTTGTTTTTTAGATAGGGTCTCAAGCTAACTTTGCTTGGGCTAGCCTCAAATCATGATCCTCCAAGAAACCAGGGTTAAAGGCACATATCACTTTCCCATACACTCACTCACTCACTTTATTCATTGTTGCCAGTCCTGGGGCTTTAACTCAGGGTTTGGGCACTGTCCCTGAGCTTCTTTTGCTCAAGGCTAGCACTCCACCACTTGAGCCACAGCTCTACTTCCAGCATTTTCTGCTAATATGGTACTAAGGAATCGAACCCCAGGCTTCATACATGTTAGGTAAACACTCTATCACTAAGCCACATTCCCAGCCCAAGGCATTCTTTCATTGATATTATTTTCTAAACTATAGAAACACATTATATTAGATAGTATAAGATATGTAGAGATGATTTAAAGTGTATGGAAGAAGCTGGGAATGTGGCTTAGTGGTAGAATGCTTGCCTAGCATGCCTGAAGCCCTGAGTTCAATTCCTCAGTACCACATAAACAGAAAAACCCAGAAGTGGTGCTGTGACTCAAAGTGGTAGAGTGCTAGTCTGGAATAAAAGAACTCAGGGAAAGTACACAGACTCTGAGTTCAAGCCCCATGACTCACAAAAAGAAAAAAGAAACATAACAGAATATGTGTAAAGTTCACTGTAGATATAACTTTCTTTTTGGCAGGGGAGGGGGAAGGGATTGAGGGGGTGCTGGTCTATGGGGCTTGAACTCACGGCCTGGGCTCTGTCACTGAGCATTGTTTTTTTTTTGCTCAAGGCTACTGCTCTGCTTCTTGAGCCACAGTTCTATTTCCCACTTTTTTTGTAGTTTAGTTGAAATACCGGTTTCACAGACTTTCCTGTCCAGGCTGGCTTCAAACCTAATTAGCTAGGATTGCAAGCATGAGCCACCAGTGCCTAGCCAGACACAACGTAAAAATATATATATTTCTGATCCATGGTTAGGTGAATCCATAGATATAGAAGTCTCAGACATTAAAGCCTAAGTTAAATGTTTTGCAGATTTTTTTTATTATTATTACTAGGGCTTAAACTCAGGACCTCTGGCTAGACTGGCACTCTAGTGGGAGTCCCATTTGTGCTGCCTTTTTTTGAGAAAGGGTCTCTGAGACCTTTCTGCCAGAACTGAAATCAACCCATGATCTTTCAACCTCCCAAGTAGCTAGAATTATAGGTATGACCCACCAATGCATAGCTTAGTTCTTAATCTAGATTTAGTTCCTCCAAGTACCCATAATAATTCTCCAGAAACATCACAGCTATTTAAAAAATGTTTAAGCACAAATATTTATTTAAGCACAAATATTTAACCATCCAACTAGTAAGGCACCAGAAACTTTGTAGAGATAATTATAAGAAATCTGCAACAGGCCTGAGAGTTTGGCTTAGTGGAAGAGTGCTTGCATAGCATGTACAAAGACACAGGTTCGATTCCCTGGTACTACATATATTGAAAAGGTTAGAGGTGACTCAAGTGGCAGAATTCTAGCCTTGAGAAAGCCCAAGGACAGTGTTGGGCCCTAAGTTCAAGGCCCTGGACTGGCAAAAAAGAAAGGAAGGAAGGCAGGCAGGCAGGCAAGCAAGCTGCAACAAAAATTGAGTACATACCAAACCTCTTGGACTCTCAATCTTCACAATGACCCTAAGAGGCAGATATTGATATCCTATTTTTTAGTGAAAACATTAAGATCCCATGAGATTTATTTGCCCATGATTACCACTGAAGTCTGAACCCAGGCCCGACACCTAGGATTTGTGTTCACCAATTTCCTCAAACAAGTTAAAATTTCCATGAACATAAATCAACAGCTAAACATTGGTGTGGTTTATGCCTGTAATCCTCACTACTCAGGGGGACCTGAAGATTGGGGTTAGAAGCCAGCCTAGACAGATAAATCTTATTAACCAGAAAAAAAATTTAAAAAAAAAAAGCTGGAACTGGTAATGTGGTTCAAATGGCAGAGCACCAGCCCTGCTCAAAAAAGCCAAGTAAGAGCTTAAGGCCTTGGTTCAAATTCCAGTACAGGAATTTAAAAAGAAGAAAAAAGGAGGAGGAGGAGGAGGAGGAGGAGGAGGAAGGAGGAAGGGAGGGAGGGGAGGAGGAGGAAGAGGAAGGGGAGGAGGAAGAGAAAGGGGAAGGGGAAGGGGAAGAAGAAGGAGGAGGAGGAGGAGGAGGAGGAGGAAGAAGAAGAGGAAGAAGAGGAGGAAGAGGAGGAAGAAAAGGAGGGGGAGGAGGAGGGGGAGGAGGGGGAGAAGGAGGAGAAGGAGGAGAAGGAGGAGGAGGAGGAGGAGGAGGAGGCAGCGGTGGTGGCGGCTGCATCGGCAGCAGCAGCAGCAGCACACAACACCATCACTTACACTTCTTACATTTCTGTCAATCTTGACTCATTCTTGTTCTTGCCACCCCCGCCCAAGCTTGTCATCCAACCCTGCCAAGGGATAAAACCAAATGTATGCATGCCTCATCTGTCTTCTGTTTTTGTACATGTTCCTTGGAGTTGACTGTATTTACCAGAATCACCTGACTAACAAAAAGGACCTGTGACAGATCAACAAGTTTATTAAGAAATCATACAACTCATACTTACACCATCTTACACCATACTTCAAAGATTTCAAAACATTTTCATCTACAGTTTCTCTTTAAAGTCTCATGATAAGGCAAATTTTATGTGATAGGGAAATTTAAGTTTAGAAAGGCCTATTAAAGCTAGGCACCAGTGATTCATGCTCGTAATCCTAGCTATACAAGAGACTGAGGCCTAAGGGTCTAAGTTCAAAGTCAGTTCAGGCATGAGATAATGTGAAAAACTCTTACCTCTATTTAAGACAGAAGTAGAAATGTGGCTCAAGCATTGAGCAAAATAGCTAAAGGACAGTACCCAGTGCCCAAGCCCTGAGTCTGAACTCTACTACTGTCGTAGAATAAAACAAAACAAAAACGGAACAATAAAAACTGAGCCTGGCGAGGTGGCTCATGCTTATAATCCTAGCTGCTCAAGAGGCTGAGATCTGAGGATCATACTTCAAAGCCAGCCTGGGGAATAAAAGGACCTGAGACTCTTATCTCCCATTAACCCCTAGAAAGCAGGAAGTGGGGCTTGGCTCAAGGGTAGGGTTGTAGCCTTGAGCTGAAGAGTTCAGGGACAGTACCCACGCCAAGTTCAAGTTCTATGACCCACAAAAAAAGAAAAAAAAGAAAGAAAGAGAAAAAGAAAAGAAAGAAAGAAAAAAGAGCTCAATGATGACCTCAATGTCTCACTAAGATCTCAGGTCTTATAGCCTCACCTTGTTCCTAAAGCAAATGCATCGATTTACAAAAATCTCATGAATCACTTCCAAATGCAACATCATACTGGAACATTTGGATTTTTTTTTTTTGCCAGTCGTGGGGCTTGAACTCAGGGCCTGAGCCCTGTCCTTGGACATTTCTCAAGGATAGATCTCTACCACTTGAGCCACAGCACCACTTCCAGCTCTTTTTCTATGTATGTGATACCGAGGAATCGAACCAGGTCTTCGTGCATGCTAAGGCAAGCACTCTACCACTAGGCCAAAGTCACAGCCCAACATCTGGATTTTTATTATCAGCTCTCAACCAGTGAGCAGGTCATCAAGCCTCATCAGTAAACATAAGGATATGACCAATTAACAAAACTAACAGTTCAAGCTGTTAAACATATCATCAGCCAATTGTGCTGGATTTTAAAGAGAAATCTGTTCATAGGCTTCCAGTAGTCCGGAAGTCTCAGAACCTTTATCATCTCAAGCCTGCCTTGACCTTGAACTTTCTTGCTGGGCATATATCCCTAGAGCCCAAAGCAGCAGGTAGCTTCTGAGATCAGGCGCGTTCAGGGTGGTATGGCCGTAGACGCCTCACACTAGCAGGTAGCCTCTGAAAAAGGTCAGATCTTCTGGTTCCCACTGTCCCCTCTGGTTTCTTAAGCTCCCACCTCCTATCTAACAGGTCATAAAATACTTTTTACCAATAACTCTTAATGACAAATATCCCACTTACACTTAAGAGTGATCTTGATTTAATTACCTATGTTTTTTATGGAAACACTAATCATTCTCATTAATTACTTCTCTCTAAAATAAAGTTTCAACTGTCTATTCCCTGAGCAGTTCTTGGAGTTCCTACTTTAGTACTTTATGGACTTCCCTAGGATTTTTCTCCACCATTTTTTTCTTTCCTCACTTATGAGGCCTTCCCAGAGCACTGCACTGAAGTGGTTGTGTCTTCTTGCAAGATCCCAGTGATCTCTGAACACCAGAAATTAGGGCCTCAGTTCACATGTGTACAGACCTGGTCTATACTCTGCATACAGTGGACAGCTCTGAAATGCATATATGAGTGACTCTACATAATCATTACATTTAACAAGATACTTAGATAAAAATTTTCATTTGTTCCTCCAAACAACTTTAAGAACCTGCTTTTCTAGTTTAAAAAAATGAATCAAGAAGGTCAGAGAAGTAATAATCCATGATCACACAGGCTAAGATCTTGTATTTTTTATTTTTTATTTTTAGTCGTGGGGCTTGAACTCAAGGGCCTGAGCACTATCCTTGGGCTTTTCTCAAGGCTAGCACTCACTCTGCCACTTGAGTCACTTCACCACTCTCAGCTTTTTCTATGTATGTGGAACCAAGGTATGGAACCCGGGTCGTTGTGCATGCTAGGCAAGCACTCTACCACTAGGCCAAACTCCCGGCCCCATATCTTGTATTTTCTATACAATATATTGATAGCTTGAACAGCAAATGGCATATAAACATTTGACTTGAAATACCTTGACTGAGAAGTATTAAAGTAAATTAAAATGTTCCTTACTGCCAAGCATCAGGGGCTCACACCTATAATCCTAGATACTCAGGAGGCTGATATGAGAATAGTGATTTAAAGCCAGCCCAGGCAGGAAAGTCCACTCTTATCCAATTAACCAACAAAAGGCCAGAAGTGCAGCTGTGGCTCAAGTGGTAGAGAGAGCACTAGCCTTAAGCAAAAAAGCTTAGGGATAATGTCCAGGCCCTGAGGTCAAGCCTTAGGATCACTGGTGGATGTGCACACACACATGCACTCACTCGCTGGCACGTACGCACTACACATGCACACACACACACAAATTTTCTCCCTAGTTTCATTTCTTGTGGTTCTTCAGGGTGATCTCACGTTAAGCTAAACTTTCAAACTGGCATATATGCAATGTATACTTATTGTTTCTTAAGAACATAAGGAAGAATAAAACTCTTAAAAGCAAACAGATGAGGGATAGTATAAGCCTTAGAAACAAAAAAGGAGTTCTATTTCTTGTGGTTCGTCAGGGTGATCTCATGTTGAGCCAGACTTTCAAACTGGCATATATGCAATGTCATAGTTTGTTTTGTTTTATTTTTGCCAGTCCTGGGTGTTGAGTTCACGGCCTGAGCACTGTCCTTGGGCTTTCTCAAGGCTAGAGATATGCCACTTGAGCCTCAGCACCACTTCCAGCTTTTTCTAAGCATGTGGTACCAAGGAATCAAACCCGGGTCTTCGCGCATGGTAGGCGAGCACTTTACCATTAGGCCAAACTCCTGGCCCACATTTTTTTAAGAACACAAGGAAAAATAAAAACTCTCAGAAACAAACACATGGGACTGTGGTTTTTTTTGTTTTGCCCCAGGACTAGCAAAACAAAACAACAAAAAAAAAACCACATGAGGGACAGTATAAGCCCTACAAACAAGAAAGATGACAATAAACCATGGCGATTAATCAGATATAAGTATATATAAAGCAAGCAAACTATTTTCAAACTCATCAGCAGCCTAAATGAAGGAAAAGCTAGCAGGGAGAGTTTTGGAATAATACTTTAGAAAAGAAAAAAGAAATATGTTTACTGCTAGATATCTGTTGACTCTCTTTAGAAGTATCCAAGCTAGTAGCTTTTATAAACATTATATTTTTCAGCTAACAAGGAATGATAAAGTACTACCCAGAAAAAAAAGGGACAAATGTTTTTCATAGGAGAAAAGAAATAGTCCTGCTATCTTTTAAGAACACTTGGATTTCACTGAAGCAAGCTCTGGAGGTGGTAACAAATCACCCCCAGATGTGAAATCTATGCTGTGTTCAAGTTCTATTGAGAAACTGAATAGCCACAATTTGCTTCTAAATTTGGAATCAACCAATAAACATCTGTGATCATAACCTCTGGCCTCCCATACTTCCAATAAATCACAGAAATTTTTAAAAAATTCAAAGCTAGTCTAAAACTTCTCAAGTTGTAGTTGAGGAACTGAGAGCCAGACACTGAAACAAAATAGAAAACAACATGTTTACAGAAAACTTTCTCACTAGAACTCCACAGATTCTGAATGGAAGGATTTGGTTTTTACTGTGGTTTCCTGAGACTGGGTTGGGGGTAGGGAAGGAAAAATAACCTCAGTCTTTAAATAAACCCACATGTCCAGCATTCTCTTAACAACCTTGTAGATATAAAGGGTCTCTCATGATGACTCATTCAACCTCACTAGCTCAAAGCCACATATTAGACCAACTTTGACTGTAGTCACTATTACACCAAAAAAAGCTGCTGTAGAACTAACTGAAATTGATCAGCTTGTTCTTCAAGCACCATTACTCCTGAAACCCACCCACAGACAGATCATGAAACCACAAAGTGGGAAGAACAAGTTTCTAAAATGAGAAGCAAATAGAAATTCTGGTTAGGAAGGCAGAAAAGGGAACTGA
Source organism: Megascapheus bottae (assembly GCF_031878675.1). Taxonomy (NCBI): domain Eukaryota; kingdom Metazoa; phylum Chordata; class Mammalia; order Rodentia; family Geomyidae; genus Megascapheus; species Megascapheus bottae. The sequence continues at coordinate 18,835,763 of NC_143514.1, forward strand.
AAAGTTAATAGAAATTTACAAATGCATAGCCACTTCATGGCATTAAAAAAAATCTATCTCTGGTTATATAGCACTTTCTAGTCCTAATTATATGTCACATTTAATGGTTTTATCTGTTTTAATCTTAGTTCCTAATCTTATAAAACATCCCAAAATTCATTTCTTGGCCTTAAAAGTGCAATTCATGTTCTCTAACTTGGGGCTAGAGACTGATAGGAAGGGAAGAAGGAGAGGAAACATCTCTTGCTACACTCTTAGCACTCCCAACTAAGTAAGCATTGCCTGGCATGTGATGATCACACAAGGGTAAGCAGGCAGGAGGAAAGTTGGGGAGGACAACCTGTGCAGTCACCCACCAAGAGTTTGATGCCTTTTGGCAGGGGCTGATAGAAAACAGGCAGAGTACAGAAGGAACTATTAACAGCCTCTGTGAGCCTGACATGAAAGAACAGATCAGAACAGCAAGGTGGAGCATCTGTTATTATCACTCTTACAGAAAGAAGACAACTATTACAAACTGACCAGAAAAATAAGCCTTCTTCCAATTATTTCCATAAACAGATAAAACTAATTAGGAATCACTATTTACAGAGCCAAGTATTTTAAGTCAGCAGGAAACTGTTATGCTGCATTCTCTTTAAGCCATTGGCCATACCTGACTAGCTTTTTTAACCTTCACTCCAACCAAACTTCAGATTTTGTAAAGACTAGCCTTTCCCTAGATAAATTAGACTTCATCAAATCTGCTACTAGTTTTCCCTAGAATCCCTGATACATCCATAGTTTTAATGTTCCCTTTGAGATGAAAGGTCTGATGGTCATTTTGTATAAATGGACTCTTCCTGAGAGCTTTGTCAATCAGAACCAAGAAGGACAGCCTCCAGAATGCCCAAGCCAAAAATGAATGGCAGAGAAGAGGACATAAACTAGACAGAGGAAGCAGGATACTAGGGAATGCAGAATGAAGAGAGGTTAAGAAACCGAGTAAATGAAGCAGTTACAGAGTTCTGGGGCAGTTAAAGGCACTGACCTTAAGATTTCCGGGTGTTACAAAGATTTGGTGATCCACAACAGGCTGAGAGCAGCAGCTTCCCGAAGCCACCAGCAGGCACATTTAGTCCTGTGAGCCCGGAATCAGCACTGCCAGTGTGGCAAACAAACACACACATTCTTCTCAGAGGCTGCTCCCACAACAGCCTCTGTACTGGGGCCTGTTTATTTTAGAAAGCAGATGCTTTGATGTTGTGGTAGAAGTTGAAAAGTTATGTGTAAAGAAGTAGTTAGTGACAGAAGCAGCAGGAGAGAAAATGAGCAATAGTTCCTGGCCCTGTTAATCATATGTTTTAAAAGTTTTAAGGAAATTGTCCAATGGGCCTGTCTATACACAGAGGAATAAGAAGTAAGGAAATTATGTCAGCTACCACTACAACTCTGGCCAAGGCATTTCAACTGTTTCTTGAACACAGTTTCACATCTGCCCTCAAAGGGGAGCTTAGTGGGGGAATGTTTTGAAGAAACCCAACTTAGCAACGAACATTAATAAAATCTTCTAGGCCTATTAGATTTCTCTTATGCATAAAGGTTTTACATGTTATGAGCATTTCAAGCACTTGAAGGAAAGAATCAATTAAAAATGTGGCCTGGAAACTGTATGGAGGTAAAAGCCAAAGGAAGACTATTGAGTCTAAGAAAATAGTATGTATGCATAAACCTTAATAACAAAAATAACAGATTACTGCTTATTGTGTACTAAATACCAGATACTTCCTAATGAGTTAACACATAATATATTTTATGTACACACTCATTTGCTTCTCATACCCATTTGTTTTACAGACTAGTATCTAAGACACAACAGACTGGATTTATTTTTTATATTTTATTTATCCAAGATAACACAGGCAGTAAATAATGTAGCAAAATTACAAATGTAAACAAGCTGGCTTCAAAGTTTCCCTATGTACTATTACTGCCATTCCATGGTATGGAACAAAATTAGGACACAACAGTTTTGATAAGATATGAGTGGTTATATTTCTCCTTGTTTTCTTGTCATTCTTTGTTTTCTGATTTTAGAAACGGCTAATTTTTTCACTTCCACTTACTTTTTTTTCTTCTATCTTTTTTTTTTTTTTTTTTCTGCCAGTCCTGGTGCTTGAACTCAGGGACTGAGCACTATCCTTGGACTTTCTCAAGGCTAGAGTCCTACTACCTGTACCACACCACCACTTCCAACTTTTTTCTATGTATGTGGTACCGAGGAATTGAACCCTGATCTTTGTGCATGATAGGCAAACACTCTACCACTAAACCAAACTCTTGACCCCCACTTCCACTTTTTTTTTTCTGTTGGTCCTAGAACTTAAACTCTGGGCCTGGGCATTGTCCCTGAGCTCTTCGGCTCAAGGATACCACCCTACCCCTTGAGCCACAGCACCACTTCCAGTTTTCTGGTGGCTAATTGGCAATAAGAGTCTCACAAACTTTAGTGCCCCAGATGGCTTTGAACCACGATCCTCAGATCTCAGCCTCCTAAGTAGCTAGGATTACAGGTGAGAGCCACCGCCAGGCTTCCGACTTCCACTTTCTTATGAGTCCATTATGCTATACTGTAACTATAATCTTTTCTAGGGCTAGGAGCAAGGCCTAGTGTAGAGTGCTTGCCTAGCATGCATGAAGCCCTGGGTTGGATTTCTCAGTACCACATACAAAAAAAGCCAGAAGTGATGCTGACAAAAAAAATCTTTTCTATGTTTATTCAAATCCTAGAACATTAATCATTATGACATCAATGTGAAAAATAATGTTGTCCACAATAAACGCAATACATTAAAAACTTTCTTTAAATAAAAAATTAATAGAAAGAATATAAAAGGAAATCTAGAAAGAAACAAGAAGGCTTGAGAAAGAGAATAACCTGTTGGGTTTCATGAAAGAAAAAGCTTTAGGTATAGCATTAGGGTGCAGACCTCCTAAAATCATACTGTAAAAGCACCTACCATGCTTTAATTTGATTTTGTTTTCTTAATAACGTTAGCTAAAGGTTGAAATGCTCTCATAAGCAACAGAAATAAGTCTGGGAGATTTGTTAAAAAACCTTTTGAGGCTGTTCATTCTCCAATTCCTTATTTATTTTGTAGCTTAACAACCCCACCTGTATCCCAGATCTGAGCTTTTGGAGACCATTCACATACATTGATCACAGGATTAATGTGGCTTGAAAAGAACAGCATCAAGTTAGACATGAAAAAGAACAAGAACTTCTGGTTTTTCTTGGGAATTAGATTCTGTCATATAATATAGGAAAATGCATAAATGGTACTTTATTTCCCTACTTGTACAAAAGTATACAATGTCTCTAATAAAATATTATTCCATCCAGCAGATAGTTTCATTTTTCAAAGCTGGGCAAGGTGGCTCCTACCTGTAATCCTAGCTACTCGGGAAGCTGAGATCTGAGGATTGTGGTTCAAAGCCAGCCTGGGCACTAAAGAACCTGAGACTCATCTCCAATTAATCATTAAAAAAAAAATGGGAAATGGGGCTGTGGCTCAAGGGGTAAGGCGGTAACCTTGAGCTGAAGAGCTCAGGGAGAGTGCCCAGGCCCAGAGTTCAAGCCCCATAGCCCACAAAAAAAAAGATCTAAAAGCACTAGATCTCTTCAGTACAGTTGATGAAAGATTATTATTGCTTCTAAAAATACAGAACTGAAAAATAAATTGCTAATAATTCTTGAGTAATAAAGCAAAACCTTTAAGAGCTACTACAATCATTTCTGTGATAGCTATTAACCAAAGCAGCACTCTTTTTTTTTCATATTGGTATACAAATAACAAAAAAGGATGAGATCTCTGAAAAAGAGACTACAAACGAGTGATGATTACCCCTCAAAAACCAGTGATTTTAAATAAGGTTACTGAAAGAAGACCAAAGAAAAAAGCTAAAACAAAACAAAACAACCAGAAACAGTAATTAGAAAGAAACAGGAGGGCCGGGAGTTTGGCCTAGTGGTTAAAGTGCTTGCCTAGCATGCATGAGGACCCGGGTTCGATTCCTCGGTACCACATACATAGAAAAAAGCCAGAAGTGGTGCTGAGGCTCAAGTGGTAGAGCTCTAGCCTTGAGAAAGTCCAAGGACAGTGCTCAGGCCCTGAGCTCAAGCCCAGGACCGGCAAAAAAAAAAGAAACAGGAAAATTCTTTTACATATGGGCTTGGAAAAATGAGTAGTTTCAGATTTCCCCCGAAGCCTGTTTTCTCAACCTGTTCTTCTGAAATCAATACATTACAAATGACATTTCATTTGAAATAACCAGGAAGACTCTGAGCAACGGAACAAATCCAGAAGGAGCTGCAGATTTAGAACATAAATCAACTAGCAAGATAAGAACCTAAAACATGCAGTAAGAACACTGGGCCTGGCTGACTCAAGGAAGATGTGGTCCTGACATAAACTAAGCACCCCTGTGAAAAGGAAGTGTGAACATTTTTTTTCCTCAATAAACAGGAGGACTTTGCAGTACTCACTCCACCCCAACTGTACCCACTCTACTCACTCCACCCTTTAGTGTTGGATTAGTTACCTTTATCCAGATTGCATTAGCACAACTTGCTTTGATTATTCCTGTCAACTTCAAGTAGCTTGCACCTCCAGAAGACAGAAAGATCCAGAAAGGGAAATCCAAGAGAATACCCAAGTTTGGCTGATACTACAAAGGAATGTGGTCACACCAGAACACTGCAGGTACAGAATATTAACCAAGAGGATTTGGGATGTCCCTTGGTGGTACAGCACTTGGCCCTCTGTGCACAAGGCCTTTGGTTCAATCTCCAGCACCATAAGGTAACAACCAAACATCTTCTCAGAACATTAACCATACAACCGTACCTCTATGTGCAATTTTATTTGAAAGAATAGAAGATATAAGGTAGAAAACACATGAAATTGCAAATGGACTTCTTGTACATGTGTTGCAACAATTGGGGGTGGGGAGAACTGAGGAAGATGCCCTAGTTATACTGAAGCAAGGAGCCAAGACTTTTCTAACAATTTTCTCAACCCAGAAGTGTGCCGAAGGTTGAACTGCTTGTCCCCAAGACAGAACTGTCACAATGTTGAAAGTCTTCTGACCTAAAGCAAAATATCTGCAATGTGCTCCTCAACTATTGAAAATTTTGTCCTAACAGGATGTAGATGTCCAGGTCAGAGTTGGGATACCAGGACAGAAGGTCAATTTTGAAGGAATAAAATAGATCATATAAATAATATTGTGTCTGCTGGACACACATAGAAGCCAAGAGGAGGGTACTGGGTTGTTTTTGTTTCTGAGAGAAAGACTTATTTTGGATGGACTGGCAAGAAAGTAGAGGCTCGCTGAAATTCATCTCTTGGATGGGCATGTGGCTGAGGAATTTAAGTGGCCTAGGTTGGGGGGGAGGAGGGAGAGAGTTGATTGGTTATGATCCAGAATCTTGGTGAAACAGTTCAAACCCAGTACACCTTTCCAGGTGGAACTTGGGTGGGTATTTTTTTTTCCTGCAACTGCTGAGGGTACCTGATTTCTAATCTAGTACAAGGGGCTCATTTCTGTTCCTCATGTTCTGGTCATCGGATTTTTGGTTCTGAGAGCCTCTCAAGGTCATTTTAGGTGGGGTGTTAAGGGTTCTGTGTCTGTATCCCTCAAAAACACCTTGAACATTTGTGTGTGGGGGGAGAGGGGGAGTTGCTTTATGGTTCGGTTCCAAAGTCATCTCATTTCCTTTAACTATTAAAATGCACCCACCATGGCCTAATCACTGCTTTGGGATTTCAGAACAACCACTTCACCACCCCGAAAAGTACTGACCCAGAGAGGGCATGCCTCTGCTTCTGCGCAGCCCCAACTTCTTCTGCAAGCACTTAAGAGATAATTAGTCCTCCAGCTTCCTGGTAGGTAATAGCGTTCGTGTATCTGATTGTTTATACAGTCGGAAAACAATAACGCTTAATAGATTTTTAACAACAACAACAACAACAACAAAAAGAAGAAAAAGAAGAAGAGAGGAAGAAAAAGAACGCCGTGAAAGTCTAAGATTGCCTCCCCTGTGACGAAACACAGCCCTGCGGGCCTCAGCGTCTCCCGCCGCCCGGGGCCCACTCCTCGCGCCTGCCCGCCGCCGTTTCGGGCCGGGCCCGGGAGTTTCCACCGGGCGGAGACGCGAGGCGTGCGGCGCGGGGCAGGAAGAGGGGCCACTGCGCGGGCGCGGCGGTCGGCCGCGAGGAGGCGAGGGGTGGTTCCGCCCAGCCCCGGCGACGCCCGGGGGGGGGGGGGGCCCTGCGCTTGCTCACCTGGTGCGTGTTGTTGGCCAGCTTAGCGACGAAGTCCCGGACCTGGCCGCAGTCCTCATCCTCTTTGGGCGCGCTGCGGCGCCAACGGCCGCCGCGGGGGATCGGGCCCCCGGCCGCGGCGGCGCGCAGCCCCCAGCTCACCCCGACGGGGCCAGACCAGCGAAGCGGTAGCGAAGCGGGTGGCGGGGGTGCGTCCAGCCGGTCCTCGCCGAGAGTCGCGGGCGCCTGCAGCTGCAGGAGGAGGAGGAGGGGGAGGAGGCCGAGGGGCCCGCGCGAGAAGCCGTCCGCAGCTCCCCGGGGCCGCTCCATCGCCGCCGAATGCCGACGCCGCTGACACCTGTCACCCGGCGCGCCCGCCCACCCCCGCCGGCGCTGCGCCACACCCCCGAGCTCGAAGCCCGGCGCTCCTTGGATACGCGCAGTCGGGCCTCTGCGCCCCCATTGGTTGGCCGCCTGTCCTTCTTCCAGAGCCCACTTCTCATTGGCTAGCGTCGCCTCCGGCTTCGGGGGTCCCTGGATTCGGATGCCAAGATGCGGGACTGATTGGCTGGAACGTGGCAGAAACGGCTGAGGTCATTCCCCACCCTCGTCCGGCGTCTCCGGGGCCCGGCTCCCAGAGTTCGCCGGAGGGCTTTCCCACCTTCCCGCGAATCCCTCTGCTTGGTAGCGCCTCGACCCCTCGCTGGCCTTTCTGGACCCCACAAGTTAGGACTGGTTACTCCCCTCCTTTCCCCCAGAAACACGCCTAACATTCCTTCGGTTGAGGCAGCGCCTGGGATATCTCAGGGAATCCCTGCACTCGCTCTGCTGGAAAAGGGGGGATTCGTTATGAACTGGTGCTTCACGTTTTTAACCCCCTGCTCCCTGGAGCGCCCATTGTCCGCCGAAACAGCCGCCTGGCTGCCAAGGTGAATGCGAAAAAAAAAATATATATATATATAATATATATATCTTACGGAGGCAGATAGACACATCAGGACATCCGTGACTCATGCAATCCTGAAGAAAAGTCTTGCCTCTCTGGCCTTGCTTTTCTACAGAGAGGTAGGCCAAAAGGGGAACTCCTGGTTTTCCTGGACTTCGAATGTGGGTAGCACAGGCATGGGGAGCGGGGGGGGGAGGGGGGGGGGAGCGGGGAGGACAGGAAAACGGGAGGAGGGGCAAGAGGATGGACCACTGCCTACATCATACACGATCATCTCATAGGTAACACATCTATCTTTACCGCAATGTCCTTAATCATGCAGTGAGTGCATTGCATTAGTTTGGTTCCAGTATGTGATGTCTCCCTAAATTAGCACTACAGTAAATAACACCCCCCCCAATACATTTTGTTCCCTTTGCAGTAGATAATCTGAGCATAATCTGAACATGCAGTGCAGGTAAAACCAGTTCCAAATTCTTGACCTTTCTGGATCTCTTCCCAATGCTACAAGTTCTTCAGTACAAAAGATAGCAAATAGAAAGATTCAAAATATATAAAGTGCTACACTTTAAAAAAGCAACTGAAAATTACTTCTAGCTATAAAGCAACAGTAAACCCAAGGCAGGATATATTCACTACAGAGCAAAAAGTAGTGAACCCAATCCAAAATTTGTCAAAATATTGTTAGTTTGAGAAAACGATTTACAAATATATATCCTCCTCCCCCTAAAAAAAGTATAACACAATGAAACATGAGAGGTGAAAAGTTTCTGAATGCAAGATAGAAAAATCACCAGAGAAGTTCTAGCTGGAAACCTACTGGACTGACATGATAAAGTAGACTAAGTGGTGAACAATGTGTTCCTGTCCTCAACTACTATGTGTCAAATTATTTTTAAAAATACAAATTAGTTTTTAATCTATGCCAACTGTAGAGTAGATCACAAGGCAGTCAGTTCCAGTGGCATGTGATCAGTAGTAGGGTGGGGGAGAGAAGTGAGGCTATAAAGGAATATTTCTTTGTTCCAGTGACACAAAGATGAATGGTCTATTGTCTTTGGCTGAAAATAAAGGCAACTCAACTCAACAGTGCCACCTCTTGGAGAAACTAGCTATTAAGTTAGTTGTGATTGTACTACCTTCACTTTATTCGCTTTTGACAGGGTCTCTCTAAAAATCTCAGGCTGGTCAACAACTCCTGTTCCTCCTGACTTATTCTCCCAAGTTCTAGGACTATATACCTGGCTCAACCTTAGTGCATGATTCATACCCTAGTTATTTTTGCTTTTTTTTTTTTTTTTCCAGATAGGGTCTTGTTAGTTTGCCCAGGCTGCTCTCAAACTAGGATCCTTTATCTCCTCAGAGCTGGGATTACAAATTGGTACCACCACACCTGGCCTCAATCTGCTTTTAGTTCATTTTTACTGTATGTGTGTACATTTCCTCAAACGATAAGATCCTTAAGAGCATGACATAAAGAGGAAATTTTTTTTTTTGCAGTGCTAGGAATTAAATACAAGGCCTTGTACATGTTAGGCAACTTCTCTACTACTAAGCTACACTTGCAGCCCCAAGAAAATATTTTAGTGAACATTGTGATTGTACTGTTTCAGGCAGGGAATACTTCTAATGTTGCCCTGTCAGCTATTTGTGAAATACTGTACATAAGGTAGGTAAATGTCACACATAAAATATGTAAATGTGTAATGTGTAAATATGTGAAATACATAAATGTCACATGTAAAATGTCAAGGTTACTACGTAAAAGTAATAGAAAATTGATATAAAGCAACTGACACATCACTAAAACATTTCCTTTCCTAGTAACATCAATTGAAAGAAAACCTTGCTTTAACTTTCTACAGAAACTGGAAATTCTCTTTGAAGAATGCACATTTTTAATAACAGAGGGCATGGCTTTCTTTCCAGGCAGTACAAAACAAGATTTTCTTTTTGTACCCATTCTGGGGCCTGAACTCAGGGCCTAGTTGCTGTGTTTAAGGCAAAGCACTATCACCTGAGCCAAACCTCCATTTGGTTTTTGGTCAGTCCTGGGGCTCAAACTCTGGACTTGGGTGCTGTTCATGAGCTTTTTTGCTCAAGGTTAATGCTCTACCTCTTGAGCCACAGCTCTACTTCTGGCTTTTTGTGGTTAACTGGAGATAAAAAATAGTGGATTTTCTGGCCGAAGCTGGCTTCTAACTGCTATCCTCACATCTCAGTCTCCTAAGAAGCTATGATACAGGCATTAGCCACTGGTGCCCAGCAAATGAAGACAGTTTAAACTGAAGCAAAGAGAACTAGGCTAAAAACTAGCACTTGGTATTCTCCTGTATAATACATGTGACTGAAATAACTCAGTTCTCCAAAGTAGCATGTGTTTTGTCTATTTCCACATTATTTTGTGTTAAAAGGGAAGTTTATTGCTCAGTTCTTCCCACTAGATAAAAATTTCAGACCATTTGAAGATCAACAGCATTTTCATGGCTCTATCCCCAAAATGCCCATTGCATTACTTAGCATATAGGAGGTACATTCTCAATAAACTTGTAAATGAGAAATTGAAGTTGAGACAGAACTTTTTTCCATTGGTGTTTTTTATTAGAATTTAATAAAACAGTGACCCAGAGTTAAACAAATCTCATCATTAACATGCTATATGTAAACATGATTAAAATTACTAGAAGTTGGGGCTGGGAGTTTGGCCTAGTGGTAGAGGGCTTGCCTAGCATGCATGAAGACCTGGGTTCGATTCCTCGGCACCACATACATAGCAAAAAGCCAGAAGTGGTGCTGTGGCTCAAGTGATAGAGCCCTAGCCTTGAGAAAATCCAGGGACAGTGCTCAAGCCCTGAGCCCAAGCCCAGGACTGGCAAAAAAAAAAAAAAAAAAAAATTACTAGAAGTTTCTAGAAAATTGGTAATATACTCTGGTTTCCTACGTTTGTTCTGTGTCTAGGACATAATTTCTTTCAATATTTTCCTGTCATCGGAGCTTCCAAAATGTTTGTAAGCACAAGTTTATTGCTGGAACTACAGCAATTTAGTCTACTCACTTACTACTTATTTTAATGTCAGTACAAGTACCTAATGAAGACAATATAGATAGCCCTGAAAATAGTCAGTCCTCATAAGTAAATTATAATCAATTCTTCATTATCCACATACATGGACTATCTACCGTGTGGACAGTAGATTTCAAATCTCTACATTTCCCCATTACTCAAGAGCTGGTGATATGAAGCCAGAAAATCTGAGTTTAAACTCTAGCAGCTTTATTTTCTGTGTGCATGATCATGGAGCCTTAGATTCTTCATCTAGTAAGTAGTGATAATGCCTATATAATACCTAATTACCTATTGCTATTTTTGAGACACAAATGATTCTTTCATAGAATTTTTTTTTTTTGGTCAGTCATGGGGCTTGACCTCCAGCCTGGGCTCTGTCCCTGAGTAACTCAGCTCAAGGCTAGCACTCTATCACTTGAACCACAGTGCCACTTCTGGTTTTCTGGTGGTTAACTTGAGAGTTTCAGGGACTTTCATGTACAGGCTGGCTTTGAACCATGATCTTTGGTTCTCAGCCTCCTGAGTAGGAGTGAGCCATGAATGCCTGGCTCTTTCATTGAAATTCATAGTACAGCTGGTAGCAGGGGCTCACGCCTATAATCCTAGCTACTCAGGAGGCTGAGATCTAAGGATCATAGTTCAAAGCCAGCCGGGCACTAAAGAACATGAGACTCTTATCTCCAATTAATCAGGAAGTAGGGCTATAGGTCAAAGGGTAGGGCGGTAGCCTTGAGCTGAAGAGCTCAGGGACAATGCCCAGGCTGAGTTCAAGCCCCATGACATGCCCCTCCCCCCAAATAAATTTATAGTACATTCCAAAGTCTAGTATAAACTGCTTCTGAATTTTACATTTCTCTTACTGGTAAGGCTGAGATTTATCATTGCCAATGAGGCCAAGATCACTTTAATTTTTTCATGTCTAACTTCATAAAAAGGGAAGCATTTTCAAAGTGTCTCCACCATACAATTAACAGGTTTACCATTGTAGATAGTTTAGTCTAACTCGTCACCAGCCCCCCAAATAGGACCTTCTTTTGATGACCAATGAGTAGCATCCCCTTTATGCAACAATAGCAACAAAAGTATAAATTCACCTAAGAGAACTACAGGAATGAAATGGACCTACAGGAATGTTAATATCAACTAACCACTAGGAGGAGCTGGATTTGTGTGAGTTCACTTTTCATCACCCAGGGATTCATGGCAAAGTTAACGATGTAAATAATTTTAGAACAGGACACTCTCACAGGAGAGGGATATTAATACCACTGTCCTTCCACTGGGGGAACATAAGAATTTCAAACAAAAGCATATAATAAGAACATAGACTACTAACCAATACTTTAAAATTTCCTTTTATTTCAGAACTGCCTTTATGTACAGACATCATTAAAAAAAAAAAAAAAAAAAAAAAAAAGAACACATACTAGAGATTTTCCAAGGAATCAGAGCTGGGAATAAAATGTAAGGGCAATTAGGAAAACTGAAATTGTCCCAAAGAAGTTCTGACGATCACTCTTCCTTAAATGCTTAAATGTCCTTGATAACCTCTTCAAGTTCTTCCTTGGTGAACATGTGGAAATTCTGGCCAGGCTGCACTGTGGCTAGCTGGGAAGGAAACAGAAAGGGGTTAATAAGCTGGGCTCAGTTCTCTGTTGACAGCCTTCGCATGGTCAGGAAAAGCTGTGTTGGCGATTCAGCTGTTCACTAGGACTGAGGGATGTGCTGTCCCAGGGGTGTCCTTTTCAGACAGCAGGTCCCTAAAATAGCTCTGACTCCAGAATAAAAATTCTTATTGACCAAATTTTCTATTTTGAGGTTAACACACTACATAATAGTTAACCAAATGCCTGGGATCATTTCTACTTTTTTGAAGTTTTTTTCAATGAAGGGCCAAGGAATAGCTAATATAGTAGCTGAGGTCAAACCCCAATACCAACTAAGAAGAGGAAGAGAAGAGAAAAAGAAATATTTTGTTTCTTTCTTTGCCAGTCCTGGGGCTGAAACTCAGGGCCTAGGCATTGTCCTCGGACACCTTTTTGCTAAAGGCTAGTACTCTGCCACTTGAGCCACAGATCCACTTCAGGCTTTTTCTGTGTATGTGGTACTGAAGAATCAAATCCAGGGCTTCCTGCATGCTAGGTGAGCACTCTACTACAAGGCCATGCTCCTAGCCCAATAAATAATTTTTAAAAATTATTAAAAGCAGGCCGGGAGTTTGGCCTAGTGGTAGAGTGCTTGCCTAGCATGCATGAAGACCCGGGTTCGTAATCTAGATTACAATCTATCAAAATAAAAACCCAAACTCAAGGCCAAGATGGTTCATTTTACAGCATCAAATTTTTAAAACTATCAGGTTTTCCATCACCTCACAAAATCCCATGTTTTGAGGGACAATACTGAGGAATAATTGCCACTTTTCTTTTGCATCTAACACTTTTGTGTTTGTTTGAAATGTCATTTCTTCCTTTTAACTTATTTTTACTTCGAAATTACCCACAGTTGGGCATAACTGACATGTATACAATTTTTACATCAGATAAGTCATGGCCCAAAGGCTATCACTTGTCCTAAAGTATCATGGGGAATAAAAAAACAAAAACAAACAAAAAAAACCCAGAACTCTGCCAGGCGTGGTAGCTCACACCTATAATAATCCTAGCTAACTCAGGAGTCTGAGATCTGAGGATTGGGGTTCAAAGCCAGTCCAAGCACTAAAGTCCATGAGACTCTTATTCCAATTAACCACTAGAAAAAACTGGAAGCAGGGGCTGGGAGTTTGGCCTAGTGGTAGAGTGCTTGCCTAGCCTTCATGAAGACCTGGGTTCGATTCCTCAGTACCACATACATAGAAAAAAGCCAGAAATGGTGCTGAGGCTCAAGTGATAAAGCTCTAGCCTTGAGAAAGTCCAAGGACAATGTTCAAGCCCTGAGATCAAGCCCAGGACTGGCAAAAAAAAAAAAAAAAAAAAAAACCAACAAACTGGAAGCAGTGCTGTAGCTCGAGGGTTAGGGTGGTAGCTTTGAGCTAAAGAGCTCAGGGACAGCACCTAAGGCCCAAAGTTCAAGCCCCACCACCAGCAAAACGAGCAGAACTTAGGGGACTAAAGGTTTGATTCCGTGGCAGATGGCCTGCGTAGCAAGTATAAGGTCCTAAGTTCAAACCTCAATACTGTTAAAATCAAAACAAAAAAGCCCCCAAAACATTCCTATGCCAGGACAAAGATGGAAGTTAATACTAACAGTATTTGAACCAAGTACTGCTTTCTGGAAGTTAGTTATACATGAGTAAAATAACCTCTTACATTTGCATAAAGATGAAATTAGTTTAAGATACTTGTCTCTATATTAGCTCATTTTACTTTGAAAAAATTACTCTGAAGTAAGTAGAATGCATCTTCTCTCATTTATCTCAATAATACCTTCACTGGATACAGCTGTGTTGGAGACTAAGGACTAAAGATGAAGAAAGTTCCTATCTTATTAAGGGCACTGGTTGCTTTCTGTGTCAGGTTAAGTGTTAGAACTAAGCAGGGACCAGGAGTTTGATATAGTGGTAGAGTGCTTGCCTGGTATGTACAAAGGCCCAGGTTTGATACCTTGGTACCACATAAATAGAAAAAGCTGGGAGTAGTGCTGTGGCTCAAGAGGTAGAGCTCTAGCCTTGAGAAAGCTCAAGGACAGTGCTCAGGCTCTGAGTTCAAGGCCCAAGACTGGCAAAAACAAAACAAGGATATGTAAACTGTAACTGATGTCCAGGAGGGCTCAGGAGCTTTGCTTGTATTATAATGGGTCAGACAGTGAAGGAAGGTTAGGGCAAACTAGTCAAATGTTCAGAATAATGAACATGACATATTTGCAGCAAGTTGATTCTGTACAGTTAGATCAGAGGTTGCACATGGGATGGGAGATGAAACATAATAATGGCTTAGATCTCACGAAGGAAGACTGCTAAAAGTACCTAGGCTGTAAACACCAGTCATCATAGCATTAGCATGATGCAGAAGGACCACGAGGTTTGAGAACTGCTTGAGCTGTACATGGAGTTCCAGGACGGCCTGCATTTCAGAGTAAGAAAGACCCTGTCTCAAAAACAAAGAGGGCCAAACAAAATCAGGCTGGTACTCAAACTTTGACTCGACCATTTATTTACCAGTTCTGATGTTTTAGATTAAGTCTTTTTCTCTCACAGACTGTTTCCTTTTCTGTGAAGTGGGAAAAAGTATATCTATCTCATTGAATTGTGAGAATTAAAAGAAATAATTACATGTAAAATATTCAGCAAGGTGCCTCATAGATTAAACATATGACTTAAGTAGTGAATTATCATGTCATAAAAAGAAGTCTGTAATTTACCTTGTGAATAGGATCAGAAAAGATTTTTAAATAGAGAGCAATGAAGATTGGGTGTGGACTAGAAAATCCATGTTAGTAGCACAATGAGGAATAAAATGGACACAGATGGAAAAGGCTAAGGATGCTAGCAGAAGCACTCTGAAAGTATGTAAGGAGAAAATGGGAGCCTGAACAAAAGGTAGTAGATAGGGTTGCAGAAGGGGTATCAATATGAGCTATTTATAAGGCAGCAAAGACAAGCTTTAGTGACCGAAAAGGGAAATCAAAATCTTCCAAGTTTCTGATATGAATGATAAATAAGTTGGTGGTACTATCAACCAGGATGAGAAATACAGGAAAAGGAAATGATTTTTTGAGACAGTAATGACTTAATTTTAGGACTGTCAAATATGAAGTCTTGAAAGCTGACCAAGAAATATGACAAGCAAGAGCTAGCAAAGAACAGTCCCATGGAAATTCAGTTGAAATAAATGGCATGACTAAGCAATAAATGGGGGTAAAACAGTCGGTACTACTATAGTAGTTGTGTTTGGAACCGGACTGGAAATAAAGGCCACAAGAGAATACCCCCTGGCAATAAAACTTGATAAGTGATACCCAGAATATGGAGGAATTTCGAAATTACTTTGTAAAACATTCTAGAACACAAAACAGAGGTATAGATCAGTAGGGGGTGACATTAATGGGCAGGAAGGAACTTTTGGGGAGAAAAGAAATGTGACTGTGGTGGCAGGATTATACGGCTGTCAAAACTGTATACTTAAATGAGTGAATTTAACTGCAAGTAAATTATATCTCCACACATTTAACTGTTCTGAAAAGACAGATAAGACACAGTAGGTGGCAGGTGTTTTAATAGTTTTATTTGCAGAAGGGTCTCACTATATAACCCAAGTTGGCTTTGAATACACTCTCCTGCCTTAGCTTCCCAAGTGCTAGGATTACAGGTATATACAACTAGACAGTATCAAGCATTTTATTTTTATTTTTTTAAGGAAAGATGCAGAAAGGGTCAAGACACTATGTCATTCAGTACTAAAGAAAAACTACCAGAAAAATACTAGCAAAATTCCTCCTCACTGAATTCTTGCTTCTGTCATCACTTTACTAACACTGCTTGTTTTTCAAATACTATCAATAACTTAAAAACTAAACATGTAGAGCATCTGCCTCCTAAGAAGCTGAGTGCAAACCCCAATACTACCAAAAAAAAAAAATAATAAAAATAATTGTGGGAGTGTCTAACTCCCATTTCCTGTCTTGGTGGTTGGAAGTGTCTTTCTTCCCGATTTCTTTTTTTTTTTTTTTTCCAGTCCTGGTCTTGAGCTCAGGGCCTGAGCACTGTCCTTGGACTTTCTCAAGGCTAGAGCTCTACCACTTGAGCCTCAGCACCACTTCTGGCTTTTTTCTATGCATGTGGTGCCGAGGAATCGAACCCAGGTCTTCGTGCATGCTAGGCAAGCACTTTAACCACTAGGCCAAACTCCCGGCCCCTCTTCCCGATTTCTTACAAGTTTAAGCATGGTATACTAAAATAAATCCTTGCTAAGAATTACAAAAAATTAAATAAATTGTAGTAAAATATATATTCATTTTATGAGAGCAGCAACTAATTTACTGGCATGTTCAGTCAAAGTGAGTTGTAATGTCTGGGAGAAAATACCCAATAAACTAGAAACAATACCTCTATGTTAGTTGCATTCAGCTTCTCCTCCATTACTTGTTTGAGGATGATGAGTGAAGACTTGATGGCTTCTTTCAATGTCATAGACTTGAAACAAAGAAGGTAAGATGAGCCATTAATTGTACATCCTTTTCCTTCAATAATTTCTCCTTTATCTCCTGAAGAATGATTTAGCAAATACTAATACATTATACATCTTAATTTGCACAATGTATAACAAGTATCTGCAAAATTCAAGGAAATGATCAAGTAGAACACCCTATTCAAAGAAAAAGTACCTTACTCAGAGCCACTTTTCATATAATAATTCGTTTGAAGGGGAAAGGACTGCACTTCTGTAGTGCACCCTTCAACTCCGCACTTAATTCAGAAGCAAGATTAATATAGATCCTGTGGGTAGTGATGACCAGATGATCTAAAATGTAATCCAATGGTTCAGAAAATTCATTTTTTAACTTAATTTGCACCTAACTTCTTCCACATGTAAAATCAACACTCAAGCCTAACTCATTTTATTGTACTTTGTTTTACTATCTTTAGTAGGTACTAAAGATACCAGTCCTGGGCTTGAGCTCAGGGCCTGAGCACTGTCCTTGAACTTTCTCAAGGCTAGAGCTCTACCACTTGAGCCTCAGCACCACTTCTGGCTTTTTTGTGGGTCTTCATGCATGCTAGGCAAGCACTCTACCACTAGGCCAAACTCCCGGTCCGCAGATACTGTTGTTTTTTTTTTTAATTTGAAGGGTGGTGGCAATCCTGTGTTAATCAAGTTTTGATAGGATAAAACTATCAAAACTAAGTTTTTAACAGGTGTATGGTTTATTTTACAGACATTACTACTTGATATAAAAATGACAGTAAGTTATAAGAATGTAGTTACCTTGTGATAAACTTCTTGCAAGGAGCTCTGGGCACCCTCTGAAGCAGAGCCAATGGCTCGAGCATCACATTGTACAAAGGTCCCAGATGGGTCCATGTGGAACCTGCAAATCCCCCAAAAGGATTAAAAAGCTTATGAGTGATGGTGTTCTATGTAACAAACACCTCCCTGAAAGTATAAATGCTAGGCTTATAACGAAGAAATGCCACTGAAATTCTGAGGCACAGCTCCAAAAGATGCTCTATCTGGTTTTGAAACCAGATCAATTAAAAATGTTTGAGAACATAACTGACTTCCTTGTAGTTTTAGAAGTCTAGTAATTAAATATATATTATATAAAGAAGAAAAATAACATTTGTGGGGGTAGGCCTACTAAATTACTCTAAGAATGTGGATCTGATCAGTATGCAAATTAGAACTTTAAAACATATCCTAACTATAGTAATAAAGTTACTTCTTTCCAGAACTGGAACTGGTCCCAATAAAGGAGTTAGGACATAGATCCCCAAATTTTGGTTGTATAAACATCACAGAATCACTTGACTTTAAAGTTAAATGCCCACCCTACTTTACTTTTTCTAGGTTTATAATAACCTTCTCACTTACCTTAAATTAATAACCCTACCCAAAATTACAGTAATCACTACCATCTCTCCAAAGTAGATTTAAAAAAAATAGCAATGGTACTTACAGCTGGGGTCCTTTCTCATCAACTCCTCCAAATAACAATGCTACTCCAAAGGGGCGAGACTAGAACCAAAACACAAGAAGAATTGAGAACTGGCTATCTATAAAGTAAGGGAATGAGGGATAGGAAAAAAAATATGCACAGAAGACAAACGTACAGTACAGTAACCAAACTCAAACACATCACACTCACCATTGCACCTGGGTCTGCATCTTCTTCTCCAAACTGTAGAGCAAGATTGGATACAGCTTGGGTCACACTCTCTACTGTCATCGTCTCGTTGTAGGTGAACCAATGATTCTACAAGAAGAGTAAACCATCTTTACTATGCTCATTCCCTCTTCAACTATGGTCAAAAGTATCTTTTTCTATCTTCTCTTACTTTTCTCTTTTCCTTCTTCCCTACCCTGCCTTCTTTTTTCTGCTTTCAAGACTAGTGCTTTACCACTTGAGCTAAAGTTCCACTTTCAGCTTTTTTTGTGGTTAACTGGTCTGCACGGAGCAGTTATGAACTGTGATCCTCAGATCTTAGCCTCCTAGTAGCTGGGATTATAAGCATCAGCCATCTGTAGCAGGCTACAATCAACTTTTGATCTAAGTAGATTCATGATCTCCACTTAATGTTATTAAGGCTCAGAAAGGTTAAGTACTGCCCACGTTCACACAACTATTAGAGACAAACACGAATCAAGTGCAGTATGGACTGCCTATACATGTGTACTGGTGTGCATGTGTTGGTGAGAGTGCGCAGGGGTACATGCACGTAGTGAGGAGAAGTTTCTTTGTTCTACCTTCCTGGGTAAGTGGTCGTAAGAATTTATGTATGAGAATTATGAATGCCTGTTAGAACTCATATCTTACTCTGGGAAGGAGGCAAGAACATCAATAGCTTTGTTTGTGCTTGGACACCAGTTTCAGCCCTCCAGGGCTACCCTCATAAGTCCCCTCTCTGGCTCACCCATATAGCCTTCACAGTGGAGGCACAGTGGAATGACAAAGTTTAGGAACCACTTTTCCCTAAAGTCTATCTTATTCTATTAGTTGTGTACTTCAAAGTACCCTTGCGGCCACCAATACCCAGCCTTTCCTTTTTTTTTTTGGTGCCAGTCCTGGTGCATGAACTCAGGGCCTGAATACTGTCCTTGGGCTTTCTCAAGGCTAGAGCTCTACCACTTGAGCCACATCACTACTTCCAGCTTTTGTTTATGTATGTGGTACCAAGGAATCGAACCCAGGTCTTCATGCATGCTAGGCAAGCACTCTGTCACTAGGCTGCCAAACTCCAGGCCCCAAAGTTTTATTCTTTTTTTTTTTTTTTTGGTGGGTCATAGGGCTTGAACTATGTATGCCTGGACGCTGTCCCTGAGCTCAAAGCCAGCCAGGGAAGGAAAGTCCATGAAACTCATATCTCCAATTACTACCCCAAAAAAAAAAGTAGAGCTGCAGCTCAAGTGGTAGAGTACTAGTCTTGAGCAAAAGCTCAGGGATAGCAGTTAGGCTCTGAGTTTAAGCCACAGACACACACAGACACACACAGACACACACACACCCCAAAACAACAACAAAACTGGCATTCCTAACCATTTTTCATCACCTAGTTCAAATCATACTCAACAGAAGATAGCAGTTACAAGCCTAGCAGGATAAGGTTGGAGGAAAAATAATATCCTTTAACTATGACCACATTCTGTTATGGTGCTTTCACAGAAAGTACATTAGAACACAATGCAGTATAATGTTTGTTTAGGGTAAATTCAGAGTAAGCAAGAGACTATCAGCTTTATTGCCCAGAGTTTCCTTAAAACTACAATGGTTAGATGTCAATTTATAAGGTCCAGAAAGCCATTCTCAAGAGCCACTTTTTCACATTCACACAGATACCTATAATGTAAGCCAGAAAACTGCATCATCACTATTCAAGGAACTCAAGCATCACAGTAAAAATAAGAGAAGGTACTGATTTTACCTGTGTTTCCACTCTGGCTTTATCAATTAAAGTCTTAGCATCAGCAATTAGCCCACTCATGGCACAACCTGCAAGGTAAAAAAAGCAACACTGACTCAGTGGAAAATCCTTACAGAACTGTTTTATCTATGCAGGAAACACCAAAATTCTGGAGTGCAAACCATGACAATATATCCATAGATTATACGGAAATGATCAACACTTAACCCAAGTGTAATGTCACAAATAATTTTTATCTACAATGTCACAAAAGTCCAGATCATAGCTAGGAGAAAAAGAGCAGTAGCCACCCAAACATGAACTTTAGCTTATTTTTATCCCTAAGAATCTCTTAAGCTCTTTTAGACCTTGACACATTTGAACTAAGCAAACACTAGCAACCCAACCTGAGAAATACTGAAAACTACCTCACTATGGTCAATAGCAAAAGACTAGAATAATACCAAAAGTCTTTTCACTTCCCTGACCCAAACAAACCAACTAGTTTTATTAGAAAGTTTGCTTGATAGTCCAACATGCCAAGACTCTATAGTTATCACGTTACTTAGATGCCATGAATGAAATCTAAATCTCAGCCAAGTGTCAGACCTATAAAGCTAAATGAATCCCTTAACGTATCTACTTGATATAATTTTTTTTTCTTCCTAGACCTCATTTACTTCCTTGGCCCTCATAACCAATTATATTCCAAGTTCTGTCAATCTCTACTTAGTTACCACTCTCTCATTAATCCCTTCCTCTCCATTTCTGGCCACTGACTTGGTTGAAGTCTCCAGTACCTCTGTTCAGACAATTAAAAAATTCCTCAGGGGGCCTAGTGGTAGAGTGCTTGCCTAGCATGCCTGAAGTCTGGGGTTGGATTCCTCAGTACCACATACACAGAAAAAATCAGGAAATGGTGCTGTGGCTCAAATGGTAGAGCATTAGCCTTGAGAAAGCTCAAGGACAGTGCCCGGGCCCTGAATTCAAACCCCAGGACTGGCAAAAAAAAAAAAAAAAAAAAATTCCCTCAGGCTAGTATGGTGGTTTACAAATGTAATCCCAGCTACTTGGAAAGTGAAGATAGGTAGATTTTGGTTTAAGGCCTGACAAAATAGCAAGAGCTTATCTGCAATTAGCAAGACCATACCCTAAGAAGGGTGTAATGGCACAAGAGTAGGGAA
Source organism: Megascapheus bottae (assembly GCF_031878675.1). NCBI lineage: Eukaryota > Metazoa > Chordata > Mammalia > Rodentia > Geomyidae > Megascapheus > Megascapheus bottae. The sequence goes on from NC_143514.1 coordinate 18,856,818, forward strand.
GTGTCAGGAGGAGGAGGGTAGATGAATGAAGAAAAGGCCAGAAAGAATGCAGTAAAAATATGCAATGCATATCCTACGAAAGTGGACTGGGGTGGGGTGGGGTGAGAGGCCAAGAGGAGAGAAAGAGATGACACTAATCAAGACACTTTGTATTTACAAACTGCTTTGTTGAATGGCAACTCCTTTGTACAACCACTTAAAGATGATACAAAATATACAACAAAACAAGGCTCAAATGGTAGAAGGTACTTGCCCAGAAAGCACAAGGTAGAGTTCTTTCCCCAGTATTAGTACAAAATGAACAATTCTAAAATGGTCTTATCTTCAGTCTCAGTTCACAGCCTACACTGAACAGTTATCAGAATGTTCTTCCTAAAATGCTAATGTGGTCCCTAAAATTCTAATGTGCCCTTGAACAGGGCAAAAAAATGAGTCTGACCCCAGACTCATTGCCTACACAAGTTCACTTCTGAGTCATATTAAAGTACTTGTATTATATATAAATATCTTTTTTTCCCCTTACAGTCCTGGGGCTTGAACTCAGGGCCTGGGCACTGTCCTTGGACACTTAAGGCTCAAGGATAGCGCTCTGCCACTTGAGCCATAGTACCACTTTTGGCCTTTTCTGTATATGTGGTACAGAGGAATCAAACCAGAACCTCATGCAAGCTAGGCGAGCACTCTACCACTAGGCCGCCCTCCTGGTCCTGTCATTTGTACATTTTTTGCCACCACAGCTTTAACTATTTTTCTTCTGTCTAGACGATTACACCCAGACACTTGTCTGCCTGTTAGGCATATTTTGTATTTCAGAACTGAGCCTACCATCAACTCAGCTTAAGCATTATCTTCACTGGATTCTTTTCTGAAAAGCCGATTACTACTGATCTCTATCAAGACTAATTTTCCACATTTATAACCCTACTGAACAACCCACTGAACACACTGTGTGCTCCATCAAATTAAGACATATGTCCTTGGAAAATAAGGAATATCACTATATCTTTGGTGTCTAACATAATGTCTAAATACAATGTTTCTATTTGTTCAATAAAGCAAAATTGACTTACTCCAAAAGACAGGTTAGGTAGAGTAGACACATGTTGAGATAAAGTAGTCACAATGCTTTTAATTGTAAAAGATAAAATCTGTTTCTACATCTATGAGAGAAATACTACCAATCTTCTATAGTTACCATGGCATTTGGTTCTCAGTGCCTTAAACTATTATTTTTACCAATGTTTCATTGATAATATTACTAGAAAGGTTACCATGCTATAAATAAAACTATTCACCCTGTAATGCTATATTGTCAAAAACCAAGGCGAAAGAATTAGTAACAAAAACGAAGAAAGAGGTGTAAGGTGGGACAAGAAGAAAAACAGCCAGGCGCTGGTGGTTCTCATCTATAATCCTAACTACTCAGGTGGCTGAGATCTGGGGATCAGGGTTCAAAGCCATCCTGGGCTTTGAAAATCCGTGAGACTATTTACTCCTATTAACCACCAGAAATGGTGCTGTAGCTCAAAGTGGTAGCCTTAAGAAAACAACTCAGGGACAGCAAGTGCCCAGGCGCTGAGTTCATGCCTCAGGATCAACTAAAAAATAAAAACAAAAAACTCACAAAGGAAAAAGACTGATCTGGTCAAAATGCATACTTTTATTAAAAAAAAAAATCTGTATTCTTATAACTCTCCGAGCCTTACCTACTCCAAAGATCTTGGAGAATTATTCTCTTTTTCCAATAGACACTCAGTTTTCCCACATAGATCCTCCTCAATTCCAGATGGCCTCTTACCAGAGTTAACATACATCAACAAAGATCCACAAATCACAAGGAAATAGCCTATGAGTCAATCTTTGTATATTTCAACAACCATCATATTTGCCAAGGTCTTGGCTACCATGAACTTCAATGGTAGAATACTTGCCTAATACATATGAGGCCCTGGTACAATTCCAAGTACACACACAATCACATAAAATAATAAAATATAGGAGCTGGGAATGTAGGATGGTGATAGAGTACTTGTCTGGCATGTATGAAGCCCTGGGTTTGTTTGACTCCTCAGTACCATATAAACAGAAAAGGCCAGAAATGGTGCTGCCTCAAGTGGTAGATTGCTGGCCTTGAGCACAGAGAGGTTCAGGGACAATGCCAGGCCCTGGGTTCAAGCCCCAGGACTGGTAATAATAACAAAAACAATAGCAATAATAATTTATAACAAAACAAAAACAAAAAAAAATGAAGATGAAAGGAACTTCTGGGAGTAGGTTAAACACACACGAGTCCTGCAAACACTTTGCCCTCTTAAAGTTATATGTTGTGGCCTACTCCCTAGAAACAATAGCTAATCAGAAATTAAGGCATTTGTTCTGTGACCCTCTATTAAAATAGCATAGAAGACAAATTAACCTAGGCCAGACTCCACAACACAGCTCTCGTCTATTAGTTACCTATATGAGCATCAATCTCTACAATTTTCTCAATGCTGCTAGGTTCCATGAGTGGGGAGGTAATTCTCTTCTCCACTGCTAGGCATACTCCTTCTGATGTCTGGATCCCAATGGCTGTAGAACCAAGCTAAAAAGAAACACAATGATTACCATGTAATGTACAGGTCAAAGAACAGTCTCACATCTCAGCAGAAATCTCTGTATATCTTCACAAGACAGAAGCTTCAATCTTCTGTATCTAGTATATACAGGGAACAAGGACCACCCTATTATGCAGTACACCAGTCCCATTAATAAAACACTGATTTATAGAATTCTGTGCTGCTGAAGCGGAAGCCTGGAGCTAGATATATAGCTCAGTAGCAAAGCACTTGCACAGCATGTGTAAAAGCTGGTTTCAATCCCCAGTTTCATAAGAAGAGGGGGGCAAAGAAGTCTAAAACCATCTTGGAAGAATATGAATAATGATCTACTCTAATGCCAGTATTGGGGAAGAGGGACTTCTAAAACTCTAATCACAGTGTACAAGAAAGTAAATTCTTCTAAGGTCACTAGCAGTCTATAACATAGCTTAAATTATTTTCTTCGATCCATACCACCATCCTAGTCATAGACCTCTATATCCCCTGGTTTCCATCTGCAAAATGAGAATAATGCTAATAATACTGACAAGGATAATCAATACATAAATTGATACATAATACTTAAAGTAGTGCTACCACATAATAAAAAAATATTGTTCTGATTACAATGACTTTTCTAGTCACTATCTACAGCCCAACTGACCTAGTAAAATACCATTTTCACTAGATCCTTCTTTCTTCAAGAAGAGCTCCCTGTGCTGCCTAACTTAAAATTCAAACAACCTTTTGGAGTCTGTACAACCTAGTATCTTTCCCTTCCAATTCTAGTACTCAGTACCCAGCACCACTCAGGTATAATAGCTTAACCCATTTGCCCAGCACTCTGTAAGCTCTTCTACCGTACTCCTCCTTTTGCCTCTAACAAATTCTACCACCTTCATAAAGCCTTTCAACTTGTGCCCTCTCCTCTCAATTCCCACTATATTTAATTAGTTCTATAAAACAATGCCAACAGTCAGAATCAGTCCTCAAAGAATGTTAATATTTATGCATACTTGTTTACAGATCATGTCTCACACTTTTCTAAAGTATAAAGTTGTGATTTTATTTAGAAAATCTTATTTTAAAACAAAAGTGAGACATCTTACTTCATCTGAAGATGTAGGCTAAATACATACATTAACTCTATTCCTTAAGTCTGTTAGTGTAAAACTGAAGGGTTTTGGTTTTGGTTTTTGGTTTTTTTAAGGCAGTAGTGGCTGGTGGCTTACTCCTATAATCCAAGCTGCTCAGGAGGCTGAGATCTAAAGATTATAGTCTGAAGCCATTCCGGGCAGTAAAGTTCATGAAGACTCTTACCTCCAATCTATCACCATCCAAAAAAAAAAAAAAAACCCCAAAAACAAAAGCCACAAGAGCTGTGACTCAAATGCTAGCCTTGAGGAAAAACGCTCAAGATAACACCAAGGCCCTGAGTTCAAGTTCCAGGACTAGCAGCAAAAGAAAAATATAGGGGTGGAGGAATGGTACACATAACTGGGCACCTATGGTTCATACCTGTAATCCTATCTACTTGTGAGACTGAAAAGTCCAGGCTTATTCTCTAGAGAAAGAAGAGCCATACCAACCACAGTCAAAGGGTGAGGTACAAAACTTAAAAATATACAAATGTAATATTAAAATCTTAGCTTTCTTTCCTCACTCAGCTCCAAGCCAAAATCTGAAAATAACCTCTTGGTATAAGAAGCAGCTGTCTTCTCTACAGAATGTTTTGTTTTGTTTTTTTGCCAGTCCTAGGGACTGGACTCAAGGCTTGAGCACTGTCCTTGGGCTTTCTCAAGTGGTAGCACTTGAGCCACATCACCACTTCCAACTTTTTATATATATATGGTACCTAGGAATTGAAACCAGGTCTTCATGAATGCTAGGCAAGCACTCTACCACTAGGCCAAACTCCCAGCCCCAGAAAGCGATTTTTTTTAAGACAAAAAAAAAACGGAGTGGTGGCACGTACCTGTAATCCTAGCTACTCAGGAGGCAGAGATCTGAGGATGGCAGTTCAAAGCCAGCCCAGGCACTAAAAGGACTGAGACTCTTATCTCCAATTAATCACCAGAAAACCAGAAGTGGTGTTGTGGCTTATGGGGTAGGGCAGTAACCTTGAGCTGAAGAGCTCAGGGACAACTACCAGGCCCAGAGTTCAAATCCCACAATGGACCAAAAAAAAAAAATCAAATTCTACACTAAGAAATATATTTTATGTAATGACCCAAACCCATAAACAGACTGTGTGTGTGTGTATGTATATACATATATACATACAACAGTGAAAATGTCATGGGAAAATCCCTCAGTGGCCAATATTCTAGGCAAGATATTATCTAATGCTTTATCCTACTTCAAAAGAAAATGCTCAGGCCAGCACTTGGGAAGTGGCAGAAAGATCATGAATTTGAGGTTAGCCTGCTACCCAAAAGGCTCTAACTCAAAAAAGAAAAAGAAAACGTTGCTTATGACCAATAAGGTGATATCAATACCCATTAAATGGGTTAAGACTTACAAGTTGAAGAACAAAGTTCTAAAGAATTTGGTCAGTTCAAGAGGAAACAATTCTTTAAATTATTCGTTTTATTGTTAGTACAGAGGTGATGTACAGAAGGATTACAATTGCATGAGTCAAGAAAGAGTACATTTCCTTTCCTATAATGTCTTCTGTTTCCTCACTCTCTCCCAGTCCCTCCCTCCTGTCTCCATTCATGAATTCTATTTTTCATTTTCATCAGTGTCCAATGAACTCCTCTGCAGCACTTTTTCACTCATAGGTATCTCCAAGTGGTCACTTCAATGGACAGCCATTTTTAGTCATCCTCTATCTCTACAATAGTTACTAACTAGTTTTCTCATTGGCTACTCATAGATTGCCAAGGCAATAGCAGGTTGTTTAAACTTCAAACATCTGAATTTTCACTCCCTTCACTTGAATGGCTAGGTCTCATCCATTACATTCTCTATCCTATTCTACTACAAGACTATAGAGAATCAGATACCAGCTCATTACTTTAGAGATAATCTAGAAATTACTAGCCCTCTGAGACTGAGCAGAGCTACTGACTTGGCTGCTCAAATAAACATTACATCTTGAATTCTGATTCGCTTATTTATGTTATAGGTAGCCCATTATCTGATGTCCTATTACCATAACAGTTGCAATTTTTTTTGTGTACCAGTCCTGGACTGGAGCTCAGGATCTGAGCACTGTCCTTGGTCTTTCTCAAGGCTAGTGCTCTACCACTTGAGCCTCAGCACCACTTCTGGCTTTTTTCTATATATGTGGTACCAAGGAATAGAACCTGGGTCTTTGTGCATGCTAGGCAAGCACTCTACCACTAAGCCAATCTCCCGGCCCAAGAGTTGCAATTTTATTTACAAGTTCAACTAATCACAATCTCTTTTCCCCTTTTCCAGATTTTTTTTTTTTATTTTTATTTTTGCCAGTCCTGGGCTTGAGCTCAGGGCCTGAGCACTGTCCTTGGACTTTCTCAAGGCTAGAGCTCTACCACTTGAGCCTCAGCACCACTTCCGGCTTTTTTTGGACGTATGTGGTACCAAGGAATCAAACCCGGGTCTTCATGCATGCTAGGCAAGCACTTTAACCACTAGGCCAAACTCCCGGCCCTTTTCCAGATTCTTATGCAACTATTTTTCCCAATACACTCTTTTTAGAGAGGTAACTCAGAAACACAACTATTCATGAGTCTGAAGGACACGGCTTATGTGATAGAGTACTTTCCTAAGAAAGAGTGAGTCCCTAAGTTAAAACCCCAGTACTGCCAAACCCCAAATTGAAACATATAAACAATAACAAAACTTACAGTAGTTCTCTTCAATAATGTGAGAAACTGAATGAAAAGATATAAACAGTCCATGTTATTCAATGGCAAACTAGGACCCAATTGAAGGAAATTTCAGGAAGCTAAATTGTTATGTTTGTATTGAGACTTGAACTTAAGCTAAGCCTCTTTCTCTTGATTTGATTTTTACTCAGAGCTAGCACTCTACCAACCAAGAAAAAAAAAGAAAAACGTTTTAAACTCCAGATGTCTGGAAAAGGATTAAGTGTTCTGAAAATGGTTAATAGTGGCTGGTGGAAACTATTTTCTTTCTAACGGAATGGCTAAAACACATTTATTCTGAATGTTCTGCTAGCAAAGTGTGAGACTGCTACTATACCTTTATAGCTTCAATGGCATATTCCACTTGAAATAATCTTCCTTCAGGAGAAAAAGTATTCACACCCCTATAATTATAAAAAAGAAAAGAATATATATTACAATGTGGGAAAAAAAAGCATACAGCCACTGATCTCACATTCCTTGACAACTGCTTAGATGACTATAGGATATACATGCTGTCATACCCTCTATTTTACCCACAACAACCATTTTGGGGTACATTAACAGTTTCTCTAGTTAATGGTCTCTGTAAGAGAATCCTCCAGTCACACTCCTATGAAGTTTTCCCAACTGACCTAATGAGAGCAAGTATTTTTTTTTTTAATCTCAATCCTGAATCAGGCTGGCCCGGTCCTCAATCTACCAACCATTTCCTTTGACAAATTCATGCTCCTAAACTTATCAGGTAATTCTCAAGAAAATGTGCATTGTTTTTTTGTATTGTTTTTGTGCATTTGATATTAATATCTTACTTTTTAGTAAAATGTCACAGGTACAGCTTTCTACTTATGTGTATGAAATAGCACAGAGCAATCCATGTAGTTCCTAAAACCTAATCTAATTCATTCATTACATGTCAGCCTGCTTTTATTCTCTAAAACATGCTCACATACATGTACTTTCCTTGCTTCTGTGTGTTAGAAATCCCTATGGAGACCAATCACAGTGGTGCTATAAAAGCTTTCAGCATAAAATTAAAAATTAAAAATACATGAACAAGGTGGGTACTCGTGGCTCAAGCTTAAATCCTAGCAACTCAGGAGGCTGAAGACTGAGGTTGGAAGCCACACTCAGGGCAGAAAAATTCCTGAAGTGCTTATCTCCAATTAACGGCCAAAAAGCTGAAAGTGAAACTGTGGCTCAAGTGCTAGAATAGCAGCCTTGAGCAAAAAAGCTAAGGGACAGCTCCTAGGCCCTGAGTTCAAGCCCCAACACTGGTACACCCATGCACACGAGTACACACATGTACACAAAGTACACACATACTCCAATCTCCCTATTTTTTTTTTTTTCCGCTGCTTCTTTTTGTTTCGGTCATGGGGCTTGAACTCTGCACCTGGGTGCTGTCCCTGAGCTTTTCAGCTCAAGGCTACCTCCCTACTCCTTGAGCCACAGCGCCACTTCTGGTTTTCTGGTGATTAACTGGGATAAGAGTCTGTACAGTCTTTAGTAACCAGGCTAGCTTTGAACCGTGATCCTCAGATCTCAGCCTCCTGAATAGCTAGGATTATAGGTGTGAGCCACCTCACCCAGCTTCCTATTTTCTTAAGCTAGGAAGTTATAAATTGTTTCACTCATTACTTTCCATCTTCTCCCATAGCCTACCATATTATGCTAAACCATATCAATTCATATCAATTCATCTTCCACACCGACATATCACTCTTCCTTCCATTCCCAATGCCCTTAATCCCTTTCACCTAACTATTGTTAATAGTCTCCCAACTTGTGTTGACTTGCTCTTTCCTCTAATCCAGTCAACTAGCCTTCACAAAACACAATTATGATTAGGTAACTTAAAAGGGAAAACTGATGGCTCAAAGTTGCCTAATGAACCAAATAAACCAAAAATTCTTTTATTAAAAGCCTTGTACTAAAACCATTCACTAGTACTGTGAGCCACCAGTACCCAGCTTGTTAACAATTTTTACAAAATGATCATAAGGATCCTGATTTTGTTGACTGCTGCTTGATCAGCACCCTGACCAATGTCCTGTACAAAGCAACCACTCAATTACCTCAGCTAAATAATGAGTTGCTTTATACACATTCTGGGGAAAATACAAAATCATAAAGCAATAAATATGTAGAGGAAAAACGATTTAATAAAGTCCTTCTGATTAAGATTGCCATTTTTCATATACTTTTAAATCCCAAATTTTATCATTCAAAGACATTTTTTTCTTATCTATTGTACTGGGGATTGAACACAAGGTTTCACACTTATTAGGCAAGCTTCTAAATGAGGTTTTCTTCAATGCCCTGGACACTACATATTGGCCAACAACATTATTTTATTTGATAGTAAGTTTCAATAAACTTTACATATATCTTCTATGGGTTAGTAAAGTGATGAAAAGTGATAGTTCCAGGTGACAAAAATTTCAACAGGATTCACATTCTTGCCAAGAAAAGTAGCTACTCTACCTAGGGGGGGAAAAAAAACGCCTGCAAATTCAATAGTTGTGTGAAAACTTAACTCTCAAAAACCGAAACTGGAAGTACAAAATGTCTACAGCATGAAGTACGATTCAGTATTAGTTAGCATTTCCAACACTTAGAAGTTTTTTTGTTTTTGTTTTTTTAGTGCAACAAACTTTGGCTGGCACCAGTGGCACACGTTTGTAATCGTACCTACTCAGAAGGTTGAGATCTGAGGATCACGGTTTAAAGCCAGCTCGGGCAGAAAAGTCCCTATGAGACCCATTTCCAATAAACCACTCAAAAACCGAAAGTGCTGTTGTGGCTCAAGTGGTAGAGTGGGTAGCCTTGAGCAAGAGCTCAGGAACAGCAAGTAGGCCCTAAGTTCAATTCCCACATATATATCCACATACAAATACATATATATGTATATATATGTATACATGTATATAACTCAGATCTCAGATTTTCAGAAACATTAACTCTAAAGTTAGCTGGCTTTAAACTTTTCCAAAAGCCAGAAAACCAACCTTGTCAAGTGAAATCTCCTTGTCAAGGAGCAATCTCCTAAGAATCATTCTAAATTCTGATGCCTACAAAAGCAGATTATTGGCAATATATACGAGCACATTGGAGACTGGCTTCCTGCTTGGGGGGCGGGGGGAGCAGGAGTATGCCCCTGCATGCCGTCTTTACAAATATACTTAACAATGTCTAGGGGCTTTTTCTTTCAGCTGCACATCTCGTTAAAGACGGGACACACGGCTCGAAAGGATGAACAGGGGAGGAAACCCCCCCACCCCGCCCACCTCCTCCGGGTCAAAGGTCGGCGCCGCTCCGCGCCCACCCCACCCCCTCCTTCTTCCTCTAGCCAGACCCGAGTTTCTCGCTTCCGCAGTTAGGACCTGCTGTGACTCAGCCGTAGGACAAATACGGTTCATTTGTTCGCGACCAGTTTGGGGAATCACACAGGGAACCGCGGAACGCCCAGAGATCCCTAGGTCCGACTACAGTTCCCCGGGCGCCCCATGACACGGCAGAACCCAGGCCGCGGCCGGGCCCTGGGCCGGCCCCGCCAAATCCCGATCCAGCTTCCCCCCACCGCACAGACCTGTCGTACTCAGACCGGGTGAGGAACATGGCTAGGACTGGAGAAGAAGGCAGTGGCTACGCGGGAATTTTGAGGGCCAACAGGACTCCACGAGCACCCGACTCCACCACACCGCCACCTAACTGGGCCCTACTCTCTAATGCGCGTGCGCTTACGGCCCCTTCAGCCCGCCCTTCTATGCCTTCCTCCTATTGGCTGGCGGCAGTTCTCGCCAAGGTGATTGGGCCAATGAGTTTCTTCACCGAGCCACGCTCAGCACGTCGGGGCGGGATAAAAGCGTTCTTCCGCCTTAGTTTGCCGGCGGTTGCTAGGAGCGCTGGGAACTCGAGGCGAGAGGTGAGAGTAAGCCTTTTACCAGTGTGAGCCCGCCCCAGATTGACGACCGGGAGAGTTGGTTTGCGTAGTAGGGCTGACTGAATTCTCATTTCTCGGTCCCTGGTGAGCCCCCGTGTTTCTCAGTCGGAGGAAGCTGGTCTGGCTCCTTCCACGCGCTCCCAGGCCCTGCCCTCCTCAGGATTTCCCAGCTGTGGTTTTGGCGTGGTCTTGAACGTGGACACCCGCACATAAGCAGAGATGCGTGTGCAACAGTGTTCTGTGGTAGGTTTGGTTTTTGTCTGCTTCAGCGTGTTTTTACTGGGCCTTCCTCGGAGTCCCACATCCTTATGTCCCACCTTGGACAGGCTTCAGACCTGATTTGAGGAGCTCAACATACCAGATTCTGACTGTTTACTGTTTGTTTTGTTTTTCAGTTATACAAGATGTGCCTCTTCTGGGCTTTTTAAGGCTAGAAGAGCAACTTCATAGCCTCAGAAATGCTGTAAACAAAGTACTCAAGGAAGATAAGCAGAGAGCTATTGGAAAAGGGGACAGAGTTTCAGACAAGATTCTGGAGAGCTATTGTACAGAAGAATGACCAGTTTTTAATGTACTGTACGGTATGCCTGTGACAGTGGCACATACCTGTAATCTTTAGCTACTCAGGAGGCTGAGATCTGAGCATTGCAGTTCAAGCCAGCTGGTGCAGGAAAATCCATGAGATACCTCCTCCCCCCTTCTCCTCCTTCTCCTCCTCCTCCCCCCTTCCTCCTCTTCTCACCCTTATCCCTTTCTCCCTTCTTCTTCCTTTTTTTTTTTTTTTGGCAGTGCTAGGCTTGAACTCAGGGCCTGAGCACTATCCTTGGGTTTTTTTTTTTCTTTTTGTCAAGGCTAGAACCCTACCACTTGAGCCACAGCACCACTTCTGGCTTTTTCTATGTATATGGTACTGAGGAATCCAACCCAGGTCTTCATGCCTCCTAGGCAACCACTCTACCACTCAGCCAACTTCCCAGGCCTGTGAGATTCTTATCTCCAATTAACCCCCCCCCCCAAAAAGTCAGAAGTATATTTGTGACTCAAATAGTAGAGGGCTAGCTAGCCTTGAGATAAAAAGTGACAACTCCAGATCGGCGAGGAGTTTGGTGTAGTGGTAGAGTGCTTGCCTAGCATGCACAAAGACCCAGGTTCGATTCCTCGGTACCACATACATAGAAAAAAGAAGTGGTGCTAAGGCTCAAGTGATAGAGCTCTAGCCTTGAGGAAAGTCCAAGGACAGTGCTCAGGCCCTGAGCTCAAGCTCAGGACTGGCAAAAAAAAAAAAAAAATGACAACTCCAAGCCAGGCCAGGTAGCTCATGCCTTTAATCCTAGCTATTCAGGAGGCTGAGATTTGAGGGTTGTGGTTCAAAGCCGCCCAGGCACTAAAGACCATGAGATTCATCTCCAGTTAGTCCATAGAAAAGAGGAAGTGGGGCTGTGGCTCAACGGGTAGTAGCCTTGAACTGAAGAGGTCAGGGATAGTGCCCAGGCCCAGAGTTCAAGCCCCATAAGCCACAACAACAACAACAAAAAGTGACAACTCCAAGCCTTGAGTTCAAGCCTTAGTACTCACACACACACACACAGACTGTATACTAAAAATTGCTACGAGGGTAGATCATAAATGTTCTCCAAAAAAGCAAGTATATATGATGAATATTAGCTTGAGTTAACTTATATACACATGTCAAAACATCATGTTATATAACTTTGTATCTAAACAATTTCTATTTATACTTTAAAATCAGGGGTAGAAGGAAAAGGTCATTTAATGGTGCAGTATGCCTGAAAGAGAAATACCAGAGTTACATTTTCAGTTACTAATATACCACTAGTCAAGCCCTTAACCTTTCCAGGGTACACTTGAAGTCCCTACTTTGCTGTTGATTGTGTTATAAGTTACCAGGTCCTGCTATGCTTCCTTGTGTTCCTAGGAATGACAGGCACAACCTCTGTGCTTAAACATTGTTTGAGTCTCTAGAACTTGCCTTTGCTTGGACTAGTCTTAACGGATATCCTGTGATCTTCAGTGGTGGGAGAAATAACTGTTTTCTGCATCATTTATTTTCTGGCTTTCTTCCATAATTCAATAAAAGTTTAATTTTGTGGTCCCTGTCCTCAGGTTTCTGGCACTAATAAAATGAGAAATTCCAAGTAATAGTTTGAGATGTTAGATTTTTTTTTAATCAGTCGTGGGGCTTAAACTTGAGCCTGGGCACTGCCCCCCTGAGCTCTTCAGCTCAAGGCTAGTGTCCTACTCCTGGGCCTGGGCGCTGTCCCTGAGCTCTTCAGCTCAAGGCTCTGGCCCTACTCCTTGAGCCACAGTGCCACTTCTAGTTTTCTAGTGGTTAATTGGAGATAAGGGTCTCGTGGACTTTTTTTTGTGTCTGGGCTGGCTTTAAACCGATGTCCTCAGATCTTAGCCTCCTGAGTAGCTAGGATTACAGGCATGATCCACCAGGCCCAGCTGAGATGTTAGATTTCTGAGAAAAGAATAACTTCTTAGAATTTTTTTTCCTTGTAATGATATTGGAGTTTTAACCCAGAGCCTAGACTTCCTCTCAGCTTTTTCACACAAGGCTAGCACTCTACCACTTAGTCCTACCTCCATTTCCAGCCTTTTGGTGGTTAGAGATATGAACCTCACAGACTTTCCTTCCTTGATTGGCTTCAAACCATAATTCTCAGATCTCCTAAGTAGCTAGTATTATAGACATGACCAATCAGTGATTAGGCCTTTTAGGCTTCCTTTCAGCTTTTCTGACACACTTTCTTGTCAGCTTGTCAAGAGCATTCTGTTGAAAACTACTGGCTATAAATTCAGCACAGATGCTTTTTATTTTTTTTATTTTTATTTTTATTTTTATTTTTTGCCAGTCCTGGGCTTGAGCTCAGGGCCTGAGCACTGTCCTTGGACTTTCTCAAGGCTAGAGCTCTACCACTTGAGCCTCAGCACCACTTCTGGCTTTTTTCTATGTATGTGGTACCGAGGAATCGAACTCGGGTCTTCATGCATGCTAGGCAAGCACTTTAACCACTAGGCAAAACTCCCGGCCCACAGATGCTTTTTAGAAGTTCTTTTACTATATAGTTACTTGAGTATAAAAATGTTTCCCGAACACTCAGGGATGAAGGGTACTTTGCAGCCTCTACTAATATGAGGTGCATGGGTGATTATCTCTCCAAATATACTCAACTTGTATGGGTAAATGGGTTTGTTCCATGTATAACATATATGAAGGAGAGTCATAGGTAGCTAATTGTAGGGAAGAAAGTTTGTTTTCTCTGAATTGTTATAGCATAGAATTTAATAGTTGGCATAATGTCTTACTAATACATGTTCAACAAATAACTAGTTAAAAAGCCAGGCACAGCAGTGTTGGGGTTTTTAGCGCTTCTTGCCTCCTGACCCGCAGGAAGGGCAAGGAGAACACGCCCGACTAAGACAGAGAAAGGTTAGTGCCAACTGGTGGCCCTCACTGAGCCCTCCCTCTCCAGAGGGAAACACAGAGAGACTGTCACAGCAAGATTCGTTTATTGGGAAAGTACAGGGGCTAAAGTAGGATTCAGGAGTCTATCAGCATACAGGTGGGCAGGGCAAGGGGAGGTAGGTGCAGTGGAGAGGGCATTGGGGCCAATCCCAGGGTTAGAGGTAGCCTTATTTTACATCACAAACCACAGCCAAACCTCCCAACGAGGCGACAGGCAGGTTGGCCCATTTTCCTAATGTGTCCCATATGGTGGCTCATTCCTATAATCCCAGCTGTTCAGGGGATAGTGATCAGGCAAATGACATTCAAGGACAGTCTGGGGCGGGGAGGGGGCGGGGAATGACTGAGGTCTTATCTCAATAAATAATCCCAAGGGGCTGCGCATCTGTGGCCTCAGTTATATGGAAGGCTGTACATAGGAGAATCAAGGTCTGTGGCCAGCCTCACATAAAAAAAAAAGCCAAGATCCTAGCTGAAAATAACTGAAGCAGGGGAAAAAGGGGGGCTGAGGAATGTGGTTCACTTGGTAGAGCTCCCTAGTTTAAAGCCCAGAGTTCAAACCCTAGTACTACCAAACAAAAAAAGTTAAATGTTCCTCTAAGAAAAATAATAAATGGGGCCGGGAGTTTGGCCTAGTGGTAGAGTGCACAAAGGCCCGGGTTCAATTCCTCGGTACCACATACAAAAAAGCCGGAGTGGTGCTGAGGCTCAAGTGGTAGAGTTCTAGCCTTGAGAAAGTCCAAGGACAGTGCTCAGGCCCTGAACTCAAGCCCAGGACTGGCAAATATATAATAATAATAATAATAATAATAATAATAAAGATAGTTAGGAAAGATGTAAAACACAAGAGAATGAGCTAGGCTGAGAAACTGAAAAACGCACATAAACATCTTGGGGAGCTAGGTACATGGTTCCTGGAGCAAAATAAAACTTTCAGAGTGGTCAAATAGAGCCCAAGTATTGTAGCTCAAGCTTGTAAGCCTACCCACTTGAGATCCTGTGATCTTGGCTCAAGACTGGCCCAAGCAAAAAAAAAAAAAAAAAAGGTTTAAGCACAGAAGGGTATGCCTGTCATCCCTAGGAACACAGGGAAGCATAAGTAGATGGGTCACAGACCAGATCAACCAGTACTTAAACAGTAATGCCTTACCTCAGAACTCATCAATGCAAGGAGAGCCTGGAGGTTTGGCTCGAGTAATAGGGCATCTTTCTAGTAAGCTTATGGTTTTGAATTCAATCCCAGTACTGCTTAAATCATTTTTTTTAAAAAATGGTCAAGCAGAACTAGAATCTCCAATTAAACCAGTAAGAAATCTGATCCCCAACCTGAATTCTTTACCTATAGTTGCCTAACTTGCAAATTATTTTTGACTATATTTAAACTGGAGATTACTTTTTTCTTTTTTTTTTTTTTTGTTTTTGCCAGTCCTGGCTTGAATTCAGATTCTGAGCACTGTCCTTGGGCTTTCTCATGGCTAGTACTCTACCACTTTAGCCACCACTTTCGGCTTTTTCTATGAGTATGGTACCGAGGAATCGAACCTGAGCCTTTGTGCATGCTAGGTAAGCACTCTACCACTAGGCCAAATTCTCCACCAAGATTCTTACTTTTTTTTTTTTTTTTTTTGCCAGTCCTGGGCTTGAGCTAAGGGTCTGAGCCCTGTCTTTGGACTTTCTCAAGGCTTGAGCCTCAGCACCATTTCTGGCTTTTTTTCTATGTATGTGGTACCGAGGAATAGAACCTGGGTCTTTGTGCATGCTAGGCAAGCACTCTATCAGTAGGCCAAACTCCTGGTCCTCAAGATTCTTACTTTTAAGAAGCTTCTGGAAGGGGTGGGGGGAGGGAAATGGGGACCAAGACATGAGAAAGGGTATCAATGTATCTGGCAAATATAATGTAACCCTTCTATTAATTACAATAAAAAATATATGAAAAAAAGAAGCTTCTGGAGCCAGGTGCCTGCGGCTCATGCCTATAATTCTAGATACTCAGAAGTTGAGATCTGAGAGTCATGATTCAAAGCCACCCCAGGAAGAAAACTCCATGAAATTCTTAGCTCCAATTAACAGCAAAGAAGCCAGAAATGGAGGTGTGGCTTAAGTTGTGAAAAGAAAACCAGCCTTACCAGAAAAAAAGGTAAGAGTTCAAAGCCTTGAGGTCTAGCTTTAATACCAAAAGTCTCTGGAAAATATATTCTTGTTCTGATGACTTATTATTAATAAATATAGAAGAAAAGAGATGGGAAATGCTTCCAAGGCTATTATATAAAAGAGAACAACCTTGTATACTTCGTGTGTTTGCAACAGAGGACTGACAACCGAGCAGCTAGTAAGCTGTTACAGATACTCCCTACAAAAGCAATTTTCAAATCATCTTTCAAATAAATAGTTAAATTCATAGAGTTGGAAAGAAATAATTTATAGAGTCAGAGAATAGAATACTAGCTTGCTTACTAAAGGCTAGGGAAAGTAAGGAATGAGTTTGAGGTTGGTTTGTTTTGGATTTTTTGTGGTACTGAGGTTTGAACTCAGGGCCTTTTGCTTGCTCGGCTGGTGTTCTGTCACTTAAACCACACCACTAGTCTCATGTTTTGCTGTTTTTTTGTCAGTCATGGGACTTGAACTCTGGGCTTGGGCATTGTCCCTGAGCTCTTCAGCTCAAGGCTACCTCCCTACCCCTTGAGACACAGCCCCATTTCCCATTTTCTGGTGATTAATTGGAGATAAAAGTCTCATGATCTTTAGTCCCCGGGCTGCCTTTGAATCTTGTTCCTCAGATCTTAGCCTCCTGAGTAGCTAGGATTGCAGGAGTGAGCCACTGGACCCAGCTATTGCTGGGGGTTTTTTGGAGATAGGATATATTGAAACTTCCTGCCATGGCTGAAAGTTTGCATCTTTTTTCATATATTTTTTATTGTAATTAATAGAAGGGTTACATTATATTCACCAGATAGAAGGTGCATTACTTCACAAACATTGATAACCCTTTCTCATGACATGGTCCCATTTCCCCTGCTTATCTTGATTTCCCCCCTTCCCTATCCAGTTTCAAATAACCAATTAAGCTTTGCCTGCATCGTAACCTCTTGAATACCTAGGATTTCACATGTGAGCCACTAGTGCCTTGTTAGAAATGAAGATGGTTTTTGTTGTTGTTTATTTGGTGCTGGTCCTGGGGCTTGAGCTCAGGGTATGAGTGCTGTTCCTGAGTTTTTGTGCTCAAGACTAACACTCTGCCACTAGAACTACAGTTTCACTTCTGGCATTTTGGAGCGTCAATTGGGGAGAAGGATCTCATAGACTTTCCTGCCTGGGCTGGTTTCAAACTGCAATCCTCAAATTTCAGTGCCTGAGTACCTAGGATTACAGGTACGAGCCACTGGTGCCCTGCATGAAGAGTGGGGGGGGGGCATTGTGGTTGTTTTATTTTGGTTTTGGTTTTTGCCGTCCTGGGCCTTGAGCTCAGGGCATGAGCTATGTCCTTGGGTTTTTCTCAAGGCTAGAGCTCTACCACTTGATCCTCAGCACCTTTTCTGGCTTTTTTTCTATGTATATGGTACCAAGGAATCGAACCTGGGTCTTCGTGCATGCTCGGCAAGCACTGTACCACTAGACCAAACTCCCAGCCATGAAGAGTTTTTAATGGACATAGGATTTTACTTTGTGATGATTTTAAAAAATGTTCTAGAATCCAGTGCTGGTGACTCTTGTTAATAATTACCAAAAAGCCAAAAATGGAGCTGTGGCTGAAATGATAGAACACTAGCTTAAACAAAAATTCAAGTCCCAGAACCTGCATATACACACACACACACACACACACAAGTTTTAGAGATGGATTGTGATGATGGTTGATAACACTATTGGCTTTTTTCTGCGTATGTCGTACTGAGGAATCCAACCCCACAGCTTCGTGCATGGTAGGCAAGCACTCTACCACTAGGCCACACTCCCAGCCCTTTTTTATGCATTTTATAAGAGAAAAAAGGGGGAAGTAATTGACATGTAAATCCTTTGTGTGCCTTACTCTGTCTACCTATAGATGTTTTAGAAATATTTGTTGCATAAATAAATATTTTTGATTGCTGTAGACATAATGCATGACTTGGAAAAGTAGAAAGGTTTTTGTTTGTTTTGGGTGGTGCTAGAGATCAATCCCGGGGCCTATGTATATCCCACATGTACCCTACTATAGAACTATATCTCCAGGGACCGGGAGTTTGGCCTAAGTGTTAGAGTGCCTGCCTAGCATGCACGAAGACCTGGGTTCGATTCCTGGGTACCACATACACAGGAAAAAGCCAGAAATGGTGCTGAGGCTCAAGTGGTAGAGCTCTAGACTTGAGAAATCCCAAGGACAGAGCTCAGGCCCTGAGCTCAAGCCCAGGACTGGCCAAAAAAAAAAAAAAAAAAAAAAAAGAACTATATCTCCAGCCCTGGATTAGAGGACTAAAGGAAGAAAATTTAGGGCCTACAAGTGTGCCTCAAATGGTAGAGCAGATGGCCAGCAAGTGAAAGACCCTTAGAGCCCCTCCCACCTCCACATGCCAAGACTCTAATACTGGGAAAAAATAGCATTTCATTTTGCCATTTTTAAATATTCTTTTAAATAAAAGTTTGTTAACCATAACCTTCCTAAAGGATGAGATGACTACTGCTCCCTGGAGAAATGTTAAATCGTTTAAATGTTAATGAAATCCTATATCCACCCATATGGTAAGAGCTCAGAAGCATTTTGTACTGTTTTGGACATTTTTGCAATACTGATTCCTAACTAAAGCTGCCAGAATTACCTTAAGGATGAAACACAATCTTAATAAATTTTGCTAAGATCTAGTTGTTAGACCTTGTTGATTAGAAGCTAAATAGTTTTACAAAGTAAATTTCCCAGTAAATACTGAAAATGGATTCATTGGATAAGTGCTGGTGGCTCACACCTGTAATCCTTGATGCTCTGGAGGCTGAGATCTAAGGATCATGGTTTGAAACCAGCCTGGACAGGAAAGTCTTTGACTCATATCTCCAATTAACCACTAAAAAATAAGTCAGAACTGGAGTTCAAGTGGTAGAGTACTCGTCTTGAGCAGAAAAGCTCAGTGCTAGCACCCAGGCTCTGTGGTCAATACATAGGACCAACACACACACACACACAAAGAAAATAGATTTGTTAGTAAATACCATATGCATTCACTTTGTGTTAGACAATCCTGGACGAATGGTAGAATATATATAGAAAATTTTAAAGGCAATTTCAAATCAGTTGAAGTCTCTTTGCTCATCCTAAATATTACGTTCCACAAATCCATCTGTCTACGTTTATCTCTAACAGCTGCAACTTGTTATTTACATAAAAAGGCATTTTAGATTTGGCTGCTTCTATGTATAAGACTTTTTTACCTTAATCATTTTGTAGGAATATTTAAAAATAAACTTTTTTTTTTTGATCGGTCATGGGGCTTGAACTCTAGGCCTTGTCCCTGAGCTCTTCAACTCAAGGCTACCGCCCTTCCCCTGGGCCTGGGCCTTGTCCTTGAGCAATTCAACTCAAAGCTACTGCCCTACCCCTTGAGCCACAGCACCACTTCCGGTTTTCTAGTGGCTAATTGGAGATGAGTTTCATGGACTTTAGTGCTGGGGCTGGCTTTAAACCTCAATCCTCAGATCTCAGCCTCCTTAGTAGCTAAGATTACAGGCGTGAGCCACTGCGCCCTGCAAAGAAAAATTTTAAAACTCAAGGAAATTAGGAGTTTTAACTAACATTGATTCTTATAAGCCTCTCCTAAAATAATAATTGTTCTATTCTGGCCAGTGATTGGACACAGAATGACTAAAATAAAACCAAAGCTGTATAATTTGAGACTTCTCTTCTAATAGGTAACCTTTGTTTGAGAACAGCCCATCAACCTAAGTGCTACCTACCAAGCTCTTCTTTCTCTCTTAATAGGTATCAGATATGAATCAGGCTCTCTCATCTTCTCTTCTTCCCTCCCCTTTTATCTTTCACTGATATTTTCCCCCAATAAATCTTTTACAAGTTTAGGGGGAAACTAAATTGTGTTCTGATATTCAGATGTTGAAACCCTAACCATCAGTTTTTCAGAATGTAACTCTATTTGAAGATTGGGCCTTTAAGGAGGTGAGTAATTTAAAATATGGTTGTTCAAGTGGCCCTGTGTACTCTGAATGATGTCCTTCTAAAAAGAGGAAATTTGGACATACAGAGCCCAAGGGCAGATAGAAAAAAAGGAAAGATGAGAACACAGTGAGAAAGTAGTCTATCCACAAAGCAAGGAAAGAGCACTCAGGATAAAACCAGATCTATCAACATCAATCTGGACTTCTAACCTCCAGAACTGTGAGAAATAAATTTCTGATTTTCAAAGCACCTGACTGTAGTATTTTGTTATGGCAGCCCTAAGAAACTAATAGACATGTATCATGGTGTTTGCTTCTCCGAAGATCCAAACTAATGACAACATAAAATGTGCTTTCAAGACTGATTCCTTATTCCATGTTATGCAAAGAAGATACCGGGTTTTTTTGTTGTTTTGTTTTGTTTTTTGGTTAGTCATGGGTCTTGAACTCTGGGCCTGGGCGCTGTCCCTGAGCTCTTAAGCTCAAGGATATTGCTCTACCACTTGAGCCACGGCGCCCCTTCCAGAAGATACCATCTTAAATAGTGTAGGAGCATTCGTAATTTCTATCACAGAGTGGTGGACCAGCTGCTAAATATTCACTGGGACCTTGGGGAAATATCCCAGTAGAGCAGAAGCCCTTTCAAGTATAAATTCAGGGGTTTTAAGTATATGAGGAGAAATACCTAATAAGGACACTGGCATTGTAGGGCAGTGTATCGACACTCAAGAAGGACCATAAAAAGTCTAGGATCCCTCTTGATGAATGGCCAAGTATGAAAGACAGAGGGTCTCTTTAATAGGTTACAAAGAGGCTTTTTCCCCCCTGCAATGGAAAGCTCACACAGTTGAATGAGACTCACAGAGCTCCAGTGATACAATGTGTGCCAAAGCACATTAGGCCCCTGTTTGGACAAGCCCAAAATCCTGAAACAAGGGGTAGAGCATCTGGTAGGTACCCTTAATGTTGCTCTGTAGACCTCTACACATTTCCAAAGCTTGCAGAGGTAGTCTGTGTAGTATGAGCTGCAGTAGGAGACTGCAGTCACTCTCCCATAAGAAAATACAAGAGTTGCCCCTATCTCCTCTCTTCCTGTCAGCACAACAGCTAAATTCTAGCATAAACCAGCTGGGAAGATGCTAGGCCTGATAAAGGAGAAAAGAAATGTATGTAAATTAACATGGAGACAAAAGCTAAGGCTGTGTTCCAGAATTTAATTTTGAGCTTGCTTGATCAAAGGGGTTGATAATCAAGATTCATTGATTTGGGGGCATGTCTTGAAACACTCTGGCAAAGTCTCTGGTAAATGAAATTCACTGCCTGAGGAGTCAGAGACCTGGAAAATCATGGTCACTGCTGAGCATAGCAGAAATGTCTGAGTTGCCCTGATATATGTTAGAGAAATGAATAAAAGGATAGGGAAAATGAATGTACTAGAATGAGTATTTTATGTGAGGCCAGATCAATTATATTTCACAGTAGAAGAGTCTAGAAGAGACACCATTCATTGTGGCCATTAAAAATGCTTCAGCAGAGGTAACAGCACTGAGTACTTTGCTTCCCTGGACATCCATAGAGGTGGGGACTCAACTATAAGAATGATATCCTACTGTCCAAGTAATAGACGCTAGATACTTATGCTTAGTCAACAGAACTCAGGAGGCCCAATTAATTTAGAGACCAGCAAGATCTGGCAAGAGAAATATCAAGAGTTGCCCTGGCAAATGTCGGTCATTCTTCCCTTTTGGCCACATGCTGCATTCAGTGCAGCCGTACCAATCTGGGCATCTTCAGAACATCACAGGAATACCAAAAAGACACTTGCGTTCATTACTGCACTATTTACAATAGCCAACTTGTGGAAACAGCTCAGATGCCCTACACTAGATGAGTATATCCAGCAAATTTGGTATCTGTACACAATGGAATTTTAAGCACCATTAGAATAATATGTCATTTGTGGGGAAATAGATGGGTCTGGAACAAATCATGTTAAGCCAAGCTCAGAGATACAACTGGGACATCTTTTCTCTCATGTGGAAGCTAGGTCTATATAGGACATGATAAATTACAAGGATCTCTAGACATTCACACACAGTGAGACCAAAGGAGGATATTCTTAGGAACACAAAGGCACAATGCCGATGTGTATCTGATCATATATGATCAACTACAGGAAATAAAAATGAGGTTTTTCTCATTTGTTGCTGTTTAGGGGGGTTGTTTTACTTGTTTGTTCGTTTATCTGTCTTTGAGAGAGTAATGGGAAGGCCCAGAAATGGAGAGAGAAAGGGTGAGCAAATGCAGCAGAGGGACTCACTGGACACTATGTGGAAAATGAACTCTACAACTTATGGGTGGGGACGGGAGGAAAAACTGGGAGAGAGCGAGGGAAGGGGTGACTTATGTAATTGGAACCCTGCTGTGAATTACCTTTATAATAATTTTTAAAGAAACTAAATCTCACCTTGATTGGACTGTTCTCTGGTATTTTGTGAAAGGTGGATTAATTGAAGAAGCAATTTTTGTGTGTGTGCTGGTCCTGGGGCTTGAACTCGGAACCTGGGTGCTGACCTTTTGTGTACAAGGCTAGTGTTCTACCACTTTGAGCCACAGCACCATTTCTGGTTTTTTGGTAGTTAATTGTACATAAAAGTCTCACTGACTTTCCTGCCTACTCTGGCTTCAAACCTTGATAACCAGCAGAAAAGGGAGCTGAAGATGTGGCTCAAGTGGAAGTAGAGCACCTACATAGCAGGTGTGTTCAAGTGGACCGGCTCCTAAGCCTTCTCATTAGAAAATGAGAAGCAGGGCTGTGGCTCTCGGGTAGGGTGGTTAGCCTTGAGCTGAAGAGCTCAAGGGACAGAGGCCAGGCCCAGAGTTCAAGCCCCATGACCCACCAAAAACAAAACAAAACAAAAAACCCAGCTCCTAGCTGGGCATGGTGGCTCATGCCTGCAATCCCAAATACTCAAGAGGGTGAGATCTGAGGACTGAAGTTCAAAGCCAGCCCAGGCACTAAAGACCCTGAGACTCTTATGTCCATTTAACCACCAGAAAATGGGAAGTGGTGCTGTGGCTCAAGGGGTAGTAGCTTTGAGCTGAAGAGCTCAGGGACAATGCCCAGGCCCAGGTTTCAAGCCCCACAACAGGAAAAAGAAAAAGACACAGCTCCTAATGACACTGAACCTTGGTAGAAACAGAATACATGACTATATAGTATATACACCCCATGTTCAGAAATGCCTGTTATAAACTAGGTTTTATTGGTTCAGATGGACCTGTTGTAATATGGAAATAGTTAATCTGGGATCAATCCCAAGAATTTCACAGGGCATTTGTAAACAACATAACAAGTGGCCCAATCTTCCATGTCACTTAGCATTGCTGTACCAATTTTATGACCAACTAAAGGAGGAGGGATAAAGCTGTTTAATTCCATGGATAGGTAATCTTAGCATATGGGTATAAGCCAAAATTGGATGGTAGAAGCATTATATTCATACTCTTTTTTTTTTTAAAGCATGTCTTTTTTTTTTAAATTTTTTTTTGTTTTTTTGTTTTGCCAGTCCTGGGATTGGGCTCAGGGCTTGAGCACTGTCCTTGGATTTTCTCAAGGCTAGAGCTCTACCACTTGAGCCACAGCACCACTTTTGGCTTTTATCTATGTATGTGGTACCAAGGAATCAAACCCAGGTCTTCATTCATGCTGGCAAGCACTCTACCACTAGGCCAAACTCCTGGCCCAAGCATGTGTGTTTTCTATTTTATTTGTTTTGAGAAGTGAATCTTGATGTGTTGCCCTGGCTATCTTCAAATTCATAGGTCCAACTAGTCTTGCCTTATTCACTTGAATAGCTGGGATTTCAACATATGTAACCATGACTAGCTATAGATAATATTCTTGGGTTGCTCTGAAAAACTGCACAGAGGAATAATTTTTACCATGAGTGGAACTACAAGCATTGTCCCTAATCATCTACTATGTGTGTAAAGAAAAGCAGACTAAAATAAGAACACATACAGTCTCAAGCAACAGTCGAGGGCTTGACCTTCTGATAGGGAGCCTGGAAAGAAGAGAACTAAAAAAGTGAAAAAGTCAGATGCCAGTAGTTCACACCTATAATCCTAACTACTCAGGAAGCGGAGTAGCAGTTCAAAGCTAGCCTGGGTAGGAGATCTGTGAGATTCTTATCTCTGATTAACCAGCAAACGAACAGAAGAAGAGATATGGTTCAAGTGGTAAAGAGGCAGCCTTGAGAGAAAATGCTAAGGCAAAGTTCCCAGGCCCTGAGTTCAAGGCCTAGTACTGGTACACGAGCGTGCATGCACACATAAAAAAGTCAAAGGCAAAGAATGGGCTGGGAGCGTTCCCTAGTGGTAGAGTATTCACCTTGCATGCACAAATCCCTTGATTTGATTCCTTGGTACCACATATACAGAAAAGGCTGGGAGTGGTGCCGTGACTTAAATGACAGAGTGCTAGCCTTGAACAAAAAGTGTCCAAGGACAGTGCCCAGGCCCTGAGTTCAAGCCCAACTGGCAAAAAAAAAAAGTCCAACAACAAGAGATCATATGGATGAATATACAGGAAGGGGCATGTATTAAATATATTTTTGAGTCATATACCTATCAGAAAAGAGGCACTAAATAAAACCAAGTAAACAATATAGGTCAACCAGCTGATATTTTAATCCTTAATCAAGGCCACCTAGAAGCCAGCCTGATGAACACTGTTATGAGCTGACTGTCTTACCTCCTCCATTTTCAGACATTAAAGTCCTAATCCCCAATTGCTCAGAATGACCTTATTTAGTAATAAGGTTATTACAGATGGGATGAAATGCTGGTGAAGAGTGGACCTTTAATGCAATATGGCTAGTGTCCTTTCTCCTTCACAATTCTAGGAAAGAACAGTCTTACTGCTTCCTTCATCTCAGACTTCTAGCCTTCAGAATGATACGACAGTGAATTCCTGTTGTTTATAACCAGCAGTTTGTGGTGTTTCATTATGGCAAGCACAGGCAAGTTATACCAATACATCAATGGAGTAAGCACAAATGACAAAGTTGGAGACTTTTCAAAGATGATCATGTTACTGATTGTTTTTCTTTTTTCTTTTCTGACCCAAACTCAACATCTGATGCTTTCATTCATTGGCTAGTACTCTACCACCTGAACCAAGCCTCCCACCCCAAGACACTGGTTTTTTAATTACTGTTAGTGTCAATATTATAGTTCAGATCTGGAACACCCCCTTCCAAGGCCCATGTGTTAACATGGTCCTCAGCGTGGCGTTATGAGAAGGCATGGAAACTTTTAGGAGGTGAGGCCATTAGAAGGTTTTAGGACATTGTGGTATGCCCTTGTAGCAGACCACTAGACAGCGGGGTCTTCTCACCATTTTGCTTCTCCAACATGAGCTGAATGGGTTTTCCTCTGCCTCATGCACTCTGAAATGATGTGCTGCTTCACCACAGCTGCAAAAGCAGTGACTAACCATGGACTGAAACCTCTGAACGTATGAGCTAAAATCAACCTTTCATCTCTTGAAAGTGCTTTACCTCTGGCATTTGTTAGAGTAGTGAAAATCTAATAAAACAGCATACTGATTCTGAGCCCTAGTATGCTCTCAAGGAGACCACCTGGCCGTGCAGCAATAGATTCCTTCTATTCTGGGGCTACAATGGTTCATTCTCACAGTAATGGATACCTATTTTCAGTAGGGGTTTCTTTTCTGCACACAATTCTTCAGCAACACTATATGGGAGTTTGTGGAATGCATATTTCACCTGCATAGAAACCTATGTAATATAGCAATCACGTAATTTGCTTTAGGATATATACGAACAGGCCTTTGGTCATGGAATCTATGGATTATACCATCCAGGAAAATCTGGTCCATACAGAGCTGAAATGATTTTGTAAAGTTACATGAAAAATTCCACTTAGAGGCAACCCTAAAAATAACTAAAGATATGTTATATGCATTCAATCAGAGGCCTTTATGGCCTCAAGAAAAATTCATGTGGCGACTAACAAAGGATTGGATATGACCCACTAGAGGATTTTATACTTCCTATACTCCAGGTCTGAGATCTGTAAAGCTAGAGGTTCTAGTCTCCAAAGGACCTACACGCCAATTAGAAAACACTGCAAGGATCCCATTGAGCTACAATTAATAGCTGCTGCTGAGGTACTTAGGATTCCTTTTGTTTGGAAGGGGGTTGTTTTGTTTTGCTTTTGCCAGTCCTGGGGCATGAACTCAGGGCCTGAGCACAGTCCTTGGGCTTTTTCCTCAAGGCTAGCACTCTACCACTTGAGCCACAGCACCACTTCCAGCTTTTTTCTGTGTATGTGGTACCGAGGAATCAAACCCAGGTCTTCGTGTATGCTAGGCAAGCACTCTACCACTAGGCCAAACCTCCATCACTTAGGACTCCTTTTGTTTAAATGTCAGCTGACAAAAACTGAAGTCACTATCATGATCAGGCAACTGGCCCAAATCTGTAGGAAGAGGGAATGCTGCTATTTGTAGAGTCCATATGAACTCGCTTTAACTGAATGAACACATGTAGAAAATCTGGCTTGAGAAGTATTGTAAAGATCAAGTCACAACGTAAGTGATCATGACCTGCTAAGGTGAGGGGAATTTAAAGTAGGCAAATGAGGAGAATCCATATCAATTGTAGGCTCCAGGTCAATTGCTGAAGTTAGTTCCACTAACTTTCCTCTTCAAGTTTGTCTTCAGAGAGAGAATCATAGAAGAGCATCTCACCAAACCTGTATGAAGAAGTAGATCTGAGCTGGTCACCAGTGGCTTACACCTGTAATCCTACTCCCGAGGCTGAGATCTGAGGGTCGTGGTTTGAAGCTAACTTGGGCAGTAAAGTCCATGAGACTCATCTCCAATTGACCAATAAAAACCCAGAAATAAAGGAGTAGCTCAGGTGTCAGAGAGTCAACCCTGAGTGAAGAAGCTAAGAGAGAGCAATCAGACCATAAATCTAAGCCCCAGTATAAGTGCATGAAAACACACACACACAGAAATCTGTGGATCACAGGAGTAACTGTAGTGGTTATAAAACTAGGCCTCAGATTTCTTGTCATGAGGATCATAATTGATTAAATCAGTTAGTTACCTTCTGGATCTACCATTGTATAGAAGCTCAGACTATACTCCTCATGGCTCTTTCTAGCCAATTACCAACCAATAGCCTGCTTTAGTTAGGAACTACACATACGATTTGGAACTTAGAGGGAAATTTAGAGAAAGAACATATTTAGTGCAAATAAAATCAGAAAGCAACACAATAGACTGCAACTGTACAAGACAGAAAATCAATACATGCAAATTGTAATAATATAAAAGATTAATGAAAAAGAATTAACTGGGAGCAATGCTAATCAAGAAAAAATAGAAAGGGGCCGGGCACTGGTGGCTCATGCCTGTAATTCTAGCTATTCAGGAAGCTGAGATCTGAGAATCATAATTCCAAGCAAGCCCAGACATAAAAGTCCATGAATCTTTTTTTTTCTTTTGCTAATCCTGAGCCTTGAGCTCAGGGCCTGAGCACTGTCCTTGGGCTTTCTCAAGGCTAGAGCTCTACGCTTGAGCCTCAGCACCATTTCTGCCTTTTTCTATGTATATGTGGTACCAAGGAATCGAACCCAGGTCTTCGTGCATGCTAGGCAGGCACTCTAACATTAAGCCAAACTCCTGGCCAGATCCATGAAACTCTTATCTCCAGTTAACCACCAGAAAACTGAAAGTGATGCTGTAGCTCAAGTGGTAGAGCACTAGCCTTGAGCTGAAGAGCTCAAAGACAATGCCCAAGCCCAGAAATCAAGCTCCACAACCAAGAACAAAAGAAAAAATGAGAGAAAGAAAGAGGGGGGGAGTGAGAGAGAGAGAGAGAAAGAGAGAGAGAGAGAGAGAGAGAGAGAGAGAGAGAGAGAGAGAGAAAAGAAAAAGAAAAAAGAGAGAAAGAAAATGCATTACCACTACACAACACATCACTATATGTCCTGTAAACATTGAACTATGAGACTATTATAAATGTCTTTATACTGATAATATTTTTTGCCAGTCCTGACGCATAAACTCAGGGCCTGGGCATAGTCTTTGAGCTATCTCAAGGCCAGCACTCTACCACTTGGCCATAGCACCTCTTCTACTTTTTCTGTGTATGTGGTACTGAGGAATTGAACCCAGGGCTTCATACATCCTAGGCAAGCACTCTACTACTGGGCCACACGCCCAGCCCCATACCAATAAATTTGACAGTTCATATGAAATGAAAAACACATTGCAAAACAAAGCTTACCAAGATTGAAACCATAATAAATAGAAATCATTACATTCTAACACAATTGAACTCATAATTTAAGCCATCCAACAAAGAAAACTCCAGATGGCTTCACTGGTGAATTCTTTCCAAAATATGTTCTGCTTTTAGAAAAGCATATTCACACTTTCTGATACTTATTTATTACACACTGTATTTATGATTTAACTTCTCCCTGTTTTCATGCATATTTGTTGAGTACCTACTATGTTTCAGAACATGATAATAGGTAGAATAAATGCAATGATGATTAAGAGATGGGAGGAAGGAGTTTCACTTAGTTGAAGCAGCAGACATAATTTAAATGCAATATAGAACTAATCAAGATGTATGTTTGTGGATGTGTGTGTGTGTGTGTGTGTGTGTGTGTGTGTGTATGTAGATAGTGTGATGAAAGCTGGAGATGAAATCTAGAGAAGGGAAGGCTTTCTAGGCATGAGGGGGGTGAAGCAATGTGATGTGGGCATAAAAATATCTATAAAATAAATACTTCTCGATCTTTCTTCCAAGATCTTTCCCCTTTCCCCTTTTATTCCTTTGTTTGTTCTCCTGAGTTCTGATCTTGCTTTCTGGTTTTCACTCTCTCAAAGTCATTGTATCCATTTTCACAGTTGCTCCTATCACATATACGTTAGGCCCTGGGTCTCCAGTGTCCACCTCTCTATTGAGCCCCAGGATTAAAGAACCAAATAGTTCCAAAACTCAGCTACTCAAGAACTTTGCCTCCATTCTTATTCCATCCCTGTATTACTAATTTTGCTTCCCTCCTTGAGAAAACTCTTCCTTGATGGCATGTCTCCAGCTTGACATTATTTCAGTATTCTTTATAAAATGTAACTTCTTGTTTCTATCTGCAAAACCTTATCTTCATGCTATATAAGTCAGTTTTCAATTTACTTGACCTAAGCAGCAGCATTTGAATCTCCAACTATTTCCACTTCCTTGAAAGACTGCCCTGACCTAGCTTCTACCTTCTATTTTCCTCTTATCTTACTGGCCACTTCTCAATCTCTTCAGTGGATATTGTTCTTTTCTTAGCTTGGACTAATACTCCTGTTTGTTCATTCTCATTTTGTTTTAGAAAATATTAACCCAAATTTAACAGCATTAAATATTACCTGTATGCAAGTTATTCTAGGTGAATATAGCTGACCTTAGTCTCTTCCCTAAACTCATATCTCTACTATGCCCCTCTACAAAAATATCTAACAGTATCCCAAACTAAACATATCCAGAACTAAACTACACCCAAACCTAATTATCTTGTCTAGTCCACAAAGGTTCTACTACTTACCTTATTACTTGGGCCAGAAATATTGAGCCCATTATTAACTCTTCTTTTTCTAATACCCTTACTTAATTCTACAAATCTGCATAATGAGTTTTCATTAGCTGGATTTCTACTTCTTTTCATCGTTCTTTTCTTCTTTCTTTCTTTCTTTCTTTCTTTCTTTCTTTCTTTCTTTCTTCCTCCGTTCCTTCTTTGCTTCTTTGATCCTTCCTTCTTCCCTCCCTTTCCCCTCTCCCTGCCCTTCTCTCTTTCTTTGTTGGTACTGGGGCTTGAAGTCATGGCCTTATACTCCGACTTAGCATTTTCACTCAAGGATTATGCTCTACCACTTGAGCCATACCTCCCCCTCCATTATTTTGCTGGTTAATTGGAGATAAGAATCCCTCAGATATGCTTGCTTAAACTGGCTTCAAACTAGGGCACCACCTTTAGATCTCAGCCTCCTTGGTAGCTAGGATTACAGGCATGAGCTGCAGGTGCCTGGCTTTCATTACTTTTGTCACCCAAGCCATGACATCTCTCACCTAGATCCCTTCCTTCTAACTGCTACCCTGCTTCTATTCCCCCACCATTATAGTAGTTGTTAACTTAGAGCATAGATTCATTTCTGGCTTTTTGGTGGTTAATTGGAGATAAGAGTTTCTCAGATTTATCTGATAAGACTAGCTTTATACCATGATCCTCAGATTTCAGCCTCCTAAGTAGCTAGGATTACAGATCTGAGCCATTAGCACACAGCTTATTTAATATACTTTTAAAACAAACATTGTGGGGGTTGGGAGTTTGGCCTAGTGGTAGAGTGCCAACCTAGCATGCATGAAAACCTAGGTTCAATTCCTTGGTACCACAGACATAGAAAAAAGCCAGAAGTGGTGCTGAGGCTCAAGTGGTAGAGCTCTAGCCTTGAGAAAGTCCAAGGACAGTGCTCAGACCCTGAGCTCAAGCCCAGGACTGGCAAAAAAAAATTGTGAACACAATACAAAATATCCTCCTGGCCACTTATTGATTCTGCTACTTACTAAAATTCCACTATTTCTCAGCCTTCCCCGCAAACATGTGCCATCACCGCCATAGCTGTTGTGGAAGAGCTTCAAGACCTTTCTTTCTCAATCTAGTTTATGAAGTTTCTAGACCTACTACTTTCAATTACAAATCCCTTTCTTTGGGTTTAAGAGATAGTGCTAGTCATCTGACTCTTCCCCATTCCCTATGAGATTTACCACTTTGAAGGCTTTTCCTTCCTGGCCCTTCCTCTTCCTTTTTTTGCCACAAGAGGATGAGAGAATCTGGAAGAGGAGAAGTGGTGGAATTGGGAGGGGGTAAAGAGGAAATAAATGAGATTGTGTTGGGTGTATCAGTGAAATGGAAGGGACTGGAGCAAAGGAGAGGTTTTGAAGACAGAACCCAAAAGAGTAAAAGAAGCTACTGGTTGGTGTGTAAAATATGGTTTGCTCCAATAAGATACCTGAATTTTTATACTAAAACTAGCTCACTGGAATACAGAAAACAGTAAGCATTATTGCACCCTTACCTATCAAAGAAGCCACTAAATCTTGGAAATTCAGAGCCACTAAATCTTGGAAGTTCCATTTTCAAAACATGCCACCCCACCTAGACAGTCTGCTTTATGAAATATTGTTGGCACCAACTTTAGAAGCTTCTGGCTCTGGTTTAGGAAGAAGTAAGTTATTCATTTACACCACTTTACATACTCTTGCCTGATTAATAATCCAGAACTGAGTAGTCACTAAAATTTATTATTTGCTGTATTTCAGGCACCAGGCACTACAGACATTATTATATTTAACCTTCACAACAGTTGTTGGTTAACTATCATTAACTCTATTTTGAAGATTACATAAAAAGGAAAAAGAAAAAAAGCATAGAGATAAATCTATAAGTAGACACACTGAAATGCATGCATGCACACACATACACACTAGGACATGATAATTATATAGGTGTCTAAACATTCACACATTGAGGCCAAAGAAGGATATGTACAGGAGTGGATCACTAAAGCTCAATAACTATGTGCCTATGATCACATAAAGCACTATTTTATGAAATTAACACCAATAAAAGGAAATGAGAGTTTTATTTATTTATTTTTGCCAGTCCTGGGTTTGAACTTAGAGTCTGAGCACTGTCCTGGAGCTTTCTCAAGGCTAGAGCTCTATCACTTGAGTCACAGCACCACTTTTGTGGTACTAAGGAATCGAACCCAGGTCCTCATACATGCTAGGCAAGCACTCTACCACTAGACCACACTCCTGGCACTAGAAATGAGACTTTTAAAGTTGCTGCTTTGCTGCTTTTGTTTTCTTTTCCTTTTATCTTGTTTGTTAGTTTGTCTTTGGAAGAGTAAGGAGGGCATAGAATAGGTGGAACAAAGGGTAAACAAATATAACACTGGTATTCACTAGAAACTGGGAAAATGAACTGTCCATCTTGTGGGTGAGGACAGGAGGGAAAAATTGAGAGAGTGACATGGTTCAAAAAGAATTGTACCCAATACCTGACTTATATATAACTGTAGCCACTCTGTATATCACCCACCCCTACAGTAACAATATATAAAATGTATTTTTTAAAAAGGAGGACATAAGGGGCTGGAAGTTTGGCCTAGTGGTAGAGTGCTTGCCTAGCATGCACAAAGACTGGGGTTCAATTCCTCAGTACCACATATAGAGAAAAAGCCGGAAGTGGTGCTGTGGCTCAAGTGATGGAGCACTAACCTTGAGAAAGAACTAGGGTAGTGCTCAGACTCTGAGTTCACACCCTAAGAGTGGCAAAAAGAAAAAGAAAAAAGAAAGAGGAAAAAAGGACATAAAAATAAAATTAAAAGAGAAAATAATCATGAAAAGGAAACATAGCTACTGAATGACAGAAGCAGATCTTCTTGAATCTGGAACTCAGGTCCTTAACCATTATGCCATATTATTTTATCAGCTCAAAACCTAAGCGTGATGGAAGGTGAGGTAGGAGGTTCATGAGTTTAAGGTCAGAATGAGCTACATAGTGAACTGCTATCTCAAAACAACAGAAAATGAGTTTGGGAATGTGACTTAGTTTGTAGAGTGCTTGCTTAGCATGTGTGAAGCTTTGGGTTAGATTCCTCTGTATGACTTAAAGAGAAAAGGCCAGAAATGGTAGAATGTTAGACTTGAGCAAAAGAAGCTCAGGGACAGTGCCCAGGCTCCGAGGCCCTGAGTTCAAGCACCAGAACTGGCAAATAAAAAAAAAAATAAAACAACAACAACAGCAATAACAAACACTGAGTCAATAGCTCACAATTTCTGGGACCCTATTGTTCAAGTCCCTTATTTCCAAGTGCCATTTCAATTTTATTTTCTACTACTTGACTACTGCCAAATATCTAATCTTTAAGACAAATAAAAATATTTTCTGATCATCTATGTACTCCAGTATTTCATATTTTTATGCCTTTGTTTAAGTAAGAATACTGTCTCATAGGCTCCAGAAAAACAAAAAAATGTTTAAATTATTGTTTCATAAAATAATATCATGATTTTCATTATATAAGAACCATCAATTTTTATTTTTATATTGATATTTTTTCTTAAACTACTTTCTTCAAAAGCATGTCTGAAGATTGCTTTGTTTTTCTGGAATTGTCATTTGTTTTAAAGTTTTTTATTGGCATACACTAGTGAATTTGTGATCTTAAAAATATATTAAACTTTACAACATAAGAGGAATATATATATATATACATATATTCATATATTGCCAGTCCCGGGGCTTGAACTGATCTGGGCATTGTTTTTAAGCATTTGCAAGGCTAGTACTCTACCACTTGAGCCACGGCACCATTTCTAGATTTTTCTGTGTATGTGGTGCCAAGGAATCCAACCCAGGGCTTCATGCATGCTAGGCAAGCACTCTACCACTAGACCATACTTCCAGCCCCTAAGAGAAATCTTTTTTTTTTGTCATCATGGGACTTGAACTCTGGGCCTGGGCGCTGTCCCTGAGTTCTTCAGCTCCAGGCCTCTACCCTACCCTTTGAACCACAGAGCCACTTCTGGTTTTCTGGTGGTTAATTGTAGATAAGAGTCTCATGGACTTTAGTGCCCCAGCTGCTTTGAACCCACAATCCTCAGATCTCAGCCTCCTGAGTAGCTAGGATTACAGACATGAGCCGCCTTGTCCGGTGAGAAAATTCTAACAACCTAAGATTTGGCTGAAACTCAAAAGGCTTGGCCCACAAAAAAGTTTAATTTTAACAAAATTAAGAACTTCTGCTATATAAAAGATAGTATCAAGTGGATAACACAAACTACAGACCAGAAGAAAATATTTGCAAAAGACATAGCCTGGCAAGGTGGCTCATGCCTGTAATCGTAGCTACTCAGGAGACTGAGATCTGAGGATCAAGGTTCAAAGCCAGCCCAGGCACAAGAGGACCTGAGACTCATCTCCAATTAACCTCCAGAAAATAGAAGTGGGGCTTGGATCAAGGGTAGGGCAGTAGCCTTGAGCTGAAGAGCTCAGGGACAGTACTCAGGCCTGAGTTCAAGCCCCATGACCCACCCCCCCCACACACAAAAAAAGCCATATTTGATAAAGGAGTGTTATTAAAAAGAAATTTAAAATTCAAGAATAAGAAAATAAGAAACCTGGGTTGGGAGCTTGGCCTAGTTGTAGAGTGCTTGCCTAGCATACACAAAGCACTGGGTTCAATTCTTTGGTACCATGTACATACACAGCAAAAGCAGAAGTGGTGCTGTAACTCAAGTGATAGAATGCTAGCCTTGAGAAAATGAGGAGGAGGAGGAGGAGGAGGAGAAGAAGAGGAGGAGGAGGAGGGGGGGAGGGAGGAGGAGGAGGAAGAAGAGGAAGAGAAAGAAGAGGAAGAACAAGAAGAACAAGAACAAGAAGAAGAAAAAGAACAAGAAGAAAGAGGGAAAGGGAGGAGGAGGAAGAGGAGGAAAAAGATGGAAGAAAAGCAGAAACTTGATTTAAAAGGTGAAAACTATTCAGACACACACTTGATTCAAGATTATGACAAATAAACATGAGGGAGACAAAAAAAAAAAAAAAACTCAGCTGGCTGCCAGTAGCCAATATCCAATCGGAAGCTGAAAATGGGAGGATGGTGCTTTGAGGCCAGCCTGGACAGAAAAGATCACATGAGGGCCAGGAGCATGGCCTAGTGGTAGAGTGCTTCCTAGCATGTACAAAGACCCATGTTTGATTCCTTGGTACCACATACACAGAAGAAGCCTTGAGAAAGCCCATGGACAGTGCTCAGACCCTGAGTTCAAGCCTCAGGAGAGGGAAGGAGGGAGAGAGGGAGGAAGGGAGGGAAAGAGAGGGGGGAGGAAAAGAAAAGATCAAACAATCCTTTCTCAACCCTTACCTTGGCATGTTGGTACACCCAGACCCTCTCATAGCTACTTGGTAGGTCAATAGTCTAGGTCAGCCCAAGCAGAAGTGTCTACAAAACTCTATCTCAATAGAAAAAGCTGTGTGTGGTAGCATATGCTTGTTAAATAAGAAGAGTGTGATCCAGATACATGGCTGGAAAGGAAGCAATTTCACCAATGCATTAAAGGGCTGGAGGCATACATGAGCAGTAGAGTGCCTACCAAGCCAGCTTGAGACCTTGAGAGCTTGAGTGCTGAAAAAAAAAGAAAAACACTCAACATATCAATAGCTGGTGAGGTGGTGGAACGGGGGAACCCTTGTTAAACTAAAATGATTTAAAAAAAACCCTTTTTGGGAGGGGTGGGGAGTTTGGCCTAGTGGTTAAAGTGCTTGCCTAGCATGCATGAAGACCCAGGTTCGATTCCTCGGCACCACATGCATAGAAAAAAGCCAGAAATGGTGCTGAGGCTCAAGTGGTAGAGCTCTAGCCTTGAGAAAGTCCAAGGACAGTGCTCAGGCCCTGAGCTCAAGCCCAGGACTGGAAAAAAAAAAAAAAAAAAAAAAACCTTTTGGGAAAAGTCTGGCAGTTTCTTACAAAACTAAATATAATCGTACCACACTACCCAACTTTACCTCTTGGCATTTATTCAAATGAGCTGAAAGATTATGTCCCCATGAAACCTGTGTAGTCTGGGGGTTATAGTAGTTCCATTCGTAATTGCTATCCTAATGAGTTTTCCATTGCTGTAATACAATTCCAGAGAAAATAAGTTGAGAAGGAAGACTGACTTTGGGTCACAGATTCAAAAACTTCAGTCTATGGCTAGCTGTCACTTCAGGGTCTTTCATGAAGCAGAACATTGTGTTGATGACAGTGGAGGAGCTCACTCATCTTTGTGGCACTAGGAAGCAAAAAGGAAAGCTTGTTTTTATAACAGAGCTCCCCCCGCCCCCTGTTTAACATGAAGTCAAAAAGCAAATTGAAGGAGATTATCTAAAATATTACATTATTCCAATAAAGTTTAAAACAATTCAGAGAACATGCCTGGTGAGTCTAATGTATGATTTCTAGTTAGATAATTATGTACACAGAAAGTATTAAAACATACAGGAAGCTGACAAATTCAAGGCAGAATACTGATTATTTCTGTGGAGGAAGGACTGAACAGGGCATTACATGAGGGTATTATACAGGGCTTCATATTATATGATGTTTTTATTTTATTTGTAGTGGTGGTTCATGCCTATAATTCTAGCTACTCAGAAGACTGAGATCTGAATATTGAAGTTTGAAGCCAACCTGGGCAAAAACATCTATGGGGTTCTTATCTCCAATTAACCATCAAAAAGCCAAAAGTGGAGCTGGTGGCTCAAGTAGATTACTAGCCTTGAGTGAAAAAAGCTAAGAGTCAGCACCCAGTCCTTGAGTTCAAACCCTAGAATACTCTCTCCCTCTCCCTCTCTCTCTCTCTCTCTCTCTCTCTCTCTCTCTCTCTCTCTCTCTCTCTCTCTCTCGCACACGTGCACACACACGCACACACACATTAATAATTTAAGGCAAAAGGAAAAATTGTTAAAGTTTAACAAGGCTTGTCAGTGGATATGTGGACTTTTGCAGTGTTACCCTGATTTACTGGTTGTGCTTTATTTCCTGTATAGTATTCCACATCTTGGTTATACCTATGATTTTTATATTAGTCTGGTTTGGGCTCAAATATATTATATAACATGCAATTTAATCCTTGGCATAGTCTTATGAAGTTAATGGGATAGAAATGACTATCATTCCATAGAACAGGAACTAGTTCTTAAGAGAGGGACTTGGCACTCAGTTATTTTTTTGCTTAGCTTTATTTCCATGGAAATCCACTGCCTCTGTTCAGCATACATCCAGCCTGATCTGCCCATCCAGTCTTTGGGGGGGAAGTTCTCAATGGGAGACTGAATTTTATACATAGTAGCCAAATATTCCTTCAAAAAGCGCTGGGTTCTGAAGTGCTAGGAGCAAACTCCAAGGAAGGCTGAGGAATTAGCCAGCCAGCTGCAAGCAAGCGTACGGGAGTTCTGGCCTTCCCAGAGCGCCCACTGGCTGGCTCCACAGGGTGAACAAATCGTTTATTACCTCCATTTCCCCATAAACCCAAGGTGGACTATTCAACACTGTTCACGGTGCGGGGAGGGGGGGGGGCTCCTGCTGAATTTTTTTTTCTGATTTAAATCAAAATAGAACTTTGCCAATGTCATTATAAACTGTCACCTTAGCACTATTCATCAAAGATCTCCCCCACACACACTCATTTAAAAGGAGTTCACTATTTTATGTGATATATATATATATATATACAATGGAATTCTACATATGTGCATATGTGTATATATATACATACAATGGAATTCTACATAGCCAACAGACAAGATAAAATAATGATATGCAAAAAAATAATGATATTCACTGGGAACTGGATGAGTGACATAAGTCAAGACTAAAGGAACAGAAGGCGCATGGTATCCTTAATATGTGGCTATTAGATCCAAACAGTACAAGAGCGAGGACTCAATATTTGCATACCCAATGCTATGGACATGGTACTGGAAATATAAACACAACTACATAGACATAAAAATCTGTGACTCTATAGGCATAATGTTTTATTACATAGATTAATATGTATCTATGAGATAGAAACCCTCAGCCTAATTTTAATTGTGTTCTAAAATCTAAGTGCCAGTGATTGTATACAGAGATTCCCTTCTTGAATACTTGTTTGTTAAACATCACATTTGAAATACGATGTAAAAATCCATGTTAATAAGTTCTTCGATAAAAAAGAGAAATAAAAAGGTGTTCACTATTTTAAAGGGGACTGGGTGGTGTGTGTATTCTAAATCCCTTTTCCTCTGCGTTGGCTGGTAAAGATTTTGGATGCTTAGCGGTAGTTTCCAGTAAGTACTAAAGGTGCCTGAGGAAAATCTTTTCAGTTCTGGCTATACTGATTCGGGAAGACGAGGGAAAAATAAACAAATAAATACAAGCGGGCAGGCCATCTTGAACCTAGGTGAACTTTACGCACCGGACACCCTGGGCGCGCGCCTCGGGGCTCCGGACGTGGGAGATGGTGTCGGGGCGTCTGGGCTGCTTGGGCGCCTACCCACGCCGGAGGTTTCTGACGCAGAGGCCACAGGTCCCTTTAAGGCTCCAGCGAGCAGAGAAAAAGGGGGGCGGGTGGGGAGCGCGGGGGGCGGGGCGGGGTGCCGGGGAGTGCCACGTGACCCGTCCTCCCAGTCGGCCAGGGAGTTTGACAGAAGTTTGAATCGGACCCGAGGGCTTTCTGCGGTCGGCGCGGCGGGTCGGCGGCCACGGTCCCTGCGGGCGAGCGCGATCGTGACTAGCGGCGCCACCGAGACCCACCTCGCCAGCCTGGATCCCGGCCCGCCGACGGCCTCCAGCCCGCCGCCCCCAGCTCCGTCGCCGTCCCCGCAGCCCCCCGACGAGGGAGCCGAGCTCCGTTGCTGTGCCCCGGTCCCGCGGTCTCAGCATGTCCTCGACGGAGAGCTCCGGACGCACCGCCGACAAGTCCCCGCGCCCGCAGGTACTCCCCGCGCACGCCGGGACCCCGGGCGAAGAGTCTGTGTGTGTGTGTGTGTGTGTGTGTGTGTGTGTGTGTGTGTGTGTGTGTGTGTGTGTGTGTGTGTCTGTCCGTCTGTCTGTCTGTCGGTCTCTCTCCCTCTGTCTCTCTCCCTCTGTCTCTCTGTCCCCCACCGCCTTGGGCCTGGCTCGGATGACGCCCCCTCCCTCCCTCTCCGGTGGTGGTGGAGCAGGGGACCGCGCGTTCCCCTGGGGATCCCCGGGGCCCTGACTGCGGGCCGGCTCTGCGTCCGCAGGTGGACCGCCTGCTGGTGGGGCTGCGCTGGCGACGGCTGGAGGAGCCGCTGGGCTTCATCAAAGTCCTCCAGTGGGTAAGTCTCATCCCGATCCTGGGCTATTTCGGGAGCCTGGGCTGTGACGCTGACCCGAAGCCATGCGGCCGGGCTGGGGGCTGGGGAGGAGCGGCAGCCCGGTCCCCGCGCGGGGTGGGGGCGGCGACAGGTGGGCGGGGGAGGGGCGGGCTGGCCGGCGGGTGAGGAGTGAGGCTTGCGGAGGCCCAGATTCGGTCCTTCTATGTGCAAGGAGCCTTTGCCCAGAGCGCTCACATTTCACTCGGGCGAGAGGACCCGGGTGTAACCTTTCCAGAACTCTGATCCTGCACATACCACTCCTCCGTGGCGGGCGGGGGGAGGGAGACCAGGGGGATAAGGTCCACTCTTCACGGTGAGGGACGCCACGGAGGGCAAAGGAGAGGAAGAGGCGGGCTATATAAACCATCCTGCTTCTGATTCATAATCCTGGGAACTGACTCAAGGGGACGGACTTGGGGCGGGGGCTTAAAGAAGGGTCCACTGGGGTAATTCGGATTCCTATAACTGAATGGAGGAGTGGCTGAATGAA
The DNA here is from genome assembly GCF_031878675.1 of Megascapheus bottae. Classification (NCBI taxonomy): domain Eukaryota; kingdom Metazoa; phylum Chordata; class Mammalia; order Rodentia; family Geomyidae; genus Megascapheus; species Megascapheus bottae. The sequence goes on from NC_143514.1 coordinate 18,896,344, forward strand.
TGAATGAATGACGCTTACTGGTCCTACAAGTGAATAAAAATAAGAAAATTAAGACAACAAAAATCACAGTATGAAACCAGGCACCAGTGGACTGTAATCCCAACTCTCAGGAAGCTGAGATTTGAGAATGGACGGAGGTTATAGCCAATCTGGGTTGGAAATCTGTGTGGTTCTTACCTCAAATTAATCACACACAAAAGAAGGAGCTATGACTCAAGTAGAACACCCGCAGCCTTGAGCAATAAAAGTTAAAGGACAGTGCCCAAGCCTTGAGTTCAAGCCCCAGAACTGGCACACACACACACGATTACATTCCGGCTAAAATGTGGCATGTAGAATAAGAATGCTGGCCTGGAAAGCAGGAGCCTTGGGTTACAGACCTGGACCTGCCTTTTTCAGCTATGTGACCTTGAGCAAGTCTCTTTATTTCTACATTAGTCAAATGTGGACCTGACATTGTTGGGTGGGTTCCCTTATGCCCTAAATAGGTTAGCTTGCTAGGTAGAAAGAACACGGCTCTACATTAAATTTACTCTGTGACCTTGGAAAATCCATTTGCCCATTTTGTTTCCCCTATTTTAGTCTAGTGGAAATATCAACTCATTGCTTCACCAGCACTTTAAAACATTGGCATGCTCTCTCTTCTTCCCAGCGCCCAAGCAAGGCCTCTTGGGTGTAAACTAGGAATGTGAACAGATGAAGCCAATCATAAAGATGAGTGTGTGTGTGTGTGTGTGTGTGTGTGTGTGTGTGTGTGAGAGAGAGAGAGAGAGAGAGAGAGAGAGAGAGAGAGAGAGAGAGAGAGAGATTCATCATGCTACTGCAGAAGAAAATTGAAGTTAGACAATCTACATAGTAGGTAAATAACTTCATGTGCTCTGCTACAGAATGTAGCTATGGAATAAATTTCCTTTAATACTTGGGAGGATTTAATTCAAAATTGAGACTCACTGGAGACAGATGTAGTATTGTTTTACCAAACCCTTAATCATGGTTTGGATGAGAATCAGGACCAGTAGTGCATATGGCATTATCTATCAAGATATAATGCCCTGATTGGAGCTATAGACCAGCCTAGTTAGCTCTCAAGTATAAACCCTGGGCCTGATAGGGACTTTCCTCTGTCCCTGCTATCTCAGGAGTAGTGGCACCAATTGCTGACTAAGTCTTTTCACCTCCTACCACTTCCCCGTTCTTTCCCACCATGTGAGTGCCAGAAGAGACCATATCAGCATGACAAGAAGACTCAGAGTGACTGGTGTTCAGAAGTAGGAGAGGAGTTATGAGGCTGAAGTATAAGGGTTTAATTTTATTTTTAAATGCAAAAAAAAGGATCTAACAGAAACTTGAGGAAGATGAGGAAAGCAATGAGATTAACAGATCATAGACTCATCTTTTCTGGAGAATTCCAAAAAGCTTCCTTTATCAATCCTGCCATCCACCTACCCCCAGTACCCACAACGTTTCTGCACAGAGCATGTCCTAGGGAATGGTACAGTCTCTGCCCAGGACCCGCAGAGGCCCTAAGAATAAAGAACTACATGCTTTTTATGAGCTTTGGCTTCATAGTGAAGACTCTTCACAAAACAAAGACCTATCGCTCTCATGCTGCTAAATCCTAGGGTCTAGGTTGAGATGTTGAACTGGCCTTCACTGACAGGGAAGCATCATAAGGAGCCATTACTTCATTGTAATCCCATCCCAGGTAGCCTGAATTGAAGACATGAGTTTCATTTGCTTTCAATCTTTGGGGATGGGCTGACATAAGAGTACATAGGAAGCTAGGCTTCACTGGCTTATGCCTGTAATCCTAACTACTCAGGAAGCTGAGAATCGAAGATCGTGGTTCAAAGCCAACCCAGGCAGGAAAAGTACAAGAGACTCTTTTCTCTAATCACCAAAACGTCAGAAATGGATCTGTGGCTCAAATAGTAGGACATCAGCATTGAGCAAAAAAGTTAAGAGACTACATCCAGACACTAAGATCATAAAATATAAAAATAAAAATGTAAACTGGACATCGTGGTTCACACCTGTAATCCTAGCTACTCTGGAGGCTGAGATCTGAGGATCAAGGTTCAAAGCCAGCCCAGGAACAAAAGGACCTGAGACTCTTATCTCCAATTAACTTCTAGAAAATGGGAAGTGGGGCTTAGCTCAAGGGTAGGGCAGTAGCCTTGAGCTGAAGAGCTCAGGGACAGCACCCATGCCCCCGTCCCCCCAAAAATAAAAAAAATGTAGGACCAAGCTGAAAATGTCTTAAGTTATTTGTTTTTCATTTTCTTCATGGAGGGATCAAGTGTTTCTGATAAGAGGAGGAAAAATAAAAAAACACCATCTTGCAGTTATGGAATAGTCATTGAAAATTTTGTTTGTCATTGTTACAAAAAGGCTAAGGTCTTACAGGAATCCTTGCAAGAATAAAGTGATATTGGGCTGGGAATGTGGCTTGGTGGTAAAGTGCATGAAGCCCTGGGTTCAATTCCTCAGTATCACATAAACAGAAAAAAGCCAGAAATGGTGCTGTGGTTCAAGTAATAGAGTGCTAGCCTTGAGCAAAAGAAGCTTGAGGACAGTGTCCAAGCCCTGAGTTCAAGCCCCAGAACTGGAAAAATAAAATAAAATAAAGTGATGTAATTCTTTTTGATCGGGAGGAGTTTAGCTTAGCATATCTTTAAGAGTCAGAAATGAAGATCAGGCATTCTGGCATATACTTGTAATCCCAGGTACTTTGGTTGAGGAGTTTGAGAAGATTGATGTTCAAAGCTAACCTGAGCAAAAAGTTATTGACCAATAAAGTAGGAAAAACACTGCACATCTGTCTCACATCTGACAGCTATGTGAGAGTCATAAATAGGAGGATTACAGCTTAGGCTGGCCTGGAAAAAAAACTTTGAGACCCTACCTGAAAAATAACTAGAGCAAAAATGAGCTGCAGCCAGGCACCAGGGGCTCACACCTATAATTCCAGATACTCAGGAGGCTGAGATCTGAGGATCCGGGTTCAAAGCTAGCCTGAGAGCAAAAAGTCTGTGAGACTCTTATCTCCAATTAACCACCAGAAAACCAGAAGTAGTGCTGTGGCTCAAGGGGTAGGGCAGTAGCCTTGAGCTGAAGAGCTCAGGGACAACGCCCATGCCCAGACTTCAAGCCCCACGACAGAAAAATAAAAAAAGAATCAGCTCCTAATGACACTGAGCCTTCGTAGAGACAGAATACATGACTATATAGCACATACACCCCATGTTCAGAAATGCCTGTTAGAAGCTAGGTTTTATTGGTTGTAATATGGAAATAGTTCATCTGGGATCAATCCCAAGAATTTCACAGGGCATTTGTAAACAACATAACCAAGTGGCGGGGTCTTCCATGCCACTTACCATTGCTGCTCCAATTTTATGACCAACTAAAGGAGGAGGGATAACGCTGTTAAATTCATGGCTTTAGTTTAAATTTAGTCCACTCTTCTTTTGAGCCCTAGGATCTTGGGTAAGTGATGAAATCTTTATGAACCTCAGTTCCTTACCTGGACATGAAAGTAAGACCTGACTTAAAGGGTGGATTCTATGTTGCATATGTAATGCATAGAGCATTCACCAGGAATAAGTGTGTTGGTTCCCTTCCTTTCTATCTAACCTTGCCCTAACTTTCTGTCTTTATGGAGACTATCCAGTTAGGTTTGACCTTCAGTGACATTATCAAATACCACTCCAAATTTTCAATTTGTTGGTAAGACACAACTGAATCTCTGAGTGATACAGCCATTAATCTCATTCCCTTATAAGTAAAACATATTAACTTTACCTACATGAGCCCTCCTGATGATTTTTTTCATCTTTGGGATGCTAAAGTAGCTGATTTGACTCTAGGGTCTATGTAATGAAAAGGAGTCATTTCCGGAAGTATAAGGAATTTGAAAGGTCACCATCAGAGTTTGTAAAATTGATAAGATGGATAGGTTTCAGTGCTTCACACCTGTAATCCTAGCTACTTAGAAGGTTGAGATCTGAGGATCTGAGTTTCAAAGCCAGCCTGGGTAGGAAAATCTGCAAACCTCTTATTTCCAATGAACTGCCAAAAAACTGGAAGTGAAGATACGGTTCACATTATAGAACACTTAGCAAAAAAGCTGAAATACAATGCCCAGACCTTAAATGTAAGCCCTTAGAACCAGCACCAAAAGTCCATGAGACTCTCACTTTCAATTAACCATAAAAATCTCTGAACTGGAACTGTGGCTCTAGTGGTAGAACATGAGCCTTGAGCACAAAAGCTGAAGGACAGTACCCTTGCCCTATCAAGCCCCAGAACGAGAAAAAAAAACAGTAATATAAAATAAACCCCGAGAAAATGGTTATGGAAAGGTTTTCAGAAACTTGCCTTCCTATGCCCTGTATTAACTGATGAAGGTGAAATTCTCCAGACTGAGACAGTATTATCACCAGTCAGCAAGTCAGCACCAGAATGGAGCCTCATCCTTCATCTGACATCTTTCTGACACAAGAGATGCAGACAGGGGAAAAAGATGGACGCAGGGGATAGATTGGGATCACTACTGTTCTGAGCAAGGCACAGAAAGAAAATTGACATCTGAATTTCTGGGGTGATTGCTGAGACTTCATTTTTGACTGTTGTTCTTTATGACCAGTATGCTTATCTCAGAGTCTTGTCCATGGTGCCTGGTGTGGTTTTAATTCATCTTATCTCATTAGAGAAGGAAAGAAATCTGGGGCAAAAAGAGTGAAGGGTTAGGAGCCATGGAAGGCCTAAGTGAGAGTGTGTCTCTTGGCACCTGCAGCCAGGGCACAGAGCCTGCTCCCTTCATTGTAGAAAGCCCAAGGCTAGTACTCTACCACTTGAGCCACAGTACCACTTGCAGCTTTTTCTGTGTATGTGGTATTGAGGAATAGAGTATGTGGTACTGAGGAACAGAACCCAGGGCTTCATGCATGCTGGGCAAGCACTCTACCACTAGGCCACGCTCCCAGCCCTTGCTTGTTATTATTATTAATATTATTTTACCAGTTCTGGAGCTTGAGCTTAGGGCTTGAGTACTGACCTTGGGCTTTCTCAAGGCTAGAGCTCTAAAACTTGAGCTTCCAGCTTTTTCTATGTATGTGGTAGAGAGGAACTGAACTTGGGTCTTCATGCATACCAAGCAAGCACTCTACTACTAGGCCAAACTCCTCCCCCCCCCCCCCCCCCGCTTGTTATTTTTAACATAAAACTTCTTCCACTGTTACTGAGTCTTGAATTCAAGGACTTGCACCTACTAGGCTAACACTCTACCACTTGAACCACACCTCTAGCTCTGCTTTTGGCTGATACAGCCTAGCAAAATTTTCTGTATAGGATGGCCTCGAACTACAACACTCCAGATCTCAGTCTACTAGGTAGCTAGGATTATAAGTGTGAGTCACTGATGACACATTTCTTTTTTGTTGGCTATGGGACTTGAACTCTGGGCCTGGTTGCTGTCCCTGAGCTCTTCAGCTTAAGGCTAACACCCTACCATTTTTCTGGGGTTAATTGGAGATAAGAGTCGAAAGTACTTTTTTTTTTGTCCAGGCTGGCTTTGAACCTGGATCCTCAGATCTCAGCCTCCTGAGTAGCTAGGATTACAGGCGTGAGCCACCTGGCTTGACACTTCTTTTTATATGTGATCCTTGACAGCAGGATTCTTGACACTCATCTTTTGTGGGTTTTTTGGGTTTATTTTTTGGCCAGTCCTCGGGCTTGAACTCAAGGCCTATGCACTGTCCCTGAGCCTTTTCTGCTCAAGGCTAATGCTCTACCTCTTGAGCTACAGCACCACTTCCTCATTCATCTTCTTATCTCTGCATCTGGGTACAAGGGACATGTTCAATGAGCATTCAGTGAATGAATGAAGTAGAAATCTCCATGGATTGAGAGAATCAGGAGATGGAAATTTGAAGCCTGGCTCTTACATTAGGTAAATTTGACTGAGAAAATCAATCTTTTAAGACTTCTGTTTCCACCTCTATGAAATGAGATCCCTGGGCCTGATAATCTCTGAGATCCTTTTAGTTTTGCTGTCCTGTGAATCTGTGAGTTCTTCTCTGATTTTCCCATTACCAACTTATTATCAAACTTTCTGTTATCTGGCACCACCTGACTGGTAATTAGATTTAAATTGGTGTTTTGGGTAAGGATAGGGTTCAGCGGGAGAGCATTTGCTTAGCATGCTTAAGAGCTCAGGTTCAATCTCCTGGATAATAGATAAATAGCCATATATTCTGTAAGTAGGAAAAATCATTATTGGTGATATTTAGAGATTCCCAGCTTCCCAAAGAATCAGAATAGCCTAGAGTTAGCAATAAAGCTGTGATGGGTTTATTTTGTCCCTGAGGAATCAAATTGCAAGGTTAAGAATTCTTAGAGCCTCATTTAGAAATAGCAGAAATCTCAGATGGAAAAGTCCTATCATCTGTGCTAATGAATAGAGTACATCCCTGCCATTTAACACTTATTGGGCATATACCTTGTACCCAGGTGTCTAGAGATGTGAAGATGAGTGAGATCTGGTACCTCCTATTGAATACTCGAAATGTGGCTGGTATATCCAAGTAGCTGAATTTTTAATTTCATCTTATTTTCATTCATTTAAATAGTCACAATTAGTTACTGGTTTTGATAGTACAGTCCAAGAGCATGGGCTGCAGGACGACAGATTAGCAGTGAAGCACTGCAAAGGTGTAGTGCCTAAAACAGTGCCTGGTACACAGTACAAGCTCAAGAAAGGTCATCTTAGCTGGGCATCAGTGGCTCACACCTGTAATCCTAGCTACTAAGAAGGCTGAGATCTGAGGTCTGATATTTGAAGCAGAAACGTTCAAGAGACTCTAACATCCAATTAGCTAGCAAAAAGCCAGAAGTAGAGATGTGACTCAAATAGTACAGAGCTAGCCTTGAGTGAAAATGCCAAGAGAGAGCATGAGGCTCTGAGTTCAGGCTGGAATACCAGCCAAGAAAGAAGGAAGGAAGAAAGGGAGGGAGGGCAGGGAAGGAGGGAAAAGGGGGAGGGAGGGAGGGAGGTCATCTTTATGTGAATGTTTGACACTATCTGTTAAGTAAAGGCTGGTGAAGGGAAGGCTTCCTAACTATTCACTGCTCCGAGTTAGGATTCCTACATACCTTCCTAAGAAATTTGTAAGGAGCTACTCACTAACTGCCGATAAGTAAAAACACATCATCCTACTGTTCTGCCCTTTCTGCAATATGAACCCTCCCCAACAGTGTCCAGTTCTGAGCATCAGAAACCAAGAGGAAAACAAAACCCCTAGGAGAATCAGAAAGCCAACAAAGGATGAGAAAATTTTCTCTGAGGAAAAACTAGTTCCATCGTTGTGCCTGGAAGGCAGCTCTGAGTATGTAAAGGGTAAGACTTTCCTCAGGCTCTGTCAGGAAGGTGAGACCTGCAGACCACGTGGTTTAATTCTGCCAGGGAGACTGTCTACTAAGGTAGATAGCTTCCCCTATCTTCTTCCATTGGTATCTTTACCTAGGGAGACAATTCTCATTTATCCTGAACAAACTTCCTGAAAACAGAGGTGTACATTATGACCTTTAGAGAGAGGTCAATGACTCCATCATGGAGCTAGGCCAGGCCATTCAAGGCGGGGCAGTGGCACCGGATACCACCCAGGGGCAGAACACAGCTGTTGACAAGTCCAGCCAAGAGCACACTGATAGTGTCAACTTCAGAGGGTGAGAGAATTCCAGAGCTGGAAAAAGCCACTAGATGATCTCCAAACCCCTCATTTTACATACATGGAAGCAGAGTCTCAGAGAGCAGTGTTATTTGGCTAATTGGTGATAGGCTAGGACCAGAAACCAGATTTCTAGACTCTTCATTCAGGTCTCTTCACTTTAAAACACCAATAAGCATTATCAAAACAATGCACAGCTCTGTTCTAGCCTCTGAACACAGAGTTTCTATGTAGATTAGTTGGCTTCTAGGTGCTTAATATCCCAAACAGTATGTTGTAAATAAACATAAAGAAAATGAACAAGCATACAGAAAACCAAATAAACTCTCTTTTTGATACGAGACAAAGGGAGGTGCACATAAAACTGGGACTGAGTACATACATGTAAAAGAAAAAGATTCATGCTTTTAATCCTCTCTACTCAGGAGGCTGAGATCTGAGGATCATAGTTCAAAGCCAGCCGGGGCAGAAAAGTCACTGTGAGACTCTTATCTCCAATTAACCACTAAAAACAGGAAGCAGTGCCATGGTTCAAGTGGTAGAGCTCTAGCCTTGAACACAAAGAGGGTCAGGGACAGTACCAAGGTCCTGAGTTCAAGCCTCATGGTTTTGTCATCTTCTTCTCTAACCAAAGTGCATTGCTCAGGAAAATATCTGAGAATCACAGGAGGGAAGAAATTTTTATTTTACCTAAGGCTAAAGCTATGGTCAAATGTAATGCAAGGCACAGAAGAAACCAATTCAAGTGGTCTGAAACACCTCCTAACTTCCTCACAATGGGAAATGGCAGCACAAGTAGATTACAAAGAGGAATATCAGTGGGGAACAGTAGAAGCTGATAAAGCAAGTGGAGGGTACATTTTCCTGGGCTTGAGCCAGATTGTCAGCAGTGGCCCAGCCAAGACTGTTGCTGGAAGGAAACGTGCTTTCAGGAAAGTTAGGTTGACCAAAGTATGGGAAAGCTCGGAGGAAGATTCCCTCCAACCATTCTGTATCCCCAATGGGGCAGGAAACCATTCAAAGTCAGGAACAGGGTGAGGGCAAGATTCCATGAGTGGGCCAGGTGCTGGTGGCTCATACTTGTGATCTCAGCTGCTCAACAGACTGACATCTGAAGATTGAAATTCAAAGGCAGCCTGACCAGTAAAGTCCATAAGACTCTTATCTCCAATTAACCAGCAAAAATCAGGAAGTAGATCCGTTGCTCAAATGGTAGAGCACCAGCCTGAGTGAAAAGGCTAAGAGACAGAGCTCAGGCTCTAAGTTCAAACCCCAGTAACAGTACACACACACACACACACACACACACACACACACACACACACACACACACACACACACACACACACACACACACACAGATTCTAGGACTGGTTGAAAAGAGAAATAAAAGGTATTGTGAGAATTCCTGATCTGGATTTGAGAAGGGAAATCTTACTCCGATGGTGCTTTTCTCCTAGAGAGGAAAGATGAAGTCTAGCTTTGAGATAGTTTCTAAAGCCTAAATTACAGACGTTTTGTATTAGTTTAAGTACCAATAGTACTCTGTGTCATGCCAATGGGAAAATCATTTATTTTCTCTCTCTTCCTTTTCCTCTTGGTTTGGCTATTTGATCCCACCCATGGGGTAGTGAACACAACCTCCTGAGCTGAGAGATGAATGGCAGTCATGGCTCCCTGTCCAGGCGGGCCAGGGTTAAAGGGAATCCTCATCCCTTGCCTATTCCACTGCTCAGCACCTGTTGGAATCAGGGGCTGGTTCTTGACCTTGGCCGGGTGAGGTCTTCGGACTCTCAAAGGGACTTCACTTTCTCTCAGCTCTTTGCTATTTTCGCCTTCGGGTCCTGCGGCTCCTACAGCGGGGAGACGGGAGCAACAGTTCGCTGCAACAACGAAGCCAAGGACGTGAGCTCCATCATTGTTTTGTTCGGCTATCCCTTCAGGTGAGCAGGAACTGGTTCATTCCTTGCACAGTGTCTCTCATGGATTAACAGGACCTGCTTGGTCTCTTCCACTTCCTGAAACCTAAAGATTCAAATAGGATGATCAGACTTGGTTTCTTTCTGCCCATCAGCCATTTCAGACATGCTAATCAGAGAAAAATATAAGGAAAAACACAGCAAGATCTCTGTTATGAAGTTCTACCCCAAGGTTTAACTATCAAGGTTGTAACAGTCCAGACAAACAGAATCCAGGCATTGGGAAGGAGGCTGATAGGAGTCTGGGCAAGTTGGGAGGAAATTCTGACCCTCAGCAGTCTCCCTTCTGCTTTGAAGTAAGGAAGCTTGCAGTTTTGTTTTTGTTTCTATTTGTTTGCCAGTCTTGACACTTGAACTCAGAGCCTGAGTACTGTCCTTTTGCATTCCTCAAGGCTAGCGTTCTACCACTTCAGTCACAGCACCACTTCTGGCTTCTCTATGGATGTGGTACCAAGGTCTTTATGCATGCTAGGCAAGCACTCTATCACTAGGCTAAACTCCCAGCCCTTGCAGTTCAATAAAGTCGACCTGGTGCCACCAGAATTCAAGGAGACATATCTTGATCAGGAAGTAGAAGAGGATACTCCTTCCTGGGCATTTGGGAGCTTGGCACAGTGGGTGGATATTCAGAAGAGAATTGAGAAGCCAGGTGATAGGTACTGGTGCCTCATACCTATAATCCTAGCTACTTGGGAGGCTAAGATCTGAGGATCAGGGCTCCAAGTCCAGCACAGGCAGACAAATACAAGAGATTCTTATCTCCATTTAACCAGCAAAAAGCCAGAAGTGGAAGTGCGGATCAAGTGGTAGAGTACCAGCCTTGAGTGAAAAATCTAAAGGACAGCCTAAGGCCCTGAGTTCAATCCCAGTGCTGTAGAGGGAGAAAAAGAGAGAGAGGGAGAGAGAAAGAGAGGGGGCAGGGAGGGAGAGAGAGGGGAGGGAAGGTGGAAGGGAAAGAAAGGAAACATTTACCTTTTCAGAAATATTTAGTATCAACTTTTTCAGAAATGTCTAGTATCAACTTCCAAATAAAATTAGGTACCTCTTGCAAATAACAGGCTGTGCATTTCTCTGTATTGATGGGCCTCAAGTTAAAAGGCTTACATAAAGCCCAAGTCCTGAAAATGGATGAATCCAACCTTAATTTAGCTACTGCTTAACCTGGACCTGTACTTTGCCAGGGGAAGAATGAGTTGATTTGCTTAGTAGTTTGGACACCAGAAATAAGGGCTCTGGAGATATGACTTGCATGGTGACCTTTCCTGAGCAGATGGATGGTAGGTGTGAGGTGGTGGCTGAGAGAGAGGTAAGAATGGAATCTGGGCAAGTTCCTGTCTTGACTGCCAGGTTCCCTGAAGAAGTGCCACTTCTTGCCTTACACTATCCCTTTCTTGGCTCTGTGTCAAAGACCACCAGCACGGGACCACCCCAAGGGAGGGGAGAAAGAGGCTTCCCCTCACTCAGGATGGCCTCCTTTGCCACCTGCAGGTTGCACCGGGTCCAGTATGAGATGCCTCTCTGTGATGATGACGCCACATCCAAGACCATGCACCTCATGGGGGACTTCTCTGCCCCTGCCGAGTTCTTTGTAACCCTTGGCATCTTTTCCTTCTTCTATACCATGGCTGCTTTGGTCCTCTACCTGCGATTTCACAAGCTCTACACAGAGAACAAGCGCTTCCCACTGGTGGTACGTAAACAGAGACCACAGGAGTAGGGCTAAGAAACAGAGGGGACATTTCTTAGGTGGCTGAGGTCAGAACTAGAGGACAGGACAAACATGGTGGCTTCCCTAAGTCCCTAGCACAAGGTTATGGAACCACCAACCTCCCACTAAGCAAGACAGACTTGCTCTGTCTACAGGAGGGAGCCACAACAACAGAAATAGACCAGCTTCTCATGAAGACAAGTTACCCAACCTCTCTACTCAAACCCTCAGTTTCCTGAGCTATAAACTGAGGATGGATTAGTATCTGTCTCATGGCATTTGGAGGGAGATAAAATGAATATGTATTCAAAGAACCTGGCACATTGTCAGTCCCTATGACAGATACTGCTAGTATTATTTCATTTACCTTTCCCAGGTATGCAATGTGGGAGCTTTGCATTAGGAACTCGACTGTCTTGAGTCTACTTTATACAACTGCTCACAGTTGAGCACTCACACCAGAGAGGAAGCTGGGAGAAAAGATTAAGGAGTTTAGATCTCCTAGGGTGTTTGTTTGTTTGTTTGGGGGAGATGGTTCTGGGGCTTCAACTCAGTGCCTGAGATTTTGTACTCAGTGCTAACTACTCTATAACTTGAGCCACAGCTCCACTTCTGGCTTTTTGGTAGTTAAGTGGAGATAAGAGTTTCACAGATTTTTTTTTTCTCAGAGACTGGCTTTGAACCTCAATCCAGGGATCTCAGCCTCCTGAGCAGCTAGCATGAGCCACTGGTGCCCAGCTAGGTCCCCTAGGTCTTGAGGCCTGACGTTAGCTGGGAGGGCAGGGCTAGGGTGACTTGAATGGTAGCATTCCCTTGCTGGTAGTGAACAGAAGCAACTGGGTTCCCTGAGGCTACAGGTGTTGGGTAGAATGGGAAAAAGCAACTCTATCTTGGGACTCCAGGACTCTAATGTATCATAGCATGATGAAAATGGGTATGAATTGTGGAGCCCTTCTGAGTGTATTTCCTGTCCCTCTGCTCCCCCCTCCCTCCCCAGGACTTCTGTGTGACTGTCTCCTTCACCTTCTTCTGGCTAGTAGCTGCAGCTGCCTGGGGCAAAGGCCTGACTGATGTCAAAGGGGCCACACGGCCATCCAGCCTAACTGCAGCCATGTCTGTGTGTCATGGAGAGGAAGCAGTGTGCAGTGCCGGGGCCACACCTTCTATGGGCCTGGCCAACATCTCTGTGGTGAGATTTGTGATCACTGATCACTGGAGAGGGCCAGGGGAAACATACTCTCTCAGATATTCAGATCCTCCTTAGATAGCCAATCCCAGGAGGAACAGAGTGAGTGTCCCCTGAACTAGAGCTAACACCCACTGTATCTAAGGCTGGCCTGAGAGAAGACATGTTGAGATGAGGGATCCAGTCTCATGCCCCAACTCTGAAACCCTGGCCTGGCAGCTGCCTCCCACCCTTCCTTCCTGTTGAGTAGTGTGTGGGCACAAGTGAACATGTGGAGGAGGAACTTGGGATTATGGCTGGGCTGAGCTGAGAATAAACCAGAGTGAATGAGAAGGGACTCCTTATCACTTAGCCTTCCACACTGGAAAGAGGCTTTGGGATGGAGGCTGGCCCAGTTAATAGGCATATATCTAGCCATCCCTGTTGTAGGATGTTGAACTATGGGCATATCACCTGGTGAATGCCTGAGGCTTTGAGATTCGTAAGTATGCCCTGTCATCTCAGCTATCTCAGATTCACTCTGAAAATGTCTTGGATCACCCAAAGACACACAACTAAAATGAAACACTGGCACATCAAGGAGTCTTGTGAAACTTACTAGAGTCCTGATAATAGGTCTCTTACAACATTTTGTTCTTGTTGTTCCTGTTCCAGTAGTGGGGCTTGAACTAAAGACCTGGATGCCATCCCTTTGCTTTTTTTACTCAAGGCTGGGACTCTGCCACTTGAGCCACATCTCCACTTTCCAATTTTTTGATGATTAATTGGAGATAAGAGTCTTTCTGAGATGGCTGGCCTTGGACCATGATCTTCAGATCTCAGTTTCCTGAGTAGCTAGGATTACAGGTATGAGCCACCGGTGCCTGGCTCCTTCCATATTCTTCATGATTTTTTTTCACATAAATAGCAAAGTAGGAAGAGTTTTAGAATTTCATTACATGTGCCTTACTATATATCTATTCAGGTAACTACCCCTCCTCTTCTATTATTTTTCCTTTTCCTTTTTCTTCCTTCTTATTTTGAAAACAGCAATCTCGAAAGACAAGATCTCAATATATAGCCCAGGCTTACCCAGAACTCACCATCTTCCTGTCCTGAATTTATAGATGTGCACCACCACGCCTGGCTAATGAATCAATTTTTAAATGCATTTCAACATTCATGGCAACATCAGTACTCTTTCATCGAACTACTTAGATTTTAAAACATTTTGTTTTACTTTTAATTAACTTTAGTATGAGTGCTTGGCCTTGAATTCACCCTTAGCTGTTTTGTACAAGGTTGATTTTTTTTCCCTTAGGCATGGGGCCTGAACTCAGGACCTGGGCACTGTCCTGAGCTTTTTTGCTCAAGGCAAGGGCTGGACCACTTTTAGCCACAGCGCCACTTCCAGTGGTGGTTAGTTGGAGATAAGAGCCTCATAGAGGCCTGGAGTTTGGCCTAGTGGTAGAGTTCTTGCCTAGCATGCACAAAGACCTGGGTTCGATTCCTCGTACAACATACAAAGAAAAAGAAAGCCCAACTTGAGAAAGTCCAAGGAGTTCAGGCCCTGAGCTCAAGCCCAGGACTGGCAAAAAAAAAAAAAAAAGAGCCTCATAGAGTTTGCTGCCCTGGCTGGCTTTGGACTGTGATCCTCAGATCTCAGTCTCCTGAATAGCTAGGGCTACAGGTATGAGCCACCAGCACCTGGCTAAAGTTAACACTCTTGAGTCAGCTCATACTTCAGCTATACTTCTATTTCTGATTTGGTTTTGTTGTTGTTGGGGATTTTTTTGTTTTCCTTTTCATCTTTCCTTCCTTCCTTTCTTCCTCTCTCCCCCTCTTGTTCAGCTGGTTAATTGGAGATAACATTCAGATTTATCTTGTTCTTCAAATCTCAGACTCCTTAGTAGATAAGATTACAGGCATAAGTCACCAGTGCCAAGTGTAAAACATTTTAAATAAATTTTGAATGTAACTAGGCATACACTTGTAATCCCAGCTATCAGATGGATGAAGCAGCAAGATGCCAAGTTTTGGGCTAGCTTGGAATGTGTAATGAGACCCTGCATCAAAACCAACCAACCAAGACCTGACTGAGTCCCTGGTTTTGGATGAGTACCTTGGACAGCTCCAGCCACACCCACCCCACAAAAGGTGATCCTAGCAAATCTTACACGATCTCTGGCCCAAGACCCTTAGCTCCTTACTCTGGTTTGCATAACAATTACTCTAGAAACAAGATTTAGCTAGTGTCAAGCTCCATCTTGGGTACATGCTGTGGATAGACATTTTTTGCCAAAGAATCCTTTAATGGGTAGTAGCCTTGAACTCTGCTTCTATTTCCAATTAATCTGTTTCTCTGTCCCTGCCTCTCTGCCTTTCTGTCTTGATCTCGGTCTGTCTGTCTGTCTGTGTCTGTCTGTCTGTCTGTCTGTCTGTCTCTCTGTCTCTGTCTCTCTCTCTGTCTCTGTCTCTCTCTGTCTCTCTGTCTCTCTCTGTCTCTCTGTCTCTCTCTCTGTCTGTCTGTCTCTCTCTCTCTCACACACTCTCTCTCTCTGTCTCTAATCGTCTGTGACTCTCCCCACTACCTTTTCTCATGTAATCCTTCTTTTTAACTATTTTAACCAACCCCTCTGATATCCTTTACAGCTCTTCGGCTTTATCAACTTCTTCCTGTGGGCTGGGAACTGTTGGTTTGTGTTCAAGGAGACTCCATGGCATGGACAGGGCCAGGACCAGGGCCAGGGCACCAGCCAGGAGAGTGCAGCTGAGCAGGGAGCAGTGGAGAAGCAGTGATCAGCCCCCACGTGGCTGCTCCCAGACTGGACAGCACCTCGTCAACACCTCCGGCTTCCAGGACCTCCCTCTTCTCCCAACTCCCTTTCCCTATAATTCTGGCCTTTGAGCTTTGAGATGACAAATGGGCAGCCATCTGCTGTCAGAAACCTGGGCACCCCTCCCACTGGCTTCTTATCCTTCCTCTTGCTAGAGCCCGGGGACAAGAGTTCAGTAATTCTTGTCGATGGCCAAACCAGACATGTTATTGGGGTCTTACCTGTATCTTTCCAGCCTCTGGGAACCAGTCTCAGTTGCAAGCCAGGACTAGGGGGCGAGACACCAGAGCTCTGAGACTGGTCCCTAGCAATCACTTTTCTGTCATCTGTTCAGCCTCAACATAGCAGGGGTTAGGGAGCAAGATGGCAGTCTTGCTCTTATCTCTGAATGGAGGGCCCGGCAGTGACTTGGTGGCACCCCTTAATGGCTGTCATCTAGTCCCTGTGTCTGATCTCTAGCCTGCCCAGAACATAATGTGTTTCCCATTCTCTTCTCTGGACTCTTGCATTCTACAGCACTTACCACTTGTGAACCAGGAGGTGGATCACCCTAGAAAAGGGCCTGTACAGGGTCCATATGAGACCTGGCTTGGATGGGAACAGTTAAACTGCAACTGAGTTGCAACTTCAAGGAAGAAAACAAAGAAAGTTACTGGCAGAATCTATTTTGTCTGTCCCCTTCATCCTTCCACCCACCAGGCTGGGGCACTCTAAACCTACTTACTCCAGGAGCTTCTTACCTCCTTCCCTTCCTTTTTTTGAGTTTGGTCTCATCTCACACTTGACATACAAGATGAGAGGCCTACCATAGCATCTCCATTTCAAGATCTCCTCACGTTACCTCTTAGCCCATCTCCCTACCCCAGCCTCTTGGGTCTGAGGCATTCAAGATCATTTTGAAGACTGTCCGGGCCTTCTTTTCATTCCTGTGGGGCCAGAGAAGGGCTTTGGCAGGGTCCAAAAGACCATCATGAGGCTGATTTGTCCCAGAGCCCTGGGACATGAATGGATAGGCCCAATTCTCCCCTAATCTCTCCTTTCCCTTCCTACCTTTACAATGCTCTTTCCTTGACCTTCCCATCCTCTCCTTGCTTCCTATTTCTGCCAGGCTCTATCTCCTCCTCAGTCCAGGGTAGGCCGATGCTATTGGTGCTTCTTCACTTTGGGACCCAGTTCCATATTTGTCTTTGTCTGGCACCTCCTTCAGTCCCTCTCTGTGCCTCAGGGCCTGAGAGCGCTAACTGGGTAAGGGCCGCCTGCCTCCTACCTGGCCTCAAACACCTCAATCTTCCCTGCCATAGGGCTGCTCAGGGAAGCATGAAGAGGGAAGAATCTACCCATTTTTTTCTAATTCAGAGCCAATTGACCCATTTAGCATCCTGTACTAGTCTCTCTTCAGGACTGAGTCAATCCCTTCCACCTTCTCCCCTCCCTCTGTGCCATTCATAGTAACATGTGTGCATTACTTGGGTACTTAAGGCTTAAGATCTCTGACTGAAGGCCACTCACTTGACAGGAGAAGTGTGAGGTTTATAACCCTACATGTTCAGGGGTCCTTCAGTAAAAGAATTAGGGTTATTCTTTTCGTTGTTGTTTTTGTGTTCCTTTTTTTTAGATTTTGGAGAAGGGATTTGAGGAGACGGTGAAAATGTTCCTAAGTCTGAAACTGTCTGTCTTGAGTTATCCCATGGTTACTCATGGAGAGGGGGGTGGGGGGTCGACAGTTTTGCCTACAGCTCCAGAGACACAGAGAACAAAGGGGTGACCTTCAGTTTTCTTCAAGCTGGCACATGTGGGGAACTGTGAGCAACTTCTACTGGAACTTTGTATTTATAATTTAATAGAAATGTAATAGATAAAGCAGCCTCATTTGGGGATTGAACTTAGCAACTGGCCCTTCTTCTAGGAAAAGGGGGCACTATTCATTTCTGCTAAGAGGTCCTAGCTCGGAGCTTTCCCCTAGGCAGAAGGCTCTTCCTCATACTCTAGAGACTAGCAGGTTTTCAGACTATAGATCCTTGATTTAGGCTATGGTCACTTTCACCATGGCCATCCTAGGAAAGGCCATTTCACTTCACTGCCTCCAGAGGGCTGGGCTAGACCAAGTGCCAAGGGCAAGGCTGTCCTCACAGGACTCGAGTCTCCTTCCAGCCAGGGCTGACATCACTGCTTTGCCTAGTGGAACCCAATGTAGGAGATATCTAGTTTCTCCAGCTGCTGTAGGAGGCCAATAGACAGGGCACTTGCCCTTTGCCCTGATAAACTCTGACCCTGCCAAAGTGCCCATCTAGGATCTCTCCTGGACACGAGCCCACCAACATTATGGTCATGGGTTCTGCAGTTGCAGGTCGGGGTGAGGGGAGAATGTTGCATGTTGTTTTCTGGTGCTTTATTATACATTTGAATAAACAGTGCTGCAAGCATTTGCCATGAAGGAGCCAAGACTGGAGCCCTCCTGGGGATTTATTTTTCCTCCTCTCCCTTTCTTTAAGACCTTGGATAAATATCAGCATTTCCACCAAGACTCCATTCCACTCCTCTCTACTCTGCAGCCTAAGCAATAGAGTGCTGGCTGAGTACTTGTTCCTGGCAGGCATCAGTCTGGTGACATTGTCTCTTTTTGTGACACTCCATTTGTCCAAAGTAACTGAAACTCATTAGCAAATTTGGAGCAAACTCAGAGGAGGAGAAATAGTGGCTTCCACAATGCGTTTCCATTTGCTCTCCTACCATCTGTGACCCAGACAAGCTTCCTATCAGAAATCTGAGGGCCATATGCTTCATTCTCTGACACATACAGATTGTGTGTGTGTGTGTGTGTGTGTGTGTGTGCACATGCATGTGTGCCCTTGTGCACATGTGGGTGCTTGTGCATGCACATGTGCATGCACAAACACTGGTACAGGGATTTGAACTCAGGGCCTAAGAGGTATCCTTTAGCTTTTTTGTTCCCGGATATTATGCTACCACTTGATCGACAGCTCCACCTCTGGCTTAATTGGAGATAATTAATGAGCTTTTCTGCCTTTAACTGCAATCCTCAGATCTCTGTCTCCTGAGTAGCTAGGATGACATGTGTCACCAGCACACATACACAGACACACACACACACATATACACACACACTGGCTTATTATAAGCTTCTTGCTGAACAAACCTCCACACTCAAATGTAGTATTCACACTCTATTTACATGCCCTAGAAAAATGCACTTGGGCACAGTTTCACAGTCAATGTCATCAGGTCCTGGAAATCATCCATGGGTCTCATGTTAAGAATCTCTCCTCTCAGATATTATCTTCAAAGTCCTTAAAATTTCCCTGGATGAAAAGAAGATAGCTGAGATCTTAATGTCATAGAACTTTTGACGTTTTGCTCCCAAACTTGGTTTCCTTTCAGCTAAATAGATGAGATATGGGGTGAGAGTGTGAGGATTTGAGAAGGGGGAGAAAGGATTACTATTTCTTGACTGATCAAATGATGAAGAGGCAGAGACAGATTTTTGTCTGTTTTTTTGTGGGGGGTGAGGAGGTTAGGAAGAAACGTTATCAGCATAATAATAGTAATAATAATAATAGTAAAAGAGGTGAGTGATAAAGGTGATACTTTCTGGGCCTCAGCGAGGAAAACGACAGATCTGATGGGAAATCTCCTTGTAGCAAAGTCTTTAGTACCAGCTCTTCCAGCAGCGAAGAATATTCATTAGAAAAAGAAGCCAAAATGATGGATGGACTCAGGATCTAGCCAGGGTTTGGGAAGAGGCAGTGCAGGGTATCGATCGCCCTTCTCAGGAGGATCAGCAAACACGAGCCAACACCAGCAGCCTGGGGGCCATCCTAGTTCCAGCGCTGACTGAACCAGAGCGCCTTCTGTCATCCTGACAGGTGATCTTGGGTCAGCGCAGCCCGATCCTCCCCAGACAACGGCGCTCCAGCGCCCTGTTCTGCATTAGGGCAGCGTGGGTTTCCCACCGAGGGAGGAAGGGCTCGGGAGCCCAGGCCCTCCCCCACTCCAACCCCCGTGTCCTTCAGCACAGCCTAGACTCCCTCCCCTTGCCCTTCTGATTCACTGCGCCCACCTCCCTGCACCTACCCCATTACAGGGGGGTAGAGTTGCTCGGCGGCCGCCAGGCCGGGAACTGGCGCCAGCCAGCTGGTGGACGCCCGGCTTCAACAGGGGCGTCTTGGGCAGAGAGAGGTTTGGGGCTGGTTGTGTGTGTGTGTGTGTGTGTGTGTGTGTGTGTGTGTGTGTGTGTGTGTGTGTGTGTACGAGTGTGTGCACGCTGGGGAGAGAGTAGTGGTGGCACAAAGAAATGTGCGCACAAAGGTTAGGAGAAGAGATCCTGGGGCTCTGATCTCCTTTTCCCCCTGCAATTGTGCGTTTCCGAAGGCTCTCTCGGGGAGCTCCGTAGGCTACAACGCCGCTCGGAAACTACATTTCCCAGAAAGCCATGTGGAGGGAGGTGGGGGGCGGCGACCGAAGCTGCGCCTGCGCACAGGGTGAGCTGGAAAGGTAGGGGAGAAGGAGGCGTGCCCGCGGCCCGGCCGAGGGGGGGGGGCGAGGGCCGCGCGGCGGCGGCGCCGGGGCGGGCGCGCGTCCGCGGCGGTGATGGCGGTGCGTGAACGCGCGGCGGCAGCAATGGCCGCTCTGGAGCGGCGGGTGCCGAGTCTCGATGACTTCGCGGGACAGAGCTGGAGCTCGTGGGTGGAGCGGGCCGACCTGCCTGCGGCCGACGGTGAGTACGGCCACCTTAGAGTCTGAGGACCCCATCACTGCCTCCCCTCCCCCCTCCCGGCCCCCGCCAGCTGAGGGGAGCCGCCGACAGGAGCCGCCGTCCGGCTCCCCGGCCCCCCAAACAAAGGACCCGCCGGGTCCTAGTGCCCGCCCTCTCCGACACCTTTGCGTCGCCGGGTCCTAGCGCCGACTCACCGCTTGCAGCCCACCCTACCCTCCTCCGTCTCTGTCTCCGTCTCTCTCTCTTTCTCTGCCAGAGCCCGTATCTGCCCCCACGTTTACTTGCCTTTATCTTTTCCCTTGAATTCTAGTCTCCAGTTTCCGCCCCTCCTGCACCTGCTCCGGCTCTTCCCATCCGCAACAGTCCTCTCCACGTGTTTCCCACGCACCCCACTTCTATGCCCCCCTCAGCACCCCCCTGGTGTCTTTGCCTTTTGCCCCCCACACCTCCAGCACCTTTTTAGCGTTTTCCTACTGGTTGCGGTACTCATGGACCTCTGCCCCCTCCGCATGAGTTTTTCCACCCATCTATCCATCCTCCTCTCCTTTCCGCCTTCAGTCCATCCATCCATGCCTCTGACCCTGGTCCTTCCTCGGGCCTTTTGCCCTGCCTCTTGGCTCTCTTCCCTGACCCTCACTTTCTGTACCCCCCCCCCCGTGCCTTTGGCGAGTGGGCCTATAGCCCCTTTTTCTCATCTTTGTCTTCTGGGCTCCAGGGAACACCTGGCCTCATGGCCTTTGGGGGTGACAGCAGGCATCACGCCCCTAAAGAAGTTTGCAAGTGAGAAGAGATGGAGCAGGAGACCTCATGGAACAGTCTCTAATGACACTTGTTCTTTGAGACATCTGACTCTCAGCTCCATTCTGTCCATCATTCCCCATAATTGCATTTAACGGACTTCAGAGTGGGAGCTGCCCCTTGTCTCTTGCCTGTCCAACTCACCATGCCTCATATCTGGATATTATATAAGATGGCCAGTAATCTTCTCACCTCAAAAGGGGCTCATCTGTGAGTGAGCATCTAAGAGCAAACCTAAGTGGGTGCGTAGGCCACTGTGGGACTGCCCTGTGCTGGGTGGCCAGGGTGGGGCCACTGTCAGGGTCTGGGTGAACTAAGAACCGGAAATGGAGTCAGACTGGTTCAGTGACTCAGAATTGATTTTTTTTTTCTCAAGGGAGAGGGAGGGGGGGTGAGTAAGATAGGAGGATGGAAGAAGCTGCTTTGCATAGCTAAAATGTTTTTGTCATTAACCCAAAAACTGAAGTAGGAAAGCAACCCTTTGGCCAGAGCCCCTCTAGGAAGAGGAGGGGGTTTGCCTAGCTGACCAAGGAGACATTGGAGATGTCAATGGGCCTCAATCTAGCATCATCTCTGTTCTGTGACCATCTAATCAGTGCAGGACCTGAGAAAACTGAGTATAACTTTGATAACATTATGATATCTCAGGTAAACCTAAAGCAATTTATGAGGAGGGGAACAGGATAGTAGCTTTTGGGGACTGCTACAAAATAGCCACAAAGATTTGTGGGAGAAATCTCAAGGAGTGATTCAAGTACCTTCAAAAAGAAAAAAAAAATCAGAACCAGTTTCCTTTAAGTGAGAAAGAAACCTAGAAAGGGATGATATTTACCCAACTCACCCAACTAGTCAGCAGTTAGAGCCCTAACCTACACTAAGGAGTTGAGGGGCAAGAAGAAAGATGGCCAGATTCTTCTTCAATGAAACCAGTTCATCCCAGAAGAGCAGATGCAGGATGGGCCTTGAGAAGGAGCCATTGAAAGGTTCTCTGGAGAGTCTGAGCACCAGGGGCTTGTTAGGGAGTGTGAGCTCCGTAGTGCTGGGCTGGGGGTCTTGTTCCACCAGGAGGTAGGGCTCTGGGAAGAGAGTGGACCTTCTGAGCTGTGTTTTTCCTCCAGGGGCTGAGCTGGAAGAGAGTAGTAAAAACATGAAGAAGTTGGATGCTATGACTCTCATTAAAGAAGGTGGGACTCGATGCACGGGGGCTGGGACCCAGGGCAAACAGGGCCACTCTCCCCTCTTCCTTCAGGAGGTGGCTGTTGAAGCAGTAGGGCTGAAGATCCTCATTTTGATAGGACTGAGTGAGCCTTGCCTGCTGTGACCTGTTGTTGGCTATCCTAATCATAGGTGATGGGTGCCCACTCACGTAAAAGCTCTGTATACTTCAGGCCCAGTTAGATTGAACTCTGAAGACTGGGAATATCCAGCAGAAAGCTTGACACATCAGTCAGGAGGTGAAGCACCCTCTGGGAGGTGGGGTGGTGGTGTGTTCTGATCTTACAAGGAAACCCTGCTTCTCCAGCCCCAGTGATAAAGCGTTTCTGTGATTGCAGATATGTCCATATTTGGGCACTGCCCTGCCCATGATGACTTCTATTTGGTTGTGTGTAACCATTGCAGCCAGGTGGTGAAGCCTCAAGCTTTCCAGAAGCACTGTGGTGAGAGAAGCCCTAGGGAAGAAAGATGAAGGGTGAGGGGAGGTGGAATCCAGAACTCTTAGGACAGCGAGGACATCACGTGAGGATAATGGAAGGCTGTCCTAGGGATAGGAAAGTCCTTGGGAAGCGGGTGGTGGGGTGGGGGAGGACAGTTCCAGGATATTGTGGAGTTTCAAGTTATTGGTTGAGCAAACTTCCAGCATCCAGGGATAGTAAGAGATTCAGGAATCTGGGTCTAGGATTTTGAGTCTTGAAAACTCAGTTTGGAAATGGAAGAAAGCAAATTCACAGTATAAGCTTAGGAACTCAGATTTTTCTCGTGGTATGAGAAAATGGTTTGGTTGGGGGTTGGGAAATGAGGTCCGTGATACCACTCACCTCCTTTATTCTCTCCTACCTCCTGGTGACAGAAAGAAGACATGGGCCCCTCAGCAAGCTTTATGCCCGGGTCCCACCCCCACCTCCAGCCCCTGCCAGCTCTCAGAAATGCCATGTAGTGAATGGGCAGGGTCCAGCTTGCAGAGCCCCCGGTTCCACCAAAACCTCCTCCAGGGAGAAGGGCCAGGGGTCCCGGAGCCGTGGCCATCAGCCTCCAGAGAAGACCCAGAAGGACAACCTCTGGTAAGTCTGTAGACTCCCCAAGACCAACCCTGACCCTGACCCAGAGAGAGGTTGACACCAATGGAGATGGCCCTGGGTCAAGGGTATTGCACATTGCAGAAGGCCACTTGCCCATCTATAGCTCCTTTCCACAGACTCAAGGGCTTGTGAGTGCCGCTTTCCCCATGTACCACACCCCTCCTGGAGCCCACCCAAGATCCAGGGCCAGGGAAGAGATAGCTCTAGGCCAGAGTTCAGCACCCAGACCCAGCCTCCCACACCCCAGCCCATACCCTCTTTCCACGTGTAGCCTTTTCGTGCCTGTGGTGAATCTGGAGAAGATGTCCAGTCTCCCGAAGCCCGATGGACATGGAATCAGGGTGGCCCCACCCTCTGCTTTCCTCAGCCAGCCAGGCGGCCTCCCCAAGGACTCCCCTGGAAAAGCCCCCATGGCTCTCCCTTCTAAAGAACCTCCTGGCAGAGAGAGCAGTGAGATAATCCCCAGTGAGGGTTCCAGCCACCGGGCCGAAAGCAGCCCCCCGGAGAAGGAGCCCAGTGGGACCAGGCTGCCCCCCAAAACCCACCGGAAGATGGCTCGTGAGTAGTCATGGTCCTTGGGGTCAGGAAAGGTAGAGTGGGGGACTCATTGGGCTGTTCTGTCCTTGGGCTAGAAGGGTTGGAAGTCAGGAATAGATGGGCCTGGCCATCGTAGCTTGCGAAGTGCAGGAACTCTATAATCTCCTGACCTACCTGTTCTCAGGAAGCTTCTCTAGCTTGGATCTCCTGAGCTAGGCTGAGGGAGGTTCTGCCCAAGCAGGCAGAATTATTCATCCTGTCCTTGGACAATTGTCTGTGATCCCCTTTCTCCCATCTCACAGCTGGTTTTCCTGGCATCCCAGATGCCTATGGCTACTTTTGCTTCTTGCTGTGTGCTGCCCTCCTTTGGGCCTACAGTTTCTGGGAGGAATGCTGGGGCTAGGGACAGGGGAAGTCCATCCTTAAGAGAAGAGTTACTCTGGAAAGTGAACCTCTCTGTCTTTGTCCTGATTCTTCCCAGGCCCTTCGTAGGAAGAGGCTAGATTCTCTCATGAATTTGTTAAAAGTAGCCTCTGGTTCACTGAAACCTCTTTACCCACAGGGAAGGAATGTGACCTCAACAGGCAGTGTGGAGTCATAAATCCAGAGACCAAAAAGATCTGTACCCGCCTGCTGACCTGCAAGGTAGCCCCATCCCCATTGTACGGTGAGGGAAAACAACACAGACATGGGACCTGGGAGTCTTCTTCAATAGAAGAATGTGGAAAGACCTAAAGACCCAGCTCAGGGGATGGGAAAGGGAAGAGGAGGCTACCCCCTCACCTCAGTGGGCACGAGGTGGGACCAGCAGGCAGGGAGTAGCTTTCATACCCCCTCCCCCCAACTAAAGGAGGGTGTTGGCCTCATGGGGGAGTAAAACAAATACACACTCACCCACAAACACACTCACACTCCCTCTTTCTCCGCTTGCCTAGGCCAGAGCACACCGCTGCCCCTCACCCCTGCTCAGCTCACAACCCTTCCCACCCTTCCACCCTGCTGTATTCTAGATCCACTCGGTGCACCAGCGCCGAGAGGTCCAGGGCCGGTCCAAGGATTTTGACGTGCTAGTGGCAGAGCTGAAGGCCAACTCCCGAAAAGGAGAATGTCCTAAGGAGAAGAGCCCAGGGCGCAAGGAGGCGGCGCCCTCCCAGGAACCTCCCTCCTTCATCCAGGCTGTGGCAGCAGCTGCACCCAGCAGCACTTTTTCCGCTCGTGCCAAGCAGACTTACCCATACTGTGCATTTCCCAGGTATGTCCAGAGTCGATCCCCTCACGTCACCTGGGTATATTCAGCCCTTAAGGCACCAGGGAACATTGGAGACAGGCCCAGGGGATATCCTGGAAAATGTGTTCACTGAGACCTGAGTGTATGGGTGTATGTGTGTGTATGAGTGTGTGTTGGGGAGGGATATCTGTGCCCTGCAGTGGTTTGGAAGCAGGTGATTCTCCTATTCCTCTCTGAGGTATGCTAGACCCAATACAAACATTTTCCCAGCTACTTCCAACAAGCCAAAACTTGTCACTGGGGAGCTGAAAGGGTCAGGGTCCTGGGCAAGGCAGTTGTACTGTGTATTCATTCACTGGCCCCCTTCGTGTGCAGAGGCTGCGCTGGATCCCTGGGAGAGCTTGCCTTGCCGAAGGAGACACACACGCATCTCTGCCTGTAACACCAGGGGCAGACACGAAACACAGGCTCAGCTCCCAGACAGGCTCACAGGAATATGTGGTGCAAGAAGGGGGTTGAGAGAGTTGACTGGGCTGAGCAGAGCTGGGTGCAGTTAAGCTCGGAAGATTTTTCTGGAGGAGGCGAATCTGGAGCAGATTTTCCCCCTAAGGAGGCAGGGCCTGGGATGTGCCGGGGCTTGGGAGAGAACACCTTGGGAGCTACGGCCTTGGGCTCTGTCTCTTACTCTGTGAGCTCTGTCGTGCCCTCCCAGCCTTTACTCCTTCCTCTTCCTCTGATTGCCCAGCAGAGTGTTTGCCTTGGCTGTTTAAGCTTGGCGGGTATGATCTCACACCAGTCACATCACCTTCACATCCCTTTGGTCCTTCTAGGTCCCGGGCCTCTTCTGAGAGTGAGTTGGATGATGATGGCTTCTGTGGTGGTGATGGGGACCCAGGCCTGTTCCCTTTCCCCCTACCCCGGGGTGGGGCCCAGGCCTCCAGCGAGGAGAGTGAGGAGGAGGGGACATCTGAGGATCTTCACCTCCCTCCTGACTGCCATTATGCAACCCGGCCCCCACGCCCACAGGCGGTAAGGACCTGGGCAGGGTTCTGGGGTGGAAGTGGGGAGTGGTCCAATCCTTCTGGGCCACAGAATGGGGAAAAGTTCCGAGATTACTTGCAGATGCTCTGTGTCCTTCAGCCCCACCAACCACATTCTTTCCTTCTGCCTCCAGTTCTGCACCTTTGGGAGCCGGCTAGTGAGCCCGGGATGTTATGTGTTTAGCCGCCGGCTGGACCGGTTCTGCTCAGCACTCAGCTCTATGCTGGAGAGGCACCTTAGCTCCCACATGTGGAAGTGAGTCTCTGGGGCCCAGAATTTCCCTCCTCAGCCCTGAGTGTACATGGGCTTCAGAAGCTTCAATCCCTGACACATACCCTCTATCGTGCCTTGGCTAACTGCTAATTAGATCCCAGATGATAAGTGGCATGGAGTAGGGGTGTGGCAGCCTAAAGAAGGACCCGAGTGGGAGGTGTGGGGCTGGATCTAGACAGTCATGTATCACTTTCAGTACCTTTGGGTGATGTGGAATTAGGGATGCCCACTGTATCATTATATTAGAGATACACAGCTTACTACTATTCAGTCTGTTCTAATTCCTTCCTCAACCTGTGCCTTCCTCAGCCCTCAGTTCCAGTGTCTGCCAGCAGATGGCAGCAGCTGTGGGGTTGTACTGGTCATTTATCAGTGTGGGAGAGAATGGATGTTGGGAGGCGTTCTTGTTTGCTTGGCAGTCACAGTGGGGCTCTCTTTTTGCTATAGGAAGATCCCACCTGCAGCTGAACCTCCATCACACCTTGTCAGTTCCTCCTTATCTGCTCCCCTGAGCCCACCCACTATGGGCAGCTGCCCCCGACTTCCAGGCCCACCCCCCAGACCTGCCTGCCCAGCCTCTACGCCTCCCATCAAGGACAACCTGGTCCCTAGCTACCCTGCAGGCTCTCCTAGTGTAGCAGCTGCCTGCAGCCAGGCTGAGTGCACGGGTGGCACCCAGGCTATCACCTCACCTCTACCTGCCAACACACCATCTCCATCCTTCAGCAAGCTGCCACCTTCCAAGGCCAGCAAGTTGTCTAAAAGCAAGGATGGAGCAGAGGTAGAGGCCCCTTCTCGAAAGCGGAAATTATCCCCAGGCCCTACCACTTTCAAACGGACCTGCATTCTGGAGCCCACCGGAAAAGGCAAACCCTCTGGCTGCCGGGGTCTGTCAGCCAAGACTAAAACAGCTCTGGGCATGGGGTTTAATGGGACAGTGGGGCCAAGAGTAAAAAGAACAGGGCCCCTGGACTGTCGGGGTTCCCCCCATCCACCTTCCACGCCTGTCAAGGCTCAGCTGGAGAACCGAGACATCATCAGTCACCCAGCCAAGGCATTGCCTGCCAACTGCCTCTCTGAGGAGGAGGTAGCCAAGAAGAGGAAAAATCTGGCCACTTACTGCCGGCCAGTGAAAGCCAAGCACTGTCAGGCGGGTGTCCCTGCTGACGCAGCCTCCTCTGTGCGCCGCAAGAAGCCAGGCCCAACCCTGGCCTTTGAGGAGAAGTGTTCTACACTGAAGGTACCAGCCTAGCTCCCTGCAGTGCGTGGGCAGACAGGGGTCAGGAGGGCTGACCGTGAGGTCAGTAGGTACTTGACATGGAGATGGTGTTAAGTAGAGGACTGAAACATGGGGAAAGAGTTTTGGGGCTATCTTCTTTAGGAAACCATAGATGAGCTTTCAGCATGGTGACGCCAGCTTTTACCTGATGGACCTTTTCCCCCTGCCCTTGTTTTTGACTTAATCAAAGGACCACTTCTTTCTGAAATGGCTATGGCCCTCACCCCAGGACCTAGAACTACCTCCAACATCCAAAGGAATGGAAGTTTGAGTCTCTGAGCTGTAGCTCAACATATTGAGCAGCTGGTCCTGTTCCTGGGTGGTTCTTCTGGGCATCGGGGCATTGAAGAGCAGATGGACAACTCAAGGCCCACTTAGGCACGTGTGCTCCCGTGCACTTGTGCCGTGCTCCAGCTTCTCAGTAGGTTCAGGTGGCAGAGGTTTTTCTAGTGAAGCCTGCAGCCAGGTTTGTCATTTCTATTGGAGCCTGCTTTGAGCTATCCATATGATCTCTGCCTGGAGGGACATCTGGGAGATGGGACAGGGGGATGTAACCCCAGTTTTAACATGGGCCAGGTGCATGTCAACTCCGCTGGTACCCAGAAGGGAGTGAAGTCTGACCATTGTTAAGGGATTCATTGTGTGTGTGTATATATGTGCATTTACACATGTGTTTTCCAGCTTTACTACATAGGCTGCCCTAGTTGGCATTCATCTTCCCCTTGCTCAGTTGTATTTATCAGACCCACAATAGGAAATCAAGATTTAGGCCTTATAGTCTACAAAGGCACTGAGTAGAATGAACCCTGACCCTATCTCTTGCCTCTTGTCTTCCTGCAGTCAAAAGCCCATTAACAAGAAAGTGCCTGTCCATTGCAACGGAGCCGCCAGCACCTCCTCCCCTCCAGACCAGGCCCCAGGCTGCTGCCGCTTTTTATAACTTTATATTATTTTTTTTAAGAAAAAAAAACACTTTAAAATACCTCAAGACTGTCTCCTTGTTGTGTTGCTGCTAAGAAAACGATGAAAAGGAAGAAAATGTAGCAAAATGAGTGTCCTTAGTGTGCCTAATCCCACCCTTGGAAGCTGAGGTGACAGGCAGTCCCATCCAGATAGGATGATGAGGCATGTGATACAAGCCTCCTCTAGAATGTTGACCCTAACATACCACTCTGGTCCCACTGGGAAGAGAAACTAGAGAGGGAAGAGGGAGTTGCACTGTTGACTTTGCTGTTAGGTCTTTGTCCCCAGGATCTTTGGGAGTTGGTTTCTGGCCCTTTTCTGGTCTTCCAGAGATCCTGGGTCTCCATCCCTTTTTACATCTCAGTTTTGCCCTTCTACCTCTCACCAGCAGCCTTGTTTTCTCAGCCATGCAGATTGATCTAGGTTGGTTAATGCTTTCAAGATGTCCCTGGTTTCTGTCGATTTTGTTTTGGTCTTTCTTCCTGTACTGTGGGTTTGCCCTTTAGGATGGATAGAACCTCTCCCAGGAAGGACTACATGGGTTGGACTACATCTTTTTGAAGGCAGGATGGGGAAAGGCTGCAGAAAGGCTCGGAGCTAAGCAGCTGTTGAGATGGCATGGGCTTGTAGTGCCAGTTCTTCCAAGTATCTCACTGGAGACCATTCCTGTGCAGATGGGTATGAGACTTGCATCTCCCCCCTTCAGTCTTCAAACCGGAATTCACATTGCAAGGAACTATTTTATTTTTTGGCTTTGTCTTTTCCTTTTGTTTTTCCTTGGCATTTGGGTAGGGAGAAATCTTGCTCCTTAATAAGCAAAAGAGGAAATAGCAAACGAGTATGCAGCCTGGGAACACCAATACTTCTGGAGAGCTGCTTAAAATACTAGTTTCACACCCGAGACAGGGTACCAAGTGTGCGATTTGAGGTTCACTGGAATCAATTGCCGCAGATGTAATTTCCAGAGGCTGCTTGACATACAGCTCCTGGTGGGCGGGGAGTTGTCCCGGGGGTAGGTCGGGGTTTCTGGAGGCTTTCCCCCCCATCCCTCAGGGGGCGCTGTGAATGCCTTGGCGGCTCTGGCGGCGGCTTCCCCGGGGAGGAGCCACTCCTGACAGCCGCCGCCGCCGCCGCCGCCGCCGCCGCCGCCGCCGCCGCCGCCGCCTCCGCGATCGCAAACCCGGAAGACAGCTGGACTGTACGGGCTGGCCCGGCACAGCCATGCAGCCGCTGGAGGTCGATCTGGTCCCAGCACCTGCACGGGAGCCGAGATTGACCCGCTGGCTGCGAAGAGGCAGTGGGATCTTGGCACACCTGGTGGCTTTGGGCTTCACCATCTTTCTGACTGTTCTGTCCCGACCAGGAACCAGTGAGTGCGCGGGGCGGGGCCAGGGGAGGGGGCGGAGCCTAGGGGCCGCAGCTCGGAGCGCCAGGAGCCTGGCTACGCGACCCCAGCAGGGGAGGGGCCCGTGGGCGTGGCACGGGGGTCCTGGAAGGGTGGGGCTGTGGGTACAGCGGTGGTGGGAGTTGAGGGCAAAGACTGGCTACTGAAAAGACCGGACCAAGACTCCTGTTGGAGGATACTAGTGAAGGAAAGAGATTGAAGTCTACCCTAGAACAGGGTTGGTAGCCAAGAAGTGCCAGATGGGGAACTCAACCCAAGTTGGGTGTGCTTACAGGGAGGCATTCTCGGTTACCCACTCTAAGGCCCCCTGGCAGCTCCCTTTTGCCCTAATTTCCTGGTTGGTATTCATAATTACCAATACTTGATTTGCTGGTCCTAGAGCTTGAATTTAGGGCATAGGGGGTCTCCCTGAGCTTTTTTTTTTTTTTTTTTGGCCAGTCCTGGGGCTTGAACTCAGGGCCTGGGCATTGTCCCTGAGCTTCTTTTACTCGGGCTAGTACTCTACCACTTGAGTCACAGCGCTACTTCTGGCCTTTTCTGCGTATATGGTACTGAAGAATCCAACCCAGGGCTTCATGCATTCTAGGCAAGCACTCTACCACTAAGTCACATTCCCAGCCCATCCCTGAACTTCTTTTGCTCACAGATAGCACTCTACCACTTGAGCTGGAGCACCACTTCTGGCTTTTCTGGGTAGTTTATTGGAGATATGAATGTCTAGTGGAGATATGAGTGTCCCGGACTTTCCTGCCTAGGCTGGCTTTGAACCATGATCTTCAGAACTCATACTCCTGAGTAGCTAGAATTACAGGTGTGAGCCACTGGTGCCCAATTTTCCTGATTTTTTAAAATTAGAATCGGGGTTGGTATGTCAAACTTTCCCTTGTAACCAGATTCTTTGAACTCCACCTAGCCATAGAAAGGGGGCGGGGGGGGGGGAGACAATGGTGCCCAGCAATCAGCCTGTTCTCTTTGATTCTTAGGTCTTTTCTCTTGGCACCCTGTATTCATGGCCTTGGCGGTGAGTTTGGACTTTTATCTGCAACTGATTAGTTCAGATATTCTTAGTTGCATCACTGGGGAAGAACCCTGTTTTCAGGAGGCTCAGCCTTTCTAAGGCTCAGAGAGGTGGGGGAGACAGCTAAGGCCCTGCCTTTCCCTGGGAATTGGGGAAAATAAAGGGTTGGGCCATATGTAAAGAGTTAAGTGGTTGAGAGGTTAGTAGGACATGGAACATATTTCTCCACAGGTGACTAAAAGCTGTGGAAGGGGTGTTATTAAGTCATTGCTCCTGCAATTCAGGAAGAAGTTTAACATCTGCAGTTCTACTGGTCAAGAAATGGCCTGTGTAAGGCAGGTCCAGGTGGAAGTCCTTTTGTCTTTACCCTTTGTCTTCTCTATTTAGATGTGTAATGACAACTCCTTTTTCTCAGGCCTCCAAACAGAACTGAGGTTCACTGGCCCTTTCCTATATTCACAGTTTTGCCTATGCATGGCTGAATCCATCCTACTCTTCTCTCCTGAGCACTCCTTGTTCCTCTTCTGTTCCCGAAAGGCCCGGATCCGACTCCACTGGGCAGGGCAGACTGTGACCATCCTGTGTGCTGCCCTGGGTCTGGGCTTCATCATCTCCAGCAAGATCCGAAGTGAGCTGCCCCATCTGGAATCCTGGCACAGCTGGGTAGGAGTTCTGACACTACTGGTCACTGGTGGCCAGGCACTGTGTGGGCTTTTCCTCCTCTGTCCCCAAGCAGCCAGGGTCTCAAGGGTAGCTCGCCTCAAGCTCTACCATCTGACTTGTGGACTTGTTGTCTACTTAATGGCTACAGTAACAGTGCTCCTGGGCATGTATACAGTGTGGTTCCAAGCCCAGATCAAAGGTGCAGCCTGGTATCTGTGCCTAGCACTGCCCCTGTACCCAGCCCTGGTAATTATGCACCAGATCTCTAGATCCTATTTGCCAAGGAAGAAAATGGAAATTTGAGTACCTCCAAACACTGACTCTAGGTGGAATATTTACTTTGTACTTCAATGGTTCCTTAGTGACATTTAAGGGACCTATTTCAGAAGTGGCCAAGTTTTTGCACTTTCTAGGCCAAAGGCTACAGAAACCCAGGTTGCATTGGTTGAAGGATGATCCAACCAATCACAATGGGGGAATGTATTGAGCACAATGGAATGTGATGGGGAACTTGAGCTTGAAGCATCTACTAGTAATAGAAGACAGACTTTTTTGGGTAGTGGTGGAGGGTTGGTAGTGATTCTTACTTGGGTTTCTGATGTAGAGTTGAGGTTCTATAAGTTACAAATGGAAGCCGTGGATATTTGCCTCTACTCCCTAAACTTTTTTTTTTTTTTTTTTGCTGGTCCTGGGGCTTGAACTCAGGGTTTGGGCACTGTCCCAGAGCTTTTGTGTGCAAAGCTTACACTTTACTACTGAGCCACAGTTCATCTTCTGGCTTTTAAAAAAATGTTTTTGATGATTAATTGGAAATAATGGACTTTCCTGCCTGGCATGGCTTCAAACCACAGTCTTTAGATCTCAGCCTCGTGAGTCACTAGGATTATAGGCATGTGCCACTGGCATCTAACTGTGTATGTTTTTGTTTTTTAAGACAAAGTCTCACTGTGTAGCCAAAGCTGACCTGTAATCACTAGCCCTGTCTGGCCTCAAACTCAACCTCCTGCTTCAGGGTCCCAAGTGCTAGGATGACAGACCCTGTACCACCACACCAGATTTGGTACCTCTTGAGAAAGCAGTGTGATGCTTCTCTTTAGGCTCTGTTACATAACTAACATTAGGTAAATTCCATATCTCAGGACCTGAATTTCCTCACCTGTGAACGTTTCTAAGCAATCTCTTAAATCCCTTCCATCTTTTGATGTCACTGATACCTTCCTAGCTGTGGTCCGCATGGACGGACCACTTAGACTCAGGATGTAATTCGTACATTCATTCTCTATTTTCCTGGAGGGATAAGTCTTCCCTTGTAGTTCTTCAGAAATCTAAGCTGATTTGGCCTAAGGGTTAGGCTCTGTGGAAAGAGTTCAAGAGAGGGCCTTCTGGACTTATAAGAGAGTAAAGGCAGTCACTTTAAAATGTTATGCAGGAACAGAGGAAAATCAGATTAACCAAGCCTTTGATTCCTAGTCCTTCACTCAGCTAAGAACATACTTTGGTCCACCTTAGGATCTGGGCCATACACAGCACCTGGATGTGCTCTGTCCCACACCCATTCTCAGGGCAAAGTAGTTCTAGGCATCTTGTGATTTTGCCTTTCTTAGGGTCTCGCCTCAGCATATTGTTCATGGAACAACTCCAAAGTTTTTAAAATAAATAAGGGTCAAGGAAGTGAGGTACAGGTCTTCTGATCCAAGGAAAACAGAGACTCCCTGGTTCTTCTCACCATCATTTAAGCTTTACTTAGGTGTCTCCTGTCAGAAATTTGACCTAAAAGGAGCTGGGATCAGTGCCAGCTGGCAAATGAGAGCTGAGCTCTCTTCCCTATAGAGACCCCTCCTAAATCCAGCTAAAAGTATTTCCCTAGACTGCCCTTGGTGGTGAAAGGTGGATGCCAGATTAGCTAGCTGAAGTATGGCTTAGTCTGGGAGATGAGATCTCCATTGATCAAGACCCATGAAGAGATGCTATGCAGATTTCTTTGCAGGGAGATGGAGCCCACTGGGAATTCTGGGAGGCCTGGGTATAGGGGCTGGAGCTCTGTTTTGGGGAAATCTTGAGGGATGCTCTCAATGTCAGTATCAGACATCCCAGGCCTTGTCATATTCAAGGGCTCCTCTCCTCCAGGTGGCTCAGAAGTAAGATTCAACAGCACAGGAATTCCTTCTGATGAGATGGCATTTCCCTGGAGTTCTCTAAACCCCAGGCATCTGGAAAGACGCCTCCATAGTGCAGTGGTGATTGCTTATGTCCCTTT
This sequence comes from Megascapheus bottae, assembly GCF_031878675.1. NCBI lineage: Eukaryota > Metazoa > Chordata > Mammalia > Rodentia > Geomyidae > Megascapheus > Megascapheus bottae. Next base: position 18,930,257 of record NC_143514.1, read on the forward strand.
CAGTGTCTCCTTTCCCCTCTCAAACAATCCAGCATAACAAGAACTTGGAAGAAGTGGTTACGGGACTATATGGAGTCAATTTTCACCTGGGTCACTCGATCCAGTGATTCCATCATGGCCAAGGGTGTGGGGGAGGGAGTGTCATCTTATCCTGTATATATACGCCAGGCCAGGAAGAGTTCACCAGCTTGCTCTGAGAGCAAGCAGGCGATGCCAGGGAAGCCTGAGCTTGCCTGAGGTGTTGCCTCCTCCCAGGTGGTGCGGGGGGCTGGTGGGCGGGTGGGCAGGCGTGCTGACAGCCGGCAGTTTGCGTGGGCTGTGCCATCTGATGTCTATTCCCAGCCCTGGGAGGAAGGAGAGTCATTTATATTCTGCAGGAGGAAAGGACCCAGCTGCCGCCTTTCTGACCAACAGGGCTAGAGGGCAAGGGTATAGGGCAGGGGGGGAGCACAAGTGGTCTCCTGCTCAGCTGGGTCTGACTGCAGTATAAGGAGTAGGTCACCAGGAGGAGCCCTTCTTCCTAGCAGGCCTCATTGTGGGGAGACTTCTACTCTCCTGTCTTTTCATTTCTCCCTGTGTCACTGCCTGCTCTCACATCCAGGGGCAGCAGCTGGACAACCATTAGGCTTTGGTGCCAGGGCACACTTCCTCCAGCTGGGATCTCAGTGGCTGCTGGCCCAGTATGCCTCCCAATATGCCTCCTGGCTGTGTGCTTCCCTCTCCCTCCCCACTTCTGTTTCTCCTGTGTGCTAGCTAGGCTTTGAGCATCAGCCAAAGGACTCAGGGGAAAAGCAAATGACTGATCTTTGCCCTTGTTCCCTGACTAGGGAAAGCTACTAGTAAGCTGCCTGTTTTTGTTTTTTGGAGGGGAGGAGAAGAAGCCTGCCATTTGCACAGATTTCCATACTAAGCTCACTAAAGTCCTGATTCCATATTTGATTATGTTTCAAGTTTGATTATATTCAGACTCAACCTTGAGGACATTATAGCTTTGTATCCAAATCTGAATAGCAATGGGATTACTGTTCTGAGTTTGGATACAGTCTCCCCTCCCCTGTTCCTGTAACCACCCCATCCCTTGATATCCATCCAGGTTGGGGGTGGTACTGAATGGCAGGAGCTCTGTCTCTGAGGAAGTCTTCAAGCCTCACCTCCTTGGCTGCCATCCCCATCCAAGATAGATTGCTATCGTATGCCAGCCTGTGCCTCCTCTTCTCACCCCCTCATAAGACAGGCTACCTTTCCTCCTTCCCTGACAGTGGCTTGTCCCTTCTTTCTTCATTGTCCCCACCCTTCCACCCCCATGCATGGCTGCTGTGGGTCTTGTTTTTCAAACTTCACTGTGGGAGATCCAGGCATCCTCCCTGAGCCAGCTGGCTGCTGTGCCAAGGCCTGTTTAGAGTTAATAATAATCATTAGTTGAATGGTGCTGGGGCCTTTCAGGTCTAGATCTCTAAGCACTCACAGGCTGAGTCAGCCAGCCCTAAGCTTCCCCCTCTTCCTGGGCTGCACAGTGTAACAGGATGAGAAGGTGCTGCCATAGAGAAGAGCCAGGATTCTCACAGTCTAACCTTACCTTGAGGCTTCTCCCCTCTTGGAATAGGCACTGATTCTTTAATTTGCTAATAAGGCCTGAACCCCTGTCAAAGGTGGAGATGCGTAGGGAATATGATGTGCTCAGTTGAGACTGGTAGTGGCAGGGGTAGCTAGTGACCCTGAACCTTTCCTTCCTGCCTTTCCTTCTATTTACCTGGTGTGGCTGATGCTATCTTTTCCTGTGCCCCTCTGCAAGCTCAGGAAATAATGATGCTGGCTAAGTGCCCCTAATGCCCTTGTGTCCAGTTGGCATAATGAGCCTGTACATCGTGAAACGAAAGGTGCATCAGCCTGCATGCTGGGAGTGCTGCTGTCTGGGTTTACTCAGCCTTTAAGGCTGACATGGCTATGAGCAAACCACTGGCTAATCCGCCTACCTCACAGGGATGTTGTGAGGGTTACAGGGAGAATGAATGTTAACAGACATTGAATGTCAAAACACTAAACACATGTAAACCAGTGGTGTTATTATGTTCTGTCTTTTTCTCTCTTGCTGAGCCTGGATCTGGGCTTTATGCTTCCTAGACAGGCAGTAAACTACAGTGAATAACTGCTTGGAGGGACTCATGCTTCTACATACAAGCCTTTACCACTCCTGCCACAAATGCTATCAAGGTGAAAACCAGTAGGGTTTGCACCATGTGCTGCCTGCCCTGGGGCTCTTAAGTCACCAGACTGACTGCATTGTTCCCAGGCCTAGCCTGAAATATCTGGAGCTGATCTTAGGAACTTCTGGTTACAAATTATCTAACGTGAATCTCTCTTCCCTAATTGTTTGAAAAGGAGTAGCAATAGTACCACATACAGCACTGCCAACCTGGCAGTCTGGTTTGCCTTCTGTGGCCTCAGGCCCCTTATGCCCAGCCACAGAACTATGAGAAACATGGGTCCTATCTTCCAAGGGGCCAAGATTGGTTTCCTTCTCCCTCTCCCAGGCTATTGGAATAGGATCACTCCCTTCTTCTTTTATCAAAATTACACACACGCATCCACACATGCCTGCTACAAAAAGCAGTTCTATTTAAATTTTAAAAATCAGAGGATAGATATTTTCCATTCCATTTGTCTGAAAGCAAGGCTACAGTCGGCTCTCAAGTAAAAGCAGAGAGGCAGAAACAGCAGCAGCAGCAGCAGAGGCTGGAGTATTCATTTTTTATCTTAGGTTTTTTTTTCTTCCCCTGGAATCCAGGAATTAAACTAGTCAGGAATTGTGGGCCTAGGGTAGCCATTCTTATCGGTATGGACACCAATAAGACAGATGCTGAATGGTGAGACAGTGCCCCAGAACTGTTGTAGAGCCTGACTGGAAGTTAGAGCCTGACTGGAAGTAATATCAACGTTGAGCTGGGCTTAACATAGACACAAATGACCTCTAGTAGGACACTCCCACACCCCTGGCTTGGCTAGGCACCAATATGGTCAGTTCATTTTTAATCCAGCTGCTCTTATCAGAATTTCTCAGATGAGCCAGGCACTGGTAGCTCACACCTATAATCCTAACTACTCAGGAAGCTGAGAATTGAGGATTGATGGTTTAAAGCCAGCCTAGGCAAGAAAGTTCATAAGACTCTTACCTCCAATTACCTACCAAAAAACCAGGAAGTGGTGCTGTGACTCTAAGTGGTAAAGTGCTAACCTTGAATGAAAAAGCTCAGGGACAGTGCCCAGACTCTAAGTTCAAGCCCTATGACTGGAAAAAAAAATTATAAGATGAGAGGTTCAAAACCTCTCTGAAAGCAGATTAGGCTGTTTTGTGATTTAAGGAATCAGCTCTATTTTACTGAGCATACACCTCTATTTTAAAAGCATATCCCCTGTTACTTCACAGTTCATTCTAAAGATGCCAGGTCCAGCTCAGGCCCATACTTAAGCAAATTATGACCAAGGGAGCAGTGGTAGGAGTGGGGGGGGGGACTACAAAGTACTACCTAACTCTAGACCCTCCCTAGCCTGTATATACACATCTGTATACACACAGATCTTATTTGTGCCAGTGTGGAAGGGTACCCGGAAGCCCCACTGTGAGACTGCGTGTACTTGTTCTCTCAGGCCATAGCTCTGTGCCCTCTGTACTGTGGGGACTGTAAGCAGGCTGAATAGATTAGACGGCCTCAGACTGGATATGCAGCCTAAGTATCTTAACATTTGATACTTTCCACCTGTCAGTATATAAACCTAATGAAGGCACTTTAATGGCAGCTGCCTTAGCTACTTTCAAGCCCTAGGAAGTTTCATTGTGATCTGACCAGAAACCAACTGTCCTACTCTGGGCTCTGAGCTTTTTCTTCCTGTGGGTAGGGAAAGTGAAGTTTTCTGTTCCAAAAGACAGCGGACACATTCGCCTGCCCTAGAACCCCTGAAGTGCTGGGGAAGTGCTATAAAGACATGGCAAACAAAATTGCACATCTTGGTCAGATTCTAGGGACTTTTTGGTAACTTATGAGTGCGGCAGGGCAGGAAGGGATATATCCATAGACGTTCTTGGGAAAATGGAAAGAGGAGAGTGGGGTACCAAAGTGCCTCCTCAGCTCAGACTCAGACAACAGAAAACCCCAAATAGACTCCATCCAGCCTTTGCTCTATCAGCTTAATTCTCTTGAACATTTTGTCATCCATACAAAAACTGTTTTGCAAACTTTAAAAACAATCAAAGATACAAATGTAGTCTACAGGAGAGAGCTTGGACACCAACAACTTTCATTTCATTGACTATTATGTTGATTTGTCTAATGTGGCTGGTTGTGAGGCATCTCTTATCTCTTACTGGTTCAACTGTTTCTCCCAAAGTGAAGAAGACAGTTTTCCAGAAAAAGCCTTTTGATTGAAAATCCACAATTATGCAATTGCTAATCTTATGTTTATTTGTTTTTTTGTAAGTCAAACTGGCCTAGAACTCCTAATCTTCCTCCCAGTCTCCCAAATGCCAGGATTATAGATGTGAGGCACTACTCTAGGCCAAATTCTGATTTTTTAAATTTCTTTTTTCCTTATGACAGGCTCTCTTGGAATGTACTATGGCATTCCCATTCAGAATTACTAGGAGAGTAAATAAAGAATTTGGCCTGGCTCATGTAGAATCTAGTCCAATTTCATATAATCTATATCTGTTTTTTTGTTTTTAGTTTTTTTTTTCCAGTTGTGGGGCTTTAACTCAGGGCCTGGGGACTGTCCTTGAGCCTCTTTGCTCAAGGTTGGCACTCTACCACTTGAGCCACATTGCCACTTCTGATTTTTGAGGGGTTAATTGGAGATAAGAGTCTCACAGGGACTTCTCTGTCAGGGCTGGTTTTGAATCACAATCCTCAGATCTCAGCCTCCAGAGAAGCTAGGATTGCAGGCATGAGACACTGGTGCCAGCTTTATGTCTGTATATTGTTTTTTAAGTGATGATTCCATTCCACAGAATGACTAGGACATGGAGCTGGGAGTGTGGCCTAGTGGTAAGAGGATTTGCTTAGCATGTACAAAGACCCGGGCTCGATTCCTGTTACCACGTATACAGAAAAAGCTGGAAGTGGTGCTGTGGCTCAAGTGGTAGAGTGCTAGCCTTGGGAAAGCCCAAGGACAGTGCTCAGACCCTGAGCTCAAGCCCTGGGACTGGCAAAAAAAAAATGACTAGGATACACTAAAATGTCAAAGGCTATCAGCCTACCCAATAGGTACACTTCCAGCCTGAAATGGTTATCATTCATAACATGAACATATACTGGGAATAATCTAAATTATATGAAAGCAAGCTGTTTCCTACCATGAAAAATCACAAACAAAAACAAAACCCAATCCAGCTATTTCCCTAGTATCATGAATAAGTCCAACCTAGGCTTTATTTTTTTTCTGGTCCTAGGATTTAAACTCAGGCTCTAGGTGCTGTCCTTAAGCTTTTGTGCTCAAGGTTAGCATTCTTAACATTTTGGACCACAGATCTATTTCTATTTTGGGGTTTTTTTGGTAGCTAATTGGAGATAAGAATCTCATAGACTTTCCTGCCCAGGTTGAGTTTGAACCATGATCCTCAAATCTCAGCCTACTGAGTAGCTAGGATTACAAATGTGAGCCACTGTCACCCAGTTCAATCTAGATTTATGAAAGAATTATGCAAGGAGGTAACCCTCTCCCCTCCAGAGACCCAGGAAGTCTTTATCATCTATAAGTCTTTTTTTTTTTTTTGCCAGTCCTGGGCTTGAGCTCAGGGCCTGAGCAATGTCCTTGGACTTCCTCAAGGCTAGAGCTCTATCACTTGAGCCTCAGCACCACTTCCGGCTTTTTTCTATGTATATGGTACCAGGGAATCGAACCCAGGTCTTCATGCATGCTAGGCAAGCACTTTAACCACTAGGCCAAACTCCCAGCCCCTCATCTATAAGTCTTAACCCAGACTATAAGATTTCAATAATCTTGCTTGCTAAACAGTTGGTCACAAATCTGCTTTAGAGGTTGGTAAACTATGGTCTGCTGGCCAAATCAGCCCACTGCCTGGTTTTCTGTGATCTATGAATTAATAATCTCTAAAACAATAACCTTTTTTAAATGGTTGAAACTAAAAAACATAAAATTCTAAAAATAATTCAAACTTTCATGTTCATAAATAAAATTCACTGGATGCTATAGTTTTGTCATGATTTACATGAGTGTCACAAAGATCCATGTACTGAAAGCTTAGTCCCCAATGTGCTGGTACTGAGAGGTGTTGGTATTGAGACGTAGAGTCTAATGAGAAGACAGGCCAATGCAAGCATCAGCTAAGCCTGACACTTGGATCTGTCTGATCATGCCTGTCTCATGTCAGCTCTTCTGCATGCTCTACTACCATTATCATGCAAACCACCTGGAGCGTCTTACCAAAAGCCATCTTAATAGGCCCACCTGATCTACTTCAGCATCCAAAACTATAAACTAATAAATCTTTTTTATGAAATACTCAGCTGTGGTATTTTACTTTAGCAACTGAAAATGGACTAATATTCTGGAAAAAAAGAATCATAGTCATTCATTTATGTACTATCTGTAAATGTTTTCCTGTTATAGCAGCACAGCTACGGTTTAATAGGATGTGTAGCCTATAAAGCCCACATTGTTTACTATCTGGCTTGTAACAGAAAAGTTTTGCTGACCCCAGTCTACATCTTAATACTTAGATGTGAAGTTTACCTATGACTTTATAACAGCACTTAAAGATTCCCTCCATAGACAAGCCACACTCTTCTGAGGTACACTGAATCCCACCCTCAGGCTGAAAAGATAAATAAACCAACCACAGACTGTACCAGAACAGAGACTCAAGCCAGGTTTAATGGTTATTGTCTAGTTTCCAGAGCCCAGAGGCTCTGAGGTTCGCCAGCCTGGGTATACACAATGGAGAGGAACAGGGTCCTGGACACAGGAAAAGGAAGCACAGAGATAACACACACAGAACGAATTAACTGGCTTTGTGCTCCCCAACTGGGGTGTACCCTCTCTTTGCCCCTTCCTTGGGGTCCTATAAATACAGGTTAAAAAAAAAGATCACAAATAATTACGTAGACATATTGTAGAGCCCTGTCATATTCTGTCTCCAGGGACACCTGCTTTCTGGGAGACATGTCTGGTTTATGGGTGTGAGGTAAGGAGGAAAGGAAGAGGTGAACACTCACTCTTATAACCACATCGAGCAGTTTCCTACCCAAGGTTCTAAGGAGCTCAGGTATTTTGAGTATTCAGTCCCCAGGTGGGAAGCTGCCTGTGGGTTCTACCAAGTGAAAGCACAAGAGGCCAATTAGTTAAATCTCTTGGTGAGGCAGCCAGGCATATCTTCCAGGTATCTCAAACTAGGGACAACGTTAGTGGATGAAGGGAGAGTTAGAGTTGCTTCTGGTCCTTAAGAGCTCAGCTAGAATGTTCTGGAAGGCCTTCTTCATTTGACATCCACTTTAAAATGATTCAGAGACCTAGATGGGGAAACTGCAGCATGAAGAGAGATCTCCCCATGTTTCCTGATAAATCTGAGGTGAGAATCCTGTTCCTATAGCTGTACTTACAAAAATCCTCAAAAGTCTGGAATACAACCATATAACTTCCCTGTCCTATCCCTGTCTATAACAGAATAGTTAACATTGGAAAGGCAACTCACAGCTCACTAGTCCTCTACCGGTTTCCTTTGGAGGTTTTTCATTGCTCTTGTTTTAGCTCACTGTCTTATATGTATAGTCTTCAAGAAAGGTCTCCATGGGTTATAAAGAACCAGCTGGTGCCGCACCATCATTTTCCAAAAGTCTCCAACCTATGGCCCCCCTTCATCTCTGGAGCTTCAGAGCTCTCGAGATATGGGTGAAGATTCAGGGAATTCAGAAATTAAAGTACAAATGACTGTGTATTTGAGGAGCCTGGCATGATCACTGTCTCTCCTATGGCACAAGAAAATTGTGCATGGAGTGCACATAGCAGAAGACCATTCTGAGAGTAGTAGCATTAGTGGGCACTACAGGTTCACTGTCCTGGTAGAGGTCAAGGTGCTGGTGTGCATGCATACTTATGAGCATGCATACCTATGAGCATGCAACTACTTGAGGGGATTTTGCTGCACCTTGCTCTGGACAAAACTAGGTTACTAAGAAAGAATGAACAGCAACCTTGAGATCCCAGGAACAGACAAAGGGAAGATGTTGACTTCCTAGTCTTAATATGTGGCCTAATCATCAGGCCCTCCTAGCAAACAGCCACACCCACAGGCAAATAACACCCCTTGAACCTAAGAAGCAGGTCAGAAAACGAGAGGACCTGGAGAACTTCCAATGGACAGGAAACATGGGAGAAAAGAGACACTGAAAAAGACCAACATCAGAGAACATTTTCACCTTTTCCATGATCACCTCCCTGCTGAAACTACAGACAGCCACTTCTTGGGCCTACAATATGGTCAAAAGGAGAAGTCAATGGGAGGTCAGCTTCATACGCCACAGTATTAAGCAACCTTGGATGGAACTTAAGGCTGTTGGGCGTATGCTTTTTATGTTGCCCTGGCCTGTCAGCCACAACTGCACAGACTTCTGGCCAAAAGCACTGGGATGGCAGAACTTTCCTTCTGAAAGTTTAGTGCCACTGGTGGTCTCTGCTACTGGATATCCTGTAACCTGGGAGCAGCAAACTCAGGCCCACACCAAATAGCCATTCTGGGACAGAAAGCTCTCGGTTTCAACCCCTCCAATGACAAAAATCCCATGCTTTTGGTTTTGTAGCAGCAATAAAATCTCTTGAGGGGAGAAAATCAGCCTTGGCAACATAGAGGAGACACATACTGGGCACCATCTACCTCCCAGCCTAGTCAAAGACTAGACTTCTCCAGCCTCCTCCCTCTGCAGAACAGCATAATAGGGAAAATTCAGAATCCCACCTGAACTTGCTAAGGAGACAAAATGAAGAGATGGTTTACAGAGAAAATCAGGTAGGTGTAGCTGGCTGCTACATCATAGAGGCCATGGTACCCTTACCCTTTTGGTGAGAGTGGCCCACTTACCATACCTGTAGTAGCCTTCCACACAAGCTCTGCCTTCAGCAGCCCCCATCCTGGACTGACACAGATGGTGGGAATCAAATGTTAATCTAAGGCTTCCCTAGCCAGGGAATTAGCCTATCTAGAATTTAACCCCATCTATAAGTGTTGTGATGGCACCTATGCTATAGGGACCCAGTAACTCATGCTGTATTTATCTATGTCACTTGTCCCAGGACAAGGCACAGATCCCATAGCCTACATTGTTACCATACCTAACAGGCAAGGGGCTAGACTCCTGCAAAGATCCATCCACCCAGGACTCATGGGGAAAGAAGGCAGTTTTAATGGGAAGTCTTACTGCAGCCTTCTGGAATGTTATTGATTAAGGTCTCACCTTTTCCTGACTCAGTTTTCAAGTTTTTTTTCAATTCCTCACCCAAAGAAGGTACTGCAGCTTCCCCAACACTGCTCCTGGGAAGGCTCTCCCCAACACACACAACTTCCCAGGTGTGGGTGAGCAGAGAGGGAGAGAGAAAAAAATGTTTTTCAAATGGTTTTCTCTTAAGGAGCTAGGAATGACCTCAAAGGAGTTTAGGAAATCTGTTCTTCCCCTATCTGTTTCTCATTTCTAGCCAGCCCAGACACGTTCCTCTTTCTTCCTCTACCACACTGAGAATTGCCAAGGCTTTGGACAGGGGTGTGGCATTTGCCTGAGGATCAATATGCCCATATTTGTAACTCTAGGCAGCCACACCCTCATTGGGATCTTACTTACTGTCTGTACCCATGACCAATTCCCTGGAGGTCAGGAGGAACCCACTCCCTTGGGCAGCCAGCCCTCTCTTCCATCCCCTCATAGCCTTCAGGGGTGCATTACCTCTCTTGGGGCAAAAATCTCCCCAACCCACCTATCCTGCTCACACCACAATGGGTGTATCAGAGAAGACTGAGCTGACCGATTCTGGATCTGACATCCTCCGTTGACCCTTTCCTGTTGCTTCGGGCACCGGCAGAGTGTTGCCTGGCTTGAGCTTGCCGTTCTGACCCTGCCCGGGTCCAGCAGGTTCCAGGAATGCCACCCTCCGGTCAAAGCCATCATCTTTGTCCCCGCCAGCCATAGGATCGTGGTTAGGTGTGGTACTAAGCATGGAAGAGCTGAGACTATCTCCTTGATGGCTAGAAGGCTTCTCTACACCCCGGCACCAGCAGCGGCAAGGGGTGAGGTACAGGTATATGAGGACCAGGACCACACTTAGGATACAACCCACTAGCGTGGTATAAGCTGTATTGAGGGTGTCGTGGTGTCCGTGCGAGGTGACATTGTGCACTTTCAACTCCACTGACAGTGTCTCATTGAAAGTCTCCCCCATGGCATAGCAGGTATACACACCCCCATCCTGCATCTGCACTTGCTTAAAATGAAGATTGCCTTCCGCTGACACTGTCACTGTGCTGTTGGCCCCCTGATTTAGCACCTGTTCATTGTTTGGTGTCACCCACACCTTGGTCATCCCCTGCTGCTTGGTGTCACATGTGATGGTTAAACTGTCACCCAGGTGGACCTCCCAGGCACTCTCCTTGTACTCACTGCAGTTGAGGGTATCTATGTTGAAGACATTATGCAGCTTCTTGGAATGCACACAATACAAATCCTCCTGAAAGTCCATTACAGAACTCAGCTGCCGGTACTGCCAGTGGGAAAAGAGCTGGTAGAGCTGGCAGTTGCATTGCAGGGGGTTGTTGTGCAGGTACAGCCCATTCTTGACCCACGCTGGCAGCTTCTGCAGGTCGCTCAGTGGCAATTTCTTCAGCTTATTGGAAGAGAGATCCAGAAGCATTAGTTTGGGTAGTTTGTTTCCTTCCTTGATCAATTCCAGAGGGAAGCGGGAGATCTGGTTCTGGCTCAAGTAGAGTTTCTGCAGCTGGACCATGTCGTCGAAAGCGTAGCGGTCCACGGTCACGATGTGGTTGTTGTAGAGCAGCAGAACCTCCAGTTGTTGCAGCTCGCTGAACAGGAATTCATCCAGCGTGCGCAGTTGGTTGGAGGAGAGGTCCAGATAGCGCAGATTGGGTACCGGGGAAAAGGCCTCAGAGGAGATGAAATGCAGGTGGTTGTGGCTCAGCAGCAGGGAATGCAGTTGGGTCAAGCGAGTGGAGGTCCACTCGGCCCGAAGGCGGCTCAGGTTGTTGTGGCTGAGGTCCAGCAGTGCGGTGTAGCTGGGCAAGGATTGGGGCACGTTGGGCAGCTTCTGCTTGGAGCAGCTGAGAATGTTGCTGGCGCACAGGCAGTCGGTAGGACAGCTAACCACAGGTCTCCCAGCTCTGGTCACCTCAAAGAGGAGCAGGAACAAGGACAGCAGCAGGAGCCCGAGGCCTCGAAGATCACGCTGGGGTTGCATAGCGTCACTTGGGAGAGCCAGGTAGGCCACAGGAAGGTCTGAGAGGAGGTCACCCCGGCATGTTCCGGGGAGTAGGGGTGGATCACTTTACCACAGGCTTGAAAGGAGGATGGGTTTGTTGTCAACCACAACGTCTGGAGGGAGGGACCACCACTCCCACCTTCTCCTCCTCCCCTTCCCCCACCCCTCTGGGGTAGAAGGGAGAGGACAGGTTACCAGGTAGCTCCCAGGCACTGTGCAGACAAGCGATGGGCTCAAAATACCCCGGGGCAGAAGAGCGAGTGGCAGGAGGGCCTGCTGGGCTGGGCTGTCGGGTGAGAACGGGGGTCTGCACACAAGATGGGGGGGTCTGCACACAGGAATGGCTGGCGCTGGGTCAGCAGGGCCTTCGGGGAGGAGCTGAGGGGAGGGGGGTCTAGAGGGTTAGGTAGGGCGCGTCCCGACGGGATTGAGGTGTCCCTCCCCGCCCCCCCCCCCCCCGGGAACCTCTGGTCACTGCACCTGCTCAGCGAGGATCTGTCTCAGCCCATGGCCAGTCCAGAGCTCCGTCACGGCCTCCCCGGCGGCGGGAGCCTCGCCGGCCGGCCTGTCACGGCGCCCGCGGTGCGCAGGAACCCGCGCCCAGCAACGCCGCCGCTGTGGGGGGGGGGGCTGCCCCCGCTCCCTTCTCCTCTCTCCTCCTCGCCGCCGCCTCGAACCGCGACACCCACCAGAGCCCACCGAACACGGCCGCCGCCTCCGGATCCGCGGGGCCGGCGGGGATCGACGCGGGTAGCGGGAGGCGCCGCGAGGCGAGCGGAGCCGAGTCGAGCGGAGGGAACGGCGTGGGGGCAGCGAGCTCGGCGCGCACGCGCATGCGCGCCGCCGCTGCCGCCGCCGCCGCCGCCGCCGCCGCCGCCGCCGCCGCCGGAGGCTCGGGGCGCGTGCGCGCGGCGGGGGCGGGGCGCACGTGCGTGTGTTTGTGTCGGAGCCCGCGCGGCGGACGCGCGCCGAGTGCCCCCCGCCAGCGTTCGGGAGACTCGGTCATTCGTGAGCGCCGCGCCGGTGAGGAAAACCTCCAGGAAGGGGGAACGCGAGCCCTTACTCCCTCTCCGGCTCTCGCCACCTTTCCTCATCCTCCTGCCCCCCCCCCCAACCTCCGCGCCCTCTTCGCGCCCCCCCAAACCCACTCTCGGGAAAAGTTAGGCCTAACTGGAATGCATCCGCTGAAGCCCGGCGCTGTGACTTCGGGGCAAGAAGCGTCACGCGTCGTTTCATATTCCAAATGAGGGAAACCTGGCTGCGCTCGTGCTGTCGGCGTCGGCGGGAAACTCGTTAGTAACCTTTGAGAGTCTCCCTTCCCCCCCTCCCCCTCCCCCCCTCTCTCCCTTCATCGCCTTTCTCTCTCCCTCCCCCCCCCTCCCACCCCCACTCCCTCCCTCTCCCCACCTATTGTCCTCAAACATTGAGAGGAGATTTGGGGGTCCCCCCCCCTCCAGTCTTTCCCCTCCCACCAGCCATTCGGGTTATTATTGAAGAGTACAGCTCCAAGCTTTGAGGCGGCCAGTTGTGGGAGGTGGGGACAGGAGATGTGTCTTGAGGATTTTCAGGCCCAGCCTCAATAAACCCTTGCTATCCTCCCAGTACACCAGTATCAGCACATTACCCTCCCTCCACTTGTGGAGCATTTTTAGCAGTTTCTCACTTTTCCAGATGAAGCTCACTGGTGGTGGTGGTGATGGTGTCTTGAAACTAGAAGAAGCTGTAAACTAGTGTAAGTTGTTGCGGGGAGGGGTAGGGCCCTCCCCAAGACATAATTCAAGATTTCAACTGAAATTGATGTCCCAATAGATTAGCCTGCTAAGTTTTTTTTTGTTTGTTTGTTTTTGCCTGTCCTGGGGCTTGAACTCAGGTCTGAGCACTGTCCTTGGACACTTTTTGCTCAAGGCTAGCACTCTGCCACTTGAGCCACAGCACCACTTTCAGCTTTTTCTATGTATGTGGCTCCGGGGAATCAAACCCAGGGCTTCATGCATGCTAGGAGAGCACTCTACCACTAGGTCACACTCCTGGAATGTAAGAAGAATTATTATGTCACATGTTTTAGCATGAGTTTAAATGGATGCATTTTCTCTAAAAGGAGTATTAGCATGGTAACCTGCATAATATGAAAAGGTCTTTCTTTTCCTGATGATCCTAGGGAGAGAGAAAGGGTAAGGAAGGGTGGAATTTTGAAATCACATTGCATTGGTTATCATTGCTCCATAACAAATTATCTCCATACTTAGTAGCTTAATAAAACAATATGATTGTTTATCTTTCACAGTCTCTTTTGGTTAAAAGATTCAGAATGGGTGTGGTTGGAGATTTCTTATGCAGTTACCGGAATATGTTAAGGTAGAGCCAAAGTTATTGGAAGGCTTGACTGGGGCCAGAAGATCAACTTCCTCAGGGCTCATGCCATGGCTGGTTAAGAGGAAATCACTGCCTCTCATTGGAGGTTTCTTCATAGGATTGCATAAGTGCTCTCATAGCATCCTAGCTGACTTCCTTCAAAACAGTAGATCTGAGAGAGAATGGTACAGAAGTGACAATGACTTAGCTCTTAGATGGTTTGCTTGTCACCCCTACTTTAGCCACATAGGCAAGCTCTGATTCAATATAGAAGATTGCATGAGGGCATGAATTGCAAAAGAAAAGAATCATTGGAATTGTCTTGGGACTGGCTGTCAAATATCATCTCTAAAATTCTGAAATCACATTGTTTTTTTTGTGTGTGTAATTTACTGGAGTAACAGCCAATATGTTTTCTGCAGTGGTTCCATTTTACTCCAGCAGTATATTAAGGTTCTGGTTTCTCCAACACTTTTGTAACATTATTGTTTTAGTTAACATTTACATTTGTAGCTGGGCATTGGTGGCCTCACACATGTAACCCTAACTACCCAGGAGAGTGAGATCTGAAGATCATGGGTCAAAGCCAGCTGGGCAGAAAATTCTGTAAGACTGTTATCTCCAATTAGCCAGCAAAAAGCCAGAAGTTGAAGTATGGCTCAACTGGTAGAGTTCCAGAATTGAGAAAATGGGCAAGTGAGAGCATGAGGCCCTTAGTTAAAGTTCCAGTGCCAGAAAGAAAAATACATTTGAAATATGAAGGGCTTTTATTGTGGTATTTCCATACATTCACACTGTGTAACTTGCATAAGTTCACTCCAACTACCATCTATTTTTTAAATTTTGAGACATTTCAAACATGTACAAAAGTAGAGAAAATAATACAATGAACACGTATCTACTAATCATTTACATTCAATAATTGTCAAGGAAATAACCCATCACATTATTTTGTACAAATATCCCTGGGAACTATGTGTTCTTTCTATCCTATCCCTTAGCCTTTCAGCCCTTACTTTAGCCCTCAGTGTTCCAGTCTCTCCTTCCCCCTCCTTTCTTCTGGTTCATTTGAAAGGTAGGGAGAAGCAAAGAAAGCAAAAGGCTTATGCTGGTCACCAGTTTCAAGAGTGGGTGGGTCTATAATTTGGAAGGATCACCACAGAGCCAGTCTCTTACCAGCTTATCTTGAAGTAACCGTGCCCTCTTAAAAATTTTAACATATTAATATGTATCTATGACATACAAACCCTCAGCCTAATTTTAATTATGTTCTAAAATCTAAGTGCCAATGATTGTATATAGAGATTCCCTTCTTGATACTTGCTTGTTAAATACGTCGACTGAAATATGATGCAAAAATCAATGTTAATAAATTCTTTAATAAAAAAAATAGGCCGGGAGTTTGGCCTAGTGGTAGAATGCTGGCCTAGCATGCATGAAGACTTGGGTTCGATTCCTCAGTAGCACATACATAGAAAAACCAAGCCAGAAGTGGAGCTGTGGCTCAAGTGGTAGAGCTCTAGCCTTGAGAAAGTCCAAGGACAGGGCTGGGAGTTTGGCCTAGTGGTTAAAGTGCTTGCCTAGCATGCATGAAGACCCGGGTTCGATTCCTTGGTACCACATACATAGAAAAAAGCTGGAAGTGGTGCTGAGGCTCAAGTGGTAGAGCTCTAGCCTTGAGAAAGCCAAGGACAGTGCTCAGGCCCTGAGCTCAAGCCCAGGACTGGCAAAAAAAAAAAAAAAAACAGTCCAGGGGGCCAGGAGTTTGGTCTAGTGGTAGAGTGCTTGCCTAGCATGCATGAAGACCTGGGTTCGGTTCCTCAGTACCACATACATAGTAAGCAGCAAGGCGTGGCTCAAGTGGTAAAGTACCAGCCATGCAAGAAGACTCAAGTACAAATCCCCAAGTTTAAACCCAGTACTGGCAAAAAGAAATTGTAAACTTAGGAGTGCATATGGTGAGGGACAAAGATAAAGAGGTAGGCTGAGCTGACAAAGCTTAACTCTAATGTACTCTTAAGAGGCATGAAAGCAGCCAGGTGCCAGTAGCTCATGCCTGTCATCCTAGCTACTCAGGAGGTTCATATTTGAAGATTGTGGCTTGAAGGCAGTCAGGGCAGGAAGTATTTGAGACTCTCAATCTCCAATTAACCATGAAAAACAAAACAATGGGGCTCAAGTGATAGAGTTCTTTCTGCAAAAAAAACTTAGGGAGGGGTTGGAGTTTGGCCTAGTGGTTGAGTGCTTGCTCAGTGTGCATGAGGACCAGGTTTCCATCCTCGCTACCACATACATAGAAAAAAGCTAGAAATGGTGCTAGGGCTCAAGTGGTAGAGCTCTAGCCTTGAGAAAGCCCAAGGACAGTGTTCAGGTCCTGAGTTCAAGACCCAGGACCCACAATTTAATAAAAGCTTAGGGACAGTGACTAGGCCCTGAGTTCAAACCCCAGGACTGAGAACCCATCAAACCCCCTCAAAAAACAAGACTAGGCTGGGAGTTTGGCCTAGCGGTAGAGTGCTTGCCTAGCATGCACGAAGACCCGGGTTCAATTCCTCAGTACCACATACATAGAAAAAAGCCGGAAGTGGTGCTGAGGCTCAAGTGGTAGAGCTCTAGCCTTGAGGAAGTCCAAGGACAGTGCTCAGGCCCTGAGCTCAAGCCCAGGATTGGCACCCCCCCAAAAAAAATTTAACACATACACGAATCATCAGAGGATTTTGTTAACACAGATTCTGAATCATGGGTCTGGGTTGGAGCCTGAGATTCTGCATTTCTAACAAGCAAACAGAGCAATAACAACACTGTTAGTCCACACCACACATTGAGTAGTAAGGGTCTAGGACTCTGCTATGTGACTAGTCATAAACCACAAATGATGACTTAAATGAATTTAATACCATAAATGACTTGTTCAGTTTCCCTGGTCAACTTGCAAATGCTCAAGGGAGTCTTTGTGGCTAGTTACCCAGCTGAACAACACATCATCTGAATGTTGGGTGGCACTGGATAACAAATTGACTCATAACCTCTCCTATGGCCAGTTTTTAGACTAGAACAACTATTAATTCACAACAGAAGAAGACCTATGCAGGATAAATAGCAACAGGTTATTTATAGTGCATATTTATTTCCTCTTGCTGGAATGGATCAACCCAGTGTTCCTAAACAATTTGAAGGGTTGTTTGGTTAGCTAAGCACTTAAAAAAGGCTGGATGTATCTAACAAGTTATGCAACTGGAGCAATTGCTATCTTCCACACAAGTATTTTTTCTTTCTTGCTGACTAGTGCTGACCATTAGAAACAGACCAGAAAATGCTGGAAGAAGACATCCTCCTAAGAAATTAGTCTTCAGAAAAAATCATATTAAATGAAATAAGCCAAACTCAAAGGAACATAGGCTCAATGGTTTCCCTCATTTGTCATAATCAGTAGAAACCTTGGGCTCTCCTAACAGAGATTTACAATAGAACAAAACCTAGATACATAAGGCCATACAGTAGCACACTAAATGAAAGGACCTCCAAGATATAGAAACAAAAACCATATAATGAGTGATTGTTGTCCTTAATGTACTATGTTATCTCTCACCTCTTTTGCTGTCCCTTGGTTATCTCATTTGGTTATTTGAAATAGCATAAGGAAGGGGAGAAAAACAAGATGAGGGGCAGGGGTTGGGGGAGTGAAATGGAGACCAAGACATGAGAAAGGGTATGAATGTTTGTGAAGTAATGCACCTTCTATCTGGTGAATATAATGTAACCCTTCTATTACAATAAAAAATACATGGAAAAAAAGAAGTTAGTCTTTGGGATGGGAGTTTGGCCTAGTGGTAGAGTGTTTGCCTAGCATGCACAAAGGCCCAGGTTCGATTCCTTGGTACCACATACATAGAAAAAAGCTGGAAGTGGTGCTGAGGCTCAAGTGGTAGAAGTCTAGCCTTGAGAAAGTCCAAGGACAGTGGTCAGGCCCCGAGCTTAAGCCCAGGAATGGCAAAAAAAAAAAAAGTCTTTTTAAAGACTCCTAAAGGTTTAGCTTCCCTTTTAAAACAATGTAGTCTTAAAATTCTGGGCACCTTTATGTATTTTCTTTTTTTTCTTTTATTGCCAGTCCTGGGGCTTGAACTCAGGACCTTGGCACTGTCCCTGAATCTCTGTGTACTCAAGGTTAGTGCTCTACTATGAGCAATAGCACCACTTCCGGGTTTTGAGTGGTTAATTGGAGATAAGAGTTTGAAGGGACTTTCCTACTGAGGGTTGACAGATCCTCAGATCTCAGCTTCCTGAGTGGCTAGGATCGCAGCCACCAGCGCTGGGCTGATTACCCATTTTAAATTGAAATTAAAGAAAAATGAAATGTTTTAAGTATTCTTGCATGTTATGGAGAACTCTGGGGCTATTACTAATATTGAAAATTTTGTACAGCCTGGGACATCACCACAAAGAGAAGACTAAAAAGAGTTATTTCAGAATGGTTAGCAAAAAAATGCCTAGGAGCTACAACTTTACCCTTCATCTCTGTCTATCTGCTTCTCTTTTCATTTTGTTTCCAACAGTGTTCAAATCTAGAATATTCCTGTGGCCTTCTCCTCTCTCCACACCCATCTATAAACCATCATTCATTTCATTGACTCTCTAATCGTTTTAACTGTCCCTAAGCATTGATTTATTCTCTATCGAGGGACAACCACACCTTTTTTTTTTTTTTTTTTACTTCATCTCAAAGTCTTGTTTTGCCATTTGTTACCCTGCTTAAATCAACCTTACACACTTCCTGGAAGTTCAAGCTAATATACAGAAACCAGGATGTATAATATCTAAGAGCATAAATGGAATCAACTTCGACCCATACCAGTTGTGTTGCCATAGATGGTTTTCAGTATTCTGGACTCTGCTTGTTTGTCAAACAAATCTGGTGATGCTTTGTTTAATCTGTAGCTCAGAGTCAGGGCTACCCTGCCTTGATAAAGGTGATCATTCCAGATGACTAAATTGTGAACATTTTCTTGACTTTTGATACTCACATATGGCCATTTCAAAATAACCCTGAACTAAGTCATCAGATACATGTTTCTTTGAAATATGGCTGGCAACTTCATGGTTTAGAATCTTATTTCAGCCCTTAAGGGTAGGAGTTCCCTTAGCACCATCTGCCTGCAGCTGACCAGAACCAGACATCCCTGAGACAGGACTTGTTCCAAGGCATCCTCACAAACAAAACTGCCCTTGTGCACCTGCCATATGGCCCTCCGATAGGAGTTTAGCAAGAAAACTAACATTTAAGGACTCTTGCCATAAATCTGAAAATATTTTATTTTCCTGTACATGACTTCTAAAGACTCTTAATCTAAAATTAAATCCCAGCTAAAATTGAGGCTTCTCACCTAATTTTCATATGTTATGAATCCTTGGGTAGTTTGTGTTTGGAAAGTTAATAGGCAGTTTAGGCAGTCAGTGCATCTCTGATTTGGGGAAGGATTATTGTTAGATGAACTGGTAGGTGTAGAGTTAAAGAATTTGTTCCCTGATGATCTGTGGCCACTTGATTAACTCTTTGCATTAACAATTTTCCCACTAAGTCTGACTCAAGTATGTTTAAAGTGTTTCAACTACTTACTCTGTTCTCAACTGATTTTTTTTTTAAATTATCCATCATGATTCTGGGTGGTCTGGGCATTGTCCCTGAGCTCTTCAGCTCAAGGCTGTTGCCCTACCCCTTGAGCCACAGGGCCATTTCCGGTTTTCTGGTGACTAATTGTAGATGAGTCTCACATACTTTAGTGCCTGGGCTGGCTTTGAACTGCAATCCTCAGATCTCAGCCTCCTGAATACCTAGATTACAGGTGTGAGCCACCGTGCCTGGCTCTGATTTTTTTTTTTTTGCCAGTCCTGAGGCTTGAACTCAGGGCCAGGGCACTGTCCTTGGACACTTTTTGCTCAAAGCTAATGCTCTGCCACTTGAGCCATGTCTGGCATTTTCTATATATGTGGTACTGAGGACTCAAACTCAGGGCTTTGTGCATGGTAGGCGAGCGCTGTACCATCAGGCTATGCTTCCAGGCCCTCTCAGCTGATTTTTAAATGAATTATTATATTGGCTGCCCTGGCCCTTACCTATAATGAAAGAACTTTATGCTACCTATGCTAGTGTGATGAGACCTTAATAGCTGGGTTCAGAAGCTGGTGGGTGGCAGAGCTAAGAACCTCCAAGGGAGAGGACAGCCTTGTGGCTGAGAACACAGTCTCTAGAGCCAAGCTTCTTGGGACTGGATCCTAGCACTACTCCTTACTGTGCCTTGAGCTGATTAGTTAACCTGTAATCTGGGGAAAATAAGAATATCCACCTAATAGGGTTGCTCTGAGGATTTAACAAACCCATACATCTCAATAGAGTGTCTTAACAGACAGTAAGTAGTGCACATATGTGAGGAGGTAGGAGGGGGCTGTCTCTCGCCTCTTTAATCAGAGGTTTTTCAGTGCATACTATGACTACCAGAGACTATGCCAGCAGAGAGAACTGAAGGAAAACTGTGGGCTGCCTATGTTCTCCAATGTCTGTTTACCAGTGTTCTAGGTCAGTTTATGGGCAGAGCAGAGTTGAGGACTGGAAGTTAGGATGAAGAAACCACGAAAAAGCTAGGTAGGTGCTGAATAAGCAAAGAAGATCTAAGATCAGCAGTAGAGCAGTCAGCCTGTCAGGTCCCTGAGATGGTCCTTGCTATTCCAGCAGATCTGCACCTCTAGAACATAGAGTAGAGACTTTAAGACCATAGGCAGCCAGGCCTTGATCTTAGCTACTCCAGATGCTGAGATTTGGAGGATCTTGAGTCAAGGCCAACTTGGGCAAAATGTTCAGGATACACTCATCTCAACCAATAAAAAGCTGGTGCAGGGCTGGGAGTTTGGCCTAGTGATTAAGTGCTTGCCTAGCATGCACGAAGACAGAGGTTTCATTCCTTGGTACCACGTACATAGAAAAAAGCCAGAAGTGGTGCTGAGGCTCAAATGGTAGAGCTCTACACTTGAGAAAGTCCAAGGACAGTGCTCAGGCTCTGAGCTCAAGCCCAGGAATGGTTAAAAAAAAAAAAAAAAAAAAAAGCTGGTTCAGTGGTATGTCCCTATCATGGCAGCAACAGGGGAAGTGCAAATAAGCAGATCATGGGAAAGAACCAAAGGAAAGCAAGAGCCTATTTAAAAAATAATGAAAGCAAATGGACTGGAGGCACAGCTCAAAGTGTAGCACACCTGCCTAGCAAGCACAAGACCTCCAGTATCATCAAAACACAAAACAGTACCCACAGGCAAAAGCACTTGTTTGTTCTAATGATTTGGATCATATATTGCTTTGAGGACTTTGTTTTTGGTGTGTGTGTGTGTGTGTGTGAGAGAGAGAGAGAGAGAGAGAAAGAGAGAGAGAGAGAGAGAGAGAGAGAGAGAGAGAGAGAGAGAGAGAGAGAGAGAGAGAGAAAGAGAGAGAGAGTGTGTGTACTGGGGCTTAAACTCCGGGCCTGTGAGCTACCCCTGTGCTTTTTTGCCCAAGGCAAATACTCTACCACTTGAGCCACAGTTCCACTCCCAGCTCTTCTGGTGGATAACTGAAGATAAGAATCTCACAGACTTTCCTGCCTGGGCTGGCTTTGAACTATGATCCTCAGATCACAGCCTCCCAAGTAGCTAGGGTTACAGATGTGAGCCACCTGCACCAGTTCAGATATTGAAGCTCATTTATAGTCTGGAGCTTAACCAGAGCTACTTGATAGAGTAGTATCCAGTCCAAGAATAATACCATATGCATTTTCTCATAAACATTTGTAGCACCCCTATGGAAGAACATTGTTCCATGTCTTGAGGTGAGACTGAGTGGGGTAAAATACAAAAATACTTTGTAATTTTCCCCACTCTGGGATCTAGAGAGTACATATACAGATTCTATTCAGTTTAGCAAAACCCTACCCATTGCCTAACTCTGTAGGTGGTATGTCCTGCTGTGGCCTAGTAGAAAGAGCGTTGAACTAACTTCAAAACATCTGGACTTTAATTCACCATCATTGACCCTGCTGGGTGATTATGGTGAAGTTTTTCTGTGCCTCAATCTTCTGCTGTAGCAATGGGACTTAGAAGACTGCCTATTAAAAATACAGATTTCAGCCAGACACCAGTGGCTCATACCTGTGAGCCTAGCTACTGAGGAGGCTGAGATCCCAGAATGATGGACCAAAGCCTCCTGGGCAGGCAAGCTCTGATCTACAGTTAACCATAAAAAGCTAGAAATGGAGTAGTGGCTAAGTGGTAGAGTATTAGCCCTGAGCAAAAATCTCAGGACGGCACCCATGTTTGTAGTTCAATCCCCAGGACCAGCAAATAAATAAAATTCCAAGCCAGGTGCCAGTAGCTCACGACTGCAAACTTAGCTACATAGGAGGCTGAGATCTGAGGACTGAAGTTTGGGAACACCCCTGGAAGAAAAAACTGGGAAACTCATGTCAAACCAGCAGCAGGAATTGTGGCTCAAGTACCAGAATATCCCAAGAGAAAGTAGGAGGCCTTGAGTTCAAACCCTGGTACCAGCAAGACAATATAACAACAACAGTTTCAAACCTTCTAACCCTCATAGGAATCCTCATAGGAAAAATCTGGGCTGCATATTAATGATCAGGGAAGTTGGAAATCACCATGCTTTAGTGTTCTTTATGTATAACGCCTCAAACTGCTTCAATCAGAATCTCCAAGGACAGAGAAAAGCAGTGAATAGCCCATATATGTAATCTCAGCTACTTAGATCTGAGGATCATGATTCAAAGCCTGGGCTGGAAAGTGCCTGAAAGTTATTTTGTCTTTCTTTCTTTCCTTCTTTCTTTCTTCCTTCCTTCCTTCCTTCCTTCCTTCCTTCCTTTCTTTTTTGTGGGTCATGGGGCTTGAACTCAGCCTGGGCGCTGTCTCTGAGCTCTTCAGCTCAAGACTACCACCCTACCCTTGAGCCAAGCCCCACTTCTCCTTTTCTAGGAGGTTAATTTGGAGATAAGAGTCAGTGGTCCGGGGGGGGGGGGGAAAACCAAGATGGGAGGGTGGGGGGAGAGTAAAGGGGACCAAGATATGTGAAAGGGTATCAATGTATGTGAATTAATGCACCTTCTATCTGGCAAATATCATGTAACCCTTTTATTAATTACAATAAAAAATATTTTTAAAAAAGTCAATGGCCCTTCCAGGATATAGAAACAAAAGCCATATAATGAGTGATTGTTGTCCTAATGTACTATGTTATCTCTTATCTCTTTTGCTGTCGCTTGGTTATCTCATATTGTTACAGTATTTCACCTTGTTATCTGATATATTGGATGTATGCATATTTGGTTACTTGAAATAGTATAGGGAAGGGGGGGAAACAAAATGAGGGGTGGAGGTGGGAGGAGGGAAATGGGGACCAGGACATGAGAAAGGGTATCAATATATGTGAAGTAATGTACCCTCTATCTGGTGAATATAATGTAACCCTCCTATTAATTACAAAGAGTATCAGGTCCTTTTGTGCCCTGGCTGGCTTTGAACCTTGATCCTCAGATCTCAGCCTCCTGAGTAGCTAGGATTACAGGTGTGAGCCACTGCACCTGACCTGAGACACTTATTTCTAATTAATCTCCATAAGACCAGAAGTGGAGCTGTGGCTCAAAGGGTAAAGTGCCAGCCTTGAGCGAAAAAGCTAAGAGTGTGAATGTGTGTGAGTGAATGTGACTACTGGAGCTTGAATTAACAGCATGGATTCTGTCCTTGAACTTTTGTGCTCAAGGTTGGTACTCTGTTACTTGAACCAGAGCTCTATTTCTGGCTTTGTGATGGTTAGAAGAGACTCATGAATTTTCTTGTCTGTGCTGGCTTTGAACCTCCATCCTCAGACCTCAGCCTCCTGCGTAACTAGGATTACAGGCATAAGTCACCAGTACCTGGCTACTTCTGGCAGACTTTTATCAAGTGCTTTCCTTTGACTTTTATATGTCCCAACTATAATAATGACTAATTTTAATATGTGAATTAATCATTTGTGTCTATACTAACAGAATTAGTTTTGCTAAAGTTATATAATACTTTGGGAGTCTGCTTTTTTCAGAAAAGGAGGAAAAATCTTTCTTAAAAGTAAGCATTCTGGGGACCGGGAGTTTGGCCTAGTGATAGAGTGCTTGCCTAGCATGCACGAAGACCCAGGTTCAATTTCTCAGAACCACATACACAGAAAAAAAGCCAGAAGTGATGCTGTGGCTCAAGTGGTAGAGCTCAAGCCTTGAGAAAGTCCAAGGCCCTGAGTCCAAGCCCCAACTGGCAAAAAAAAAAGTAAGCATTCTGAAATGGCCATACTGCCAAAATTGATATACAAATTCAATGCAATCTCCATCAAAATCCCAAAGACATTCTTTACTGAAATAGAAGGTATAATCCAAAGGTTTATATGGAACAAGAAAAGACCTAGAATAGCTAAAACAATTCTAGGCAAAAAGAGCAATGCAGGTGGTATTACAATACCAGACTTCAAACTCTACTACAGAGCCATAATAACAAAAACAGCATGGTACTGGCACAAAAATAGGCCAGAAGATCAATGGAGCAGAATAGAAGATCCAGAAATAAAACAACATACCTATAGTCAACTTGTATTTGACAAAGGAGTCAAAAATATACAGTGGAACAAACACAGTCTATTCAATTATTGGTGCTGGCAAAACTAGGTAGCCACAGGCAGAAAACTAAAAATTGACCCTAGCCTTTCACCATGCACAAGCATTAACTCAAAATGGATCAAAGACCTCAATATCAGACTGGAAACCTTGAAATTGCTACTCAACAGAGTTGGAGAGACACTGGAACTCATAGGCAAAGGCAAAAACTTCGAGAGAGACACGATAAATGGGACTATCTAAAAATAAAGTTTCTGTATGGATAAAAGCATAGCCACTAAAGTAGAAAGACAACCAACCAACTGAGAAAAGATATTTACCAATAATATATCAGACAGATGCTTAATAGCCAGTACCTATAGGAAACTCAAACTAATGCCCCCCAAACCCAACAAAGCAACCACTAAATGGGCAAGGGAACTAAAGAGAGACTTATCAAAAGAAGAGGTTAAAATGTCAGAAAAGGATATGAGAAAATGTTCATCATCCATGGTCATAAAGGAAATGCAAATAAAAACAACCCTAAGATACCACCTTACCCCAATTAGAATGGCCAAGATTCTGAACTCAGACAATAACAGATGCTGGCGGGATTGTGGAGAAAAAGGAACCCTACTGCACTGCTGATAGAATTGTAAACAAGTTCAGCCACTCTGGAAAGCAGTGTGGAGGTTTCTTAAAGAACTGAAAATAGACTTTCCCTATGATCCGCCATACCACTCCTGGGCATCTATCCTGAACATCATAACCCAGCTATGTTTATCTGTCAGAGACCAAGGAGTTAAACGGAACAAAGCAAAGACCCTCTAGCCTTGGGCAAACCGCACCTGGTTGAGTCATCTGCACAAAATACTTCTCGGAATAACTGCAGGTTGTGTCCCTGGGTTAGCACAATGGCCAAAAGAATAACCTGACCCACCCCTAACCTTGAGATTTCCCGTTCTTGTAATCACAAAAACTCTCCATCCCCCCCCCCCCTCTATACTCCCTTCCTTACACTCAGGGTATATAAACCCTGCTTTACTTTTAATAAATGAGACCTTGACGCGACTCAGATTGTCTCTGTCTTTCTTTATGCGCCTGGTCTCCTTCCTCTCTTTCCCCCATTGGTTTTCTTCTTTTAGGAGGAGCCTCCTCGAGCCTCATGAATGACTGAACCCGCGGGTCGGGAGATTTATCTCTGCACTATTCCCAATAGCCAAGCGATGGAAACAATCCAGATGCCCTACTGCAGATGAATGGATACAGAAAATGTGGTATATGTATATATATATATATATATATATATATATCTATACACACATACATACAAACAATGGAACATTTCTACATAGCTAACAGACAAGCTAAAACAATGGCATTCGCAGGGAAGTGGATGAATCTAGAGCAAATCATGTTGAGTGAGACAAGTCAAGACCAAAAGAACAAAAGGCACATGGTATCTTTTTTTTTTTTTTTTTTTTTTGGCCAGTCCTGGGCTTGAGCTCAGGGCCTGAGCACTGTCCTTGGACTTTCTCAAGGCTAGAGCTCTGCCACTTGAGCCTCAGCACCACTTCTGGCTTTTTTCTATGTATGTGGTACCGAGGAATTGAACCCGGGTTTTCATGCATGCTAGGCAAGCACTTTAACCACTAGGCCAAACTCCCAGCCCCACATGGTATCCTTAATATGTGGCTATTACATCCAAACAGTACAAGAGTTGAGGACTCAATATTTGCATACCCAATGCTATGGACATGGTATTGGAAATATAAACACAACTACATAGACATAAAAACCTAAGACTCTATAGATATGTTTTATTTCATAAATTAATATGTATCTATGATATACAAACCCTTAGCCTAATTTTGATTATGTTCTAAAAACTAAGTGCCAGTGATTGTATATAGAGATTCCCTTCTTGAATACCTGTTTGTTAAACATGTCATTTGAAATATGATGTAAAAATCAATGTTAATAAATTCTTTAATAAAAAAATCTGACTCTATAGACACATTTTTTTTTGTTTGGTTGGGTTTTTTTTTGCCAGTCCTGGGCTTGAGTTCAGGGCCTGAGCATGTCCTTGGACTTTCCTCAAGGCTAGTGCTCTACCCTGAGCCACTGCATCACTTCTGGCTTTTTCTAGGTATGTGGTACCGAGGAATTGAACCTGGGTCTTGGTGCATGCTAGTCAGGCACTCTACCACTAGGCCAAACTCCCAGCCAGACACATGTTTTATTACATAGATTAATATGTATCTATGACATACAAACCCTCAGCCTAATTTTAATTATGTTCAAAATCTAAGTGCCAGCGATTGTATATAGAGATTCCCTTCTTGAATAGTTTTTGTTAAACACGTCATTTGAAATATGTAAAAATCAATGTTAATAAATTCTTTAAATAAAAAAAGACCTTCCAGAGGTCAGGGGGAAGTAAGCATTCTGGCCAGGAGTTTGGCTTAGTGATAGAGTGCTTGCCTAGTATGCACAGAGACTGGGGTTCAATTCCTTGGTACCACATACACTAGAAAAGCTGGAAGTGGTGCTATGGCTCAAGTGGTAGAGCACTAGCCTTGAGAAAGCCCAAGCACAGTGCTCAGGCATTGAGATCAAGCCCTAGGGCTGGCAAAAAAAATGTAAGCATTTTGGGGCCAGGAGTGTGGCCTAGTTGTAGTCTTTGCTTAGCATGCATGAAACTCTGGGTTCGATTCCTTGATACCACATACACAGAAAAAGACAGAATTGGTGTCATGGCTCAAGTGGTAGGGTACTAGCCTTGAGAAAACTCCAGGAACAGTGCCCAGGCCCTGAGTTCAAGCCCCAGTATTGGCAAAAAAAAAAAAAAGTAAGTATTCTGAGGTCTTTTTATTTGTGTGTACATTTTTGTAAGAAAGAGGGAAAACAAATGAATTGTGATTCTGAAGTTTGGTAATACAGATTTGATGGTGTGTGTGTGTGTGTGTGTGTGTGTGTGTGTGTGTAAGAAGCCAATGGATTCCTTTTCCTTAAGCACATGGACAGAGACACATGTGATATTTATACACATTTCTTGGGATGCATGAACTTCATAAGACCCCATAGATACTTAAAACTGTTCTTCAATGCCTCTGAAGGGCAGAACTGCATTACTGAGTGCAAGTGTCAGAGAAAAAGATCTGATTCCATCTCTGGAAGTATCTTCTAAAGTATTGAACTTTGTTCAATAATAAATGTTTTCTATATAGAGGTAAGGGAAGGTGAATTTTCCACCACAAGGCAGTCATGGGTGTGACTAGTTTGCACAAATGTCGACTCATTTTCATTTTTATTCACTCCATCATACACACTCCCATTCACACATAGCAAGTACTCTTGTGCCTGCCTAGGAGTAGAAAAAGTGGGATATAAAGTAGACACAGTAAGACACTATCTCTGTTTGCAAGTGTCATGACTTAGTCAAGGACGCTGAGACACAGATAGTCCCAGTGCATGGTGACAGTGAGAGAAGAAGCCAGAAAAAGAGAAGGAAGTGGACCAGATGACCAAGATGAGTCCTCTTTCAACTTTGGTATCCTATATAGCAGTGGGGCCAAGGGTTGGCTTGGGTAGGAGAAAGGGGCTTTAGCATTTCTACTCTCAACAGATCATAGTATACACTAAAGCAACAATAATGTACTTACTCTGCAAACAGAGGTCCAGAATGAGTACACACACACACACACACACACACACACACACACACACACACCCGCCTGCCTTTCAAACAATGGCAGCCTTTTAGTCTATCCTATATGGAAATTCTAGAACTGCTACTGATCTTAAGGTTTTATACATCATAAAGTTGTCAAATCACGAAGTTTGGATTTTTTCTTTTGTTTATTTGCTCTTATTTGTTGGTTCCTAGTAGTAGTAGAGATTAAACCCAGGGCTTTACTAACATGCTCTACCATTTAAGCCCCACCCCCAATCCTTGTCAGTGATGAATATTTGATGACAGAATCTCCAGTCTACAGTTGTAGCTGAAACCATGAACTGTTAGGGAGAATAGATGAGCTGGTAAGAGTGAGGAGGGTGGGAAATATGTGCAGTGGACCCTAAGTGGGCACCCCCAAATCCAGAGTCATCTCTCCATGGTTGTTCCAACCATTTTGAGGTTCGAAAGCATTTTGTTTCCTGAAGGTTTTCCTCATTTTCTTTGCCTGCTTCCACAGACAGTACACCAAGGTCAACACTCAGCAGGCTTTGATAAATGTCATCTTTTTTTTTTTTTTTGAAAGTCGCCTTGGAAAAAGGCAATTTGACTGCAGTGAGGCAGAACAGGGAGCTGAACACCACCCGCCCTTTATCGACCAGTGATCCCCAACCCTAAGCACACAAAAAATGAAGTATAGCATGGCCCCAGGTTCCTAGTGATCCCTGGACTGCCTGTCCTCAGGGACCTGTGTCTGTGAGAAGCTTTGCAGAGCCCTGGCTGTGGGGTCCAGGTATCCCCTCCACTCACTCCTCCCTGCCCTTTGTCTTCTGCTGCTTGTTTCCTGGCTGGTAACTACAGGTCCCCACGAATCCTCACAGCTCTAGGGGTGGGAGCCCTCTCCACTGTGCAAGCAGTGGGCTGCTGATTAGAGCAGGGAATAAATAACAGCAAGCTAATTATCTCCCTGATTGCGGCTTGCCTCGCTAACAAGGCTAGGCTGGAGTGGTGATGCGGCAGTTGATACTATTCCAAGCATGCTTTCTGGGTTCAGGGAAATTTCCATGCCTTTCCAGACTGGAGATACTTTTCCCCCTTCCCAGATGCTGTTGAAAGATTCCATCTCCTGCTTCACCTTGGAATTGAGAGACTCACCCCTAAATGTGCTTGTTTCTGTGGATCCCCAGGGGGTGATGGGAGCTAACTCCTCAAAGGAAGCAGGCAAAGGCTTTCTGAGAGGCTAGAGGTTGGTCAAGGGTATGGAGAGATGGGTCCTTAGGGAACCACCCACTCCAGCACTTAGTACCCTAATTATATCTGCTACTCTGGCTTCTTGAACAATGATTTCCATCAAACTAGTAAGCAAGAGTAGAAGTGCAGGAAGAGCATTCTTTGGTGCAGACCCTAGCCCTAACACAACTACTCTGACTTTGGATATGGCCTTCTCTCCCCTCTTTATGAAGTGGGGTATGATGACTTTGGAACTTCATTTGGATCTAGAAACATGACTTTTGTGACCCGAAGTCTAAAATATGACTCTGATGCTCCCTTGCTGTAGAACAGCTGCCCATTATGCCTCAGTTCCAGGATGAATCTTCCATAGCCCTGTATAATTGCATCCTCTCCCTCTGCTCTCCCCCTCACCGCTTAGCTGATTTCTCTAAGTCTTGATAATTTGTCTTCCTTTAGGGGAGAAGGGCACAGTAGAACAACTTTTCTAGGAAGGGTTAACTTTAGTGAAATAGTACTTTCCAGCCTAGGAAAAGACAGGAGATAGAGGTACCTTTTCACAGGAACAGTACTGCTGCCTGCCTACTGTGTGCATGGGCTTGGCCTAACAAGCCTTCTATGTGCTCTGCTGCCATCTTCAAACTAGTCACAGAATCTACCTATTGGAAGCTGAAGGGGTGGCCACCTTTCCTGAAGAGATCCAACTCCACAGCATGGGTTGAGCCCCCTCTGCTGTAGGTCAGGTGTTAAACAAATGAAAATGGTTCCTTTTCTTTTCCTGCTTTGTTTTTGTTCTCCCCACCCCCACTCTGTCTAGAGGTATTTGAAACTAAAGGCCTCATGCTTACTAGGTAAGCCTGCTACCACTTAATCCATATCCCCAGAACCTTTTAGCCCTAATGGTCTCCCATTTTTGCCTTGTTTCAACTTTGTTCCTACTGCCTATGCCCTCCTAGTAGCTTGGATTACAGCTGTGTACTACCACGTCTGGCTTGTTGGTTGAGATTGTGATGTTGGGGGGGGGGGCAGGGAGGGTATCTCACTAACTTTTTGCCAGGGTTGGCCTTGAACCTCATCCTTCCTGCTTCTGAGTAGCTGAGATTACAGGTATGCACAGTTAGTCAAGATGTATGAGAAAGCAAGTCTAGATCAAAAACCCCTTCCTTAAAAAGGAGGAAGGAGAAAATATGGAATGAATATTTATACCTGGGCTAAGGGGGAAAATGCACTGTTGTGAATAGTGAAAGATTCTGAAAGCATTAGAGCCTCCTCCAGTACCAAGTTCATGCTACCATAACAAAATCAGGCTACCTGGTCTGATATGATGAGGACATTCTGTTTTACCTGGGTAATCTGTTTACTTTCTGCTGTTGTTAGAGTGAGCAATACAGACAATATGAACAATAACCTCAAATCTCTCTATCTCCATTGAACTTGTATAATAATTCAATGCAGGGGTTCAGTTGATGGCTTTCTACAAGGTGATTCCGAGAACCAGTACAATCCACCTTGTACCTCTGCTCACTGCTACTGAAGTCTCTGTTTTCAATCAGCAGATGGAGGAAGAGGCAGGGAACATTCAGCATTATGAAGAAGGTTTTATGGACCAAGATTGGAAGTGGTGCTCATCAGTTCTGCCACATTACATTGGCCAAATATAGTCCAGCTGTGCATACAGGAGGTAAAAGGAATTGGTTTGGTAAATAACCAATCCATCTCTGACATTCATGTGAAATTTTATCAGGAGGACAAAGTCCATGAGACGCTTATCTCCTATTTAACCACCAAAACTCCAGAAATGGAGTTGTGATTTGAGTGGTATAGAGTGTCAATCTTGAAGAAATAAAACTATGAGTTCAAGCCCCAGTACCACTCCCTAGCCCTCCCCACTGGCTCCCCCCAAATTAAAAATGTGAAATCAATAGAATATCTGGACTCTGCTGGAAGAGATACTTCATAGAAGCTGAAAGGTAACAGCAGTAAGAAGCAGTCAAGTGTCACAGTAGCAAGAAAATGGGATTTGAGATAAAATGTCTATATTGGGTCCTGACATGGTTTCCTATCAATTAGATGCTGTAGAAGAAGGCATTTCACCTGTCTGATGATAAAGATCTCACAAGATACCATGTTGCTTAAACAATAATAACAATCTACATGACACAGCTTTGTGAGTCATAAAACATGGCTATAAATATAAAGCATCATGGTGTCTTCTTTCTCCTAAAAATCTACAACCAATGAGCACAGAGCTGGCCCCTTGTATCCCATGGATCTTCCCATTTCAATCATCTCAACACTGTTCTGAGGAAGCCAAGTTCTCTTCTGGATTGAGACAAGCATGCCTGCCATCTGGAAAGGGGCACCATTGATGGCAAAGCCAGCAAGGCTTAATGATGCTCATACATTTGTGTCATGTGTGCAGGTGTGTGCTGCATACTTGCCTTAGAAGCTAGGTTTCTGGTGGTTTCTCTGTGAGCAGAAACCCCGTGGGGACTGATACATGCTGTTAGAGATTCACAAACATCTGCTCATGCAGTCTGGGTAGTCCCTTCTAGAAGGAAAGCCCCTCTGCTTCTGTCACTCCATCAAAAACACTTATGTACAAAACATTAAGATGCAATTCATTCTCTGGAAATTTAGGAAGCAAGGTTCTAATGCCACACATTGTAGATGAGCTGAAAGACTACAGCATGAGGCACTGGAACTCATCACCACGGCCTGAACACTCTCCAAAGCCTTTCACATACATTCCTTTGTGTGAGGCTTAGAATCACAGCAACCTGGGAGGAAAATATTGCTGTGGATGGGTGCCAGTGGCTCTTGCCTGTCATCACAGTGTGTGTGTGTGTGTGTGTGTGTGTGTGTGTGTGTGTGTGTGTGTGTGTTTATCATTTTGCCTTTTTTACAGATCAGAATTTACCCTAGTCAGATCTAGATTTTTCCATAGTCCATGGAGCTGATAAATTAATAAATGACACACATAAGATCAAGACCTGAAGCCAGGTACTGGTGGCTCATGCCTGAAAACCTAGCTACTGAGGAGGCTGAGATCTAAGGATCCTGGCTCCAAGCCAGATTGGGAAGTAAAGTCCATAAGACTATTACCTCTAATTAGCTACTACCACCACAACCAGCAGCAATAACAACAAAAAGCCAGAAATAGAACTGTAACTCAAGTAAAGCACCGGCCTTGAGTCAATAGCTAAGACCAGGCCCTGAGTTTAAGCCCCAGATTGGGTGCACACACACACACACACACACAGACACACACACACACACACACAATCAGAATCTGAAGATATCCCTCTGTATCACAGACATTAGGTCTCCCTCACCTCCCCTTCTTGCCTCAGGGGTCAGGGGTTTACTTTCCTGTACCTTAGGTCCTCATAGCTCCCCTACCACAATACCCCTGCCCTCAGCTCTCTGGCACTGAAGCCCCCTATGCCTAATAACCTTCTTCCCCAGTCCGCACATTGCTGCTAGAGCCACAGGGCTCCAGCACTCTAGTTCTTGCTGCTTAAGTCTGTCACTCCTTGTTGTGGAGCCAAGAAAAGAAAAGGAGGTTGAGGGTACTCTGCCAATGGCCGCAGGAAGCTGGCTCAGGAATGCATGTGTATGTTCTCCCTCATTCCCACTCCTGTTACTATGTCATCTTCTAGTCCAGGCAGACAGTTCCTTTCCTCCCAGTGCCAGCAGAAGGAGCAACAGTGCCTTTCTGATTCCCTCCATCCCTGTGCTTGAGGCTGGAGGGGATTTCAGCAAGGCCAAGTTACCACCAGGCTCCTTCTGCCCTGAGCATTGCTTGGACCCACACAGGGTGGAACAATGAGAAGGCCCATCCGTCTCCACTCACTTGGATAGCAACTGCTCTTGACCCAACAGAGGTTCCCCTGAGAAGGGCAACTCTGGTGGCAGTCATGTGATCACTGTGCTCCGACAGCTCCCAGGCCCCTCATTGTCCTGAAAGCCCTGAGAACTGAGATGGTTTTGTTGGCTCTTAGAGGTGAAAAGAACCAGCCTACCTGGTTGCTGGGAACCTGGCAACCCAGTGGCCCATGGGTGTTCGTAAGGAAAGTCTTATCTTCCCTGGGACATAGGCACACACTGGACCTGGAATATAAGGGACACCCCTGAGGTTCCTTCTTTGGTTCTTTTAGATTGGAGGTGGGCCTGGAAGGAACTCACATGTGGAATTTAGACCACTGACTTCCATGCTCTGCTTATTGGTGATTCTGAAAGTGGAGGCCACCCTGGGAATTCTGGAGAGCAGGGAGTTGTGTGTATCGCTGGGCTTCTGTTCAGAAGGATCCCAACAACTGGAATGAATGGGACTCCTGCCTCTGGTGGTGGTTCAGACAATGATGCTGGAGCGGGATGGAGAGAAGCCAGTAGGCTCCCCTATCTGCTACAAGGTGGGGTGGCATGTACCCCAGAGAGCTCAGGGCAACATTCGAACTCAATGCTGACACAAGTGAGAAGCAGAAAGAGCTGAAATGAGTATTTGATAGCAGACTCAGCCAGGTGTGGATTCTTACAACTGGATTTTTCCCCTCTGTAAAATTAAGTGTGGCTTGGAATACTTTGGAGGTCTCTTGTAGCTTGCCACTTTTATCACCTCATATGTAAAGAGCTGATTCATTAGGTAATTCTGGCTTCCCCAATGGGTCAGGCAACATGGATGCCTGCCTCAGTACTGCCCATGAGCATGTGCTTGAACACACACACACACACACACACACACACACACACACACACACACACACACACACACACACACACAGATCCTCCCTCCCTCTTTCTAGTACCCCCTCCCCACCTCCAGAGGTGAGAGGATCCTCTGCCATCTCTCCACCCCATAAGAAACCAAGCATGGCTAAGTCCAGGGGCACAGAGAGGTGGCCCTGGGCCAAGATCAACAGCTGTCTTCGGTGTCACCTTGCTGTGGGGTAGAGAAGAGCTGGACTTTTAAGGTCCCCTTGGAGACCAGGGTAGGTAATCTGAGCCTTTCCCTTCTTAATACACTGAAGTTCTCCATAGGCTAGGTAGCATTGCTTTGAAGCTTGAGTCCACCATTCTAGGCTCCTGAGCTTCTGTATGTGAATTCTAAGATACTCAGCCTGGCCCAGAGAAGAAACACAGCCCAGGGTGCCAGGGGAGGCAGCCACCAGGCCGTTTCCCCACATACACAGATGGGGTATTGATCTTGCTCACTCACTCCCCTCCCTTTCTCCACTTCAGGGCGCAGCTAATGGCCTGGAAAAGACTGGCCAGCTGTTCCCCAGCTGTGACATAATGAGCTCAGGGAAGATCAATGCTGTTCCGGTCTCTAATTAGGCCGAGGAGCTGGCTGGGGTGAGAGTGTGGCCTGTTTCCTGAGGGCGCCACTTCCACTCCAAGTCTCCAGCTGCTGTCTGCTGGCAGCCACCTGGGCCCACACATCTACACCATGGAGAAGTGGGCAGGGCCCTGCAGTGGCCGTTGGGAGGGTTTCTGGCCTAGAGTACCTTCTGTCACAGTAGAAGCTCAGGCTTCAGAATCATGTTAGGGGGAGACTCTAACACTGAACAAGAGGCCACTTTCTTCTGAAGCTTGCTGTGACACCCTGCTCTCTGCCAGCAGTCTGTCACTTTATGCAGTGGTCTTACACACACACACACACACACACACACACACACACACACACACACACACACACACAGAGCTTCCTCCCCAAGAAGCCCTTTCCAGAACCCTCCTGACCATAGGTCCTGGATGAGCAAGCCTGGGACTGTAAGGAAGAAGAGATTGGAGGCAAGTTTGGCTGCTAGCCCAGCCTCCCTCTGCTATTTATACCCCCAGTCCAGGGAGGAACAGTGTACTCACTGCAGAGGAGGAAGTGAGGGTGAGGAGAGAGATGGCAAGCTAAAGGTATACATTGAAGGAAAGGCTCAGAGCAGTGGGGAACAGAGGCCCATGGCCAAGAGGTTCTGGAGACAAAGAGAGTGCTAAGAACAGACAGCAAAGCAGAGAGAGATCAAAGAAGGGAAACCAAATAAGAGTCAAGAAAAACAGAAAGTGGAGATGAGATAAAAAGAACTGGGACACACTTTGTGCTTTAAGAGTCAGGCCTCAGGTACTGGATCAGATACCCCATCAGGGAAGCTGAGGTGCCAGGCAAAGAATATCCAGCACCCTGGTATGAAATTACAGGAGTTAGAAAAGAATGGCTGGGGTCAGAGAGGCACAGGGAACAGAGCCTCAGGGCTATGAGCAGAGGCTGGTGTAGAGCCAGGAGGGGAGTAGAGCAGGGACTATGTCAGGGGGCTGGGAGTGAGGAGGTCTAGGCCAAGAAGGTACCTAGGTTCAATTCAAGGACAGCCCAATGGATGGTCCCATGGATCTGGAGATAGCCTGAGCTCAAGAGGAGACATTCTTCAGCCAGGCTCCAGTACTCCTAACCACTCACAGAAGTGAACGCAAACCAGCTAATTCCTGATCTCTCTGGGATCCAAACGCCCCATGTCATCCTTCTAGGGGTCCCTTCCTGGTCCTAGGACTGAACTTCTTTGGAACTAATTTCCTGAAACAATGGCTTAGTTTGGAGCGATCAGAAGTGGCCACTGCCATTTCCTACAAATCCCCCCCACCTATCCTGGCTCTGAGCTTCTGAAATTGTCAGAGCTCTAAGAGAGGAAGCCATACTAAGATGGTGGCTGCTGACTCACACTCTCAAAAATCCAGAGAGTAGGGCCAGGAAGTGTGGCCTAGCAGTAGAGTAATTACTTAGCATGCACAGAGCCCTAGGTTCAATTCCTTCACACCACATACACAGAAAAAGCCAGAAATGGTGCTGAGGCTCAAGTGGTAGAGCTCTAGTCTTGAGAAAGTCCAAGGACAGTGCTCAAGCCCTGAGCCCAAGCCCAGGACTGGCAAAAAAAAATCCAGTGAGTAATGAACTAGAGATGGTCTAGATGCCTCATCTGATGCTAGGTTTGAAGAAACTAGTAGACAAGTTCCACACAACATCACTTGTGTACCCCAGGGCTACACAACCTGCTTGTTTAAAAAAATATATATATATGTAAATATATGGGCTGAGAGTTTGGCCTAGTGGTAGAGTGCTTGCCTAGCATGCATGGAGACCCAGGTTCGATTCCTTGGTACCACATACGTAGCAAAAAGCCAGAAATGGTGCTAAGGCTCAAGTGGTAGAGCTCTAGCCTTGAGAAAATCCAGGGACAGTGCTCGGACCCTGAGCCCAAGCCCAGGACTGGCAAAAAAATTAATAATATATATGTGTATATATATACACACACATATATGTATATATACTTATATGTATACACACACACACACACACACACACACACACACACATATATACACTCCCCTAGGAATCACAGCCCTTCCACCTGAAACTGACAGTGTAAGAAAATAGAAGTCTACAGGCTCTGGAGTTTTCTGGAAGAAAAACAAACAAAAAAGATGGAAGTTTTAGATTAGAGAAGCTGCTCACTAACTAGAGGACTCTTCATAGCTTGGTGGTCAACACTGTCCTCTGGTGGCTACTGTATGTCAATGCAGCCTACAGGCCCTGAAACAGAGAGCAAGCCCCCTTTCCCATCTTGAGCCTCCTTATCCAGGCAAGGACCCTTGCCCCAGTTAGGCCAATTTAGACCCTCCAAGTTTATGCCTACAGGCCAAGACACTAAACAGGCAACTTCTATACACTGTTCTACCCAAGAAGATAAGTGGAGCTCAACCTCACTCTCCTCTGAAGGATCTTCCACAGGCCAGATTTCTAGGTCTGAGATGCACGGGCATGGGAACTGAGGTAAGTGAGGAGTGCAGGGAGAAGAGAAGAGTGGAGAGGAGAATGGCTGGGAAAAGGACACAAAGTCAGTATAACCGGGCCCAGCAGTGTGCTGCCTGGAGAGGGAAAAGTATAAGGCTCCTTAGGGCTCAATGGAGCCTGGTTTGACAATAAGATGCATGCTTAGGGGCAATGGGCACAGCAAAGGCATCTACTGGTTAAGAGACCCGGCATTGCAGAGAGAGTGCATTGCAGACCCCCCCAGATGAAAACCTAGTATTTTATTCTCAAGCTAGGGCTTAAAGAAAAGAGTGGATCTTCATCTATTTTTATTATATTCTTACTTTATTTTATTTTGCTAGTCCTGGGCTTGAACTCAGGGCCTGAGCACAGTCCTTGGGTATTCTCAAGGCCAGCGCTCTACCACTTGAGCCACAGTACCACTTTTGGATTTTTTCTGTGTATGTGGTGCCAAGGAATCGAACCCAGGGCTTTCTACATGCTAGGTAAGCGCTCTATCATTAGGCCACATTCCTGGCCCTGTAATTTTATTTATTTTTATTTTGCCAGTCATGGAGCTTGAACTCAGAGCCAGAGCACTGTTTTTGGACACTTTTTACTCAAAGATAGTGCTCTGCCACTTGAGCCACAGCACCCACTTCTGACTTTTTCTGAGTATGTGGTACCAAGGAATCGAACATAGAGCTTCATGCATGCTAAGAGAGCACTCTACTCCTAGGCTGTGCTACTGGCCTATATTTTATTTGTTTTGTGCCCATACTCAGGCTTGAACTCAGAACCTGGTCCCTGTCCCTTAGCTTCCTTGCTGACACTCTACCACTTGAGCAATACTCCCACTTCAGCATTTTGTAGGTTAATTTTAGATAAGAGTCTTATGAACTTTCCTGCTTGGGTTGGCTTCAAACTTTGATTGTCAGATTTCAGCCTCCTGAGTACTTAGGATTACAGGTGTGAACCACCAGCACCCACCTAAGAAAGTTGATGTTGAGGGCTGGGTGTTTGGCCTAGTGGTAGAGTGCTTGCCCAGCATGCACGAAGACCCGGGTTTGATTCCTCGGTCCCACATACATAGAAAAAAGCTGGAAGTGGTGCTGAGGCTCAAGTGGTAGAGCTCTACCTTTGAGAAAGTCCAAGGACAGTGCTCAGGCCCCAGCTCAAGCCCAGGACTGGCAAAAAAAAAAAAAAGAAAAGAAAGTTGATGTTGAGCTGGGCGTTTCAGGATGGAATGATCAGATATGTTCCAGGGTTCACTCTCTCTGCAGCTCCCACTGGACAATTTCTTTGTCATCATAAATCTATAGGGAGAATTTCTAAGCACTTCAGTTGTCACTCCACACCTTTTCACCTCCTCCTCCAAGAATGGACATGCAGTTCGTATGTGGAAACTGAGTATCATTTGATTTTCCTATCTCCTCCTGAGTCTTCTCCGCCACACATTGACAGGCTCCCACTTCTTCATGACCAGTTTGCCTTTGTGTCCCTCCTCTGAGCCTGAACAATAAGGAAAACTCTCAGTCTCTAGTTCAACCCTTGCTCTGAACATGTGGACTCAGTAAATACTTTATAACTGACTGACTCGCGGAAACACTGGCAATGATCACACGTGGCTCTGTGTTTCCTTGTTCACAAGTTGCTGTGATGACTTCCCAGTCTGGCTTCTCAGCCTGACTTATAGGATCTCCTACAATCCTGTGATTCTACCTCACTATTCTTACTTACTTAGCTAAAAACAATGCCTTGATCTACTTTCTTCTTTTGGTATCTCCCTCCCTCTCTCCCTCCCTTCCTTCCTCCCCTGATATTCTTTTGAGACAGAATCTTGCTATATAGCCCAAACAGGCCTGGAACTTGCAATCCTCCTGTCTCAGCCTCCTGAGTACTGGGATTCCAGGTAGGTACCACCACATCCAGCTCCTGATGCTTTTTAAATTTAATTTAATTTTATTGTAAAGGTGATGTGCAGACAGGTTACAGCTACATAAGTAAGGTGATGAGTACATTTCTTGTTAAACATTGTGACCCTTCCCTTGCTTTTCTCCTACTTAATCTCTCCCCAGACCCACTCTTCAAGTTGTAAAGTTCATTTGTTTTTATTGTTTTGTTTTTGCTTTTTGCCAGCCCTGGGGTTTAAACGCAGTGCCTGAGCACTGTCCTTGGGCTTTCTTAATGCTAGAGCTCTGCCATTTGAGCCACATCACCACTTCTGGCGTTTTTCTCTGTATGTTGTATCTAGGAATCTACCTTGGGTCTTTGTGCATGCTAGGCAAGCACTCTACCACTAGGCCAAACTCCTGGCCCATAAAGTTTATTTCTTAAACTTGCCATTCTCTATGGTTGGCTAAGCCTTCTACCTCCTGCACTACTTTTCTCCTTATCCTCTGCCAATTGCTGCCAGTTAAAATCCACCTCCAGGAGTAACTTCTTTATTTAAAAAATATATCATTGTTTTTATTAAGATGCTGAACAGAGGAGTTATATTTTGTAATTCAGGTAATGTGTACATTTCTCTTTTGAATGATGTCACCCCTTCCTTTGATTTTTCCCATTTCCCGCTCCTGTTCTTGCCCACAAGTTGCATAATTCATTTCCCACTGAATATCATGATTGCATTTGTTTGCCCTGCTTTCCTCCCTTTCTGTGCCCTCTTTTGTCCTCCCATAAGAAACAGAAAAAGAAAAAAACCCACAAATACCACAACCACCAACAAAAAAAACAAAAACATGTTTCCGGGCCGGGAGTTTGGCCTAGTGGTAGAGCATTTGCTTAGCATGCACAAAGACCCAGGTTTGATTCCTTGGTACCATATACATAGAAAAAAAGCCAGAAGTAGTGCTGAGGCTCAAGTGGTAGAGCTCTAGCCTTAGAGAAAACCCAAGGACAGTGCTCAGGCCCTGAGTTCAAGGCCCATGACTGGCAAAAAAAATGTTTCTATTTCCTAGAATTCCTTTCAGTAAATAGTATTTTGCATGTTCAGGAGAGTTATGCCTTTGGATTCCTCACCTAAAGTTATTCTCCTTTGGTCTGACTGTGTGTGAATGCCTAGAGTCCTGTATAAGTTATCATATCCAGTTATATTTTAGACCTAGACCTAGTTTCTGCATATGAGGGGAAAAATGCACCATTTGGCTTACATCATTTGACGTGATTTGTTCCAGGTCCATCCATTTTCCTGAAAATAATATAATTTTATTTTTTCTAATGGATGAGTAAAATTCCATTGTTTAGGTACCACACTGCTTGGATCCACTTGTCTACTCTCGGGCATCTGAGTTATTCTTTTAATGTGGCTATTGTGAACAGTACAGCAATGAACATGGATGCGCAAGTGTCTTTGTGAGGAATAACTTCTAATGTCCATAGATCGCACAGTAAGATAACTGCTTCCTACCACTGAGTCTTTCAAAATAACTAATAGAGAGAAATTTAAATGTTCTCCACATAAAACTGGTAAATGTCTCAGGTGAAAAGGATCCAATTATTCTGATTTGATCATTACAAATTACATATAGGTATGGAAATGCCATACTGTACCTCATAAATATGCAAAATTATTACATGGCAATTAAATGTTTATAGCACTAATCTTTTTAAAGTTTTTAGAAAAACCTGGGGAGTCAGTGGTTCACACCTGTAATACTATTTAAGAGGCTAAGATCTGAAGATCAAGGTTCAAAGTCAGCCTGGGGAAGAAAGTCTATGAGAAATCTTAATTCCAATGAGTCACCAACAAAGCCAGTGGTAGAGCAGTGGCTCATGTGGTAGAACATCAATCATACATGGAAGCTAAAGAACACTGTCTAGTTCCCAGTGCCCAGGCCCACATAAATCTGTCGAAATCAATAAATAAATGTTTTGGGGGGAAAATGAAAAAAAGATCTCATCCCTCCTTAAAGATCCATGCTATTTCATGAAACCTCCAAAATACCCTCAGGGACTAGGCCCCCCTTTCTCTCTGAATCTCCCCAGCAATCTGACTCTGCCTTGAGGCTTATAACCGACTTTGTCCCATCCAAGACTGTTAAACACCAAGAGCAAGGTTCATATTTATTTTATCTTTGCATCCTTCCTCCTCACCCCTATTCAGAACTATAGTAGAGATTGGTAACTAAAAAAAATAGCACTGGGGTTGAATCCAGGCTCTCACATGTTGACTCATGCCCTCAGTCCTTTTTTTTTTTTTTTGTAGTTTATTTTTGAGATAGAATCTTGCTAACTTTTGCCTGGCTGGCCTGGAACTCAATATCTTCCTTACCTCTGACTCTTAAATAGCTGGGATTATAGGCATATTACCACCACACCCACCTAATAAATACTTCTTGACTTGAGTGAAATAGAACCTGTAGTTTGGGCAATGGGAACAGAAGGAGATGGGAAAGGGGAAGGTGGTAAGGGAAGATGGTAGGCGTGTATGAGGAGAAGCTGGGTGCAGTGGCTTATGCCTGTAATCCTAGCTACTCAGGAGGCTGAGGTCTGAGGATCATGGTTCGGGACACTAAGATCCATGAGACTCTTATCTCCAATTAACCACCAGAAAACCGGAAGTGGGACTGTGGCTCCAGGGGTAGGGTGGTAACGTTGAGCTGAAGAGTTCAGGGACAACACCCAAGCCTAGAGTTCAAGCCCCATGACAAAAAAAACAAAACAAAAAAAACCACCGATGAGGAGGCCTGGACCTGTACAGGGAGAAGAGGGGCTGTCTGGGCCTCCTTAGAACCTGACTAGGGAGGAAGAGCCCTTTGCTGAAGAGAACAAGAAGCTAGCTAGGAGGACCCTGCAGATGTAATGGGTTGAGGACACAGGTGTTGGGAGGAAGGACTTCAAGTTGTCATGGTCCAAGTCCATGCATAGTTAGCAAACAAACAACAAACACAAAAAGGAAACCAAGTAACTCACACCTGTCCATAATCCTAGCTCCTAAGGAGGCTCAGGTCTGAGAATCACAGCTTGAAGCAGAAAAGTCCATGAGACTCCAATTAGCCACCAAAATGCCCGAACTGGAGTTGTGGCTCAGTGGAAGAGAGCTAGCCTTGAGCTCAGGGACTGTGCCCAGGCCCTGAGTTCAAGTCACAGGATTGGCACCAATTTTTTTTTTTTTTTTAAAGTAGGAACCTGGAGGCTTGAGGCCTGATTGTATCCCCTTCATTGTTTAACCAAGCTTGGGACAAGCTCTGTTTCCTTCTGGGTCTATTCTCTATGATAAGGAGTAGGACATTTGAACTTCATGAATCATTTCAGTTCAGCTCCATGTCAGCTTTTTTCTTCTCCCACCTCAATAGCAAGAATCATCTGACCCAGGTACTGGACTTTGTTTCTCAGAAGAGACAGAGCTTGAAGCTATGGGGAAGGAAGATAGGAGGCCTGAAGAAGCTGTGCCCTGGCTGGCTTGGAGAATGTGGAGGTGGTAGCAGGTGGTGACAATACCCACAATTCCGAGCAAGTCAAGTGACATGTCATCAGGCCCTAGGGAATGATTTTCAGTGAAAACTCTTTCCACTACTATACTTCCGGTCCTCTTCCATCCCCAGTCAGAGCAAACATCAGTTCAGGGTGTGAATCCCAATGGCTCTGACAAAGTCACCTAACCTCTCTGAGCCCCAGTTTACTGGAACTCTGGAAGACCGGGGGAGGTTGTTTAGTGCCATATCCATTGTTCCATCTCCTATTCTGAGTCCAATATTCCTTCTTTCCCAGGCCTACGCCAAGGGTTAATGAATGCTGCTTTGTGGGGGCTGTAAGGTGAGGCATATGAAGGGAGGAGGCTGATGATGAGCAGATTGGATGGGAGCTAGAGAGAAACATTGCCCAAGCTGTTCCTGATGGCCACTCCCCACATAGACCTGTTTATTGTGTTGTTAAGGAAACAGTAGCCGTCTGGACATTTTCCTTGGGGGGAGGGAGGCTCCAGGGTTGAGCCTGGCTGCTTGATAGGGAGAGGAAGTGGGCAGCATGGCCTGCCCTGCACATACACTGTGGATGCTCCTGCCTCTCTTTTGAGCCTGGTTCATTTGAGGCCCCCAGTTTCTAATCTGGTTGGGAAGGATTTATTTTTGGGTCCCTGTAACCTAGCAATGGGCTCACATGACCAGTGGCAGCTGCAGGCTGAATATACTGTTGGATCTCTGCTCCTGGCAGGGGGTGTGGGCCAGACTGTGGGGGAAGAAAAGGAATGGGAAGGCTCTCACCTCTGCTTGCCGGCATCTCTCTCCCTCCCAGCCCCTCAGCTTCACCCCCACATGCAGGCAGGGGCTGATGGGTGCCTGGGAAGAGGACACAAGCTAGGCTTCTGCCAGCGGGGCACTGAGTCACAGTGGAGCAGCCTGCTGATCCCTGGATGGGGAGGGTTGGGTGTCCATGTGGTCAGATGCAGGCTGAGGATGGAGCAGGTCCAGAGAAGAAGGTGCCTAAACAGGCAAGCCTAGACTGGGATTTCAGGAACACCCTGGTTAGTGATGAAATCCCAACATCTTACTTTTTCTTTTGTGTCCAGCTAAATTGTTAATATACCGGAGAAAGAGAAAATGCATGCAAATGGATTTATCAACCTCTTTTCTTTTCTTTTTTTTTTTTTTTTTGCCAGTCCTGGGCTTGAGCTCAGGGCCTGAGCACTGTCCTTGGACTTTCTCAAGGCTAGAGCTCTGCCACTTGAGCCTCAGCACCACTTCCAGCTTTTTTCTATGTATGTGGTACCGAGGAATCGAACCCGGGTCTCCATGCATGCTAGGCAAGCACTCAACCACTAGGCCAAACTCCCGGCCCTATCAACCTCTTTTCTGAGAGCAGGTTTTGACAGAGGAAGAGAGCAAGGAAGACAGGCAGTCACTACTAAGCAGCCCAGAGGCTCTAGGAAGGGAGCTATGGGTATACAGAAAGCACTCAAATCCAGCATCAAGGATGCATGCCTATATATATGTGTGTGTGTGTGTGTGTGTGTGTGTGTGTGTGTGTGTGTGTGTGTGTGTGTGTGTGTGTGTGTGTATGGGTTTTTTGCCAGTCTTGGGGCTTGAACTCAGGGTCTGAACTCTGAGCCATTCTGTGCTCAAGACTAGCACTCTACCTCTTGAGCCATAGAACCACTTCTGGATTTTTGTGTTTATGTGGAACTGAGGAATTGAACCAGAGCTTCATGCATGTTAGGCAAGCATTTTACCACTAAGCCACATTCGAAAGCCCTGCATATCCATAATTCTAGCCCCTCAGGAAGCTGAGATCCGAGGACTGAGGTTAGAAGTCTGCCCTGGGGCAGAAAAGGCCAGGAGACTCTTAATCTCCAATTAATCACCAAAAAGCTGGTAGAGTGCCAGCTCTAAGTTTAAAAAGCTAAAGGACAGGGCCCAGGCCCTGAGTTGAAGCCCCATTATACCTCCTCCCCCTCCCTCACCTCCAAAGTTACTTAAAGGTCAAGCACTGGTGACTCACACCTGAAATCTTAGCTCCTCAGGAGGCTGAGATCTGAGGATTGTGGTTCAAAGCCAGCCCAAGCAGGAAAGTCTATGAGATTCTTAATTGGAGAATTAACCAGTGATAAAGCAGAAAGCAGAAATGTGACTCAAGTGGTAGAGTGCTAGCCTTGAGCACAATAGCTCAGAGATGGCACCAAGGCACTGAAGTTTAAGCCCTACGGCACACACACACACACACACACACACACACACACACACACTCTCTCACTCATACACTACTGAATAAATGATGCATGGATGAAAGGTAAATGTCAGGTTCTCAAAGGTAAACACCAGGCTCCTATCCTGGGCAGGAAAGGGGAGAGGTGAAGCAGACAGAACCTTT
The DNA here is from genome assembly GCF_031878675.1 of Megascapheus bottae. NCBI lineage: Eukaryota > Metazoa > Chordata > Mammalia > Rodentia > Geomyidae > Megascapheus > Megascapheus bottae. The sequence continues at coordinate 18,975,243 of NC_143514.1, forward strand.
TCAAAAGGCATGGGAGGGGAAGGGAAGCGTGAGGAGTAGGCCTGCTCAGCATCAAGGTCCTACCATGACAATGAGAAGAGAGGTACCACCATTAGGCAGGAGCCTATTCTCCATCCTGAAACAATGTCCTTGGATATGTGTGGTGGACCATGAATCACTGGTGTGGTTTGAAGACCACACTATTTCTCCACTTTGGTCTACCCACCCCTTTTACTGTGCTGAGCTCTAAAAGGGAAGAATAGTGGAATGGGGGGGGTGAGGTATGACACCAATGGCTACTTCAAACACTCACTGAGATAGTTTAATGAAATACAACATAAGAAGTGGACTCCCAGAATGGGCTTTAAGAAATAGTAACAATAGCTAGCTGTCACACCTCTGAGCCTAGCTCTAAGGAGGCTAGATCAAGAATGCTGAAGATCCTGGTTCAGAAGCAGACAAACCTGAGAGAATTCTAATACTGGCACATAAACATAGGAGCTGCACCACCATTACCGATATTCCTATTGTCAGCTCCAGGACATACCACCTCCCCAGTTACTCTCTGGGAGAAGTCTTGTGACCTTGGCACAGGCCATCATTCCAGCTTTGTGGCCAGCCATGGCAATGGTGCTATCACCCCCATACCTGAGCAGCATGCGTCATTTGTATTACAGCTTCCTCTTCCTACTAGATAAGCTGGAAAGTAAGGATACAAAAGCTGATACACAGACAATGCAGAATGAGGTCTTAACCCCTAATTAGTAGAGTCAAATTCGATCTGACCCCAGTCTAGTGCTTGTTCTGTACTCCTGTTTAAAAGAGCTGTGTCTGTTCTGTTTCTCTTGGAACCCCTGTTGGGGGGGGGGGGCAGTGCATTTCAGCCTGGGCTCCTGCTCAGTGTCATGTAAAGATGAAACACTTTGCTTTCTAACAGATTTGGGTTCAAATATTGACTCTGTGGCTATATTTGACTTGTGTGTGTTTGCTAGTCCTGGGGCTTGAATTTAGGGTCTGGGCACTGTCTCTATCACTTGAGCCACAGCTCCACTTTCAACTTTTTGGTGAATAATTGGAGATAAGAGACTCATGGTCTTTCCTGTCTGGGCTGGCTTTAAACCACAACCCTCAGTTCTCAACCTTTGGAGTAGGTGGGATTACAGGCATACACCACCAGCATCAGGCAACTCTAGCTATATGTGATCTGGGGAAAATGACTAATTTCCTTATCTGTAAAATAGGGTGTCTCATAGATGGGTGTGAGAAGGGATGATGATGTACGCTGAGGGGCTGATACAAGAGCTCAAGAAATAGTGGCTGGTGGCAGCAGAAATCACTGTATCAGCTCTTGGGCAGCTCCATTATTATTATTATTATTATTATTATTACTTGGGCAGCTCCATTATTATTATTATTATTATTATTATTATTATTATTATTATTATTACTATTGCCAGTCCTGGGGTTTGAACTCAGGGTCTGGGCACAGTCCTTGAGTTTTCTCAAGGCTAGTGCTCTACCACTTGAGCCACAGCACCACTTCCGGCTTTTTCTGTGTATGCGGTTCCAAGGAATTGAACCCAGAGCTTTGTGTATGCTAGGCTACACTCCCCTACCGTTCCTTTGTTGTTGTTTGGGGAAGCTAACCTACCCTTCTTAATTCCCTGGTTAATTCTCCAATTCAATGACTTTTTAGTTGAGTCTAGTAAAAACTCTAGATTTCCCTTCTTCCTTTTTGGATGTAGAAGGAATTCCTAGATAGACAAGTCTCAGAGCACCAGGCCTTGAAGCCAGCATTATGGCGGATTTCTTTTCAGGCTCCTGGCTCTGCCCGTGAAACTGATGAGTGATCTCTTCATTGAGCACTGTGGATCCTAGCCTTGGTATCAGTCACTTGCTTGGGGAACTACCCGTGTTTTTATGCTCCTCCTTTTTTTTATTTTTATTTTCGTCAGTCCTGGGCTTAAGCTCAGGGCTTGAGCATTGTTCTTGGGATTTTTCAAGGCTTAAAGCTCTACCACTTGAGCTGTAGCCACTTCTGGCTTTTTCTATGTATGTGGTACCGAGGAATCAAACCTGGGTCTTCATACATGCTAGGCAAGCACTCTACCACTAGGCCAAACTCCCGGCCCCATGCTCCTTTTTTTTTTTTTTTTTTTTTTTTTTTTGCTGGTACTCAGGCTTGAACCCAAGGTCTGGGGACGTTTCTTAGCTTTTTTTGCCTAAGGCTAGTACTCTAACACTTCTGCAACTCTTCTACTTCTTACTCTTCAGTGACTAACTTGAGATAAGAGTTTCACCGACTTTCCTCTCTGGGCTAGTTTTGAATTGTGAGCCTCATCTCTCAGCCTCCTGAGTAGCTAGGAATACAGGCATGAGCCATTGTCAGTCAGCTGGTCATGCCTCTTATCTCACTTCTAACAGCCTATCACCTAGATAGTGATGCTCCTCAGATCTGTCCAGACCTACAATTCCAGACCAACCTGGGCCTTCCTAAGAAAACAGCTCCCACCCTAGCTCTGTGGAGCAGTGCTGTGTAAAGCATAGGGTAGCTCAGGAGATGTGAGATCCCTCATCTCCATTGGCCCTCGCTGTCCTACCCTGACCTACTTCTACAAAAAACATCTCAGTCCACACATCACACAAAACCACACAATGACTGGATTGTAAAGACCATCAGGTATCACTGACTTTGGAATCCCACAGATCAAAAAAAGAAAAAAAAAGGCAAAAATGGAAGTGACTTACCCAAAGATACACAATTATTAAGTTTCATAGCCAGGCAGAGCATGAATTTTCTGACTCCAAGTGCTTTTTTTTTTTTTTAACTGATTGGGAAGGTTTCCTCTGCCTGTCATTACCCAGCCCCATCAAGCTTTTGAGAAGTGTAAGAAGTTAGGCTCAGATCTGCGCACTTTGCTTGGGGTCATGAGGCCCAGGTGCTTGCTCCAGAAGTGGCTTTAAGGGGCTGGGTGGGAAGCAGGAGGCCATTAGGACCCAGAAGCTTTTGGAGCATCCTGCTCTGCCGGCTGCCTCTCACTGCTCACTGCAGTGGTTCAGGCTTCAGCAGCCTTGAAGAAGCATCAGCTGAGAAGCGCTATCACATGGGAGCTGAGAGCTGCTCAGCAAAGGTAGGAGTTGCCGACTAGGCCAGAAATGGGGGGGGGGGGGCGGTGGCAGCCCCAGGGCCTGGTGGTGAGTGCTGCCTTCCTACAGAAGGATAGCATTCCAAGCATCAGGCCATCCTGGCCTATAGTGGGCAGTTTTGTTAGGGGATGGGTTCCCAGTTATCCCAAAGGCAGTATTGGGATGTGGGCATCTGTGAAGCCCAGAGGGTGGGGGGAGGGATGGGTACCTCCTGCTGACAGGAATAGCCACAACCTGCAACATACAGCATCATTCTCGATCTGCCTTGCCCCTGGTCATAGAGATGGGTCTCCTACATTCTAAGAAGGAGTGCTTTGGCATCAGGCTGCTGAGCAACTGTGTCCTGAGCATGGGCAACTGTCTTAGGGAGAGGTAACAACTCTCCCTGGAAATCTCCCCTGGCTGGGGAGAGGGGCTTACTCTTTTCTAAAGGAAGGCCGTGGGGTGGAAGTTCTGTGGGAGACATAGGTACATATGAATCGTAATGACGCCTCTGTGGCCTTGGGATGGGCACTTGTGTTCATCTCGTATCCTGAGACAAGGATATTCGGAACTTGACTAGACTACAGACCTACTGGAGGCCAGATCTCAAGTTCCTACGGTGTTCAAAGCTTCCAGGTCCTAAGAGGTCCTGGAAGTGAGGGGGTGGTGTTAGAAGGAAACAGTGGGATGATGAGAGCATTTGTGGGGGGATAAGCCATGATGACACGAACTAGGAGTAGAGTCAGGTTCTCTGGGTTTCCCCTGTGATATCATTATCCCCTCCATAACCTAGCTCATCAGTGAGGGGGTGCCAAGTAACCAGTCGTATTAGTCTGTCTCTTAGGAGGTAAACTGGAATCCAGGCATTTGGGAGTCACTGTGGAAATACTGGCAAGATTGAGGGGGGCTATGAGAAAGAGAAAGGCCTTCTTGCCTAGGGCTTCACCATGGCTTTACAGTGGTCCTCCACATCCACGTGGAAACCATGTCTGCTTCCTTTCAATCTGAGATTCTGGCTAGGCCTTGCTAGATTAGACTCTTCTTGTCTAAACACATAAGGTGGACCACTCCTCCTTTAGTTCTCATGGACTCAGAGCTACATCATCTAGGCCCTACTCACAGGAAGGAAGACTGGATAAATCATGGCATAGAGAGATGTGACTTTTAGCTTTTCTTCAGGCATTATTTTCCCTTGGTAGACTGTTTTAACAAAAAGTTAACCTCTCCACTTCTGTGTCCTTTCTTCATCTTCTCTGGAGATCCTAAGTTGAAGTGGCCATCTCTACTGAGAAATGAGCTGTTGTTCCTGGAGAGAGGCGCATCCCTAAGTAGTTGCTCATAGTTAGGAAGCTTTGAATCAGAACCTGGGTTATCCTTTCTGGAAGAGTCACCTAGTTGGCACCTAAATGACTGACTGAATTTTTCTAGAGTTTGTACAAGGGGACAGCAATTCAATTAATCAATTTGAATCTGATTCAGTTCACAGAACTGCATGCATAGCACATGGTTTATGATAACACCAAAATTCCCTGATGATTATAAAATGGTAGCTGAAGAGATGAGCCATTGGCAGGCCATGCAGGCCTCTTCATTGAAGTCATAGAAATGGCAAGTTTTATAATTGAGCAAACACCAAACCTTCCACAGCCCAGAACTTATAATCAAATGTTTTCCGAGATGAGGAAAATGTGGCCCAGAAAGGCATCAGATTTGATCTGTCTGATCCTCTAAGCTGTGGTAGAACTCGGCACCCTACACTGAGGGAATCTACATTATAAGAATGGTATGTGTAAATGAACAAAAAATTTTAATTACATTGGGCAACCTGTTTCAGTTATATGCAAACTTAACTTGGGTAACGATGCACATAAAACAGATGTGATCTGCCATTTGATCAGGAGACATCAGAGAAGCTGATTTCTTCCAGTTTTCTTGCTTTATGCACATCGATTTCCTTAATGGCAGTCTTCTGCTTCCCATGCCCCCTGCCACTTTTGTCCCTCTTTTTTTTTTTTTTTTGCCAATTCTGTGGCTTGAACTCAGGGCCTGGGCACTGTCCTTGAGCTTTCTCAAGGCTAGCACTTTACCACTGGAGCCACAGAGCCATTTCTGGACTTTTCTGTTTATATGGTACTAAGAAATCAAACCTAGGGCTTTGTGCATGCTAGGCAAGCACTCTACCACTAGGCCACGCTCCCAGCCCACCTTTACCCCTCTTACATAGGCGCCTAGGCACTCATTATTCTGTAATGGGATAATAGCCCAGAACCACAACAGCTTTGGATCCAGTACCCTCAAAGGTTCAACTCCAACAACCAGAGATCTATGAAGGTGGGAGGGGTAGGTTAGGAGCAGCAACTCTCCTACCAGTAGGGACTCAACAGTCTTTCAGTACTAGGGCTTGAACTCAGGGCCTGGGTACTATTCCTTAGCTTTTTTTGCTCAAGGTCAGTGCTCTACCACTTGAGCCAACAGCTCCACCTCTGGCTTTTTGCTTGTTAACTGGAGATAACAGACTCATGAACTTTCCTGCCAAGGTGGTCTTTGAACCATGATCTCAGCCTCCTATGTAGCTAGGATTACAGACATGAGCCACTAGTGCTCAACCACAAGTCTTAAGAAGTTAGAATAGGGCTCGGGAGTTTGGCCTAGTGGTAGAGTGCTTGCCTAGCATGCATGAAGACCGGGGTTCAATTCCTTGGCACCATATACATAGAAAAGCCAGAGGTGGTGCTGTAGCTCAAATGGCAGAGCACTAGCCTTGAGGAAAAAGCTCAAGGACAGTGCTTAGGCCCTGAGTTCAAGCCTCAGGACCAGCAGCAGCAGAAGAAGAAGAAGAGGAGGCAGCGGCAGTGGTATCGGCAGCAGCTAGAATAGGTGGAAAAAGGCACTTTTAAGTGACTTATGCTCTTTGGGTTGGGAAGGTGGTTCAGGAAACCATAAGCTGGCCTTCCAGTTTCCATCTAGTAGAGTGATTCTTTTTCACTGCTTTTTCTCAATTCTCTCAAAGTGGTAACTCTGGCCAGACACTGTAGCTCACACCTGTAATACTTGAATCTACTCAAGTAGACTGAGATCTGAGGATCCAGGCTTGAGGCCATCCTGGGCAGATTAATCTAAGAGATGCTCTTCTCCAATTAATAGCAAAAAGCCAGAAGTAGAGTTGTGTCTCAAGTGGTAGAGCACCAGCCTGAAGCAAAAGAGCTAAACATGATATAAGGGCCTGAGGTCAAGCCTCAGTACACACACACACAAACACACACACACCCCAAAACCAAAAGTGGCCGTTCTGAGTACCTCTCAGGTGACAAAGTACTGAGAGATAAACAGCTTAAGTTCAAAAAGGGTTTAGTGGAAATCTACAATATTCCAGATGATAGGAAGGGCATCTTAGCATAGCTTGCAAACAATGGGCAAAAGAACTAGTCCTGGGGCTGGACTATACGGGTAGGTGCCCACAACTTGCTACTTGTTGTGTGATTTGGGATAAGTTCCTTAACTTCTCTAGGCTTCAGGGTTATCTCTAGAAAATGGAGATAAAAACCCTATCTACCTCAAGGTTGTATGAATATTAAGGTAAGCTAATATACATCTTAGTGCTTGGAACATAGCCTAGAAAGTAGAAAGCCCAGGGCCGGGAGTTTGGCCTAGTGGTTAAAGTGCTTGCCTAGCATGCATGAAGACCTGGGTTCAATTCCTTGGTACCACATACATAGAAAAAAGCCGGAAGTGGTGCTGAGGCTCAAGTGGTAGAGTTCTAGCCTTGAGAAAGTCCAAGGACAGTGCTCAAGCCCTGAGCTCAAGCCCAGGACTGGCAAAAAAAAAAAAAAAAAAAAAAAAGTAGAAAGCCCTATGTAAATATGACTTTTTGTTTTTGTGCCAGTCCTTGTCTTGAACTCAAGGCCTGGGTGCTGTCCCAGAGCTTTTTCGCTCAAGGTTAGTGCTCTACTACTTAAACCACAGCTCCATTTCTGGCTTTTGTGATGGCCAATTGAAAATAAGAGGCTCGTGGACATTCCTGCCTGTGTTGGCTTCAAACTGTGATCCTCAGATTTCAGCCTCCTGAGTAACTAGGAGTGTGAGCCACCAGCACCCAGCTCTCCACTGCCCCTTTTTTTCCTTTCTTTCTTTTTCTTTTTTTGGTGCCAGCACTGGGCTTGAACTCAAGGTCTTGATGCTGTCCCTTAACTTTTTTGATTACTGCTGACACTCTACCACTTGAGCCACAGATCCTGAACAATACTTCTTAAAGTGGGTACTGTTAGTAACCAGTTATGCTTGGCCTTGCAAACAGAGTTGTGAAGTGGATATTATTCCTTCATTTTACAGATTCCTTTATGAAGTCCAGAAGAGTCATAGACACAGTAATGGCCAGACCTGGAACTGGAAGCTGTATCTCATGTTTCTTCTCCTCCTCATTCAGAAGAAACCAGAAGTCAGGAAATCCACACAACCAAGCCTAAAGTGGAAGCCCTGTCCTTGAATTCAGCAGGATCCTGGGGAAGGGAGACAGATACTTTAGAATCCCTGGATAATAGCTCTCTCCAAAGGAAGGGTATGGGGAACAGAGAGGAAAAGCAGGAAAAAGAGGTGCTGGAGACAACTCAGAAAATGGAGTACTGTTGAGTGGAAAAGTCTCACATATTGCCTGCTTCTTTTCCATTACCACCTCCTGCCAGAAAGGTGATATGAGCCTCTGAGCCCACAATTGCTTGGCTTGGTATGTGCCTACAAAGGAGTGCAGCCCCAGAGTTGGTGAAAAGAGCTTGCCCAAGAGGCTCCAGCAGGAGGCCTCCCACTCACCCACGAAATTGGGAAGCCTGGGCCTGGGCTCACCATCCCAGGGTTGTGGACTAGGATGGGGGATGGAGCTGTGACAGGAGGTACCCTGGGTGTCCTCTTTCGGCCCCATGGAGTCCTCACCCATCCCCCAGTCATCAGGGAATTCTTCTGTTTTGGGGAGGGTCCCTCAAACCCCAGGTCCCTCTACTGCCAGTGGGGTCCCAGAGGTGGGGCTGCGGGACATAGCTTCAGAATCTGTGGCCCTCTTCTTCATGCTTCTGCTGGACTTGACTGCTGTGGCTGGCAATGCTGCTGTGATGGCTGTCATTGCCAAGACACCTGCCCTCCGAAAATTTGTCTTCGTCTTCCACCTCTGCCTGGTAGATCTGCTGGCTGCTCTGACCCTCATGCCCCTGGCCATGCTCTCCAGCTCTGCCCTCTTTGACCATGCCCTCTTTGGGGAGGTGGCCTGCCGCCTCTACTTGTTCCTGAGTGTATGCTTCGTCAGCCTGGCCATTCTCTCAGTGTCAGCCATCAATGTAGAGCGCTACTATTATGTGGTGCACCCCATGCGTTACGAGGTGCGCATGACGCTGGGGCTGGTGGCCTCTGTGCTGGTGGGTGTGTGGGTAAAGGCCCTGGCCATGGCTTCTGTGCCAGTGTTGGGAAGGGTGTCCTGGGAGGGAGGAGCTCCCAGTGTCCCCCCAGGCTGCTCACTCCAGTGGAGCCACAGTGCCTACTGCCAGCTTTTCGTGGTGGTCTTTGCGGTCCTTTACTTCGTGTTGCCCTTGCTCCTCATTCTTGTCGTCTACTGCAGTATGTTCCGAGTTGCTCGTGTAGCTGCAATGCAACATGGGCCACTGCCCACATGGATGGAGACACCCCGACAACGCTCGGAGTCTCTCAGTAGCCGTTCTACTATGGTTACCAGCTCTGGGGCTCCCCAGACCACCCCACACCGGACGTTTGGGGGAGGGAAAGCAGCAGTGATTCTCCTGGCTGTGGGAGGACAGTTTCTGCTCTGTTGGTTGCCCTACTTCTCTTTTCATCTCTACGTTGCTCTGAGCCCTCAGCCCATCTCAACTGGACAGGTGGAGAATGTAGTAACTTGGATTGGCTACTTTTGCTTCACTTCCAACCCTTTCTTCTATGGATGTCTCAACCGGCAGATCCGAGGGGAGCTTAGCAAGCAGTTCGTCTGTTTCTTCAAGCCAGCTCCAGAGGAAGAGCTTAGGCTACCAAGCCGGGAGGGCTCAATTGAGGAGAACTTCCTACAGTTCCTCCAAGGGACTGGCTGTCCGGCAGAGAACTGGGTTTCCCGGCCTGTACCCAGCCCAAAACAGGAACCTCCTGCTGTAGACTTTCGGATCCCAGGACAAATAGCTGAAGAGACCTCGGAGTTCCTAGAGCAGCAACTCACCAGTGACATCATTATGTCAGACAGCTTCCTCCGTCCTGACCCCTCACCTCGCCTGGAGTCATGATGGGTCACTGGATACTTGGAGGGCAACAGGGATGGGAACTGGTCATGATCACAAGGACTGCCCTTATGGAACAACCTTTTTTCTAGCTGACTGGGGTCTCCACACACAGATTTTGCTTAGTGTCCTGGGTCAGAACCAGAGCCAACAGGATGGACAAGTGGCAAAAGCCTTGGACTTGGCTGTGATCTTTGACTACTGGGGGAGGGAACCTGGGTATGGTGAGACGGTGATGAGAGAAAAGGGTCATAAAGGTGAGGTGGAACCTCTCGATCAGTAAACTTTTCATATGCAAGGAAACAGGGGAAGTCTCTAAGGGTAGAAGTTGAAAGATTGAGGCAGTAAGCCAGATTTGGAGTTATTCTGGGGATCACTGAGAATTTTTTGATTTTCCATGTAATTGTTCAGGGAAGTATTTGTACTCTAGCAAGGTAAGAAAATTACCCACGTCTTCTTATTTTATTATTAGGTTTGAAAAGAATAAACTATAGCCAAATAATTACATATGAGTTAACAGACCTTTATCTAGTCGAAATTTCCTTATAGTGAAAGGACTTTCTGGGTGTATTCTTTTCCTGGATTTTCCCAGAAGCAGAAAGAAAGAACAATTGGGGTGTATGGAATAGAAGACAGGCAAGCTGACTGCAGCTTGCTGTCTCCCACTCTTCAGGAAAATCTCTTCCATTTTTCACTATGTAGGAGATCAGGTATAGGACTTGATCTCAGCAAAGACAAAAATAAGACAATGTGTCTTTTTCTCCCCGTCTTTCAGATGAATAATTAGAATGATTGGGAGTTAGGTAGATAAGACTAGAAGCTAGCATTTAAATTGGGAAAGAGACTGGAAGGGAGACTGGGTAAACAGCCCTGAAAAATAATATTGCAAATCTTTTCTTTCCAGGACTGGCCTCCCTGATCTCTCTCCTCACAGCAGTGACCCACCTCCAGCCCCTTGGACAATCGGGTACAAGAGACTAAGGTCGGGCATGGGAAGGGTGGGGGGTACCTTAAATGCCTCCCTATTCTCATTCACTGCTCCCAAAATTAGCTTCAGTGATAAAATCCTTCTCCTACCTCCAGCCCTGGGTTGGAGACAGGGCACAAGAGTTGGGTTTAGCTGTTTACTAATTAAGACTATAGGAAACATGTTGATTGGTACTGTTGATGGTATTTCCAAAGGAAAGGGAATAATAGCGAACTAGATAGGATGCCCATCTGACCGTCTCCCTCCCCTGAATTGAAAGAGGTAACATTAAAAGGTCAAGATAAGCCGGTGCAGTGGCTCATGCCTGTAATCCAAGCTACTCAGGAGGCTGAGATCTGAGGCTTGACGTTCAAAGCCAGCTGGGGCACTAAAGCCCGTGAGACTCTTATCTCCAATTAACCACTAGAAAATGGGAAGTGATGCCATGACTCAGGGGTAGGGTGGTAGCCTTGAGATGAAGAGCTCAGGGACAGCACCCAGGCCCAGAGTTCAAGCCCCATGACGAATGACAACAACAACAAAAGGTCAAGATAGAGACAGAGGATGGTACTGTCTATACTGGAACCAATTTCTGGCTCAAGGAGCATCAAAGGGGGGAAAGGAATGGGGGAGTGATGCAGTTTACCTTTTGAACAGCCAATAAATAATTTTTATAAAGTTATATTGATACCAACATTGACTCCTTCAGTTCCATTCAGTGTTTAAATATATGAACTCTCATTATGCCCTGGAACCCACAGGGCGGTTATGTGGTAGTCACTGTCTTCAAGGAGTTCATAGTCTAATTTTATCAGTAACTTTATATTTTTATAGAGCATTTAGATCTTACAAAGTACTATAAAATGTACTTGAGAAATATATTAGAGGATATATCTATGGTTCTAGCTTCTATGAGTTTGTTGCAGTGCTACATACAATTCCTGCAGATTGTACTACAGTAAAGAAAAAAATAAGTAAAACTGGGCAAATGTACCTTCTCCCTTTTAAATGAGGAAATTTTCCAGTTTTTGTTTTCCTATCACTAGGTTATTATTCTAGTGGAATGCCTATGATACTACTAAAATCCCTTAGACAGTATATACTGCAAGAAGAGTCCTTTGTGATTCAAAAACATGTTCTTTTCTCTGCCCTCCCTTTTAAGATAAACTCCAACCAACAAAACTCATTTTTCCGGAGGGGGTGCAGAGAGGAGACCCTTTCCAATAAATACCACTTATCAACGATAAGGACTGAGGAACTACCAGCAGATGGCAGTGTGATCCCAGTGGAAATAAGGAGAGGATGATGTTGAGCATTAAACATTGCTTTCAGGTCATTTTGCTTTTTCCTTTGAAATGTCCCCCTTCTTCCCTCACATGCATAGAAGAAGGAAGTTCAGTGCAAGAGTATCTTTAATTCAGGCTGAAATTACCTGATACGGCAATCTCACTGGAATTTACTAGAATTAGACATACATGGATTCATTTATTCATTTTCCCCTATAGACATGGATCATGTAGGAAATAAACTTTCTCTTTTATTACACTGAGAAGTTTTCCAGTAATGTTCTGCTTTGGCCTCCTTATAGTTTTCTAGTCAGCAGGATGGCTTGGTAAAGTTTATTATGTAAGATTTAGCTCCCAATACACCAAAGAATCAACAGGGAAAGGCAAGCATCCTGTCAGTTGCTTTTTCCTGCATCCTGGTGATACTGAGGTGACTCCCATTCTTGATGAAAACCTTAGACCTTTTATGTTAGGTGTCCCCAAGCAATATCTTCTAGGAAAATGATAAAGGAGGAGGAGGAAGAGGAGGAGGAAGAGGAGGAGGAAGAGGAAGAAGAGGAGGAGGAGGAGGAGGAGGAGGAGGAGGAGGAGATATTTGAAGTCAGATCTACTTACAACTGTGTGAACTTGAGAAAGCTGCTTAATTGTTCTGAGCCTATTTCCTCATCTGTAAAAATGGGGATCAATATTACCTACCTTACAGGGTTTTTGTGAAGATTAAAAGTGATGAGGCATGGAAGCACCTGGCAAAAGGTTTCTAAATATGTACTGGGTTTTCTTTCCTTTCCTCTCGCCCTTTCCCCCAGAAATATCAATCATGGAAAAAGCAGCCCCTTTCATTTTAACAGTCATCTGGAAATCAGTGGGAGATGTCTCCAACTTGAAACAAATGGCATTAATAAAATGCTGGGTGAAGCTACTTAAGGTGGTTAAACTAAACTTCTAATTAGATGCTTCTAATTAATGAATCACCACCACTATATAGACCTTTTTGATGGAATCTTAATCTAAGTTTAGATTTTATTAGAGACATAATTTTTAATTACAGGGTGACATTTTAGGATTTCAAAAAAATAAGTACATCCTCTCTTAGAATGCATGGTCAGAGTAAATGTGGGGCTGTTTGGCTTCAGGGGTATTTTAGGACTGCTTTCGCAGTAGAACCCCGGGGTTCTCAGTCAAAGAAGGTATCAGAATAAAGCTATCAACAGGGGATTTGTTCATTTTTCGGGTGATACTAGGGCTGAATGGCAAGTTTTACTAACTTCTCTTTCTGTGTGGTCATCACAACAGAGTATTTTGGTAAGAGAGTTGGAATATGCAGTAGTTTCTGGGTGTGCGATTGAGGTAGTCTTAAGCCCTTAAGGTAGACCAACTTGGTTTATCCTGGAGGATGAGAAGGTAGGATGTTAATTTTAGATATGAACATTGACCTTTCGGGGTGGAGTATCTGCTACGGCTTTCGAGTGGCCCTTTCTCAATATAGGAACTGGGAAAATCTACAGCCCACAGAAAACTCCCACGTGGTAGGGCGAGAACCAGAATATATTTTAAGAGCAAGAAGTGGTGGGCCTCTGGCCCTAGGCATAATTTGCGTTACAGATTTCTGTATGCATAGCTGAAGCCTAGGTTAGTTTGCACCCATCCCCTAGACAGACGACTTTACACGTGGGAAGGGACCCTAAGTTCCACCGCCAGAAACAAAGAAGGATCCTGGCCTAGTAGAAATCCTCACGAAGGCTGTGGACTCTTCATTTAACATTCCAGCCCCGTTCCCCCCTCCCAAACCCACTGTTAGGACCTTGGGAAAGCAGCTTGAGCTGGAGGCACGAGTTTTCCCACCCTTCTCAGGTAGCCGAAAAGGAAAAAGGGGATGAGGGCTGAGCAGGTCCCCAGCGAGGTCGACAGAAGCCACCAGCAAGTCCACGGAACCCACGCCCCTCCGGGGGACTTCCGGTTTCGGGCTCACCTCCTCTCCCAGATGAGGGTGGTTCCGGTAGTAACGGCCGCAGGGCGTTGCCGGAAGTGTCGTAGACGCCGGATATCCGGTTCCTCCGGGGCTCGGGTAGCTGACGAAGGCCACCGCCCCACGGTAGACGCCGTCCCGACCTGCCGGGCCGCCTTTTCCGCGGTGTGGTAGTGAGTGTTAGTGAGTGAAGCCGGGTCCGGTTTCCTCTCCGGCCGCCGCCATGGGCTGCACGTTGAGCGCCGAAGACAAGGCGGCGGTGGAGCGGAGCAAGATGATTGACCGCAACTTGCGGGAGGACGGGGAGAAAGCGGCCAAAGAAGTGAAGCTGCTGCTGCTCGGTGAGGGGCCGGAAGCGGGGGGGTCGCGAGCGATCGGGAGGGAGCCGGGGCCGAAAGGGGCCCGGTGCTCCGAAGCCCCAGCGGGGTCTGTCCGGGCTGGCGGGAAAGACCCCTGCGGGACCTGAAGGGCGTGGCGGGCGAGGGGCGGGGTGTCCGGGTGGGGGGTGGAGGGAGGCCCGAGGGCGGGCTGAGGGGGTGGGGTTTTGAGAGGGAAGGAATTAGGTTGGAGAGGGTGTAACTCGGGGCGCGGACGACCTCCGCCTAGGGTAGGGGTGTACGGGACTTTTGAAACCTCGTAAAACCAAGAGCTGGTTTTAAGGCAGGTTTCTCCCTTGGCTCAGAGCGTGTGCCTAACTGGGAGGACGCGTTCGAGGTTACTTACAGCAGGGGGTATGTGTTGTTGGGCTCGTACCGTCGCTTGTGAGTTTGAGCGCGGTGATACTTGAGGACCGGGTAAAGCTGGAAGGCTTTAAATGATTAAGTAGAGAAGCTAGGACAGTGTGGTCACATAGAGACTCAGGCATTTGTTAGCGTTCTGTCAGGGCGGGGGAGTCCTGGATTATCCAAAAAAAACATGAGGGTAAAAAAAACGTAGCAAGTTCTTAGGTGGAAAGGAAACGAGCTGGAATGCAGAATCTCTGTACTTTCTCACTTTATTGCTTATTTTATTTTGCCAGTCCTGGGGCTTGAACTCGGCCTGAGCACTTTCTCAAGGCTGGAGCTTTACCGCTTGAGCCACTGTGGGTGTGGTACCGAGGAATCGAAACCCGGTCTTCGTGCATGCTAGGCAAGCACTCTTACCACTAGACCAAACTCTAGGCCCCACCTTATTGTTTATTAAATATACTTGTGTGCTGGTCCTGAAGCTTAAACTCGTGGCTCTACTAGTTAATCCACAGCTCCACTTCCGCCTTAAAAAATTATTTTTTTCCACCTCTGCCTTAAAAAAATTATTTTGGTGGTTAATGGGAGAAAAGAATCTCTTGGATTTTTCCTGCCCAGGTGGGCTTTGATCTGTTTTCTTCATTCTCAACCTCCTGAGTAACTGGGGGTTAGAGGTATGAGGCTGTAATGGTGCTATCCACCTTTTTTATTTATTTATTTATTTATTGCCAGTCCTGGGGTTGAGCTCAGGGCCTGAGCACTGTCCTTGGACTTTCTCAAGACTAGAGCTTTACCACATGAGCCTCAGCACCACTTATGGCTTTTTTCTATGTATGTGGTACCAAGGAATCGAACCTGGGTCTTCATGCATGCTAGGCAAGCACTCTACCACCAGGCCAAACTCCTGGCCCCACCTTTTTTATTTTTATGCTATTAAGATTTTCTTCTGTTTTTGTAAAAGGATGAGGCACATAAGGTTGGTGGTATGAGCTGAGGAAATTTTAAAAAATGTCTTGTTTGGGATTGAGAACAGACCTCATAAACAATAGATTTTCATACTGGAAATTGCTAGGGATAAAGTGCAGTGGAATGAAATTATTTTAAGATAGAGTATAAATTGGAAATATTTGCTACGTAGAACTGAAATAAATAGGGTCTATTTATATGTCTGAACTCTTCAGTGTAAAAATTTTGGCTTTAGGACTGTACCATGTTGCCTGATGCTTATTTTAAGTGTCTTTTATGTACAGGCACATGATTTATTAGGCTTTCAACTTTTTGAGAGGCCTAATGATTTTGTTGAGTATTTTGGTGTTCACTCCCAATAAAATCAAAACACATTTCTTTATTGTTAGTGTTTTCTAGGGATCTCTTAGAATAAATAGGAGCTATGGTTTCTAAGCAGTACAACTTCTTAAAACAATTGATTTTTGAGGAAAAAGGGTCAATGTATGGAAATTGCCAGATTTTCATACTGTAAAACTCCAGAGGCTAGAATACACCACCATAACCTAAGTCTTACTTTGTACTCTAAAATTCCTAGTCTGTTCGTGCTGGCTCTTTATAGATTGTAGAAGCTCTGCTGACAGCATTTTGAGGTAGAGGAAAGGTTTTATGTTGCAGTTTGGACTCCTTGGAATACCTGTGCTTCTAGAAGACATGAGTTGTAGAACTTGTAGTTCTACACTTCCACTGTCTGTATAACATCTATCTTCTGTGCATGAGCATGTTCCCTGGCAACTAGCAGGCATTACATATTTACTGTTAACCAACATGAGCCATCACATGTTGGACATTGGTCCTTGGACCTTTCAGAGGTTACGTAAAAAGCACAACACTGAAGAAATTCCCCTCTTCTTTCCATCCTTTTTTCCTTCCTCCCTTCTTGCCTCGCTCCCTCCTTTCTTTCTTTCTTTACTCCTTCATTCCTTCATTTTTAAAAATAGAGTCTTGATATGTAGCCCAGGCTGGCCTATTATTCTCCATCCTCCTGCTTTAGCCTTCCTAGTGCTGGCATTATAGCGCTGTACCATCACATTCAATGGCATTAACATTTCCTATATTTATTAGTTGGTTATGAAATTAAAGTGTATACTCATTTTTTGTAAATGATTGATGTGGGCTATCAGAAAAAAAAAAAACAAAAAACAGGAGAAGCTGGGCATAGTGGCTCATGCCAGTAATCCTAGCTACTCAGGAGGCTGAGATCTGAGGATCAAGGTTAAAGCCAGCCCGAGCACGAAAGAACCTGGAACTCTTATCTCCAATTAACATCTAGAAAACGAGAAGTGAGGCTTCCCTCGAGGGTAAGGAGTAGCCTTGGGTTGAAGAGCCCAGGGACAGCACCCAGGCCCAGGGGTAGGACAGTAAAGTTGAACTGAAGAGCTCAAGGACAGCGCCCGGCCAAGTGCAAGTCCCAGGACCCACAGAAAAAAAAAAAGAAAGAAAAGAAAAACCCCCAGGACATTAGTCTGTTGTAATGTAGTTGTAATGTAAAGTATGGCATTACTGCAAAGGACAGGATTTGGCAGGAACAACTTGGGCAAAAAGAACTTGCCCAAATCTCTGGAAATATCTTTATTCAGGACTTTATAAATAGCGCTTTTAATTAAAACCAAAACTAAACACATAATGACATGGAAGTTGAAAATCAATAAGCAAAATCAAAGTACTAGAGCATTTACTTTTAGTTTTTACCAATTTTTTTTTTTTTTTTTTAGGTTTTTTCTTTTGAGACAGGTTTGCCATTGTTGGTGGACTTGAAATCCTCTTGCATTAGCCTCCTGAGTGTGGAGATTATAAGCATGTTCCACCATGCCTGACTTTTTTTCAAGATTATAAGTGTGTGTGTATGTGTAGTTCAAATAGACTACAAAGTCATAATAAACATATGGAATTAAAGTGGGCTGGGCATGTGGTTTAGTGGTAGAGTGCCTAGCATGCATGAAGCCCTAGGTTCAATTCCTCAGTACTACATAAACGGAAAAAGCCAGAAGTGGCACTTTGGCTCAAATGGTATAGTGCTAATCTTGAGCAAGCTCAAGGACATGCCCAGGCCCTGAGTTCAAGCCCCAGGACTGGCAAAAATAAAAGATAAATGGTCTTTTTTTTTTTGGTCTGTCTGTCATGGGGCTCTGTCATAAGCTCTTCAGCTCAGGGCTAGTGCTCTGCCACTTTGAGCCACAGCACCACTTCTTGTTTTCTGGTGGTTAATTAGAGATAAGAGTCTCACAGACTTGATTCTGCCTTCCATGTGGGAGGGAAATGATGTTAGTGTTGAGACAGTTGCTACCATGACCTCCAGTTCATTGTCAAAGCCTCAGATTCAGAGTCTTCTGGCCAGCCATCTGCAGGTTCATATTGTTGGAGCATTCATTGTCTCTCTAAAAGTTTGGTGTGGCTAAACCAAGAAAGAAGGTATATACATATCTCTACAGAAACTATGATTCCATGAAGTATTTTGAGGAGATGAGGATGAATTTGGAATGTAAGGAATTTCTTTGGATTGTCCTGTGTTCCTGAACTATGAAACATAAATATGAGCTAATGAATAATCTTTCTTGATAAACAAATACTGGTGTGTGGGGGGGGAGAGTCTCACAGACTTTAGTGCCTGGGCTGGATTTGAACCCAATCATCAGGTATCAGTCTCCTGAATAGCTAGGGTTTCAGGCATGAGCCACTGGTGCCCAGCCCTATCATTACTTCTTTTTTTCTTTCTTTTTTCACCAGTCCTGGGTTTGGGCTCAGAGCCTGAGCACTGTCTTTGAACTTTCTCAAGGCTAAAACTCTACCACTTGAGCCACAGCACCACTTCTGGCCTTTTCCCCCTATGTATGTGGTACCCAGGAATTGAACCTGGGTCTTCATGCATGCTAGGCAAGCACTCTACCACTAGGCCAAACTCCCGGCCCCTCACTGATTATTTCTATAAGTAGAAGACACCTGCTAGTGCACCAGTGGCTCACACCTATAATCCTAGGTATTTGAGAGACTGAAAGTGGGAAGATTGCAATTTGAGGCCTGAGACCCCTTCTCAGTAGTATGTGTCTATTATTCTACCTATATGTCCACGCCTGGACAGGAAAAAGTATTTGAAATTCCATCACAGTGGAAGAAGCTGAATGTTGTAGTTTACATCTTTCATCCCAGCTATAATGGGAAACCTAAAATGGATATTTGCAATCCAGGTGAAGGAGCAAGAAGTATCTCAAAACAAATAACGAACAAAGGTGGTACGATAAAGGACTGGATATGTGGCCTAACGGTAGAACACCTGCTTAACAAGTGGAAGGCCTTGATTTCAAACTCCAGTACTGCTCAAAAACAAACAAAAAACACCTAACCCAGTGTACAGATAATTTTGTTTTGACTGTGAAATATTTCAGGTGTACTTGCAAGTCATTTTTACTTCAGGACTATGAAACTAGCATTAAAGTGTGTCTCTTATAGGGGTAAAGTTTCACTTAGTGATTAACAGAAGTCAGACTAATTCAGATCCTCATTTTACTTAGTTAGTTATTTTCTGCTTCAGTTTGCTCTTTTTTTTTCTTTTGTAGTACTGAGGATTGAATCTAGAGCCTCACACATTCTAGGCAGTTGCAGTACCTTTGGGCTATATCTCCTAACATCTTTATTTTATTTTATTTTATTTGCCAACCTGGGCCTTGAATTCAGGGCCTGATCTCTGTCCTTGGGATTTCTCAAGGGTAGCGTTCTACCACTTTAGTCATAGCACCACTTCCAGCTTTTTCTGTATATGTGGTACCCAGGAATTGAACCTGGGTCTTGGTGCATGTTAGGCAGGCACTCTACCACTAGGCCATACCCTGGACCCCATCTTTATCTTTTCTTTTTTTTTTTTTTTTTTTGGTCCTGGGGCTTAAACTCTGGGCCTGGGCACTGCCCCTAGGCTCTTCACCTCAAGGCTAGGGCTCTACCACTTGAGCCACAGCACCACTTCCCCATCTTTATCTTTTTTTTTTTTTTTTGCCAGTCCTGGGCTTGAGCTCAGGGCCTGAGCACTGTCCTTGGACTTTCTCAAGGCTAGAGCTCTACCACTTGAGCCTCAGCACCACTTCCGGCTTTTTTCTATATATGTGGTACCGAGGAATCGAACCCGGGTCTTCATGCATGCTAGGCAAGCACTTTAACCACTAGGCCAAACTCCCGGCCCCTCCATCTTTATCTTTTAAATGGAGAAAGTAGAAATACTTCAGAGTGTTCTGAGGATTAAATATGATAATATCATAAAGCAGAATACAGCCAGACACATAGTATTACCTCATTAATATTAATTGTGATTATCATTATTAAACCAAGGGGAATGTTACTGATTATATGTAGTATAGAAACTTTAATTTGCTAGGTGGGTTTGATTAATGAAGATTTCAGTGTTACAGTTCTTTGGTTACTTTTCATTTGAATACCCTTTTTTTAAATATATTTTTTATTGTAATTAATAGAAGGGTTACATGATATTTGCCAGATAAATGGTACCTTAATTCCCACACATTGATACCCTTTCACATGTCATGGTCCCCATTTCCCTCCCCCCCTCCCCCACCCCTCATCTTGTTTTCCCCCGTTCCCTATCCAATTTTTGAATACCCTTTTGATAGTACTTGAAGATCTTTTTTTCTTTTTCTTGGCTTGAACTCAGGGCCCAGACATTGTCCTTGGACACATTATGCTCAAGGCTAGTGCTCTGCCACTTGAGCCACAGCACCACTTCAGGCTTTTTCTGAGTATTGGGTACCAAGGAATTGAACCCAGGGCTTCAAGCATGCTAGGTGAGCACTAGACTACGCTCCTGGCCCAGTACTAGGAAGATTTTGATATGCCAAATTAGTGTTTAATCATAGTTTTGTTAAAAGAAATTGTTAAGACTTCCCAACCAGTATGTAGCAGTATATGGGGTGGCATATAGTTGGGCTTGTGAGTAATTGTTAAATCTTTCTTTTCCTTTTCTTTTGTTTTTTCTCTTCTTCCCTCTATTCCCTTTGCTTCCTTTCCATCCTTCCTCCTTATCCTCTTTTTCCTTTCTTCCCTCCTTCTTTTCTTATCGCCTCTTCTTTTGAGATAGATCTTGTAACCCAAGCTGGCCTGGAGCTCCTCATCCTTCCAAAAGCAGGATCACAGGCATGTACACCATGTTTAGCTCTTAAGTCTTAAGAGCTCTTAAGTCTTTTTTTTTTTTTTTTGGCCTGGTGTGGAGCTTGGACTCTGGGCCTGGGCACTGTCCCTTAGCTCTTCAGCTCAATGCTACTGTCATACTCCTTGAGCCTCAGCCCCACTTCCTGTTTTTTAGTGATTAATTGTAGATAAGAGTCTCATGGTCTTTAGTGTCTGGACTGGCTTTGAACCTTCAGCCTCCTGAGTAGCTAGGATTACAGGCATGAGCCACCACACCTGGCTTTAAGTCATTTTTAACATCAGAATTTTACATCAATTGAAATAATATTTGTATATTTTGGTTTGGTTTTCTCTGTAAACTTTCTGAATGTAATAATTTGAAACTTTTTTGCCAGTCCTGGGACTTGAACTTAGGGCCTGAGCACTGTCGTTGGCCTTTCCTCAAGGCAGTGCTTTACCACTAGAGCCACAGCACTTCAGGCTTTTCTATATATGTGGTACCAAAGAATTGAACCTGGATCTTTGTGCATGCTAGGCAAGCACTCGACCACTAGGCCAAACTCCCGGCCCTTTGAAACATTTTTATTGAAAAGTTTATACCGTTTCAGTATTTAATATTATCTGTAGTACTTGACATTTTATTTTTCATGACATCACACTATAAAATCCCTTTTCACCAAACCTTTCCAGCTTAATCCTGTGTGCATTGAAAATGATCACTTGCCATATATGCTGTGATGTGACGAAAGCTGGAAAGGATTAGTTTGATGGATAAAGGCACTGCTTTTAGATTCATATAAAGCAGTTAAATTCCCACATTTTTTGCTAGCTGAGAGACTCAGAACAAGTAACCTAATCATAAAATCATTATGTTCACATACATAAAGTAGAATGATTGTTTCCTAATATGAATGAGGGGTCTGTGTAAAATGCATAGTGTTAGTGCCAAGCAAATGGCAGCATTGGTGTATTAAGATGTTAGTTAGGCTTATCATTTTAGATCCTCTTTTCAGGGGGTAGTGATTATTGTTTGAATTAAATATTCTTGTGAAAGATCTTCAAAAAATGCTTTATTTTGTATAGTTTTAATATTAGTTGTACAGGGAGGTTTCATGACACATTTGTGTATGTATACAATGTACCTTGATGAGACTCATTCCCTTTATCCTTCATCATGCCTTCATCCCCTCTCCAAATTTCAAATATTTCCAAAACTCTTTTGTGGTGTAAAAAATTAGATCTGTGGTAAAACTAGATTTGTAATATACTATTTAGGCCTTATATAATTGGCTATTTATACTTAAATTTATGTACTACTGTTCAAATGTGCTTATTATTGAAAAAACACTGTCCTTTAATAAATATCCTATTATATCCTACTGTAGGATGATAATTCATTATAATGTCTGTCCATTTGGGGGATCAAGTTCACAGATGGTAAATTCTTTTTTGTTTTGCTAGTCCTAGGGCTTGAACTGGGCACTGTCCCTGAGCTTCTGTTGCTCCAGGCTAGCACTCTACCACTGAACCACAGTGCCACTTCTGGCTTTTTCTGTTTATGTGGTACCAAAGAATAGAACCCAGGGCTTCATGCTTGCTAGGCAAGCACTGTACCACTGAACCACATTCCTAGCCATAGATGGTAAATTTATTGGGAAAGCTCATTGAAAATATAAATAAATATTGAAAAAAAGGTTTTCTTCAACCCAGATGCCCCACTACAGATGAATTGATTCAAGATGATGCTATTTTTGTACTACAGTTTATAATCATAGGATAGAATGTTTTGAACTGGACATGTTAATGTCCACAGCTGAAACTGTGTTTCCTTAAAAATTAATTTTTTGTTTATTACACTTATTAGTAATATTACAAGAGAAGTAGTCTTTTTTTGTCTGATGAAAGTGGTCTCAAGCTAAGTGAGGTGGCTCATGCCTATAATCCTAGTTACTCAGAAGGCTGAGATCTGAGGATTGCAGTTCAAAGCCAGCCAGGCACTAAAGTTTATGAGACTCTTCAATTAATCACTAGAAAACCGGAAGTGGTGCTGTGGCTCAAGGAGTAGGGAAATAGCCTTGAGCTGAAGAGCTCTGGGGCAATACCCAAGCTCAGAATTCAAGCCCCACAACTGACTAAAAAAAAAAGTGGTCTCTTGTAGTTGGTAACAGCTAAAGCACTCTGCTGTGTACTCTTACTCCTCCAATCCTCCAAGCTGGTGTGCCACCTTATCTTCTTGCTTCTTAGGAAGGGAGTTGGTGGATCTCTTGCCCTACTCTTCTTTTTTTTTTTTTTTTTCCCCAGTCCTGGGCTTAAGCTCAGGGCCTGAGCACTGTCCTTGGACTTTTCTCAAGGCTAGAGCTCTACCACTTGAGCCTCAGCACCACTTCCGGCTTTTTTCTATGTATGTGGTACCAAGGAA
Source organism: Megascapheus bottae (assembly GCF_031878675.1). Lineage (NCBI taxonomy): Eukaryota > Metazoa > Chordata > Mammalia > Rodentia > Geomyidae > Megascapheus > Megascapheus bottae. The sequence continues at coordinate 18,998,109 of NC_143514.1, forward strand.
TCCAACCCCAGTCTTCCTGCATACTAGGCAAGCACTCTACCACTAGGCCAAACCCCCGGCCCCCCACTCTTCTTCTTTTTCTTTTACTCCTTTTTTTTTTAAAAAAAAACCTGGAATGTCTAAAATCATTATGGCTCACTCAGAAGGGTCCATGAACTTTGTAAAGTTATTATCAAAGTTTTTCTGCCAGGGCGTGGTAGCTCACACCTGTAATCCTAGCTACTCAGGAGGCTGAGGTCTGAGGATCAAAGTTCAAAGCCAGCCCAGGCACAAAAGGACCTGAGACTCTTATCTCCAATTAACCTCTAGAAAATGGGAAGTGGGGTTTGGCTCATGGGTAGGGTGGTAGAGCTCAGGGACAGTACCCAGGCCAAGTTCAAGCCTCATGACCCACCAAAAAAAAAGTTTTCCTATAGAGAATATCCTCCTTTTTTGCTTTTTGTCATGTTCTTTTACATTGCTACCCAACCACCACTCTCTATAGTCCTCATCTGTGGCCATGAAAAAAATAAATAAAGGAACAGAAGCAGGAAAACTAGGTAACTGAGCAAAAAAGAAAAAGAAAAGAAAAAAACAAAATCCCTAGACATTGTGAAGAGTCTGGATGAGGAGTCTCATGTTTCCTCTTTTGGAGAATAATTTGTTTTTGTTTTCTTGTTGTTGTTGTTTTTTTTTTAATTGTCAGGATAATGTATAGAGGGGTTGTTACGGTTACATTCGCCAGGTAATGGGTGCATTACTTCTTGACCCTTGATACTCCCTTGTTTTTGTCCCCATTTCCCTCCCTCCATCTCCTCCCAATCATCTTGTTTTCCCCTTTCCCTTCCCTATTTCAAATAAACAAACTTATATACAATATACCAGTCACAAAGTCAGATACAGTAACCACATGAGAATAATAAGTGGAAAAAAAAAGAGATATGAATTAACTTCACATAGTACATTAAGAACAACAATAACAAAGATAAACCCCTTATTTCCATAACCTAGAGTTCATTTCATTTAGTTGGAGAATAATTTTTTACCTGGAATTTTTGAGAAATTATTTGCTGTGCTTCAGGTGTGTTTTTCTTATCTTTCCCCCTATTTTTCCAGTATATTAATGAGCTTCTTGTTTCCACTCATTCCAGATCAGTGTATCTAGTTGCTTTCTTTTCACCTCTCTTTTCCAAGTCTACCTGTTGCGAACATTTCTGTTCTTGTACCAACAGTCTCAACTTCATCTAGGCTGAAAACTGCACTTGTTTTTAACTCCTCTTGTTCTCATCTCTTACAACCAGTCAGTTGCCCAATCCACTCATTGTTATATTCCTCTGTGTGTGTGTGTGTGTGTGTGTGTGTATACATATATATATACATATATATATATCTATACTTTTTTTTTTTTTTTTGCCAGTCCTAGGCTTGAGCTCAGAGCCTGAACACTGTCCTTGGGCTTTCTCAAGGCTAGTGCTCTACTACTTGAAGGCTTAGCACCACTTCTGGCATGTGGTACCAAGGAGTCGAACCTGGGTCTTTGCGCATGCTAAGCAAACACTCTATCACTAGGCTAAACTCCCAGCCCTCATTCCAATTTTTCAAAATTTCATAGATTAGCAAAATTTAAAATAACGTTTTCCATGTACCCTGAAGTGAAGAATCTTCTCCACACACTGCTGATGCTCTCTTTCATCACAGACCCAGAATTAGTAGAGTCAAGGACTGAGAGCTGAAGGCTATGAAATTGGGAGCCAAAATAAATCAGAGTTCACTCTCTTAATTTTTATTCTATTATTTACAGAAATCCTCCCCCCCCTTTTTGTGGTTAATATGGTCAGCATGGGCGCTTTGAGACCCAGCTCCACTTCTGGTTTTCTGGTGGTCCCTGGGTTTTGAACCTTGATCCTCAGATCTCAGCCTCTTGAGTACTAGGATTACAGGCATGAGCCACCAGTGCCCACCTCCAACAATACTGCCCCCCGCCTCAGTCCTGGGGTTTGAACTCAGGGCTTGGGCACTGTCTCTGGGCTTCTTTTCCACAAGGCTAGCACTCTACTACTTGAGCCACAGCACCACTTTTGGCTTTTCGTGCTTATGTGGTACTGAGGAATCGAACACGGTTTCATGCATGCTAGGCAAGCACTCTACCACTAGGCCACATTCCTGCCCCAAGAGTACAATGCATTTTGATTAATGTTACCCTTATGAGTTTTTCTGCCCAGGCTGGTTTCAAATAGTGATCCTTTGAAACACTAGTAGCTAGGATTACAGGGTGAGCCACTGGTACCTGGTTTAAACATTTGTTTGCCATGGTTGAACCTTGGCATTGCGAGGCAGACACTCTACTACTTGAGCCTCATCTACTCCTTGTACTTCTAAGAAGAGAAATACATTTCCTATTCCTTTTTGTTAATTGTAATTCCATCAACATTTGTAGATCTTTCAATCATTTCTTAGCTACTTAAAATTGCTTAAATAAACTTATTTTAGAATATTAAAAAGTTGCAAAGACACTGCAAAATTCCTGTATGTTCTTCACCTGGTCCTATATAGTATCTGGTGATGCATGTAGTTGTCTTGTATGTGCAAAGGTACTTTTGTAACTTAGAGATATGAGAAATAGACAAAATTGTTTATTTTTTGTTTTCTTGGTCTTAACTATGTAGAGCTGGCCTAGAACTCAACTATGTATAGCTCAAACTGGCTTAGAACTTGCAATTATCCTGCTATGACTGAATAGATGTGATTTTAGTAGATGAAGCTGGAAAAGTATGTTTGGGGTTTGGAGAGGTTTTCTTTTTATAGATTTATTATTATGTTTAAATAGTTGTACAAAGGGATGTTAATGCAGTGTGTTAGTTTATATTGTACAGTGTAACTTTTCTCATAATCTCCCACCCTCCTCTATTGTAATTGGAGAGTATTTATTGTGGGATTTGTTTTTTGTTTGGTTTTTAAAACAGGTCTGGATATATAACATTCTCATCTTCAGAGCCTCCTCCCTAGCCTCCCAAGTGTTGGGATTATAAGCATCCACCATTGGCTTTGAAGTTTTACTAGTTTACCTTTTTTTTTTTTTTTTTTTTTGCACCAGTTCTGGAGCTTGACCTTTAGGCCTTTTGTTCAAAGCTAGAATTCCACCAATGGAGCCAACAGTGCCACATCCAGCTTTTTCTAAGTGATTTCTCTTGAAGATAAAAAAAAAAAAAGTCTCATGTGCCGGGCACTATTGTCTCACTCCTGTAATCCTAGCTACTCAGGAGGCTAAGATCTGAAGATCACGTCCAAAGACAACCTGGGCATGAGACTCTAGGTCTAGAGGCTTTACTATTCTACTTCTACCTTTTTATTGGTTAATTGAAAACAAGAATTTTACACACTTTTCTGACTGGATTGGTTTTGAACCATGATCCTCAGATTTCAGCTTCCTGAGTACCTAGGATTATAGCCATGATCCACTGACACCCAGTTGACACATAAATTTTAGGGAATAAATTTAGCATTACCATTAATTTTGGAGTCTATCTCCCACTATAATAAACAATTGTTTGTATGGGTTAAAATGAGATAGTTGGATTACTGATGAATGCCATTTACTTCTTTTGCCATTTACTTTCTTTTGTTCTAAACAAAAAGTAGTTTTTAGTCATGACATGTGCAGCTTCTGTCTAATTTAAGTTTTAATACTATTACTCTCCTTTGTGTGTGTGTGTGCGTGTGCGCGTGTGCGCGTGTGCCAGTCCTGGGCTTGAGCTCAAGGTCTGAGCACTGCCCTTGGACTTTCTCAAGGCTAGAGCTCTACCAGTTGAGCCTCAGCAGCACTTCTGGCTTTTTTCTATGTATGTGGTTCTGAGGAATCAAACCTGGGTCTTTGCATGCTAGGCAAGCATTCTACCACCAGGCCACACTCCCGGCCCCAATCTTTAATTTTTAGAAAGTAATTTTTTTAAAGAATTTATTAACATTGATTTTTACATCATATTTCAAATGACATGCTTAACAAACAAGTATTCAAGAAGGGAATCTATATACAATCACTGGCACTTAGAATTTAGAACATAATTAAAATTAGGCTGAGGGTTTCTATCTCATAGATACATATTAATCTATGTAATAAAATATTATGCCTATAGAGTCACAGATTTTTATGTCTATGTAGTTGTGTTTATATTTCCAATACCATGTCCATAGCATTGGGTATGCAAATATTGAGTCCTCGCTCTTGTACTGTTTGGATCTAAAAGCCACATATTAAGGATACCATGTGCCTTTTGTTCCTTTGGTCTTGACTTGTCTCATTCAACATGATTAGCTCTAAATTCATCCACTTCCCTGCGAATGCCATTGCTTTATCTTGTCTGTTGGCTATGTAGAATTCCATTGTGTGTGTGTGTGTGTGTGTGTGTGTGTGTGTGTGTGTGTGTGTGTGTATACCACATTTTTTGTATCCATTCTTCTGGAGTAGGGCATCTGGACTGTTTCCATCGCCTGGCTATTGTGAATAGTACAGAGATGAACATAGCTGAGCAGGTGTCCTTATCATACCCTGGGTTGTGATGTTCAGGATAGATGCCCAGGAGTGGTATGGCAGGATCGTAGGGAAGGTCAATTTTCAGTTCTTTAAGAAACCTCCACACTGCTTTTCCAGAGTAGCTGAACTAGTTTACATTCCCACCAGCAGTGTAGTAGGGTTCCTTTTTCTCCACAACCCCGCCAGCATCTGTCATTGTCTGAGTTCAAAATCTTGGCCATTCTTGTTGGGGTAAGGTGGTGTCTTAGGGTTGAAAAACTAAAATTTTGAGGGCCAACAAAAAAGTTATTCCAATTTTTTTTCCAGTCCTGGGACTTGAATTCAGGGCCTACACACTGTCCGTGGACACTTTTTGCTCAAGGCTAGTACTCTGCCTCTTAAGCCACAGTGCTACTTCCGACATTTTCTGTGTATATGGTACTGAGGAATGGAACCTAGGGATTCGTATATACTAGGCGAGCACTCGACCACTCTCGACCCAATTCTTTTTTTTTTTTTTGTGGGTCATGGGGCTTGAGCTCTAGGCCTGGGAGTTCCTGGAGCTCTTCAGCTCAAAGCTACGGCCCTATGCCTTGAGCCACAGCCTCACTACATTTTCTAGTGATTAATTGGAGATAAGAGTCTCTGCATTCTTGGCCGGGAGTTTGGCCTAGTGGTAGAGTGCTTGCCTAGCATGCATGAAGACCCGGGTTCGATTCCTCGGTACCACATACATAGAGAAAAAAAAAGCCAGAAGTGGTGCTGAGGCTCAAGTGGTAGAGCTCTAGCCTGGAGAAAGTCCAAGGACAGTGCTCAGGCCCTGAGCTCATGCCCAGGACCGGCAAAAAAAAAAAGCCTCTGCATTCTTTAGTGGCCTTCTTTAGTGCCCTGCCGGCCTTGATCCTCAGATCTCAGCCTCCTGAGTAGCTAGGATTACAGGCCTGAGCCACTTTGTCCTGCTCCAGTTCCTATTTTTACAAACCTATTTCCATTCAGTTCATTTGTTGTTGAGGAACCAAAAAACTCAGAGTTTAGGGTTTTATAGGAGTAAAGGAAGAGTTGAAGAATCTGAGCCGTCTTTTTCCTCTTCCTGGGTCTCTGCTGCCTTCCTAGTTCTGCCTTTCTTTGCTTGTCTTCATTTGTCCTCCTCTATCTCTTTCCAGCTTTTATGGAACAGCTTACTGATTCTTCTTTTGCTTTTTTTGAAAGAACTCTCCTCTTGTGGCATCTAACTGCATGTCTGTCCTGTTCTCACCAGAAACATCCTCCTAATCTTTTCCTTGTGACCTTTGTGCTCAGTCTGATTATAGCCTAAGTTTTCTTTTATGTGTTAATGAATTTTTAGTTTACAACTAACTGTTCCTTTATCTTCTAGTGCCTTCCTCAGAAAATCTGATTTGCTTGTCTGTTGCTTGCCTTTTGAAGCTAGGCTTCAGCAAGTAAACCCTGACACTCCTGTGTTAGACATTTAGTCCCAATCCACTTACCAGGAGGGACATAGCTCACATTGTGTAGGCCATTGCCTCCAAAAAGGAGGGGAAATAAAAGTGTTTCTAGAAGGGATTTATGGCCAAGCAGGTAATCTGAAGTTCTAAAACATTATCTCTGTCTTAGTCACAGCTTACTCACTTATTTTACCCTTTCAACCCTTATTCATCCACTGAACAAGTATTTAATACATGCTCCCCATGTCTCATATACTCCTAGATATAAAGATTACAGGATGAATAAGACAGGTTTGTAGCAGTTTATTCCACTTAAAAGAAGTGGTAGTAGTGATGGGTACAAGAAAACTAGGGTAGGGTTTTGAGAGTAAGGTTAGTGGGAAGTGAGGCTAGTAAGTCCAAATTTATTGCCATTATAGCTATGAAGTGAGAGTTGAAGGCATGGCATAGTCATGAGTGTAGGTGTACAGCTAAGTAGTAATAAAGAGGAAATCTATTTTTATTTTACTTCCCACATTGAAAATTCCATCCATTGCAACTGACATTTACTAAATATGATTGGGCAACTACTGAATATGATAAAAACTCAAGCCATTCATCCCACAGATAATTATTAAGAGCCTACACTGTCCTAGATTGTGCTCGGGATTTTGAGGAAGGGCAACAGAAAAAAAGGATTGTTCTTTGCTTTCAAGGTTTGTGCTTTTGAGTTCAGAGCTAGTGAAGTAATGACTGTGTTCAGGAGAAATGGAGATTACCTTAAGCAGAGAGTTGAAATGTGACTTGAATAGGGTTTCCAGGACCTCTACCTCTCGTGTATGCGTATGCGTGCGCGCCCGTGTGTGTGTGTCTGTGTGTGTGTGTGTGTGTGTGTTGGTCAGTCATGGGACTTAAACTCTGGGACTGTACACTATCCCTGAGTTCTTCAGCTCAAGGCTGTACCACTTGAGCACTGTCCCACTTCAGGTTTTCTGGTGGTTAATTGGAGATAAGAGTGTCATGGACTTTTGTGCCTAAGCTGGTTTTGAACCACGATCCTTAGATCTCAGCTGGGATTACATGTGTGAGCTGCTGGCACCCGGCTTCCAGGGCCTTTTATTTTATTTTATTTATTAATTTATTTTTGCTAGACCCAGGACTTGAACTCAGGGCCTGAGCACTGTCCTTGGACTTTTTTCCACAAGGCTAGAGCTCTACCACTTGAGCCACAGCACCACTTCTGGCTTTTCTATATATGTGGTACTGAGGAATCGAACCCAGGGCTTCATGCATGCTAGGCAAACACTCTACCACTAGGCCAAACTCCCAGCCATTACAGGACCTTTTATATATGCAAAGGTTGGTATATTTAGAATGCTAGTGCATTGGGTGATATTTAATTTCTCTTACAAGACCACAATTCCAGAACCTATTTGAATTTGAAATCTTAGTGTCTACCAGTTCCAGACATGGAGACATATTTGTTTTTTTAAAAAATGATACTCAGTGCCGGGCACCAATGGCTCACATCTGTAATCTTAGCTACTCAGGAGGCTAAGAGCTAGGGATCAAGGTTCCAAGCCAGCCCAGGCACAAAAGGCCGTTAAGACTCTTCCCTCCATTTAACCAGCCAGAAAAGCAGAAGTGGCACTATGGCTCAAGTGGTAGAGCGCTAGCCTTGAGCCAAAGAGCTCAGGGGCAAAACTCAGGCCCAGAGTCGAAGCCTCACGACCGACCCCTTTCCCCCCCCCAAAAAAAATAGTAGGCTGAGATCTGAGGATCGTGGTTGGAAGGTAGCCCACACAGAAAAGTCTCCTGAGACTCTTTAACTCCAATTAACCACTCAAAAACTGGAAGTGGGGGACAAGACACAATGGCTCATGCCTGTAATCTTAGAAAACCAAAGGAAATGTTGCTGAGGCTCAGGGGTAGGACAATAGCCTTGAGCTGAAGAGCTCAGAGCCCAGGCCCAGAGTTCAAACTCCATGATCAAACCCCCCCCCCCCCAAAAAAAAAAACAAAAACCGTAGCTGGGAGTTTGGCCTACTAGTAGAATGCTAACAGGCATGAAGACCCAGGTTTGATTTCTCAGTATCACATACATAGAAAAGGCCGGAAGTGATGCTGTGGCTCAAGTGGTAGAGCTCTTGCTTTGAGAAAGTCCAAGGACAGTGCTTGGGCCCCTTACTTTAACTCCCAGGACTGGCAAAGAAAAAAAGATATGTCAAACCCAGCATGATGATACCCTCCAGCACTTGGGAGGTAGAGGCATAGGACTAGAAACTCAAGACTACTAAAATGCTGTCACAAAACAAAATCAACTCAGATATTCGATGCAAAATGTTTTTTTTTAAACAAAAAACATCCAGTTGCTTCTTGTTTGTTTTGTTTGTATGGGGTTTTTTTGTTCATTTATTTCTGAGGCAGAATATTTTTTCTTTTCTTTTTGTGGTCATGGGGCTTGAACTCCTTCTGGGCACTGTCCCTGAGCTCTTCAGCTCGAGGCTACCGTGAGGCAGAATATTTGTATGTAGTCCAAGCTGGCCTTGAACTCATGATCCTTCTACTTCAGTCTACTTCTGGTTTTCTAGTGGTTAATTGGAGATAAGAGTCTTGCAGACTTTCATGCCTAGGCTGGCTTTGAACCTCGATCATCAGATCTCAGCCTCCTGAGTAGTTAGGATTATAAGTGTGAACCACTGGCACCCAGCAGACATATTTTTAATCTTACTCTTTTTTTTTTCCTGATAGCTATCTTTGAAATAAAAAGGAACCAGTGGAAGTTGGAGGCATAGCTTAGGTAGCAGAGCATCAGCCAGTGATGGAAATAGTCAGATTCTGAGGTCAAGACCTGATCTCCATTAAAAAAAAAAAAAAAGAGTATAAACAATAGGTATCAGGAATCTTTATGGGAAATAGCCTTGGTTATGTTTCTAGGATTATCCTTCTAACAACCTACCTACCTACCTACCTACTTAGTTTTAGCAAGGATGTATTTTGTTATAATAAGGAGAAGGGAAGAAAAACATTTTCTACTTCCCCTTCAGGAAACTGGAGTTAAAGACTCAAGTGAGTTTTTGCAGGGTATTCATTTTTCTTTCCCTCTTTTTAGTTTTGTTTTCTTCCTCTTCTCCCTCTCTAACAATAGAGATCTAACTTGAATGCTTTGCTAGTTTGAGCCTATATAATTATGGAATATTCTCAAGGATGAATGTCTTTCTACTCTGCCCATGCTGGAGTAGGAGTGCTTAACTTTATTAGTGGATTGTTGATAGGAAAGTAAGAATTTGTGTATATCAGAGTAAGAGATTTTTATCAGCTTTTAGTTTCACTGTACTCTTTGATTTTAGAATGCAACCACGCAGCACATCTCAGCAAAAGCTTATTGTATTGTGTAGAGAAGTAAATAGACATGGAATTAAAATTAAGTGACTTATCTAAGGTCTCACAGCTAGATGTGGCAGAGCTAGCACCTAAATTTACTCTTCTATTAAACTGCCTGTGTTTAGAAAAGTCAAATGTATTTGCTGATCAAGCTTTCAGTTGGCTATGTTGGAGGAGCTATGTGTATTTATTCTGGTTATCTGTATGTACGTATACACACACACGCGCGCGTGCACAACGGAGGCCTGGACAACAGAGAATCTTGGTCTAGCACTAGCTAGCAGATTGTCTAAAAGCATGTCATCCTGGGATTTACCAGTCCAGAGCTATGCTCCAGTTATAATCCTGAGATTTCTCTATAGAAACAAATAGTAAAAGGTAAGAAAGGAAAGAGAGGAGAGGGATGGAAAAAGAGGAAGGGAGAGGGGAGAGGAAGAAGGGAAGGCAAGACAAGGGAAGGGAAAGAAAGGGAAAATGGAAAGAAAAGGGTAGTTTAGGTGTCACTGGAATCCCTACTGTCACAGGTGGTAGACCTGTGATGAAACCTCAAGGAAAAGCTATAGAGAATAAGATGGATGAAAAGACTGAGAGGGGGCCGGGAGTTTGGCCTAGTGGTTAAAGTGCTTGCCTAGCATGCATGAAGACCCGGGTTCGATTCCTCGGTACCACATACATAGAAAAAAAGCCGGAAGAGGTGCTGAAGCTCAAGTGGTAGAGCTCTAGCTTTGAGAAAGTCCAAGGACAGTGCTCAGGCCCTGAGCTCAAGCCCAGGACTGGCAAAAAAAAAAAAACCAAAAAAACTGAGAGGGGACAGTTGTAAGAACTGGCTAAAAACATATTTAAGGAAGAGAGTGTGTTTTTGTTCTTCAGGATGGCATGGAGAAAATGACGTAGTTTATTGTAGCTTTTAGGTTACAAAGTTTTAAATGTGTGTGAATCCATACTCCAGCTAGGGTTTTATCACTGTAAAATAACTGCTGAATATTTAGACCATTTCTGCTGGGATTTTCACCACTGTCAGTACTGAAGGAGTTTTTTTGTTGTTGTTGTTGGTTTTTTTTTTTTTTTAAATAAACTGAAAACACATTCACAGGTAATAGCTTGCTGCCATTTATTGAATGTATACTGTGTGTGCTAGGTATTGTTCTAAGCATTTTCTGTCAACCCTGATATATGAGGATATTCATTTTGATTGAATAGATTGAGTAGAAAATAACACAGTATACTTAAGCACCTTATTTGGACTATTTTTAATCACATGAAAGAAAAAAGAGAAGGCATCAGGTGAGGGTAGTTGTGAGTGTCTGACATTTTTTTGAGTTATGTTTTCTTCTCTCTCCTTTTGCCAGTCCTGGGGCCTGGCAATGTCCTTGAGTTTTCTCAAGGCTAGCATTTTACTCTTTGAGCCACAGCACCACTTTCAGCTTTTTCTGTGTATGTGGTACCAAGGAATCAAACCCAGGGCTAGCCAGTGCATGCTAGGCAAGCACTCTACTACTAGGCCACACTCCTAGCCCTCTTCGAGTTAATTTTTAAAGTAAGTCTGTATGTGAACAGAATGAATTTGTTCATATATGATAATGGTTTATGTTCTAATTTAAGAAAATGTTGCAAAAAATCATTGCTATTGTTCATTTTTTATTCCCATAATATAGCATGTTATATATGTAGAAGGGTATGTACTATGATACTTGTTTTTAAAGAGTTTCTTAGAAATAAGAATATAGGTGTAGAGCTTAGATGAAGTGGTAGTACTCCTGCTTTGACATATTTAGGCAAGCACAATGACTATCCTAGAATGTGTCTAGTGAATTGTTTTTCTTCTAGCAATGTTGATGATCATATATCTAAGCTGTATACAAAACTCTTATTTGTTTATACAATGGTTTTCTGTATATGATGATTTTCTGGATTAATTTTACCATTTCTCTGAAGATTGCCTTGTCACTTTTAATTAGATTGGTACAATCTAATACATCTTCCTTACTCTGTCTCAATCTATAAACTCACCTCTAATTCTTTAAATAATAAAATGTCTAGTTTCTGTCACCTTCCTATACCTTTCTCCTTTACATAACTGGAGTCCTACCCCTTCTCCCAGTGCCATCTGCTCTGCTTACAGTCCTCAGTGACCAATATTCTCTGACTATTAATACCCTAGTGGATTGAATCTTTCCTTAAACTTATATTGCAATTTGAAGTAATATAGGCAAAATGGTATAGATCAAGATGGAAAGTCCCAAACACTACGTAAGTAGTCAGAGAGGGAGTTGCAACATGGGAAACACCTTGGGAAAAACTTAAGATGGAGATAACATTGAAGAGAGAAACTTCTGCTGGAGCAGTGAAGCACAGAGATAAACAGGAGGTAATGGGACCTAATGAAAAGGTTTTAGAAAGTGTTTGATAATTGGGAGAATCATTAAACTCATGATTTTTCAGTAGTGCCATTGTACATGTCTAGAAAGTAGAAGCTTTGAACTGGAAGTTTAAGAAAATTATAACAATAACATATAATAGGTACAACATCAGGCTCAGTTAGAAACGTAAAGAGTAGAAGGGTTAATCTGAGAAATACTTAGGGGATTTTGTTACAGCTTGGTAAGGGGAGAAGAGTAAGTAGGTTCCAACTGATTCTTAGATTTCATACAAGGTGTTACATTAGCAAAAGAGTCAAAGGTTTTTTATATAAATTGGTCTGGGTTTTTTTGTGTATAAAATGCCCAGGGATACCTGGGCACTCATGCACACACACATATACACAGAGTGATAGTAAAGTTTGTTAGAAAGAATACACTTTTGATAGACAGATTTCTTTTTCTTTTTGTTTTGTTTTGTATTACTGGAAATTTCCTTACTTTGCTTTTAACCAGGCATGGTTATTTGAATCTAGCATTTTTTTTCTTTTATTGAGATTGGGTTAATTACATACATAATCATTCAACTAATAAGGATCATCATTCTGATTTACAAAGCTTAGGAATAATATAAAAAATACAAACAACTGGCTGGGTGTGATGGGTCATGCCTGTAATCCTAGCTATTCAGGAGGCTGAGATCTGGGGATGGAGGTTCAAAGCCAGCCCGGGCACTAGAGGCAGTGAGACTAGAGGTCCTGATACTGAGACATGAGGCTCTTACCTCCAGTTAATCTCTAGGAAACGGGAAGTGGCTCTGAGGCTCAGGCTCAGGGGTAGAACACTCAGGGATAAGGCAGTAGCCTTGAGCTGAAGAGCTCAGGGACAATGCTCAGGCCCAGGGGTAGGATGGTATAGCCTTGAGCTAAAGAACTTAGGGACAGTGCCCAGGCTCAGAATTCAAGCCCCATGATCCACAAAACAAAACAAAAAACTCCAGTTTTACATAGGAAAGAAGTTTAACTCTTCAAACATTATTGATAAAGTTATTTCTTTCATGATTTGGTGATACGTACCTTTCCTTTCAACTGCTTAGCAGATATTTTTTTTTTTAAATTAGTTCTCTCAGAGTAAAACTTAAGATGGGTACGTATGTATATTTATGAGAATTCTTGACAGTGTCACCAGAAAGTTAGTGTGCTGCTTTAATATTAACTATATAGTGCTACCTGATTACTGAATACATAATACAGTCATATATAAATGTACTTTTTGGTTCTATAAGAAAGTAGTTAATTTTCATATTATTTTGAATTTCATTTTAACTTTTTTTGGGGGGGGCAGTTCTGCAACTTGGACTCAGGGCCTGAGCACTGTCCTTGTACATTTCCTCAAGACTAACGCTCTACCACTTAAGCCACAGTGTCACTTCTGTCTTTTTTTTTTTTTTTTTCTTTGTGTGTGGTGATGAGAAATCAAGCTTGGGTCTTCGTGCATGCTAGGCAAGCACTCTACCACTAGGCCACACTCCTGTCTCCTTAATTTACATTTTTTTATTGGTAAAGTTGAGAAATATTTAGTAAAGGGATCATACTTAGTAACTAATACTCATTTGTTGATAATATTTGAGTGATTTATTTTGGACCCAGTTCCAGACCTTGAAAACACAGAAGTCTTTACTGAGTTTCAGTTTTGGTGAGGAGGACAGAAAATAAGCAAACCTACCATGTGAAGGGATGATACATGCTATGAAAAACTGTGACAGGGTAAGGGGAAACTGTGTTGGGGTGGGAGTTATACATGTAAATTGTAAGGGAAAACTGTTCTGAGGGAAGCAGAAATATCAGTGTAGAAGAAAATCTTGCTGACATTATTTCAAGCAAAGTCTGTGAGTCAGAAACTAGCTAAGTGAGAACCAGTTTGGCATGCTGGAGGGAAAGCACAGAGCTGGTTCTACCAGAGAAGTGAGAATAGAGAGGAATAGAAGATGATGAAGAGGAAGTAGGTAGGGTCTAGAGTATATTAGACCAAAATAAAATACCCGTGCATTTTATTTTGAGTATGAATAGGGGCCATGGACCAACTTTGGTCAGAGTTGTGACCTGCCCTAATGAACTTTTTACAAAGTTTATTTCAGCCATTAAGTGGAAGACTGGTACTAGAAGCTTTTCAGTTATCTAGGCCTGTGGTTTCCTATGTTCAAGTAACAAAACTACTCAAATTATATTCATTTATATTTTCTTTTTCTGTGTGTGCCAACATTAGAGCATCATGCTCACTTGCTTTATCCCCTCCAGGTTGGAACTCTACTATTTGAGCCACAGTTCCACTTCTACTTTCTGGTTAATTGAGAATAAGAATCTCATGGATTTTTCTACATGGGCTGGCTTCAAACTTTGGTCTATAGGTATCAGCCTCCTGAGTAGCTAGAATTACAGGTGTGAGCCACCAGTGCTTGGCATATATTTCCTTTAAAAAAAAAAAAGAAAAGAAAGAAATTAAGTTTACTAATACCTAATATATAGGATTTTCACTATAGCCCCATTGAACCTGCATTTGCTCATATGCCCATTTGTCAGTTTGACCTGAGCAACTGGAAGAATGCTGGTTCCCTATACTGAATGAGGAGAATGAAGAAAGAGTAAGGATTGTTTTGAGATGAGGATGAAGAGTGAGGAATTCAATTGTGGCATTTTGTTTGTGGTGCCCCTTAGATAACATTGAGTGAATGGTTTACATATGTATCTAGAGCCCCAAGGTAAGAAACAGATTTCAATGATCTAAATTTAGGGATCTAGCATTGGGGCAGTGTACCAATCCTGAAACTAAAACTGTGTAAATAGAAATTTCAATCCTGTGGGTAAATTACTTTCTTCATTTACCTCACCTGTTAAAGGAAAATAATGTTTGTCTCACAAGGTTATGAAGATAAATGAGTTACTGCAAGCAAAGTGCTTAGAATAGCCTGACACATAGTAGTAGTACTTACTATTTTTATGAATAAAGTGGTAGACTGCTAGCCTTGAGAAAAACGGACAGTGTCCAGGTCCTGAGTTCAAGCCCCAGAACTGGCACCAAAAAAAGGACAGAAAAGAAACAAGAAGATACAATTCATCTATTAATGAAGTTAGAAAATGTTATTGGAGATTCATTTAGATGGGTGGATTTGGTAATGGGAAAATGAGAACTTTTTCTCTAAATGATTTTAAAAAAGAGACTGGAGACTCAATGAATGGGACTACCGAAAAATAAAAAGTTTCTGTGTAGATAAAAGCATAACCACTAGAGAGACAGCCAACCAGCTGGGAAAAGATATTTACCAATAATACATCAGACAAATGCTTAATACCCAGAATCTACAGGGAACTCAAGAAACTAATCCCCCCCAAACCTAACAAAGCAATCACTAAATGGGCAAGGGAACTAAAGAGAGACTTATCAAAAGAAGAGGTTTAAAATGTCAGAAAATGTTCATCATCCATGGTCATAAAGGAAATGCAAATAAAAACAACCCTAAGACACCACCTTATTCCAACAAGAATGGCCAAGATTTTGAACTCAGACAATGACAGTTGCTGGCGGGGTTGTGGAGAAAAAGGAACCCTACTATACTGCTGATGGGATTGTAAGCAAGTTCAGCCATTCTGGAAAGCAGTGTGGAGGTTCCTTAAAGAACTGAAAATAGACCTTCCCTATGATCCTGCCATACCACTCCTGGGCATCTATCCTGAACATCATGACCCAGGATATTATAAAGACACCTGCTCAGCTATGTTCATCTCTGTACTATTCACAATAGCCAGGCGATGGAAACAATCCAGATGCTCTACTGCAGATGAATGGATACAGAAAATGTGATACACACACACACACACACAATGGAATTCTACGTAGCCAACAGACAAGATAAAGCAATGGCATTTGCAAGGAAGTGGATGAATTTAGAGCTAATCATGTTGAATGAGACAAGTCAAGACCAAAGGAACAAAAGGCACATGGTATCCTTAATATGTGGCTTTTAGATCCAAACAGTACAAGAGCGAGGACTCAATATTTGCATACCCAATGCTATGGACATGGTATTGGAAATATAAACACAACTACATAGATGTAAAAACCTATGACTCTATAGACATAATGTTTTATTACATAGATTAATATGTATCTATGAGATAGAAACCCTCAGCCTAATTTTAATTATGTTCTAAATTCTAAGTGCCAGTGATTGTATATAGATTCCCTTCTTGAATACTTGTTTGTTAAGCATGTCATTTGAAATATGATGTAAAAATCAATGTTATTAATGAATTAGAAATAGATAGGGTTTGTAATGTTGGAGAGACAAGAGGTAGTATTTAGAAGTTGTGCTTTGCGGGTTTTTTTGGGGGGTGAGTGGGGGTTTTTTTGGTTTTTTTTGTTTGTTTGTTTGTTTTGGTTGGTTGTGGGACTTGAACTCTGGGCCTGGGCACTGTCCCTGAGCTCTTCAGCTCAAGGTTACTGGCCTACCCCTTGAGCCACAGCACCACTTCCAGTTTTCTGGTGGTTAATTGGAGATAAGAGTCTCACAGGCTTTAGGGCCCTGCCTGACTTTGAACAGCAATCCTTAGATCTCAGCCTCCCAAATAGCTAGGATTACAGGTATGAGCCACTGCGCCCAGCTCATTCTAATTTTTTAATTATTTGTTTTTAATTATTTTTTAATTATTTATTTTTTAATTACTTATTTTTCCAGTCCTGGGGCTTGAACTCGGGGCCTGGGTACTGTTCTTGAGCTTTCCCAAGCCTCGTGCTCTACCACTTGAGCCACAGCACCACTTCCAGCTTTTTCTGTGAAGGTGCTAACCAAGGAATTGAATCCAGGGCTTTTGCAGGCTAGGTAACTACATTCTACCACTAGGCCAAACTCCCAGTTATTCATTCTTGTTTTCTTACCTTTATGTTTGATTACAGAGAAATTCAAAATTTTCTTTTGTTTTCTTTCAGGTGCTGGAGAATCTGGTAAAAGTACCATTGTGAAACAAATGAAGTAAGTTCAAGCAAGGCCTTTCATAAGGCTAGATCTCCTCCAAATATTTAAAGATTCCATAGTTAGTTTTCATTTTAGATCTTTAGTATTGACTTGTGGTTTTCTTGTTTTTAAAGAATCATTCATGAGGATGGCTATTCAGAGGACGAATGTAAACAATATAAAGTAGTTGTCTACAGCAATACTATTCAGTCCATCATTGCAATTATAAGAGCAATGGGACGGTTAAAGATTGATTTCGGGGAAGCTGCCAGAGCAGTAAGTATTTCTCATTTCTTCTTCACTTGCTTTTATTTAGTAAGTGGAGTTAAGCCGAATGTGTCATGTTTTAGGGAAATGAATTTTAGCAACAAAATAAGATGTAGCCAAGAAAGTACTGTGTGCTCTTTTGAGACGTGTTTATAGTTTGCTTTAGAAGCTACTGGATTACCACAAAATGAGTCTAGGAAATGTTAGATCTGCCCAGAAGAACAACCTATATGGCCATACCACCCTGAATATGCCCAGTCATGCCTGATGTCAGAAGCTAAGCAGTGTCAGGCCTGGTTAGTATTTGAATGGGAGACCACCTGGGAAGAGGACTGTTCTCCTGGGCAGATCTAACAGAAAATTGGATTGTGTGGATGTATATACATTAAGTGGTAATTGCTCTCTTCAATTTGTGTGCTTTTAAAAAGTAGTTTTTAATTGGGGGCCTGAACTCAGGCCACAGCCCTTAGCTTCCTAGATAAGTGTTCTACCACTTCAGCCATACTTCTAGCCCTTTTTTCTTTTAGGCTTTTGCTTTTTCAGATAAGTGTTTTATACTTTTGCCTTGAGTCATCTTTGAACTGTGATACTTGCTAAACTTACTTAGTTTTACAGAATCTACAGTATAAAATCCTACACAGATTTGAAAGCTGTTGTTCTTTTTCATTTTATATGTGAGGGTTTATATTTATAGTTCCTCTCTTCTTTCTCTAATTTTTATGGTTGGTTGCAGAGTATCATAGACTCTTCTGCCCAGACTGGCTTAGAACCTCAGTCCTCAGAATAACAAGGATTAGAGGTGTGAACCACTGTTGTTTGTTGTTACTTTGTTTGTAATTCTAGAAATTGAACTTAAAGCCTTGTATAAGTTAGGCAAATACTCTACCATGAGTTACATTGCCAGTCTGTTTTGTTTAAAATTTTAATCTTTGAGGCCTGGGGATGCAGGTCAATGGTAGAGGACTTGGCCTAGTGTGTGTGTAAAACCCTGAGTTTAATCTCTAGCTCTGAAATGGAGGGTAGAGAGATAAAGATAAGTATTTGGAAGGATATGCAAGTATTTTCTGCCGTCAGTCCATCTATCTTTGTATCTCTGTAATTCTAATCTGTTATTTATATTAAAAAATTTCGGGATGTACTCAGGAGACATGGTTCTCAAAGCTAGCCCAGGCATGAGAGTCCATGAAACTCTTACCTCCAATTAACCACCAGAAAACAAGAAGTGGTCCTGTGGCTCAAGTGGTAGAGTGATAGCCTTTCAGGGATAGTGCCCAATCCCAGAGTTCAACTCTTTGACAGGGGGGGTGGGGGAGGCGTGGAATTCAGTCAGTAATCTTAAATAACCTGAATGGAGCTGGATGGAGATTTGTCAGAGATTTTCTCTGAGATGGTAGTGTGATTTTGAGAAACTAGGAGCAAAATCATTTTTCAGCTTAGTCCTGAACTTACAACTTCAGTGGAGTGACAAGAGAAAAAGACTTCCTTACCAGAGGCCTCTGGGACACCTCTTTAAAAGTAGAATGTGCAACAAGCCAGTGCTAGTGGCTTACACTTGTAATCCTAGTTACTTGAGAGGCCAATATCTGAGGAAGGTTTTTTGAAGCCAGTCCAGGCAGAAGAGTCTTAAGAGACTCTTAAATCCAGTTTGCTATGAAAAGGCCAGAAGTAAGTTGTGACAGAAGTGAGAGTGTGGGGGCCTGAATCCAAGCTCTAGTATCAGCACTAAAAACAAACTAATACAATAGGACCATGGGTATGGGTAACAAGACTGGCAAGTGGTAAAAGAAATAAAGACTCATCTGTCTGTCTGTCTTGTCCGTCTTTCTCAACTATTTTCAGGATGATGCACGGCAGTTATTTGTTTTAGCTGGCAGTGCTGAAGAAGGAGTCATGACTTCAGAACTAGCAGGAGTGATTAAACGATTATGGCGAGATGGTGGGGTACAAGCATGCTTCAGTAGATCCAGGGAATATCAACTCAATGATTCTGCTTCATAGTAAGTCATTTTTCTCTGTGAAAATGGAAAATAACCAAGTGACCCTATAGAAAGTTTAGAGCTGGAAGGGGTGGGCTGCGGGGTGCTAATTGAAGCCTTTCTGTTTATTAGGCCTATGCCTTTCCACTTGAACTATGATTCCCAGGGTTTTTTTTTGTTTTGTTTTGCTTTATTTTTTGGATAAGGTTTCATGCTTTCTGTCCCAAGCCAACTTTGAACCATGTTCTTCCCACTTACTGTAGTCTTTAATGTAGATTGGTTTAACCTAGCTTGTTAGTTGAGATGGAATTCTAATTTACTACTCATTTATTCTCTGAGTCTCCCTGTACCTACCACCTAAGTAGCATGTACCACAATGCCTGGCTTTCAGTGCCCATTCTTTTATTTCTTTTATTTTTTGCCAGTCCTGAGCCTTGAACTCAGGGCCTGGGCACTGTCAGGTAGCACTCTACCTCCTGAGCCATAGCACTACTTCGAATCCATGCTAGACAAACACTACCACTAGGCCACTCTCCTGGCCCTTTCAGTGTCCATTTTTAAAGAAGTATTTAAGTATTAGAAACTCTGAGATGTCTGTAGA
Source organism: Megascapheus bottae (assembly GCF_031878675.1). NCBI lineage: Eukaryota > Metazoa > Chordata > Mammalia > Rodentia > Geomyidae > Megascapheus > Megascapheus bottae. The sequence continues at coordinate 19,017,615 of NC_143514.1, forward strand.
AATCCTATATTGCCTCCATTTAGGATTATAGAGTCTGTCTGGTCATTTATATGATTTGGAGGGGAAAAAGTTAGCTTCTGGAGTATAAATTTAACACCACAAAATTAGATGGACAATATATTTACAATATGCAAGGGAAGAGAGACAAACTAGATGTCTTTTTACTCAAGTTTCTTTTGCCGGAGGGTTAGGCATTGAAAACCAGCTAAAGGGAAAATTAAAATTGTGACATTGCTTTTATGTAGCCAACTACCTGTGTATGGGCTACGCTGTGGATTTCTCAGTACTAGTCTTCACTTAAACTTTTTGCATAACTTACCAGTTTGCATAGAAAGAGAATACTAAGTCACAGAACAATTTCCTTTTTTTTTTTTTTTTTTCTTTTTGCCAATCCTGGCTTGAACTCAGGGCCTGAGCACTGTCCTTGGGCTTTCTCAAGGCTCTACGACCTGCCACAGCACCATTTGTGGCTTTTTCTGTGTATTTGGTAACCAAGCAATAAAACCTGGATCTTCATGCATACCAGGCAAGCACGATACCACTAGGCCAAACTCCTGGCCAATGAGAGAAGAATGTGATGAATCTTTTTGTCAAAGAAATTTTCTTATATGATAGTGGAGAATTGGTAAGTCACAAGTCTGTTAAGCTTTCTACCTTTTATACATATATATAAAACTATATATAACTATAACTATATATACCTATATATGTATAGTGATATATATCTATATAGAGATAGATATCTACATAGTGTTGTTCGTTTTTTTTATTTTTGTCAATCATGGGACTTGAGCTCTGGGCCTGGGTGCTATCCCTGAGCTCTTCAGCTCAAGCCTATCACCTTACTCTTGAGCCACAGTGCCACTTCCGGTTTTCTGGTGGTTAATTGGAGATTAGAGTGCCTGAGCCTTTAGTGCCTGGGCTAGCTTTGAACTACAATCCTCAGATCTCAGCCTCCTGAGTAGCTAGGATTACAGGGGTGAGCTACTGAGAGCCTGGCTTATACATATATTTTTATATGATTTATATGTATAGTGTGCTTTTTCATACGCTGCATTTTCATTTTTTTATTTTTTTGGTGCTAATCTGGGATTTGAACTCAAGGCCTGGGCTCTATCCCTTATGTTTTTTGCTCAAGACTAGCACTCTGCCACTTTAGCCACAGCTCTGCTTCCGCACTTTTGCTGGTTAATTGGAGAAAGAGTGTCATGAGCTTGCCTGCTGGTACTGATTTCGAACTATGAGCTCTGCTTTTCATAGGACTTTTTAGGAGCTAGGTAAACACTTGTTATTTGTACCTCTCTCTGTTCTAGATAAAAGCACTTTTAATCATGAAAACATTTTCCTCAATATACATATACATATATACATACATACGTTCTCCCATCCCCTTATGTTGATACTGAGGCTTAAAATCAGGGCCAGAACAGGTCTCCTTAACATTTTTCTCAAGATGGAACTCCTTTTTTTTTTTTTTTTTTTTTTTTTTGCCAGTCCTGGGCTTGAACTCAGGGTCTGAGCATGTCCTTGGACTTTCTCAAGGCTAGAGCTCTACCACTTGAGCCTCAGCACCACTTATGGCTTTTTTTCTATATATGTGGTACTGAGGTCTTCGTGCATGCTAGGAAAGTACTCTACCACTAGGCCAAACTCCTGGCCGGGCATTCTTATCATTTGAGCCACAGCTCCACTTCTATGTGTGTGATTAATTACAGATGAGAGATTCATGGACTTTTCTGCCCAGGTTGACTTTGAACCAGCTTAGATCTCAGTCTTCTGATAATGTTTTACTATCTTTATTTCCCCATCTTAATACTGTCTAAATTGATATAAGAAGGAATTAGATATTTGGAAAGCTTATTGATCTTTCAACGAAAATGACTTTATGAGCAAATGTTTTAAAACAATGTTTTTCCAAATTTTTTTTTGTTATTTTTGTTGTGGGGCTTGAACTTAGAGCATGTTTTTCCATGAAGGGTAGCACTGTATCTGCCATGTTGAGCCACAGCGCCACTTCCAGTTTTCTGGAAGCTAATTGGCCATAGGAGTTTCAGAGACTTGCCTGCTTGGGCTGGCTTCAAACCGTGATCCTTAGATCTCAACCTCCTGAGTATCTGGTTGTAGGCATGAGCTACCAGCACTAAGCCTACAAAAAAAAATTTAGTAAAAGATTTTATTAACACTGATTTTTTTATCTCATATTCAGATGTCGAGTTTAACAAACAAGTATTCAAGAATTGAATCTCTATATGCGATTACTGGCACAAAGTCTACAAAATGTTTTAAAACAAACATTTTACAAACATTTCAGAGTTCTCACCCTCTTGTCTCTGAGCTGCTTTTGATCAAGGCCGGTAGTACTCAGCACTTGATCCACAGGACCACTTCTGACTTTTTTTGTGTATGTGGTACTGAGTAATTGAACCTAGGACTTCGTGCATGCTAGACAAGCACTCTACCACTAAGCCACATTCCCCTCACTCACCTTCTAATGTTTTTAGTTGTTATATATTTTGATACTCTACATAATTCTTCCAGTAGTCACCAAAGGTAAATCTTAATTACTACTTTATCTTTATATGTTGAGTAAGCTCTGAATCCTGAAGTCTGTGTGACTTACAGAGTTGTTTCTGACCTCCCCACCCCCCATAATTGTTTGTCTCAGCTTGACTTTTTTGTTTTTTTTTTTTTTCTTTTTTGCCAGTCCTGTGGCTTGAATGCAGGGCCTGACCACTGTCCCTGAGCTTCTTTTTTTCAGGGCTAGCACTCTATCATTTGAGCCACAGTGCTACTTCCAGCATTTTCAGTTTATATGATACTGAGGAATGGCTAGGGCTTTATGCATGCTAGGCAAAAACTACCACTCAGCCACATTCCCAACCTCAGCTTGACTTCTTAACATTAATGTTGGTATTTGGTTTGACTCACTTAAATGAATGCGACTTGCTCTTCAGGATTTTCTGTAGTGTAAAAATAGTGAAGAACTTGGGGATTTTATTGTTACTGTTTTATTTTGTTTTGTTTTCTCTTGTTGGCCAGTCCTGGGACTTGAACTAAGTCCTGTGGCTTAGGCACTGTACTTGAGCTTTCTCAAGGCTGGCCCTCTACCACTTAAGCTACAGTACCATTTCTGGATTTTTGGGGGGATATGTGATACCAAGAAATCAAACCCAGGGCTTCATGCATGCTAGGCAAGCATTCTTCCACTAGGTCACACTCCTGGCCCCATTACTGTGTTTTTTTTTAAGTCCAAGTTCCACTGTATTTAACCTAGACTGACCTTGGTCTCATGACCCTGTTCTTCATCTCCTAAATGCTGGGATTAAGAACTGGGCGTATTGGCTTATACTTGTAATCCTAGCTACTCAGGAGGCTGAAATCTGAGGATCACAGTTCAAAGCCAACCTGAGCAAAAATGTCTGTGAGGGCCGGGAGTTTGGCCTAGTGGTAGAGTGCTTGCCTAGCATGCACGAAGACTCAGGTTCGATTCCTCGGTACCACATACACAGAAAAAAGCCAGAAATGGTGCTGAGGCTCAAGTGGTAGAGCTCTAGCCTTGAGAAAGTCCAAGGACAGTGTTCAGGCCCTGAGCTCAAGCCCAGGACTGGCAAAAAAAAGTCTGTGAGACTCTTATCTCCAATTAACCACCAGAAAACCAAAAGTGGTGCTGTGGATCAAGGTGGTAGAGTACTAACCTTGAGCTGAAAAACTCAGGGATAGTGCCCAGCCAGATTTCAAGCCCCATGATTAACACCCACCTCCCCCCCACCCCCAGAGGGGGGGGGAATACGTGCGTGCGTGCGTGTGTGTGTGTGTGTGTGTGTAGCTTTGAAGCAATCATCTTTTATAGCTTTTTCTTTTTTTCCCAGAGGGAAGATGGAACTCAGAGCCTTACATTTACCAGGCAATTCTTTTTTTTTTTTTTTTTTTTGCCAGTCCTGGGCTTGAGCTCAGGGCCTGAGCACTGTCCTTGGACTTTCTCAAGGCCAGAGCTCTACCACTTGAGCCTCAGCACCACTTCCAGCTTTTTTCTATATATGTGGTACCAAGGAATCGAACCCGGGTCTTTGTGCTTGCTAGGCAACCACTTTAACCACTAGGCCAAACTCCCGGCCCCTTACCAGGCAATTCTTCCACTGAACTATATCTTCAGTCCTGAAGCCATCTTTTGGTTATATCACTGAATAAATTTTTTAGAGTTTGATTTTTGCTTAGGATAAAAAGACAAAAAAAAAAAACCTAACAAACCCAAAACACCAAAAAATAAAAACCGGACTGGGGATATAACTTAGCAATAGAGTAGTTGCTTAGTATGGTGGATGCCCTGGCTTTGAACTCTGGCACTGGTAAAGAAAGAAAAACCCAAAGAACTTCTAGTCTTTCTTGAATAAAGACAAGAAGTATCTTTCCTCATCTCCACTCCTCCCTCTCCCTCCCCCACTCCCTCTCCCTCTCCTCTCCTCTCCTCCTTCCCTTCTTCCCTGTTTTCCTTTTCTTTCTTCTTTTTCATCTCTTTTAATTTAATTTAATTTCTTGTTTTTCTCTTCTATTTTATTTGTGTTTGTCCTTGGGCTTGAACTTAAGTCCTATATGCTGTCCTTGAGCTTTTGTGCACAAAGCTAGTGTCCTGCTGCTTCAACTATAGCTCTATTCTGGCTTTTTGCTTTTTTTTTTTTCCTTCTAGTCATTTGAACTTCAGTCCTAGTTTCCTGAGTAGCTAGAATTACAGGTATTGAAGCCATCAGTACCTAGCTTCCTTTCTTTCTTTTTCTTTCTTTCTTTCTTTTTCTTTCTTTCTTTCTTTCTTTCTTTCTTTTTTCTCTTCCTCCTCTTCCTCCTCCTTCTCCTCTGTCTTCTCCTTCTCCTCTTCTTCCTCCTCCTTCCTTCCTTCCTTTTATTCTTTCTCTTCCTCCTCCTCCTCCTCTTTCTCCTCCTCCTTCTTCTCCTCCTTCTCCTTTTCCTCCTCCTCTTCCTCCTCCTCCCCCTCCTTCTTCTCTTCCTCGTCCCCCCCCCTCCTCTTCCTTCCTTTTAGTGTTAGTCGTGGGGCTTGTACTCAGTCCCTGAGCTCTTCAGCTCAAGGCTATTACCCTACCCCTTGAGCCACAGCCCCACTTCTGGTTTTCTAGTGGTTAAATGGAGATAAGAGTCTCCTGTTCTTTACTGCTCCTGCCCGGGCTGTCTTTGAACTAAGATCCTCAAATCTCAGCCTCCTGAGTAGCTAGGATTACAGCTGTGAGCCACCATGCCCAGCTTTTTTTAAAAAAACAAACAAACAGATTTTTGCTATTTTTCAGATTGGCCTCAAACTTAGCCTCATTTTACTGAGTGTGGGGATGGGCATGTTCTACTGTGTCCTTCTAGAAAATGGTGAATATGGTTCTTTTCTCCATTTTAATAATTCACATACCACAATCTAATGCTCTATTGAAGGGTTAAATATGTCAGTGACACAGTTGATTTTATATTTTAAGAATTTTTCTTTGGGGTGTGTGTGTGTGCGCGTGCGCGTGCGTGCATGTGTGCGCATGTGTGCATGCCTGTCTGTACTGGTCCTGGGGTTTGAACTCAGTTCCTTGGTGTTGTCCCTGAGCTTTTGTTCTTCAGGCTACAGCACTCTACACTTTAGCCACAGTTCTACTTCCTACTTTTTGATAGTTACGTAGAGATAAGAACCTCATGGGCTTGCCTGCCCACACTGGCTTCCAGCTGCAACCCTCACATCCCAGCTTCTTGAATAAATAGGATCATACTGGCACCTGTTTTTCGTGGTTTTGTTTTGGGATTTTTTGTTTTGTTTTGGGTTTTTTTTCTTTTTAATAAATTTTCTTTTTAATGTCATGTTGTTTGTGAAATTATGGGACTTGGGGGGAAGAATTGGGTTGCATTTCTGCTAGCCTGACTCCTTACCACTTGACATCTAGAATAGAGATCCTTTATATTTCAGGTTTCTGAGTAGCTGGCATTGCAGGTTTGAGCCATCAGCATCCAGCTCTAATTTTTTTTAGATTGGTCTTCACAGAGTAATTCTGTAGAATTAAAACCACTTTTGTTTATATAAAACCTATTTAATTGCTCTACTAGATTCACTTTTTTTTCTCATAATATTTATTCCATGATACTGAAGATCTGGTTTTGTTTCGCCACTTTAGTGACAGGTTCACAATCTACTTTTGGCAAGGAACTAGTTTAACTAATCTCTTGACTTGCTATGCACATGATTGGCTTCACCAGGTAAAAACAAATGTATATTTTATTTAGTTACCTAAATGATTTGGATAGAATATCCCAAACCAACTACATTCCAACTCAGCAAGATGTGCTTCGGACAAGAGTGAAGACCACAGGTATTGTGGAAACCCATTTCACCTTCAAAGAACTGTATTTCAAGTAAGTTAACTAGCCTTTTTGCTGGATGTGCCTAACACGAGTATCTTTTCCTTTAGTTAACATCTCTTAAAGTGACATTTTCTAGGCAATATTCCTTGATTTAGAAACTTACTATCATATTCATGAGCAATATCTGAATATCTTAACAGATTGAGAGCTCAGACATTTCTTTTGTTTCAAATAGTATCAAATATTTTTGTCCATTTGGAGAAAATTAAATTCAAAATGAAGTGGTATATTACAATATGATTATCAATTTGTGCTATTTTTAATTTTGTTCTTTTCAGTTTCTTTTTTGTTAGATGCCAAAACAGGCATTAAAGTTTAGGATAGCAACCATCTTAAATGAACAGAAAATCTGTTCTGTCTTTTTTTTCCTTTTATTAATTAGGGTTTGAACTCAGGACCTCAAGCTTGTTAGGAACAGTCTGTACCTTGAGCTACCTCCAAAGCTCATTATTGTGCTTTACTTATTTTATTTTATTTTTTGGCCAGTCCTGGGCTTGAGCTCAGGGTCTGTGCACTGTCCTTGGACTTTCTCAAGGCTAAAGCTCTACCACTTGAGCCTCAGCACCACTTCCGTCTTTTTCTATGTATATGGTACCCAGCAAAATTCATGCATGCTTAGGCAAGCACTCTACCACTAGGCCAAACTCCTGGCTCCGCTTTACTTATTTTTGAGCTCACATTTTTGCTGGGGTCAGTGATCCTCTAACCAGTGCTTCATGCATAGCTGGGATACAGGTGTGTACTACCACATTCAGCTTACTTTTTGAGATATTCCCCCTCTCTCTCCTTTCTCTCCCTCTCTCCCCCTCTCTTTCTCTCTCCCTCTCTCTCCCTCTCCCTCTTCCTTCTCTCCCTTCTCTCCCTTCTCTCCCTTCTCTCCCTCCCCCTGTCTTGTCTTTGTCTCTCTGTCTCTCCCTCTCCCTTCTCTTCCTCTCTTTCCCTCTCTCTCCGGCCTCTCCCCTCCACCCCCTTCCATCCTTCCCATCCTAGGGCTTGAACTCAGGGTTTGATACTAGCACTCTACCATTTGAGCCACAGCATCACCTCCAGCTTTTTTTTTTTCTTTATGTGGTCCTGAGGAATCCAACCCAGGGCTTCATGCATGCTAGCCAAACATTACCTCGAAGCCACATTCCCAGGCCCAGTAACACTCTTTTCTTACTGGTTCTCATTTCCCTTTAAGTTTAATGGAACACAGCTAGTATTGGTATGGGTTTTAGACTGAATAGTCAAATGTATATATTATATATATAATATAATGTAGAAATGGAAAATGAACTTCAGGAATAGAGATATTTTAGAGTAGTCAAGTCAAGTAATATGTTAACTGTGATTGTTTTAGACCAAAAATTCTAGTGCTCTAAAAGAATTTTTTCATACCTCCAGTAATTCTAAATCAAGTTCTTAGCTTTTTCTCTGTGTTACTGGTCTTTTGTAAATACTGAAACTGTCTTTTGGTTCTGATCTTCTGCTTTTGTGACCTATGAGTAAGATATCTATCTTTGGTATGATTACTTTTTCTCTATGTTACTGGCCTTTTATAAATACTGAAATTGTCTTTTTGGTTCTGATCTGCTGTTGTGACCTTTGAGTAAAATATCCATCTTTGGTATGATTACTTTTTAGTTACTTCATTATGTTTATGTGCAGGATGTGAGATTGAGCATTACTATATACAAAGCATCTAGGACTTCTCAGATCCTCCCAATTTCTTTCTTAACTAAAAGCAGCTGACCCCAGTATTTGTGAAATTCACATGGGGTTTATAGATTATTACTAAGTGCCCATATAAGTCTTAAAAATTTTAATAAGGCCAGCCAGTTTTGAAACACAGTACAGAATAATAACAGATCAGTTGAAAATGCATTTTTAATTAATTAATTTAGTTATTTTTGTACCAGTCTTAACGCTTGAACTCACGCCCTGGAAACTATTCCTGAGATTTTTTTTCTCAAGATTAGAGCCATAGCTCTGTTTCTGTTCTGGCTTTTTGCAGGTTAATCCAAGATAAAAATCTCATGAAATTGCCTACCTGGTCTGGCTTTGAACTGTAATTTCCAGATTTTAACCTCCTGAGGAGCTAAGTTTGCAGGTGTGAGCCAGTGGTGCCCAGCTCAGTTGAATACTTTTATAATAAACTGACCTCTTTGTATTTAATAAGAGTAGAAAAGCTTCATGGATTATCCTGTGGAATGAGATAGTTTATTTCTTAAAATTGAACTCTTTGAAAAAAGAAGTAACTTATAATCAAATATTATGAACAGTATTTAGTATGAGAAGTATTGCTGTTGATATTGTCGAGGCAAGACTTAGGTAAATCCTATCTTTTTTATACCAGGACCAATGGTCAGATCAAAATAAGATGCCAACCCACTTTATTATCAGCATGGAGATATCTTGTATGAAGTACTATCACTTCTTCCTTTTCCTCTTCTCTCTAGGCAAAACCACTATCCATTTATTCAAACATTTATTGAGCATCTACCATATGCAAGGCATTGTGTAATTGCTTACTTGCCTCTCAGTTATGAGGTAATGTTTATAAAATGTTGATCTGATAGTATATGATACTGTGAATGTTAATATGTGCTAAAAAGTGGCTTTGGAACTTCCTATTGTTCTACCAGTTTATGCTTTTAGAAGAATAGGAGAATGAACTAGAATGGTTAGTGTACTGTTGTGTACCTTGAAAGACTTCAGTGATATGCTCCAATAACTTATAAATATGATCCTGAGTTAGGACCACCCTGAGATTATGTTATTCAGGTTATGTATGCCCAAAGGGTGGAGAAAAGAAACTGCACAAGATCAACCTAGAGGGAAGATTGGGATCCTGAAGAGATTAATGTCCATTTCAAATATACATTCTGAAATCACCTATGATATCTTGCTTCTCTCAATCTTTGGGAGAAAAAGTTCATGGAAATTTAGTGCCTTGGTTACTATCTTACACACTGAAATTCATATTAGCAGACTTTAACATTTATAACTACTTTTATTGTCAAATAGAGATCATAAGAATAACCATTTGAATAAATGCCCCATCAGAACTAGTTTTATGAGACAGCAGTTCCAGCGTTCCCATCATGTCAGGAGGTAGCTGAGTACACTGTTGACTAAGTTGATCCCTTCCCTTTATGAAAACACATCTGGAGTAGAGTATAAAGTATATGAACAACTGAGGCTTATTATTAGGTTCAAAAAAAAACATGCAGTTGGGAAATACACTGGGTAAGGAATTTCCAGTTTTTATTATTTTTTTATTATATTTATTTATTTATTTTGCACCAGTCCTGGGGCTTGAACACAGGGTGTAGGCACAATCCTGAGCTCCTTTTTCTCAAGGCCAGCACTACCACTTGAGCCACAGTAATACTTTCAGCTTTTTCTCAATAGTTTATTGGAGATAATGGTATTACAAACTTAACCTGCCTAGGCTGGCTTCAAACCATGATCCTCAGATCTCTGCCTTCTCTGAGTAGTTAGGATTACAGGCATGAGCCACCAGCATCCAGCAGGAATTTTTTTAATTATTCTTTTTTTTATTGAAAGATTTTATTAACACTGAGTTTTGTTTTTTAAGATATTGAGTTCTTAAGAGTCCTACTATAGAATCATTTTGTGTATGTCTGTCAAAATTCTCCTATAGTATTTATCCCTAAGGAAGAAAAAAACTTGCAAGTTGGGAATTCAGAGGCAGAGTGGGGCTGTGGCTAAGGATGTACATATTGTAGTTAAGAATGCATGGGCCCAGGTCCCTTGAACCCCCTTTCATAGTAGTATGCCTTTGGGCAAGTCATCTGTGCTTTTAGTTTCTTCATTTACATAATGGCACTAATCATAGTGCTATTTATAGTAGGGTTATAGGACTTAAATGAGTTAATTTTGCTTTTTTTTCTTTTTTTAGCCAGTCATGGGGCTTGAACTCAGAGCCTGGGCACTGTCTTTGGACTTTCTCAAGGCTAGTGCTATACCACTTGAACCACAGCACCACTTCTGGCTTGTTCTGTGTATGTGGTACTGAGGAATTGTTGCTAGGCAAGCACTCTACCACTAGGCCATGCTCTCAGCCCCTGAGTTGGTTTTTTTTTTTTTTTAATATGTCTAAGGAAGTTTCTGGAACTATGGTAAATACTCAGTAAATATTGGTTGTTGTAATGATTATGATGAACTTAAGCTGTACTTACACTTACTCAACTCTTCATTTCCTCCTTCACCCCTTTCTTTAATCTACTTCAATTCTTTTTCTGTTGACATTTGACACAACTGGTTAAAAGTTTTGATAGGGAGGAAACACATCTAGAATGAGAATATAAATCATAATTTTTTCAGATAATTATTTGATTGCATTTGATGTGCTCCTTTTTTGTCTTTTCTAAATGAGATCTTAAATATATAGAAATGGGAAGTTTCTTTTTCATTATGGAGGGGTATAAATGCAACTTTGCTGAATTTGTACTTGCTTTCTTTACACAGGATGTTTGATGTAGGTGGCCAAAGATCAGAACGAAAAAAATGGATTCACTGTTTTGAAGGAGTGACAGCTATTATCTTCTGTGTGGCTCTCAGTGACTATGACCTTGTTTTGGCTGAGGATGAGGAAATGGTACGTTGCCTATCTAATATAAACAGGAAATGGCAAATAATTCCTAGGAAGATGGGTTTCATGCATTTGCTCATTGAACCAAAACTTAATATATTTTCTTGGTGTTTCTTCTTGTCTGTGGGATTAGATCTCCCTAATTGATTGTCCCTATCTTATTCTTTTTTTTTTTTTTTTGCCAGTCCTGGGGCTTAAACTCAGGGCCTGAGCACTGTCCTTGAGCATTCTCAAGGCTAGAACCCTACCACTTGAACCACAGCACCACTTCTGGCTTTTTCTGTGTATGTGGTACTAAGAAATTGAACCCAGGTCTTCATGCGTACCAGGCAAGCACTCTACCTAATGGTAGAGTGCTTATTCTTATCTAGCCCCTTATCTTATTCTTGAAGAGCTATGACAGCCATACTGCATCAAGATTAATTGATAGCTAGCCCTTCCTCCTACCTCTCACACCACAAGAATTACAAAAGTTGTTCTTATTAGTACCCAATTGTTATCTATGAATGCCTTCATTGTTTTCAAACCTATTGGTATGTTTTTACATTACTATCTATTTTTATTTTTTACTAGTGATCTGTCATCATCCTCTATTTCTTTTTCAGAATCGAATGCATGAAAGCATGAAACTGTTTGACAGCATTTGTAACAACAAATGGTTTACAGATACTTCAATCATTCTCTTCCTCAATAAGAAAGACCTTTTTGAGGAAAAAATTAAAAGGAGTCCATTAACAATCTGTTATCCAGAATATACAGGTAAGGTCCCGGAATATCTTATTGTTACAACACTTTGGAGATGTTCATCCAAGTGCCTTTTGTTTTGATGGTTCATATATATCTTTATATGCTCAATGAAAGTAGTATCATCTTAAGCCTGTAATTCGGATCCATAAAGGTTATAGTCCTGTTTCAGACTTTTTTTTTTTTTTTTTGCCAGTCCCGAGTCTTGAACTCTAGGCCTGGCTACTACTATCCTTGAGCTTTTCAAGGCTTTTACCTGAACCACAACACCACTTCCACTGTATATGTAATACTGAGGAATTGAACTCAAAGTTTCATGTATGCTAGGCAAGCACGACCACTGGGCCACACTCTGTGTCCCTATTTCAGATATTTTTAAGTTTTTATTTTAAAATTCCTATTTTTATTTTTGAGGATAACAAGGTTGAAAATTAAAATTTGACAAATGTTAAAGAAAATAGAAAGGTAAATGTAATTACTGTGTTTAAGAAATTGACATCTAGTTATAGAGAAAAACACACTCAAATATTTGTGTGTGTGTCAGTCGTGGGGCTTAAACTCAGGGCTTGGATACTGTCCCTGAGCTTTTTCCTCAAGTCTAGAACTCTACCACATGAGCCACAACCCCCATTCATTAACAGTAGAGCTAAAGAAATGTTAATGCTGATGGGAGTTAGTATAGTCTTTTTCTAGAGGAACTAACAAGAGAGCTATTAAAAGATAAATAAAAGCATAAGGCAGAATAAAAGCATTTTAGATTAGAGAAAGGGAATTGATGGTTACCAGGGAAAGGAACATAGAGAAAATGAAGAACGATTATTTAATAGAAACACAGGAAGTTTTTGTGGGATTTGAGAAAACTTTTTTTTTGTGGTTAGTCGTGGGGCTTGTACTCAGTCCCTGAGCTCTTCAGCTCAAGGCTACAGCCCTACCCCTTGAGTCACAGCACCATTTTCAGTTTTCTAGTGGTTAATTGGAGATAAGAATTTCATAGTCTTTAGTACCCGGGCTGGCTTTGAACTGAGATCCTCAAATCTCAGCCTCCTGAGTAACTAGGATTATAGGCATGAGCCACTGCCCCTGGCTTGGAAAAATGTTTTGAAACTATAGACTAGACTAGTGGTTGTATAACATCATGCTGTGAAGTTGTACATTTTAAAATAAATGTAAATGAAATGAAGATCTTTGATGATTTAAATAAAAAGTCTTTACAGAGCCATTGATACTTAAATAGGAAGATATCTTAACTAAGCAAGATCTCTCTAAAACCAAGGTACAAATGGTACAGGTAGGCTAAACTACTGAAATGTATTCTAAACCCCTTGTGGCCTCTGTTTTTTCTCAGGAAAGCTGGAAATATTCTGTTCAGAAAGAGGTAATAACTAGATGGATTATAGAAAGTAACCAAGTTTTAGTATAGGGGGAGAAATAATAATAAGACAAATAAAAGGGTAACTCAAAGGCCAGCTTTGAATCTTCACATAAAGCCAAGACCTCTTGATATAATATCTATTTTATTGTGAATTTCCAAGTTTGTTCTCCCTTATTTTCATTCTCAGACTAAGGATTCTCAGAATCCTGGTTTAATAAATATTATTGTTCATACCAGATAAAATTCAATTTTCCTTCACCTGCCCCCTTTAAACTGCCTCAAACCTCTTTTAGGCAACAACAAAGCTGTCCTTCAGCTTTCTGATTACCTTGCTTAATGTTTCCTTTCATAAATTGTTCCTTGTCATTTAGTTTTCTTCATATACTTAATTGGTATTTTTGTTTGTGCTTCTTATCATTGAAAAATAGCTTTTGGTTTACTTAACTGTGTCTGTTATCTTTGTTGCATTTCCCTGGCTTTGCAGCCAGCTTCCAAAGAAGTTAATCTAAAGATTGCCTAATTCTACAAGTTGCTGTAAAAAGCTGATGAGTGATTGGGATAGCACCCAGGCTCTGAATTCAAGCCCTGGGACCAGCACAAATAAAGAATTTTAAAACTGGAAAAATAAAAAAGCAGGCACTGGGCTGGGAGTTTTGCCTAGTTGTAGAGTGCTTGCCTAAAATGCACAAAGGCCCGGTTTCAATTCCTCAGTACCACCTACTTAGAAAAAAGCTGGAAGTTGTGTTGAGAGCTCTAGCCTTGAAAGTCCAAAGACAGTGCTCAGGCCCTGAGCTCAAGCCCAGCACTGGCAAAAATAAAAAAGGCAGGCACCAGTGGTTCAGACATATAATCTCAACTACTGAGGAGGCTGAGATCTGAGGATCAAGGTTTGAAACTAGCCTGGATAAGAAGTCTTGAGAATTACAAACTACCCAAAAAAGCTAGGCGTGGAACTGTGGTTTTAAGTGGTATAGCTCTAGCCTTGAGCAAACAAAGTTCAGGGATAACACCTAAGCCCTACCTTTAAGCCCCAGGATGGAACAAAACAATAACAACAGCCAGGCCCTGTGGCTCATGCCTGCAATCCTAGCTACTCAGGAGGCTGAGATCTGAGGATCAAGGTTCAAAGCCAGCCCAGCAGTACCATATATATAGAAAACTGGAAGTGATGCTGAGGTTCAAGTGGTAGAGCTCTAGCCTTGAAAAAGTCCAAGGACAGTGCTTGGGCCCTGAGCTCAAGCCCACGACTGGCAAAAAAGAAAGCCAACCCAGGCACACAAAAGGACCTGAGACTCTTGTCTCCAGTTAATTACTAGAAAATGGGAAGTAGGGCTTGGCTCAAGGGTAGTGTGGTACCCTTGAGCTGAATGGTTCAGGGACAATACCCAGGCCCAGGGTTAGGGTGGACAGCAAATAACGACAGAAAACAGCTCTATTGGGTACAATTCAAAAACCATAATATTCACTCTTTCAAAGTATATAATTGAGTCATTCTCCTTGTACATATAATATTTACCATTTGATATTTCAGTTATTGTCTATAAAGACTCTTTAAGTCCTCTTAAAACTGGAATGATTTAGAAAAGAATAATGGTACCCTTATGAATTTCTTATTTCAAGATCATACCAAGGAACACAAGCTCTCCCTGACCTTTAAACAATTGCTTTTCTAGAAATGTACCCGCCTACATTCCTAGCTTTCTTTTTATACTTCCTAGACTGAAAAATCTAAGTGAAAGGGGAAAGAAAAACTTGTTGTTTTCCTTGGTTTTTGTGTGTGATGATTTTATTTCAGTAGCAGTAGATCTGCTCTCATAAAGACTCAATGATTATAGAAAATGATTATACAGAGTTCTGTCTATGTTCAGTTGTATCATATTTCCTCTCTTCATAAACAAATAGTAGTAGCTTGAGTTGAGTTCAGGCAGCTGTTAAGATTTGAACTGATAATATTGTGTCTGTTTTAGGTTCTAATACATATGAGGAGGCAGCTGCTTACATACAGTGCCAGTTTGAAGATCTGAACAGAAGAAAAGATACCAAGGAGATCTACACTCACTTTACCTGTGCCACCGACACCAAGAATGTGCAGTTTGTTTTTGATGCTGTTACAGATGTCATCATTAAAAACAACCTAAAGGAATGTGGACTTTATTAAAAAGGGTGGATGCTAGTAAAAGGTAAAACTTAAGACAACTTACTTATAGTGCTATAGTATTGTCTCTTAGCTTTATAAATTTTTTCTAATTAAAAATGTTGTTCTTTTTTAGTTACTACAGTGTGGAGTGTTGAGACCAGACACCTTTTGCTGTCTCTCAGGACAGCTGCAAGCATGACGGGACCAGGGAATGGCGACAGCATGCAGAATCTTAGCACTCTTTAGCACAATCTTCTGTATTAGGGAACTTTTAAAAAATCATATGAGATGCTCAAGTCAGATATTGGAATTGGAACAACTTTAAAGTGTGATTGGATCATCAAGACATCACTTGGATTTTGTAATCACAAATGTTTAAGGCATATATGAAGTTGAGGTGCTGCATTGCGAACTTAAATATGTAGCTTACTTTGTTTTTCCTTAACAAATCACTGCTGTTTCATTTCTAAAGTTTTTTCTCATCCAGAGGAGAATAACTCAACTAAGTCTTACTTCTTTGTTTGCAAAAGAATGTTTATTAAAATTCAAAGAATCTTAACTATGCACATTATGTGACCGGATCATCTTGAAAATACTCCTCTTAGTAGGAACTCTTTGTTTTTAACTCTTGGTATGGTCAAGATAGAATAGTTCGGCAATTCTTAAAATTGGCAGTTATTAGGGCAATAAATATCACTTTTTTTGGATTAAATTTGTTACTATCCTATTCACAGTACCATGATAGTTTCTAAACAGTAATGACACTGGGAAGTTCTACAATAAGATTCTAGCTTTCTAAGCTTCCAGTGGAAGATAAACTTTGTTTGTGCTAATTACCAAACGATTAGGTGAAGGTTAATGTATGCTAAAGCCAGCTTCTTAGTTACAGACACATCCACGGAGCTCTTAATTAGAAATACAAATTGCTAAATTCCAAACAGAACCAGTGACTTTGCTGCTACTTACCTTTTAAATATACCATTTTGATTCTTGCTTGTCTCAATCATAGGGAGTTTTGTACAAGGTGCCTGCACATTCTTTTCCATCTTCATGACCTTTTTCATGGGGAGACATCTAAAGTATATTAACAGTGCATGCTTTACTTTGTAAATGTGGTGCCAAATCCCTGTTTGCCATTGTTTTTATGTAGCAATGTTAACTGTAGTAATAATCCATAGTCAGTACATTCTTTTACCCAAACTTGCATTTGGGGACTTTTTTCCACTTTGACATGTACAGATTTTAATCTGTTATTCTTGGTAGCAGTATTAAAGTGGTGAGTAAAAAGCCCAGGATTGTTCCTGTTTGTAACCAGTCTTTTCTGGAAAAACTGTCTTCTGTTTCTTATTGCCCCCACTGAGAGTGCTTTAGCCTCTTAAGAATTGGTATAAGCTGAAAGGTGTTCAGAAAGTCTAGGGAAGCCTTGGTGTAATAGGATTGAATCTTGACCTGATAATTTGATTTCTGTGTGTCTAAGTGACATGCAGTCAAAATCCATCTTCCAGACTTATTTTGCTTATGTAGAGAGCTGTATATTCACCTTAGCCTGAAGTGAAAGTCCTTTGTACAGTGTGAAACAAATGTCATTACTATTGAGTGGACCACTGGGAGAAAGCAAATGCAGAGAGTGCCCTTTGATCATTTTTTATCAGCAGCTGAGCAGTGTCTTTTAGGATATAATCTTTTTGGATTGGAATTTTTTTTAATATGATCCTCTACTTGTTAAGAAAAAAAGATAGGTAGTCATCAAAGCTGCTCCACAAAATAAGCCACAAAAGTCCAACGCCTTTGTTGATAGGTTTTCAAAGTTCTTATTCTTTTTGGAAAATCATGATTGTGTAGGTGGTATAGCTGTGTTATATCTAACTTTTTTTTCTTTCAGAACTAGGGTTTAAATTTAGGGTCTCCTGCTTGCTACTTAAGCCATGTGTCCAGTCAAAAATAGGGGTAAGAAAACTGAATCTGAACGAATGAAATTTATCAGCTTCCATCAGTGTTTGATAGAATGTTACAATGTAATTATGAGTTGAAAGATCCTACTCATTTTGAATACATCTTTCCTTATTTTATTCTTTAGTATAGAATCATCTGGAAATGACAGTTGGTAAAATACTGTTTTTCATAATTTTTCTGTAATCTGGGTTTGGGATGATATTGATATTGATAATGTAAAGTAATAGATAAAGATAATTTTACTTTACAATGCATTTTCCTTTGCATATGCCTTTTGCTTTTGAGTGTGCTTTTTTTTTTTTGGTTGGGGGGGGCTATTTTGTAATTGGATGTTTTTTTGTTTGGGTTATTTTGTGCTTGGGTCAAACCTGGGTCAGCTGTCCCTAAGGTTTTTTTGCTCAAGGCTAGTGCTCTACCACTTGAGCCACAGATCCACTTTTGCCTTTTTTTGTGGTTAATTGGAGACAGGAACCTCACAGGTTTTCCTACTGGGGCTGGTTTTGACCCTAGACCCTCATGTGTCAGAATCACCTGAAACTGTTCAAGGGTATTGATTCTTAAAAAATGATTCTGATCAGCTAGGCTTTCAAAATCACTAATTTGGATTTTAAAATAAAATCCCTTTTAGCAAAGCCAGGACATGAATGAAAGCTCAAACCTCTTGCTCTAGAGGAATAAAAAAGTGATATTTATAACCAAAGAAGATGAAGTTTCATGGTATGTTTCTCTGGAGAATGCTGGAGATTGGTGATAATGTTTTTTTAATTTAGGTGGCTAGACCTTTGGACCATCTAGTCAGCACTACTAAGAAAATTAAAGTTTAATGAACAAAGAACAGTAAATAGACACTTACCAGGAAAGATTGCAACAATGGATTTATTTTGTAGACATTTTTGTATATTTCCTCTTGGTGCACTTGGGTGAAAAACTTGACAGAAAACCTTAGGTGAATAAGAGGCGTTCTCCTCCTAACTTCATGAGTTCAGCCTTGTAATAGTTTACCGCCTAGGTGTGAAAATAAAAACCAAAAAAACTGCAGATATTTGTAGGTGATGTTTTTCTTCTTGAAACTTCAATTCTAAATTGGCAGTTCAGTATATCATTTTCACGGATAGAAGCTATTTTTCTCAATATTCTAGTCATAGAATAGGTGATCCAAACTTCTTTTTTTACATTTTCTAACTTTGATTATTTTTAATTCTCTTATTGCTCTACTTTATGTGTACATATAAGCTTATTTTTAGACTACCTGGCTTTTCTAATTCATCCAGTACTCCTGTATTCTTATATCCTGGCTCCTGTTTTCTACTTCATAACTATTAACTTAGTTAATAACTTCATATGTGTGTGCATTTGTTTGGCATTTATGATGTAGTTTTAGAATTTCCTGTTACAGAACTCCTTGCTGTATTGAAAGTTACTTTAAGGTAAAGTTAGTCTCTGATTCCAATTAGAAACTTACCTATGCTTTTTTTTCTCACCTTCCAGGTATTAAAAAAAACAAACAACAAACAAACAAACAGCAACCAAAAATAATCTTTTAATCAAAACAAAATCAAAGTCAGCTGTGGAATCTCTCCATTTCATATATACCAACTTAAAAAAAAAAATATATATATATATATATATAGTCTGTACTGCCAAGTAATTGTGTTCTACACAGGCTCTGTACTACAAGCCAGAAATCAGAACCTGACCAGCTCTCTATAAGCATCATGTTCTGTTATATTGTTCTGATAAGCACAAGAGCAAAGCAGATTGTGTCTAGAGGCTTGAAACTAAAATTCAGTTTTACAGTTGATTATTGGCAAGTAAAAGGAAGGTTTTTCTGCATGCAAAAAAGTTAACTTCCAAGATGGTCATCATCTTTTATTTTCCTTTAGCTATAAAATGCTGCTGCAACCCAGTAACCCAATTTGGTCATAACCTTTTATGGATTATTTTTGCTGTGGACAGCATAGCTCAGAACAAGTCAAGGCAGGACAGTGGGGGTTTTTTGTTTGTTTGTTTTTTTTCAGGTACCAAGGTTTGAACACAGTCTTGTACTTTCTTGCCCAACTTGTACTCTACCATTTGAATTACATTTTTAGCCTGACCTTTTCTGATTATTTTGGAAATGGAATGTCAAATATTATGGGCTTGCCTCAACCTGTGACCCTTCAGATCTTAGCCTTCAGGATTATAGGCATGAATCATTGCTGCCCAGATTGGGGGAGGCGGGAGGGAGTTATGGGGTGTGTGTGTGTGTGTGTGTGTGTTTCTTGCCAGTTGTGGGGCTTGAACTCAGGGCCTGAGCGCTCTCCTTGGACTTTTCTCAAGGCTAGAGCTCTACCACTTGAGCCATAGCTCACTTCCAGCTTTTTTCTATGCATGTGGTACTGAGGAATTGAACCTGGGTCTTGATGCATGCTAGGCAAGCATTGTACCACTAGGGCAAGCTCCCAGCTTGTGTTTTTATTTTTTACTTCTGACACTATGCCAAGCCTGACATTACTCAGTCTTCTTAGAAATTGGAAGTGATAAGGAATATATATAATATCAGATATCTGGGGCATGCAAATGATTTACACAGATTTCTTAGCGAAACTCTTAAAATACTGAAGTCAGGTCCAGGGAATGTATATTTTAAAGTCAGAGCAGATTATTATGATGGAGCCACTCTGACCAAAGTTTGAGAAAACTGAATATAAATGAACATTAAGTACCTATAGTATGTGCATAAATTCACTAGCAAAATACGGCACTGGAAGCTTAGACCTGTATTCTCAGTCAGGTGGCTGAGATCTGAAAATCATGGATAGGAACCAGCCCAGACAAACAAATCTGAGAAATTTATATCCACTTGCCAGCAAAAAGCTAGAAGTGGAGGCATAATTCAAGTGGTAGAATTCTGGCTGTGAATGAAAAGGCTGAACAAGAAAGAGCACAAGGCCCAGAGTCCAAGTCTAGCACTGAACAGAAAGGAGGGGGAGGAAAATCACCAACAACTTAGTTACTTTTGATTGAGCCCTGCGTAATTTTTATGAAGTACCTTGTATTAAATAAATATAAGAACTGTTTAGTCATAAAGCATACCTGTGTTTTAGAGACTTTGATTTTTATACAAATTTAAGACAAGGAACTTGGGATGTACAAACATATAATTCATTTGTGAGTTTTGTGATCAGATTACTGTATGTGATCATCTGCATGTTATAGTCTGTGAGTAAAACAGACTGGCAGTCCTGCCTAGCTCTAATATATTGAGGGCTCAAATGGGAGTTTGATCAGTGCTAATGGTTTCTTTTCCCAAAATGTAGTGAGAACCAAAAGGTATAAATAGTAAAACATTAAAAGTATTAATACATTGATAGGATATACTATTTTGGTGTATTTACCCTCAAGTATAATATCTTTGACAGCTATAATATTAAATTTTGTATAACATAGTTTATCTTCTGTCTTCTCCCTACCTCTTACCCCACCCCAGTGTTCTTTAGGTTTTCCAGACATTTTAACTATTTTCAATGTAAGAGATTCCCAATGGACATCACTCAAAAAATCACATGTTCTTTCAGTTTTGTCCTTGCACATGTAGGAGAAATGACTTGAAACCATTGACAGTCTTAGAGGGTTAGGAGTTGTTTGGAGTACTGATTTCTGATTTTTCCCCCTGCTTCCACTAACCACAAAATTTTATACAGATCACTTTCAATCTGTGTCCATGCATTATATAAAGATGGACTAGGCATTCCTTCCAGGAATGATAGATAGTCTAAGGTTCTGATCAAATAGAATATACTTGAAGATGTTTTGTAATATTCTTCATGCTACATAGAATCTACAGCGGCAGAAACAAGTATATTGATTGTACCTGGTGGCTTTTTTGCAATCTCACCTTCCCTGTGTTAATTTTGAGGACCTGAAATGAAATTGATCTATAAATTGTTCTAAAATTTATGGAGCAGGGTGTTGGTTTTAACATTTCAGTAATTATTTCTATAAATACTGGTACTTTTTTTATAGGCAAAAGGCAGAGAAGTTCCTTTCCACAATCTTCTATAAGCTTGTCTTTACCTCACAGAAACGTCTCCATACTTTTACCAAGCAGGACCACCAGAGGCTCTGGCACATTTGCAGTCCATGGCCCGACACCGAAGTCCTGCTGGAATCTGTGCTCCAGGGGCTGTGCGGGGTAGAGAGGGCAGTGGGAGGTAAGAGCTCTTCACCCTTCACCACCTTCTCCACCCAGCATGGCCAGCACACTTTGGTCTACGGCATATCTCCAAATAGACAGTGGGGTTTGAATGCTGTTGTCTTGCCTGGGGGAGGGAGGGGATGAACTTGAGAGACATGTAAATGAGTTTCACTATCAGAGTAGGAACTGTTACAAGTAAATGTGTCTTGTATATTGCTGTTAAGACTGAATTACTGTGCTGCTTTCATTCAGCCTTTTATCTACAAAAGCGTGAATGCGTTTTTTAATTGTGATAAAGTATAACAGGATTTACCTTTTTTTAAAATATCATTTTAAAGTGCATAGTCCAGTGGTATTAAGTAGCTTCCCATTGTAGAGTCATCATCGCTGTCCATCTCCAGAACTCTTCATCTTCGTGGTTTAAAATTCCTGTTTTCCCTCTCTTCCTACCCCAGCCCCTGGTAACCGTCTTTCATCTTTCTGGTTTTGACTATTTAAGGTACCTCATATAAATGGAATCGAACAGTATTTGTCCTTTTGTTCCAGACATACTATGCTATTTAAAAAAACAACAACAACAAAACAGTTGTCATTAGATGTTTGTGAAATGTAGTGTCTTCTGCATTTGCTTTATTGTGGTTTTGTCTAATTGCACTATACAAAGAAGTATATTATGGTTTCTCCTCACTTAGGGATATGAATAGAAAGTTATGCCTTCCACAAGCAAACTTAAAAGTTGTGTGTATTTTTGAAACTTACATACTAATTTCACATTTCTGTTTGGAAACCTAGTCTTGTTTGCCTTTGGTTTTTTTTAATATCCATTATTTAGAGATGACATAACTGAAACAATAATTTGGGACTGAGAATTGCTTAGAATTGGAAACTGACTTAGATGTAATCTTTGGTGGGCTATTGGTAGTGTTAACCTGAGTCATATAGCCTTGGGTTTAGAAAAAGCTGTTTTGGAGTTCCAGTGGAGCTACTTCCAGCACTGTGATCTTGAAGAGAATCTACTTCCTGAGACTTACTCAGTTTGCCCTCCATAAATTGCTAAAGATGAACCTGGAAATTTTTCACATTCCCTCTGACTTTAAGAGTTAAGATTGCAGTGCAACAAAATAGTATTGTGTGCCTCTTACCTTATTACAGAAAAGAATTTCTAATGGCTGATGAAGAAAGGTAGATAAAATTCAAAAGTTTGAATAAAGTAAATTTTAAATGAAGCAGAAGCTTTCTTATGGCCATTTTACATACAAAAACTTTTATAGACACAGTTTCCATGAGATAAAAATAAGTCATTTGTGTAGATGCTCGTGTATTTTTTTTTCTTCTCTAACTCTTAAACAGTGTGAAGTTTGGGAACAGTCTCTGGAATTAAGTTGGGGTAAGTACTAATGGCTTTGTTGGAAGCTTAGGAAGAAGATTAAGAAAGTTGTCTTATTTGAAGGAGAGCCCTAGCCCGGCCATGCATTTCAGAAAATTGTTTTGACTTGGTTTTAAGGTACAGATGAGTGGGTAAACACAGGGCCCCAAGACTTAATACACTTAGCTTGCCAAAAACTTGAAAATATTCTAAGATAATTGTAACCAGATCCTGTCCTTAATAAAAAAAAAAAAAAAAAAAGCTGTGGAACATGTTGCTTTTAAGAGTTGCTATTTCCTCCCTCCTCTAAAACAAACATTTGTAAAGTGTTCTTTCAAGTTAACTTGTGGATTTGTTTATAAATCAGAAAACAATTCAGGTATCAGGAAAGAGAAGTCTAAATTACAACTGTTTTCTGCTGAATTTTAATTATTCTGCCAGGAGGTCTTTCTTCCATAACAGAACTAGAAGGTAGGTTCTTTGTCAATGTTTGTAACCAAAGAGGATGGCCTAGACTCTGTGGTTTGACCATATGTGTTCTGCCTATATTCAAGGGCCAAGAAAATTACAGCTAATTAAAGACAAGCTGTACAAGATGCGGGGTTATCCTCTGAAGTAAATGGGATAAATTAGGCTTTGCTGAAGGCTGATAACCCAGGACTTAAGAGCTCTGGAAGTTTACAGATAAACCAGCTCGCTAAACATGCTTAAAAAAATTCTCTGAATTTTACATTGTAATATATTCTAAGCTGGCACTGATTGCATTGATTGCATGTATAATATCAACTAATGGAATTTACTTTAAAAACCTGTGAGCTAGGCATGGCGGTAGATGTCTTCAGCCCAGCTATTCACAAGAAGGCTGAAGGAGGGTGGTGATCTGCTGAACCCTGGAGTAGAGACCAGCCTAGGCAACAGATAGTGAGGCCTTACCTCAAAAACAAATACTGTAGGTTTCCGCATACTGCCAGAAGGAAAAATTCTTGTATCTTGAGTTAAAGAGAACAAGTTAGTAATGGCTGAGGCTATCTTAGATGTGTGAAGTCTTGCCCAGGTTTATTTATTTATTTGCTTCTGATTTTAAATCTTTAGTAGATGTAGCCAGAATAGTTCCTCTGGTAATCTTCCAGGTTAGCATTTACTTATTTTTAGGCAACTCAGAATGATTCTAATCTTAGTAGCTGCAAATTTATTCTTTAGTGTATTTCAAACACATGTTGTTCTCTAGTATTAATATTGCTGGAAAGCAGTCTAAGTGTGAATGGATGTTTGTGGCAAGTTGCAGGTTTTCATTTTAATTGACACTTCATCTTTATATATTAAACCTTTCCAAGAGCTGTCCTTACTAGTACTGTAGTTGTAAATGCTAAATCTATACTTGACATCACCACCTCCCATCAAGATAAATGTAAGCTTCATCTCCCTCAGAGTAGTTCAAAGGAATAATTTACTCCTTGGTCTGGAGAGATGTTATTTGCAACTAGATTCATGTGGACCCATCCACAAAGATTTTCAATGCCTAAAACAAGCTCTGCAGTCTTTTTTTTTTTCTCCTGAAATGTGGCAGTTGAAATAATGTTAGATTGCCCACTTGTTCTGAATATTTTGATGCAGAAGTGGCAACAATAAAAATCCTAAGTGGGCATGTGTTGAAGCCCTCCAAGTTCAGTCAGAAAGTATCATATGTAGCAAAAGTTATTTATAAAGAAACTCAATGTGTTTGGCAGCCCAGAGGGCAGTGGGATAAGTCTGTGTTTACCAAAGATGATCTTTAAAAACTTAACATCTCCCATCCAGTGATCCAGATCTGTGAGCTGAGTCACAGAGATCTATTTGTGTAAAAAAAAAAAAAAATGGAGTGATAGTTTATTGAGGGTTTGGTTTTAATTGGTTTATTTTGCATTGTAGGGAAGATTGCCATTATGCTGGGGATAGTTTGTTGAGATTCTGAAAACCAGGTGTTATTTCATAAATTACAGCCTTTTTATGTGTGACTAACCACAAAAGCTTTTCTGTGCCTTCCCTACTTGTATTTGTGCTCCTCAGAAAAACCCTATGAAATAGTAGGTTGGGGAAGTTATCTTCTATTTAGAGGAAGGACTTGAGGCTCAGAGAGATGAAGCATCCAGAATCTTGTATTAAGCAGAATCTTGGGATTCTAATCTGAGGAATGTTTTAAAAGAGTCCACAGTCCTTGAGGTTTTCTTTGATGATAATATCTGTAACTGCATCAAACACAAATTTGACATTCTGTGTGTCAGTAGCACAGGTCATGTGGCTGTAGATTTCTTTGACATCTTTTCTCATATTGAGGTCGAGGAACTGGCTCTTGATATAATTCCCTGCATCCTCATAGGAGTTGTTGCCTGGTTTAAAAAAAAAAAGAAAATAGTGAATGGGATAAATTAACCCTTTTTAGTTGCTCAGTTTTTTTCTTCTTTACTGTACTACAGTTTAGAATCTAAGGCCTCACTTTTTTTTTAGGTGACCTTTTCCACATTGTGTTAGATAAAGAGTATCTAATTTCTGAGGTAGTTTTCTCTTACACTCTAGTACTTTTTATTTAGTGAAGCAAAAACATTGAGGAAAGATCTCTGTATCTCCATATTTAGTTTCTAGCAGGTGTCGTTTTGAACAGTCAGTGGCTCCCCTGTGTCTACTATCTCCTGTCTTCTGGACACATCTGAATTTAAACCCTGTACCTGAATGCTCAAGTTTCTCCCTTAAGACAAGTTCCTTTATATCTTCCTTGGCATAGGGAATAAGACATCTGTGAGTCACTACTAAAAGGCTTTGCTGTCTGCAACATTTGACACTTACCATCATACTCAGGAAAACAGATACTGAGATGGACTTTCTTGATCTTTTCCTCAAAGAGATCTTTCTTGTTGAGAAAGAGAACAATAGAAGTAGCGGCAAAGAACTTGTGGTTACATATGCTGTTGAACAGGTGCAAAGACTCATGCATACGGTTCTAGTAATAGGAAACACCATTGGAAATATCAGATTGGGTTTATGAGATATCTGTTTACTGTGTCCCAAATGTAAAAGGAAAACAGGAAATAGCTTCTGTCTTTTTAACGTGGAGTACACCCAAACAGATTGTGGTGGCTTCTAATTTCCTTTCTGTCATGTTCGTAGATGTGTGTTTCAGGGGAAATTCTCAAGCAACTCTGAGTCCTTTTTTTTCCCCCTTATATAATTATGAAAGTTAAATAAGAGCCGGGTGCAGTGGATCAGGCCTATAATCCTAGCTACTCAGGAGGCTGACATCTGAGGATCATGGTTCAAAGCCAGTCCAGCCACTAAAGACTGTGAGACTAATCTCTAACCACTAGAAAACCAGAAGTGGCGCTGTGGCTCAAGGGGTAGGGTGGTAGCTCTTCAGCTCAAGGACAACCCCCAGGCCCAGAGTTCAGAGTTCAAGCCCTACGACTGAAAAAGAAAGTTAAATAAGATCATGTATATATTGTTTCCACAGTAGTGGCTAGCATCTAGGTATACAATAAACATATACAGATCTTTAGCAACCAGGACACAAGTAAGGATTATGGCATTCATAAGTACTGCAGTTACAAGTTTGAAACCAGGCCCAAGTTAGCACGTGCCCACTTGAATATATCCCAGATCTCAGTTGTAGCAGAAACATGACAGTGGATACTTTGGTCTTGGTGCCACACAGAAGGAATTTCCCATTGCCACACTACCAACACTTCTCATTTTCTTTGTTGCTACATTTGAAGACAGAAAAGCATTAGATATAAGCAGTGTGGAGGTGGCTGTGTTCTAGTACAGCTTGTTTTTAGGGAACAGCTCTTTAGAGGCTTGAAATAGGCCGTAAAGGTATACCCTTTCCTTACTGTTAATACTTCTACAAAGCCCTTTAAGACCTTAGGATTTAAGGTAGAAAAGATCTCAGAAGGTGAATAAATAGTGCTGTAAGATACTGAGCAAATGCTCTAATGGGAACCTGATCTATTAGGGAGAAGTAAAGATAACTAGAGCAAGAGAGAAGCTTTGCTTTTCAGTTAGTAGGCTGCTGGACTCCATATGCAGAATAGATGTTTATATGAAATTAGTGTTTTCATACCTTGGATTTCCTTTCAGACTCAAGGTAACTGACACTTGTCCTGTAATGTTCACATCTAATAGAACTTTACAGGTTAGGGGCTGGGAGTTTAACCTAGTGGTAGAGTGCTTGCCTACTATGCACAAAGACCCGAGTTTGATTCCTCAGTACCACATACATAGAAAAAAGCCAGAAATGGTGTTGTGGCTCAAGTGCTGGAGCTCTAGCCTTGAGAAAGCCCAAGGACAGTGCCCAGGCCATGAGTTTAAGGCCCAGGACTGGCAAAAGGGAAAAAAAACAAAACAAAAAAAACAACTCTCAGTCTTCCAGCTGCCAGTTTAGTTGATATGTGAGAATCCTGGTCTTCCAGTCTCCTGTTGACACTCAGTCTATTTTTAGGCTTCAAAATGAGGTTAGTGTTTCAACCCCTTTTATTATATTGCATAAAGATACACAGCTGGGTGTGCTGGCACACATCTGTAATTCCAGACACTCAGTAGAATTGAGGTTCAGGGCCAGCCTGGGCAAAGGTAGGAAAACACTCAAAAATAAGACAGAGCCAGCAGTGGCTCACACCTGGAATCCTAGCTACTGAGAGTGTTGAGATCTGGGGATCATGGTTTAAAAGTCAACCCAGGCAAGAAAGTCTGAGAGAGTCTTGACTCCAGTTAACTTCCAGAAAGCTAGAGATGGA
Organism: Megascapheus bottae; assembly: GCF_031878675.1. Lineage (NCBI taxonomy): Eukaryota > Metazoa > Chordata > Mammalia > Rodentia > Geomyidae > Megascapheus > Megascapheus bottae. Next base: position 19,045,123 of record NC_143514.1, read on the forward strand.
GCTGTGGGTCTGGGTCAAAGTGATATAATACTATACTTGTACAAAAATGCTCAGGGATGGCTCCTAGGCCCTGAGTTCAAGCCCTAGGACTGTCAAGAAAATGAAAGGGGGCAGGGAGTAAGGACATAGGTCAAATGATAGATGTTGCCTAGGATATTCATGAGACCTCGGGTTCAGCCCTAGTGCCTTAAATAAACATGTCCTGTTCAATATCAGTACCACAAACGGGAACATCATCCAGATATGGTGGCATAAGTGTAATCACACCTCATTGGAAGGTATTGTTACTGCTTGAGACCACACACACAAAAGGAACACATCAAACTTAACTCTTCATCTTTCTTCCTTATTCATCTGTAATTTATAAGCAGCCTGGGAGAATATACTAAAACCTGCAAAGGAAAAGCTTTTTCTGAAGTTGCTTACCTGCGCCATTCACTGATCTGATAGAATAGCTGAGTTGACAGTACTAACTGAAACCACCCAGTGAGGGGCATTGAAAGGCTTGTGGTTTAGAGGAAGGGAGAATGGAGGAAAATGTATCACTGGATCTGATTGGTGCAAAGGCTACTTACCACTTCATCATCTTCCACTAGCACCATATCATAGGCACTGAGAGCTGCACAGAAAATGATGCAGGTGACTCCTTCAAAGCAATGGATCCACTTCTTTCTTTCTGACCTCTGTCCTCCCACGTCAAACATTCTGAGAGAGAGGAAGCAGTTGTTCACATATGCTGTTCAACATGTGAGGTGGCCACCATAAGGCCAGTTGGCATAGCCAGAAGTGGGATGATGATGGGAGAACTGAGATTGGGCTTCAGCAAAGAGCACAAAGTATGCCCACACCCCACTTGAAATTACACATGTGCATCTGAGATGCCCTCAGGAAATGAGTACTTGCCTGAAATTCAAGTCTTTGACAGAAAACTTGGTTTCAATGATGCCTGTGGTTTTGACTCTGGATCGGAGCACATCTTGTTCACTGGGGAGGTAGTTGGGATCTGTAATTTGGTCCAACTGGTTCAGATAGCTAGAGAAAAGTGATTGGCCATTGGTGACATTACATTTGCCAAAGCCAAGGCTAATAGAAGGCAAATATTACCCAAAGTCACAACTAATGTGAAAGTGTCAGGGCTGGAATCTGTAGCATTAGATCTAGGATTCCCTCAAACACTCCTGAGCCTTATAAAAGTGAGTTTATAAAAGAGCTGTGAGTTTATAAAAGAGCTGTGGACACAACATTTTCGAGGCAGGTGTGCTGGGGTTTTTTTTTGGTTGTTTTTCTGTTGGTTGTGGGGCTTGAACTCTGGGCCTGGGCATTGTCCCTGAGCTCTTAGCTCAAGGCTACCACCTACCCCTTGAGTCACAACGCCACTTCTGGTTTTCTAGTGGTAAATTGGTGATAGGAGTCTCATGGACTAAAGTCCATCTGGCTCTGAACTTTGATCCTCAGATCTCAGCCTCCTGAGTAGCTAGGATTACAGGGGTGAGCCACCACGCATGGCTGGGTATTCTGTTCTTTAAGTCAAGTTGAATTTCACATGACAGGCTTTTTAAGACCCTTAACAAGATTTACTGGCTTAAATAGATACCAAAAGTTCATCAGGAGAGAGGAATAAATTGAAAGATTAAAATTTTGAGACTTGAAAGCAACACATCAACATTGTTTATATCCTGAATGAAATTAGAAAAAAAAATGCAGTAATTAGAAAGTTGCTGGGCTCACATCTGTAATCCTAGCTACTCAGAAGGTTGAGATCTGAGGACCATAGTTCAAAGTCATTCAGGGCAGGAAAGTCAGTGAGACTTATTGCCAGTTAACTACCCCTATCTCCCCCCAAAAAGAAAGACAAGAAATAGAGCTATGGCTCAAGTGATAGAACTCCAACCTTGAGTGGAAAAGGCTAAAGGACAATATCCAGGCCCTGAGTGTAAGCTCCAGTACTGGCACTAGAAAGAAAAAAAGAGGCTAAAGGCAGATATAAAACCAAATAACTCATGAAGAAGTGTGGCTCAACTGGTTGCATGACAGCTTTAAGCAGAAAAGGATAAATGGAAGGGAGAGGCCCTGAATTCAAGTCCCTCTACTGTTGGCTATGTGTGCACACACACCTAACTTGAAAGCTTATTGGTTAGGGGTAAAAAGGACTCTCTTAAGTAATACACTTAACAGTGACTGGGCCCTAGTAAAGCAGCATTCCAGAGATAACAGCATAATATCAAAATCAGATGGCAGATGGGAATTACGCACAAATCCATTTGATTCAAGCTCATTTGATACTACCTCATTGCAGGTAGGATGAATATGTCCCTTATTATTTTGAATCAAGCTTTGTAAAGTTGATTGTCTCTTAGTTCCTGACCCTTTGGTTTGTCCTGGTAATGTGTGAGTGTACATCTTAAGAGTGCAGGGCTTAGCCAGAAGTTTGGCTTAGTGGGATTGAGTGCTTGCCTAGCATGCCCAAAGACCAGGGTTCAATGCCCACATACATAGAAAAGCCGGAAGTGGTGCTGTGGCTCAAATGGTGAAGTGCTAGCCTTGAGGAAAGTCCAAGGACAGTGCTCAGGCCCTGAGTTCAAGCCCCAGGACTGGCAAGAAAAAAAGGAGTGCAGGGTAACGGCTGCTAGGTAGAGCACTTCTTTGAATTTTTGTCTTCAGCTTTGTAGACTGCAAAGAACTGATGTACAGTAATGCAGAATAGTGGAAAGTGGCAGATAGCCCTGTGACCTTACATCCAGCCTTCTGGATCTCCAGCTTTCATTGCCTGCAATTGAAATTTGGCTGAGTTTTCTCCTGAAGAATTGCTCAACTGTCATCCCACTTCCCATCCCAGTCTTACTAAGATGCAGAGTCATTGAGCTGATACTCTGCAGCTCTCTCAAAGCAGGCTTGCACTCCCCCATCTTTCCACAACTTCCGGATGACGTCTACCAGCTCAGGGGGCATGGTCCCCTCCTCGATGGAATCAGCCAGGTTGTTGAGCTGTCGGCCATCATCCTATAAAATACAGAAACCTGGCTGAGAACTTACAGGAGTCATGGCTATCCAGAAGACTTCCGTAAACATCCATGAATGGAAAGGGATTTGCCTTGCTGCCAAAACCTAAGGTGCAAAGTCCATCTATGGAAACTTTCTAGTGAACTCTTGAGTGTACATCCTAAATGTGGAGAGTGGAAATATATGCAGCTTTGAAATGCCTAGGGGATAGCAGAGTCCCATGTGCTTCCTCTTCAGTATTTCAGGCTTCAGATCTTAGTCTGAAAGTAAATGTCACACAATATGCTGCAGGAGACTATAACTTAAAATAAAATAGACTGTGGGGCCGGGAGTTTGGCCTAGTGGTAGAGTGCTTGCCTAGCATGCATGAATACCCGGGTTCGATTCCTCGGTACCCCACATACGTACTAAAAAACCACAAGTGGTGCTGAGGCTCAAGTGGTAGAGCTCTAGCCTTGAGAAAGTCCAAGGACAGTGCTCAGGCCCTGAGCTCAAGCCCAGGACTGGGAAAAAAAAAAAATAGACTGTTCAAGAAACAGAGAGCATGGAAAACAACTTTTGTTCTTTCAGTGATTCAAAGCTAGAGATTTTGTTTATAAAAGTTCCATGCTGAAAAGCATATGAGAAAATGTTCATCATCCATGGTCATAAAGGAAATGCAAATAAAAACAGCCCTAAGATACCACCTCACCCCAACAAGAATGGCCAAGATTTTGAACTCAGACAATGACAGATGCTGGCAGGGTTATGGAGAAAAAGAAACCCTACTACACTGCTGGTGGGAATGTAAACTAGTTCAGCTACTCTGGAAAAGCAGTGTGGAGGTTTCTTAAAGAACTGAAAATTGACCTTTCCTACGATCCGCCATACCACTCCTGGGCATCTATCCTGAACATCATGACCCAAGATATGATAAGGACACCTGCTCAGCTATGTTTATCTCTGCACTATTCACAATAGTCAGGCAATGGAAACAATCCAGATGCTCTACTGCAGATGAATGGATACAGAAAATGTGGTTTATATACACAATAGAATTCTACAGAGCCAACAGACAAGACAAAATAATGGAATTCGCAGGGAAGTGGATGAATCTAGAGAGAATCATGTTGAGTGAGACAAGTCAAGACCTAAGGAACAAAAGGCACATGGTATCCTTAATATGTGGCTATTAAATCCAAAGACTACAAGAGCGAGGACTCTATTTGCATACCCAATGCTATGGACATGGTACTGGAAATATAAACATAACTATATAGACATAAAAACCTATGACTCTATAGACATAATGTTTTATTTCATAAATTAATGTGTTTCTATGACATACAAACCCTTAGCCTAATTTTGATTAAGTTCTAAATACTAAGTTTCAGTGATTGTAAATAGAGATTCCCTCCTTGAACACTTGTTTGTTAAACATGTCATTTAAAATATGATGTAAAAATCAACGTTAATAAATTCTTTAATAAAAAAAGTTCCATGCCGGGGCCGGGAATTTAGCCTAGTGGTTAAAGTGCTTGCCTAGCATGCATGAAGACCCGGGTTCGATTCCTCAGTACCACATACATAGAAAAAAAAAGCCTGAAGTGGTGCTGAGGCTCAAGTGGTAGAGCTCTAACCTTGAGAAAGTCCAAGGACAGTGCTCAGGCCCTGAGCTCAAGCCCATGACTGGCAAAAAAAAAAAGTTCCATGCCATGGCCAAGGCTCAAAATGATAAAGAGAAAAAAATGTCAAGGAAGCAGAAAATTTTGTAGACATTACTTTCCTAGGACTGGAAATTTTAATCTGTTTGTTTTGTTTTGTTTTGTTTTTGCCAGTCTTGGGCTTAGGCTCAGGGCCTGAGCACTGTCCTAAGGCTTTCTCAAGGCTAGAGCCACAGCACCACTTCTGGCTTTTTCTATGTATGTGGTACCGAGAAATTGAACCCAGGTCTTCGTGCATGCTAGGCAAGCACTCTACCTACCACTAGGCCAAACTCGCAGCCCTGGAGATTTTAATCTTTACAGATGGCGTTTTAGCTACACAGAACTTTTTCTTAACTTTCCTTATGAATTCTTTTTTTTTCTTTTTTTTTTTTTTTTTGCCAGTCCTGGGCTTGAGCTCAGGGCCTGAGCACTGTCCTTGGACTTTTCTCAAGGCTAGAGCTCTACCACTTGAGCCTCAGCACCACTTCCAGCTTTTTTTTCTATATGTTGTACCAAGGAATCGAACCGGGTCTTCATGCATGCTAGGCAAGCACTTTAACCACTAGGCCAAACTCCCGGCCCATGAATTCTTTTTTTATTGAGGACTTTCTTTCTTTCTTTTTTTCTTTCTTTCTTTCTTTCTTTTCTTTTTTTCTTTCTTTTCCCCAGTCCTGGGCTTGAAGCTCAGGGCCTGAGCACTGTCCTTGAGTTTTCTCAAAGCTAGAGCTCTACCACTTGAGCTACAGCATCATTTACAGCTTTTTCTGTGTATGTGGTACCGAGGAATCAAACCTGGGTCTTTGTGCATGCTAGGCAAGCATTCTGCCACTAGGCCAAACTCCCAGCCCCTCCTTATGAATTCTTGACATTTAGTCTGTTTCTTGTTCTCACTAGCCATTCCTGCTTCTACCCATAATCATGAAATATCAATCACATACCGCACAACTTGGTTCAGCATAGTCAATGCCTAATGTAGACATGGCTCGGATGATAGCAAGGATAGACTGCAACACATTTCCATAGATGACTGACTTAAACTCCAGGCATTCTTCTGGCGAATATCCATCCTGGTGAATGATCCTTCAATGGGCAGATACCCAGCTTTCAGCTGGATTTAATAACCAGACTTAAGGGAATCTAGGGGATTTGAAGGGTGCTAAGAGCCCCATCTATCTCAAAAAATGTAGGAGGGAGGAGTGTTGGGAATCAGATTATTTATATCCAACTTTCCTAAGGCTAAAGAAGCTTTCAGTCTCTTCTCTCTCCCCCCCCCCCCCCCCCGTGCTAGTACTTAGGGCTTGAACTCGGCGGAGGCACTGTTCTGAGCATCAGCTCTATCACTGGAGCCACAGCTCCACTTCTGGCTTTTTGGTGGTTATTTGGAGGTAAGAGTCTCTCAGATTTTCATGCCAGGAGTTGGCTTTGAATCAAAATCCTTAGATTTTAGCCTTTTAAGTAGTTAGGGTTACAGGTGTGAGCCACCACCAGCACCTAACTGCCTCTCACGCCCAGTCCTTCCCCTGGTTCCACTGACAACTTCCCCCACCTCCATCCTTTTGGGCTTTGTTTCTACTCACTTCATCTGTTTGACAATAGTGCTCTTCCCAGATTCCCCAGCACCTGAAAGGAGAAATTTGTACCCTTCAAATCTCCATTATTCTCCCCACCATTCTGGTAGATGTCTGAAGAAGTGTTCTCTGGGAGCCTTGCTTCAGGAAGAACACACAGGATTGGTTGCCCCCCCGATGGTGCACATGGCACCATGAGCTCGGACCATCTGACCAGGGTTTACAGCAGAGTTTCTTAGCTTTAGCACTACTTCTATTGGAGGTTAGATTTTCTATTTTGCAGATGGCTGTCCTTTGCTTTGTAGGATAGTTGGAACCATTGTTGGCCTCTATTTAGTAGTATCCTACTCTAAAGTTGTAACATCCAAATGTTTTCCAGACATTTGCAGATGGACCTTGGAAATCAGTCAGCCCATTGACAACCCCTGATACATTCATGGAAAATTCTTTTAACAGTTTCCTAAGCATCCTTAAAAAAAAAAAAAAACCTTAAGATGAGTACACTTGGGTTGGATTGGAGAGAGCCAGAATCACTTCACTAATAAATTATTTTTTCATCATTTTGATGGTTCTAATAATTGACTAAAACATCCTCACTCATACTCTCCTCACCCCATCGAAACCTCACATTTCTTTCAATCCTCTCCCTCCAACTACACTGACTGCCCCATCCTCAACCTCCTCCCACTGGGTCTGTGCGTGTCCCTCTAAGCTGCTTATCCTGAACTTAGAAGAAATCTGTTTAGGTTTAAATCTCTTAGTGGCCTTTCCATCTCTTAGGTCTTCCTATATGACTCCTGGGTTCTTTGGAGTCTGGGTCTAGCTTACAGAAATAGGCTCCTGTACTGTGTCCTTGGACTGTGCCACAGGTACACTGGGAGAAAATGAGACACCTTAGCCTTGATGCTTCAATCCCAAAGCTCCTCACAAGCTTAAAAACCCAGTCTGCCATGTAAGTGTGCTGCATCTAAATTTCTTGTTTTGCTTCTATTTATAGCCATAATTAATTGAATGACCTACTGCAGTACCTTTATTTTCCCACCACAAACATCAAGTTAAAGAACCTCCCACTTGACAAGGGGCTTTAAAGGCTGCCACATAATATCAGAAGGGACTTTGGTGGGTAGAGACTCCATGGCCGCTCTTATGAGGACTCCCTACTCCCAGAGAAGAAATCGGCATACTTGGCAAGAGTCAGTGGACCTATCCTTAAGGCAGTGTGGTGGGAATATGTAGTGGAACTTGAGATTCTATTAGTGAAGGGAGATTCTGTTCTCTTCTGGTTCCATGCCCCAGAGTTCTTGCTATTTACCAAGCTAAAAGAAATATTACAGGGGCTGGGAGTTTGGCCTAGTGGTTAAAGTGCTTGCCTAGCATGCATGAAGACCCGGGTTCGATTCCTTGGTACCACATATAGAAAAAAAAAAGCCAGAAGTGGTGCTGAGGCTCAAGTGGTAGAGCTGTAGCCTTGAGAAAGTCCAAGGACAGTGCTCAGGCCCTGAGCTCAAGCCCAGGACTGGTAAAAAAAAAAAAAGAAATATTACATTAGGAGATAGATGGGACCATCCTGGCCTTTTCATGATTTCAAATTCAAAAACAGGAGAAAATTCAGTAACATTGCCATTCAGTTCCTTTTAGGTAGATGTGTTGTCTCCATATTAACTTAATGCTAGAGCTACTTCCTAACACAGACTGGAAAGAGGAAAATTGGCCTGCCCCTCCATCTCTGTGGGATGAGGTAGAATCTTCCCACCTCCCACAAAGCAGAAAGAAGCACTGTCTTCCCCTTTTCTGGTTTCACATCTCACCCAGCAATAGCAGCTTGATGGTCTTGGCTTCCTTGTCAGCGTCCTCCTGCAGCTTCTTTTCCAACTCCTTGGACCTCTTGGCCAGTTCTCTGTCCTCAGCACTGATTCCACTTCCCATCTCTGCAGTCTCCTCCTCAGCCTGTTCCTCTGGTTCTTAACACTTCCCTATGAAATTCCTATATGTGAATGAAAAAAGTGGAGATCCAGTATTGTTTTCCTCACTCCCCTAAAAACTAAGAAAATAGACTACAGGTTGTTGCATTCTGCTTACCTTAGCAGAGACTCCCTACTCCAACCAGAAACTATTAGTCTAGGGATTTTCGACTTTGTCTAGCAATGTGCTGGATTAAGCCAATTAAGAGCTTAGCCAGTAAGACAAGGCAAAGACTGAAATATGCTGGGGGCAGTGGGAATGATTAGAATTCTGACATAAGAAGGTAAGCTATTGGTCCTGAAGCTCTGAGATGCAAAAATGGCCCCCTTCCACCCTCTTGAAAGGCCTATCTCCTGAAAGAATTCTCTTTCATCACAGAGCTGGAGGTTAGGGACAGAGACATAGAAAGCATCTCTCATGTTGAAATTCCAAATTACAGGCCCTTGGTCTCCGAGGGCTCAAGGCATCAAAAAGGCTGATCCTGGATTTGTTTGAGGCGATGTCCTTACTTGGGAAGCTTAGAAATGTTTCATTCAACTCTCTCACTAGCTACGGCTCCAAGAAGCTCTAAAATTTTTCCTTCATATTGCTGTTTATTTGGGTTTGTACCATTTGTTTGTTTGTAGTATTCGATTTTGAACCCAGAGTTTAGAACTTTCTAGACAGGTACTCTACCACTTGAGCCCCATCCTTTCTTAATTATATATATGTCTATACTTATCACTTACCACTTCACAGTGGACTCTGATTTACTAATCTCTCCCACTGTGAATTTCTCCCCTGGGTGAGCAGGAACCAAATCAGATTCAATGTTAAACCCCCTCAGAACTTGTAGTTTATTAGTGGATCATCAGTGGATCATCATGAAAGGTGTGGTAGTATTAGAATAGCTCAGCATGTTGGGGTGTCATATAGGAATAAGGATGCCATCTCAAAAGGAACTTAGCAAGGCGGATTACTTTTGCAGGAGGGCCAAAAATGTGGTAAGCAAACACACAAAACAGGCAGTCTGCTCCGTATTTATCCCCAACCCAGCAGGCCTCTGTTCATATTGGCTGAGCTCAGGTTCACAATCTGCAAAAGGATGTGGTTTAATAGGATGTAATTAAAAATCAAGGAGTTTCTAGTGGGAGGTCTTAAAATGCATAGGGAAAGGATGAATGTAAGGAAAATGTAGTTAACAAGGGCTGAACTACCTAGTCAAAGCAGGAATCCTTCCAGAAAAATCTCATAAGATTAACAGAAAAGAGGGGTATAAATGTGTGTGAGGTAATTCTCCCTCTATCTGGCAAATATAACTATAACCCCTCTATTAATTACAATAAAAAAATTTTAAAAGCAGTATCCAATATCCATACAAAAAAAGATTAACAGAAAAGAAACTAACTACTTTGACAGAAAAGAGGCTTTTTTTTACCCACAGTGGGCTCTGGGCATAGGTGGCTTGCATTTACAGCTCTAGCTACTCAGGAGACAGATCTGGGTAAGAAAGTCTGTGAGACTCTTATCTCAAATCAACCACCCACAGAAAGCTGAAAATAGAACTGTGGCTTAAGCACAGTTCTAACCTTGAGCACAAAAGCTAAGGGATAGCACCCAGGCCCTGAGTTCAAGCCCCAGAAACAGCACTAAACAAACATTTGGAGAGTAAGTGAAGAAAGAAGGTGCGTAGTAGAGGGGAGGGGAGGGCTGCATTCCCTTAGCCCACTAGAGCCACCTGAAGCTCAGCTTCACCTGGCAAGTGAACTTTGCTGTCATTTCGGGTGAGATACATGGTACCTCTACACAACAAACTGCTTCCCTGGGCAACTAGAGTCTAACGGAGTTGAGCTTAGCTCTTCCTCTCTCCTTCTCCTTCTGCTCCTCCCGGAAGGAAGACAGTACAATCTAGCAGTTGTCCCCTAGCACTGAATAGTCCACTGGCCATAAGTGGCTATGCCCATTGTTTTATGGAAATGAGTTTTTCCAGTGGCACCTTCTCAGTTAGAGATACTTTAGAATTTTTCCTCACAAAGTTTCCTAGTCCTGAGAATCATCTGGCTAAGTTTGCTTCTACCTCATGAAGTCTTATATGCCACCAACTGGAAGTTTACTTTGCTTTCAAAAATGCCAACATTATCTATCTGTCTGTCTGTCTGTCTATCTATCTATCTATCTATCTATCTATCTATCTATCTATCTATATCTCTGAGCCATATAATTTTTTGATGGGTCCTGGGGCTTGAATTTAGGCCTAAGCTCTTTTTGCTCAAGGCTAGTGCTCTTTAAATTGAGCCATAGCTCTACTTCCAGGTTTTTTGATGCTTAATTGGAAGCAAAAGTCTTATGGACTTTCCTGCCCAGGCTGGCTTCAAACTGTGATCATCAGATCTCAGTATCCATAGTAGGTAGGATTACAGGTGTGTGCCTCTGGCATCCAGCATATATATATACAGAGAGAGAGAGACTGTTTTAAAGCCAATAAATTTTAGTAATAATATTAATCTCAGAGTCTCAGACACTATTTTAAAACTGATGCAGGTGATTATTGTCATCTGGAAAGTTTGAAAACTCTGGCCTAGAATAGTTCTCAATTTTTTGTGTATCAGAGACCTTTATCATTATTATTTTAAGTATTGATTGAATCTATCTGTTCTACTGTCCAGGAATAAGGATTTAAAATTTCCTTAGGTGAGCCCAATTAACTTGCAAAAAGAGCTGCAATTGGAGGTGTGGCTCAAGTGATAGAGTACACTGTGTGAAAAAAAGCCAAGTGTGAGTGAGAAGAATAAGTCCAAGAACTGGCACAGAAAATAAAATTTCCTCAACCAAGCTGGAAAACCCTTAAACTAAAAGATTTGCTTTTCCTATTAGAGCTGGAATTGTGTAGCAGCCACTAGTAGAATGACAAAGTAGGAGACAGAGCCTAGGTCTCCAACCCATCAGACACCCTAAGTTGTCACCCATCACCCTATCTCCCTGCCTTCCAGCTGCTGTTGGAGAGCCCAGACTGGTAGAGAATAAGGCATCTGCAGAGGTGTTTTCTATGGCAGTCCTGTTTTCCTAATTGAAACTTGGCAAGTGCTTATTGACTTAAGGGATAAAAGGAAAGTCCCTTTTCCCTTTGCATAAGAAATTGGCTGTCTTGGCATCTTGGCTCTAAGTTTCCAGTAACACACCACACCACCGGTCCTGTTTTGTCCTACAGAGTGCTGGTAATTTGTTCCAAAACCATAGATGTGCTGAGACTATCAGGAACTGTGACAGACCATGTATGTGGCTCACAGCCTCTAATTCTGTTGAAGGTTGTTGGAGGCCCACATAGCTTAGTAATAGATAAATTAATGATCTTTTCCAGTACCCACCCACCCATCCCCCTCAGTCCTGCCCTCAAGCTGCCAGTAAGAGAGAACTCTGGGTGAGTGCTGAAACCCAGGAACAGCAATCTTGCATTAGAAAAGAAACCTTCAACTTGTTTGTTGGGTAATATGCTTGAGGATGTTCCTTTCTCAGCCTCTAGAGCTGCAGGCTTCAATGCTGCTTCTGCTTTGCTTGCCGTGGCCACCAAGTTGAAGGAGGACATTCCCAGCCCTGCCCTGGCCTCTGGGAGTGGGAGCACATGCCCATAATGAGGGGTGTGAGCCCATGCCTGGGGCCTTCCGTCCCACGTCAGCTCGGCACTTCCTGTCATCACTGACCCATGTGAATATCCTATTTAGGGACAATGTCCTGGTGAAGAAGATAAAGCAGGAAGTGTGAGTCCCATTTTCTAAAATATAACTTTATTGGTATGATTAAGATGTTATACTGGCTGGGCGCAGTGGCTCACACCTGTAATCCTAGCTACTCAAGAGGCTGACATCTGAGGATCGCAGTTCAAAGCCAGCCCCGGCATTAAAGAATGTGAGATTCTTTTTTTTTTTTTTTTTTTTTTTTGCCAGTCCTGGGCTTGAGCTCAGGCCCTGAGCACTGTCCTTGGACTTTCTCAAGGCTAGAGCTCTACCACTTGAGCCTCAGCACCACTTCTGGCTTTTTTCTATATGTGGTACCGAGGAATTGAACCCGGGTCTTCATGCATGCTAGGCAAGCACTTTAACCACTAGGCCAAACTCCCGGCCTCAGAATGTGAGATTCTTATCTCCAATTGATCACTAGGAAAAGGGGAAGTGGGGCTGTGGCTCAAGGGGTAGGGCTGTAGCCTTGAGCTGAAAAGCTCAGGGACAGCGCCCAGGCCCAGAGTTCAAGCCCCATGACACCCCCCCCCCCCCCGCTAAAAAAAATAAAAGGAAAAAAAAGATGTTATACTGAAGGGTTACCATTTCATAAACAGATAATGAGTACATTTCTTTTTGGACAATGTCCCTTTGTTTTCCCTGCCACTGCTCTCCTGATTCCCATCTTAAGAGTGAGTAAAGGAAGCTGTGTGTTGGTGGCTCACATCTGTAATCCTAGTAGCTATGCAGGAGTATGAGATCTGTGGGACCAAATTCAAAGCAACCAGGCAGGAAAGTCCATGAGACTCTATCTCAATTAAACGTCAAAAAGCCAGAATTGGAGCTGTGGATCAAGTGGTAGAATGCTAGCCTTGAACACCAAAGCTCAGGAATAACACCCAGGTCCTGAGTTCAAGCCATAAGACTGGCACAAAAAAAAAGCAAAGGAAGCTTAGATCCATGATCCTCATCAGAGTATCAGAATTAGAGTTCGAGCTCAGCAGTTCAGTTGAGGGCCCTTTATAGACATAAAGTTAGTGGGCTTCTAAAGATCTGTATTATATTCAGTGATAAGGCTTGTCTAGATATAGTAGGGTGGAATGCGGGCATTGAAAATGGCCTTCAGGAACTTTCAGTACAAAGAATGAAATTTACAAGAGTAACATTTTCATTAAAGAGACCATTACTAGTGCTCGGGAATTTACAGCACCTATTGGCTGCCCATGGCTCACCCCTAGCTACTCAGGAGGCCAATGTTATTTAGGTCCTGCCAGAAAACCACACAGACATACAGGCACATAGAACAAAGGAAGGTTTAGTCACTGCCTGCACCAAATGGGCCTAATGATGAGCTCTAAGCTATGTGAAAGAGGCCTGTTGGACTAACAGCCAAGATCTGAAGATCTAAGCCAGCCCACGCAGGAAAGTTCATCACATTTGAATCTCCAATTAACCAATAAATAAATAACTTGAGGAGCCAGAAGTAGAGATATGGTTCAAGTAGTACAGTGCCAGCCTTGATCAGAATAAGCTAAAGGGCAGCATCTAGGCCCCAAGTTCAAGCCCCAGTACTTGAAGTGACTGGGCTGCAGTGAGAGGTGCATGGAAGGGAAAGCTGGGAAATGAGGACTGAGAAGGAAAATTGGGACCAACAAGCTGAAGAGCTTTGACGACAGGTTAAGGAGTTTAGTAAAATCCACCAGGAACTTAACAAAGATGGATACAGCTGCATGGTACTATGAACAGTGACTGAGATGAGGGGTAGGAGGAGTTGGCTGCCAGGAAAAGCTGAGATCTAGAAGGATCTGGGCTTAAGTGGCACTTGAAGAAGCGCCCTGGCCAAGTTTTTATTTTTGTTTTTTTTCAGAGCTGTAGGTGTTCTCTCCCAAGTCTAGGATCTGTTACTGATGCTCTGGCCTAGGGAAGCATACATTACCAGTGAGCTAAAAGCCAGAAAAGGAAATTAAAAAAAAAAATAGAACTATGGATATTAAGGGCCCGAGGCTGCAGGAGAACCCCTTGAAAAGTCATGATGGGAATGGACTGGGAGAGGAGAAAGCTGTGTTTGAACTAGGAAACATCTCAGGCATTTCAAATTAACCTTAAGGCTGTGAAAAAGTCTTAAGGCCACAGGGTGACTCACTCCTTCATTCCCCAAGCTTTGTTTTTCATAGACAATGCAACTCCACTGAAATTCTTGCTGCTAAGTAGGTGGGGGACTGATACTTAGCTAGAACCAGGGTAGACTTCCTTGCTGTAACTACACACCAGATGGCCTGAGAATAGAGAGGCTTTTCGAGTGAGCAGCATAATGTTGGTGGAACTAGGGAGACGTGAAAGGGACTGGTTCATCTGGGTTGGGTTGAGGGCAGGGACTGTCAAGAATTGGCTTGCCAGGTAGGTGGATCTGCATTAAGGAGATGCTAAAGAAGCCCGTCCCAATGTAAAACTCTGGTCCTTAAAATTATGTCAAGATTTGCATCTTATCAGAACATAGCTAACCCAGGTTACATGGTTCTTGATTTTTTTATTTTTTATTTTTTTTCCAGTTCTGGGCTTTGGGCTCAGGGCCTGAGCACTGTCCGTGGGCTTTCTCAAAGCTAGAGCTCTACTACTTGAGCCACAGCACCACTTCTGGCTTTTTTCAATGTATGTGGTATCAAGGAATCGAACCCGGGTCTTTGCATGCTCGGCAAGCACTCTACCACTAGACCAAACTCTCGGTCCACCTTGATTTTTTAATTCTGAGATTTATTCATTTTCAAGATCCAGCATCTCCCAAATTACTATGGGCCTCCAAACCAATCTAGGAAAACAAATGAAGAATAGCCAACTTTTGTTGGATGCCAGTGTCTCCTAACTACTTGGGAAGCTGAGATCAGATAATTGTGGTTTGAAGCCACCCATGAAGGAAAGTCCATGAGACTCTATCTCCAGTTAACCAGCAAAACGCTAGAAGTGGAGCTGTGTCTCAATTGATAGCCTTGCATGAAAAAGCTAAGACACAGTGCTCAGGCCTTAAATTTAAGCCTCAGTGCTAGCACCAAAAAAAGAATAGCCTGCTTTTTAAGGTGTGTGTGTGTGTGTGTGTGTGTGTGTGTGTGTGTGTGTGTGGAGGGGGTGGCAGTCTGTGCTGGTCACTACATTAGTTTACCATTTTTGTTAATTTACATTCCCTTAATTATAAAATTAAGGGCCACCCATCTACTGTGATTTTTTTTTTGCCTGTCCTGGGATTTGAACTCAGGGCCTGAGCACTGTCCTTGGATCTTTCTCAAGGATAGAGCTCTACCACTTGAGCCACAGCACCACTTCTGGCTTTTTTCTATGTATGTGGTAACTGAAGAATCGAATCCAGGTCTTTGTGCATGCTAGGCAGGCACTCTACCACTAGGCCAAACTCTTGGCCTCTACTGTATATTTTTTAAAAGTACAAATAGGTATAAGGAAAATCACCATAATCCATAATTCTAGTACTTTGAAAGTCATTTGTGAACTTTCTGGTGTGTTTATTTTCTGGGACTCTAGATCACATAATTAGGATATCATTTGTACACTGAAAAGTCTGTTTCACCTAACTATATTGTAAATATTTTCACACTATTAAAAATTCTACAAGAATAATTCTAATGTCCATATTTTATTATATGTATGTCATATAAACATTCCCTATGGTTTCCAAATTTTCTGTGTGACACAGTTGGCACTACTATACAATTGTGTTTATTTTTCTGGCTGCATATTTTGATGTTTTGTATTTTTGGCACTGAAGTTTAAATTCAGGACCTTATATTTGCTAGGCATCTATTCTCTAGTTGAGCTACATAATTCTTTTTAGCTTTTGGTTAGTTTGTAGATAAGATCTCACCTTTTGCCTAAACTGGCCTCAAGCCTCTATCCTCCCAATCTGCCTCTGGAGCAGTTGGAATTACCTTCAAGAGCCTGACATCTCTTTTTAAAGGAACAGCTCCCTGGAAGTGGCTTACTGAGTTCAATAATAAGAACATTTCTGAGACCCTCTGATTATGTAATATTAAGTGGCTTCCAGAAAGATGCTTATGGCCACCAGTATTGTGTATATTTATGTGCATGTGTGTGTTCCAGTTCACCAACTACATCTGTCCCCTTGTTAGACTGCTTTTCTTATTTCTAAATATTTTGGTATGTAAATACCGTATCTTTTTGTTCTTTTTTTTTTTTTGCCAGTCCTGGGCTTGAGCACTGTCCTTGGACTTTCTCAAGGCTAGTATGTATGTAGTATCTATGTAGTATGTATGTATCTATCTAGTATGTATGTAGTATCTATGTATGTGGTACCAAGGAATCGAACCCCGGTCTTCATGCATGCTAGGCAAGCACTTTAACCACTAGGCCAAACTCCAGGCCCTTGTTCTTTTAATTTTATTCTGCAAATGACCCTTCCCCCCATGTTTATGAAGTCCATAGCGTTTTTTTTGTTTGGTGCCCCTCCACTTTCCCACCCCCTGCAGTGCTTGTGAGAGCTTCCAGCACGTGAAGCCCTCAGCCCAAATCCCCAGCCTGAGGCAATAGTTAATAATTTGTTTTAAGAGACAATACATGGGATTAACGGACCAGCACCAGGTGTACACAGAAAATAGGGTTCAGGGTCCAGAACCTGGAGTGGTGAGACAAGGGGGAGGCAAAGTTTGAGACCAGCTTCGTGGGTGGCGTGAGGACAAGGAGTAACTAACAGCATTAGGACAACTGGGTGTGGGGGCCAACAGCTCCCACAGGGAGAGAACAGGAAGAGGCTAATTGCTGCTCATAAATTTAATTATACTCACAGGAAGGGATTTGCCTCCTCAGCTTCCCTTTAGGTAAGATTCTCTGCCCCTTGGAAATAAGAATGATCATAGCTTAATAATAATTAAAAAAAAAAATCTCCAAACAGCTCAACTTTCCATCTTCTTGTTTCCCCCACCTCCAAACTCCACTTCTTGGTAGGCCTCAAGGTGACCCAATAAGGTGTCAATAGGGACTCTCGAGAACAGACAAGACACAGCTCTACGTGCTTAATTTATATTAATTCACCTGGCCTTAACCACTATCAAAATATGGAAGTGGAGGTGTGGCTCAAGTAGTGCAGTGCCAGTCTTGAGGGCGGAGGTGTACTAAGGGACAGGGCCAGGCTTTGAACTCATGTCTTACCACCCTGCCTCACAAACCACCATGTAAAGCAGGTATTCCCATGCTACTTGTACAAACTAATCTGCACTAGAAAGTTAAGTAACTTGTTCATGTCTGAACTAGAACCCAGCGCCTTAGCACTATAGGAATTAATATCACACACACACACACACACACACACACACACAAAACCTCTGAACTCTGGGGCATCGTAACAGCTATCATCAGGCTCTGACTTTGTGCCAGGCACGGTGCAAAGGAATTTTACGTTTACTCGTCACAGTAACCCTTGATTCTTATTACCCCATGCCATCTTACTGATGAGGAAGCTGACGCACCAAACTTGCCCAAGACCTCGGGCTTGGCCTGACCAACCGCGGCGTGGTGGCTGCCCACGTGGCGCCGGGAAGAGGCAAGATGGCGGGGGCGGGGCCTGGGCCGGGGGGCGGGGCCCGGGACCCGGCGGGGCCGGGGCTGCGGGGGCTGGCGCCGCGCCCGCGCGGTTTCCGAGGGGTCGCACCTGTTGCTCGACTCGCCCGCAGGCCGGATCCCCAAGTCAAGGCCGGCGGGGGGACGCCAGAAGCCTAGACGGGTTCTGGGTCCGGTCCGCTGCGGAGCACGTGGCCAGCCCGCCTCTGGAGTGCAGCGCTGGGGGGTCAAGACGCCAGGGGTCCCCTGAGGCCACTCCGGCCACTGAGGTCAGCCGGGGTCCGCCCCCAGCCAGCTGGCCAATTTGAAAAAAAAAAACTGCCTTCCCCTTTCTCAGCGCTGGCGGAGCGACGTGGTGGGGGGTCTGGGCGCCATCCTCCCCCCTCTCCCCGCCCGGCTTCTCCGCGGTGCGGACCCTCGAGGGCGGCGTCCCCAGCGTCTCCCCGGCGCACGGGCAGCATGGCCTCAGGTAAGTGCCGCGGGTGCCGCGCGTTGGGGCTCGGGGGCGGAGAGGTGCGGGCACCGGGGTGACAGGACCGGGGGACGGCGGCCGGCTGCTCCGGGGAGCGCCGTCCGAGTGCGCAGACCCGGGGACGCGGCGGGGAGGCCGGGGCGCCTCCGCAGACCCCGCACGCGCCGTCTCCGGCCGGCCGCCCGCCCTGACAGGCAGCCTCAGCTGGACAGTGGAATTTTCCCAAGGCTGGCCCCTCCCTTCTGGGCCGGGATTCTCAGTTCTGCCCGCTTCGCCCGGAGTTGGGGGGTCAGATGGAGAAGAAAAACGAAAGGGGGGCGGGGGCTCCGTCCGGGGGCGCTGGGTTTCCTGGAGTTACGCTAGTCTTGCCCTGGGAGGAGTGAGTTCTGAGCTTTCGGGGGGCTCGGTCACGCTGGAATCCTCTTTATTATTTTTCCCCCAGGCTGGCTGAACTAGCCTAACCTGGACTTTGGCTCTTTTTCCTTGGAGCCTTGTCCAGGATGAGGGTTTGGGTGTGTGTGTGGGGGGGGGTGAGTTAGTGCGGAGTTAGGAGCTAGCTCTGCCCCCGTCTTTTTTTTCCCCTCCCACCCCGGGTGGGGGGGGGATCCTGGCTACATCAGTCGCGTGACCCTGGGGACTCCCAAGGAGGGTTGGGAACGACAGGGGACAGGGATGGAGGCCCCACTCCGTAGGTTGCCTAGACAACATCAGAAATCGTGGCCAGGGCCTCTTCCGCCGGCGGGGCGCTGCTTCCTGCATCAGTCACTCCCGCTGGGGGCGGGGCGGAGGAAGGGGTTGGATGTGGCTGAGCCGGGCCCTAGCCGGTGCCGCTCTGACTCCTCTGCTATCGCCTTGGCTCCAGCCATGGCATCCTATCCATCTGGCCCCGGCAAGCCCAAAGCCAAATATTCCTTTAAGAAGCGGGCCAGCCTGCAGGCTTCCACTGCCTTTCCTGGTGAGTGTGTGCTTCATTGCTTTAGGCACTGGCCCAGCTCCTGCCAGCTCCTGTCCAGGCCACACTGGACCCTCAGAGAGGGACTCTCCCATCTCTTGCACCCTCTCTGCAGTGGTGCCCCTTGGCCACCATTCAAGGATTGGCTGGGATTTTAAGGCAGCGAGACAAAGAAGGGGGTGCCTGAGGTTTCTGTGTCAGGCATGCTGGCCTCTAACAAGGAGTGGGTGTGGGTGCTGAGAAAGAGTGTGCACACACGTGTTTGCGTGTGCAGATGCTCAGACTGCGTATGTGGAGCCTGTGTGAATGGAGTGGTGGTGGGGTGTGGGACTGGCTGGTTTGCCGACTGGCTACTCTGATTGGTGCCTGTGCCTTGAACCAGGCCGGCTCAGGGTAGCCTCCTGCAACAACTGCTTCCTTCTCCTAGGACTCCAGATCTAGAATCCCTCTCTGGAATGCTGACATCTGGGCCCACCCATTGCTAGCCCACACACCAGAGCTAGCGTGTCTCTGTCACTGTCTCCTGCTGTTTGTGCTTGAAGCCTCCTTGGGAGAGTGGGGTGTCCTTGGCACTCTGTGTGCTGTGTGCATTGCACCCTTTGGTTTGGTTCCCACGCTGGGCATCTCTGCACCATTTGGAGTTGGTGGTGTCCTGTGGCTGTGCCCATCTTGTTGGGGGCTTTGTGTGTGCTTCCTGTGGAATGTCTGCTGCCCCTAGGAGTTGAGCTCAGGAAAGACCCACACTCAATTTAGTGCTGACCCGCTTCCTGCAGCTAGCCTTATCGATTGCTTGCCTACCTCCTGTTGTCATTGGAGAGGCCTGTTGGAGGTCTGAGCAGTGTTGAGGACCTGGGTTCTCTGTGCCATCCCGAAGGTGTGGGTTCCTGGGCTGTCTCTCAGCTGGTTGCCTTATTAAATCAGAGACTCCGATAGTGAGCACATCTTCTACTGGGGTCAAAGCCTTGGACATCTCTTGGTCTACTTGGCAATGAATGAGGGGGGCTCTGGATTAAGAGAGGGGACAAAGAGGGGTTAGAATCTTGGAGTTGGTAAGAATGGCTTTGTGGGGTACAGCCCCTTCCAGCTTTTGGTGGACTCCATTATGAAGTGTGGATATGTCTGTGTAATGATGTGGTAAGAAGCCTCCAGCTCAGGACCTAGGAGAAGAGACCAGCCATGTGCTCAATTTTCTAGCCTCACCTGAGAGATTCAGAAAGTTCCTTCCTGTGTGTAGCCTCCAGTAAATCTCAGGAAGCCCTCTGCAGTGGTTTGGCAGGCTGGCTGCTAGAACCTGTCCTGTTCTGTCTTCACTCACCTTTGCTGTGGAGGTCCCAGGCCACCAGCTAGGAGGGGTTCCCCTCCTGTTGAAGGGCTTTAGAAGTGGTCTCAGGCCAGATGTAGGGAGAAAGCACAAGGGTCTGAGTTTGGGGTTAAACACAGGCCTTCCAGCCTGGGCGTAGGCAGGTGCTCATCTGTACTTCTTCATATACACTTCCTTTTTCCAAGTGAGATAGTATCTCCAAGCCCTGCCAAGTTCTGTTCTCTTCATTGTTGTCCCTGCTCAGCTGCCTTGACCCTGATCTGGAGTTGGAGAATCTTCCGCCTTTTTCATTGAACAAGGGCTCATGCATGACATGTTTTGAGGGTCACAGGAGCTCCTAATTGCAGTTGTTGCTGGGCTCGGAGCCTCTATCTTTCCAAAATACTTCTATGACATTTTCTGTGTGAGCCATGGGGCTGTAGCTTGTTTACAGTGCAGGCCCTGAGATAAGCAGGGCAGAATCAAGTATCAGTCCTGTGTGTGGTAGTCCCACCTTGACAGTGAGCTTGAGACAGATTAGGTCTAGGGGCCAGGAAGTCTCCAAAACTGTCCCTATCCAGACTGAGCCATACGCCTGCTTCCAGCCAACTCCCTTCCAGCAAATCCTGTCTCCTGAGAACCCTGTAATCAGAACCTAGGGGTTATAGTGGTAGACAGAGGCAGCTGGCCTGGAGTTACAGTTTAGAGAGGAGGAGGATTGCTCCCTGTTTCCCCCCCTCCTGCCTTTTGGCTAGCCAGGTCCTGTCCAGTCCTTGTTCCTAGGGCTGAGATTTTAAGGAGGTTTGGTTCTTCCCTACCCCTGGCTATAGCAGCCTGCCCTGCTTCTCCCCCTTGGGGCCCCTTATATGGCTGGGCCTCCTTGGCATGGAAGAGGTTAAGACCCTGTTCACTCTGGAGTTCCTCTTGTCTCCCAATTCCTGCTCCTTTCCTGGATTTCTTGGCTCCCCTGAGCTTCCCCAGACCCTGTGTGTGGTCATCTCAGGGTCTCCCCTGCTTGCAGCTGCACTTGGTACAACCCATGCCGGGCCCCTGAGCTGTCCTAGGGGACCAGCTACAGCTTCATTTGCAAACAGGCGGGCAAGGGGCACCAGGCTGCTGGTCAGAGTGCCTGAACTCTGCAGGTCGGGTCCAGGCAGGTACCACGGCAAGCAGTTTTCTGGGTTCTGGATCTGGGGTAGGCATGTCCCTTTTCCCATTGTCCAGCTTGGGACCAGACTTGGAGGACTAAGGAATGGGCATAGAGACCTTAGGGCATGCTACTTGAACAGACCTGTCATTTCTCCTTTTGGTCAGGGTGGAAGGAGTAAAGGGTGCTAGAGGGAAGACCCTCCCATCTGGATGGGAGAGCTAGCTGCCTGTTGGGGAGACTGGGCTGCGAGAACCCTAGAAAAGGTCCTTTCCAATAGACAGTTTCAAGGCCTTTTAGTGTCAGCCTCCTGGCAAGTGCAGCTGAAGAGTTCTGTCTTTGACGGAGGAAAAAGACCCCTGGTTGTGGTATTCCTTTCCCGGGGCCTCCACGGGGCCTCTCGCTCAGATCCTGGGGTCTCTAAGTGGTGCACACTGTTTGTGGCCGCTGCCTTCGGAGGAACAGCCAACAGTGGGAGGTGCAGGCTGGAGCCGGGCCACATCTTGGCAGACCTGGGGTCCTGGGGAGAGAGCAGGCCTCTAGAGAGGAGACAGGGTTCCCTGCCAATCTGGTCCTTCTCTTCTCAGGGCTATTTCCCTGGGTCAGAACTGGGTGTCTGCAATGGCCTCCCTGAGCCTGTAGGTATAGAACAGCAGGCAGGGCCTGCAGATCTAGAGCAGGTCTGACCCTGGATTAGTCACTCTGACAGCTAGGGCTAAGGGTCCCTGGTGTGGCCCTTCACAAGTGCCTGGTGTGTGTCAGTGGGGAGCAGGTTCTCCAAGCCTCAGCCAGCAGACAGGGTTGCTAGTGAATGAATCCACTTGTTCCAGGAGTAGATGAAAGACCTCCTCCCCTGAGCCTGGGATAGTGAGGGCCCCTGTGTAGACGGAGGGTGAGGATGATAAAGGGGCCCTGAGTAGAAAGAGGGTGAGGATGATAGAGGGGCCCTGTGCGGATGTGAGGGTGAGGGCCTCTGGGAATCCACTAACTTGCTTCTCTGCCTCCGTGGAGGAATTGCCCACTCTCCAGGCCCTGTCCTCTGTTGGGGACTGGCCTGGGGCAAATGGGCATCTAAGCCCTGCTTCTCCACCCCCTTGACTGTGGCATCACTGTCTCTGCAGAGGCTCGGGGTAGTCTGGGGGCCCCTCCGCTGCAGTCTGCCCGATCCCTGCCGGGCCCCGCCCCCTGCCTCAAGCACTTCCCGCTCGACCTGCGCACGTCTATGGATGGCAAATGCAAGGAGATCGCTGAGGTATCCCCTGGTGCCCGCACCCCTCACCCTGCACCCCGCCTCTGCTCCCACACCCTCCATCTCAGCTACCTTGTACCTCACACTTGGCTGTCCCAGATCCTCAGCCTCTCCCAGGAACCCTGGCTCCTGCTGCCCTGCTGTCATACTCCATGTCCAGGCTCTGCAGGGGAGGTCCCAGGACGGGGAATGTGGGAGCTGGGCCACCTGACCTTTTCTCCTCCCCTCCCGCCTTCCCACCCAGGAGCTGTTCAGCCGCTCACTGGCTGAGAGTGAGCTCCGCAGCGCCCCATATGAGTTCCCAGAGGAGAGCCCCATCGAGCAGCTGGAGGAGCGGAGGCAGCGGCTGGAGCGGCAGATCAGCCAGGATGTCAAGTGAGCTAGGCTGCCAAAGGGGCCAGCTGTAGTCTGCCTAGAATCTGGTCCCTTGGCCTCTTTGTTCCCTCTGCTCTCGTCCCTCCGGGGTCCCTGCCCCAGAGGCAGTGGATGGCTCATTCTTTGGAGCCAGACTACTGGAGTCTGCTTCAATTCTAGATCTGTGTGTAGTCCCATGGGGACGTGTGACAAACCTTGTGGGACACCTAGCAAAAGTGCTGAGAGCTGGAGCCCAATCCCTTTTGCTTTTGCCCCTCTCACCTCTAGGCTGGAGCCAGACATCCTTCTTCGGGCCAAGCAAGATTTCCTGAAGACAGACAGTGAATCAGACCTCCAGTGAGGGCAGAGGGGCACATGGAGGAGAGGGGAGAGGGTGCTGGGGCCTGTCCTGCTATGGGCATCAACCCCTCACTGTACCTCTCCCTCTAGGCTCTACAAGGAGCAGAGTGAGGGGCAGGGTGATTGGGGCCTGCGAGAGCGGGATGTGGTGCTGGAACGGGAATTTCAGCGGGTCACCATCTCTGGGGAGGAGAAGTGCGGGGTGAGTCTAGGGACTGGAGTGGAGTGGGGGCTGGCAGGGTGTATCTTACTACCTGGAGGTGTGGAGTCTGGCTGGGAGCCCCCTAGTAGGCTAGGAGCACTGTGAATGGAGTGCCCCTGGGGTCAAATCTGCTGGAGATGAAGTCGGGGGAAGGCTGCAGGCAGCAGGGGAGCCTGAGTCTTAAGTCAGACCCCAAAGAGAGTGACTCTATGTCTTCTTTTCCAGGTGCCATTCACAGACCTTCTGGACGCAGCCAAGAGCGTGGTGCGGGCACTCTTCATCCGGGAGAAGTACACAGCCCTGTCTCTACAGAGCTTCTGCCCCACCACCCGCCGCTACCTGCAGCAGCTGGCCGAGAAACCCCTGGAGACACGGACCTATGAGCAGGGCCCTGACACCCCTGTGTCTGCTGGTGGGACCCCCATCCCTGCCATGCCCCATCCAAATGCCCTGGTCTCCTGGGCATTGAACTTGGGACCTGGACATCACCCTGCTGACTACTTTCTCATACTTGGCCTCATTCCAGCTTCTTGGAGCCTGGGAGGGTGGAGAGTGGAGCAGTGGAGCAGGACCTGGGACTTCTGATGTCTCCTGCTCTTTGTAGGACCTCTGGGGATGACTTCTGTCTTTCTACCCTTGCAGATGCCCCGGTACACCCCCCTGCGCTGGAACAGCACCCGTATGAGCACTGTGAACCGAGTACCATGCCTGGGGACCTAGGCTTGGGTCTGCGGATGGTACGGGGTGTGGTGCATGTCTACACCCGCAGAGAACCTGATGAGCAGTAAGAGGGGGTGTGGCATGTGCTTGGGGACACCCTGTGGGAGGCTGCATGGGCTCGGGAGGGGCTGTGGGCCTGGCTTACTTTCCTTCCCCAAACTCCCTTCGTGCCAGCTGCTCAGAGGTGGAGCTGCCGTACCCTGACCTACAGGACTTTGTGGCTGATGTCAATGTGCTGATGGCTCTGATCATCAATGGTCCCATGTGAGTCTCCACCTGTCCCTGGCAGCTGCCCTCCCTGCCCAGATTCTCCAGTGAGAGCCCTGCCCTGCCTTGAAACCTGTCACCTGGGCTCAGGCTCCTCCCTAGATACCTGACATCTTGGTGGTCCCCCTACCTCCCCCGCCTTCTCTTTGGCTCTGCTATGTGAGCCCACCCAGGTGTTTCTACCTTCAAGGCCTGAGTTCTACCTTGCTTTTCTCCTGCCTAGAAAGTCATTTTGTTACCGCCGGCTGCAGTACCTGAGCTCCAAGTTCCAGATGCATGTGCTGCTTAATGAGATGAAGGAGCTGGCCGCTCAGAAGAAAGTGCCACACCGAGACTTCTACAACATCCGGAAGGTGGGCCCCCAGACTATGGCCTTCCGTGGATCCTGACCCTTTACCCTCCTGACCAGGGCCTGGGCCTTCCTTCTGGCATCCCTTTCCATCATCCCCCTGTGCTCATCCTGGACCTTCCTGGTCTCTGGTGGACCCAGCAGCCCTGTTGTATGCGTTCCAGGTGGACACACACATCCATGCCTCGTCCTGCATGAATCAGAAGCATCTGCTGCGCTTCATCAAGCGGGCCATGAAGCGGCACCTGGAGGAGATCGTGCACGTGGAGCAGGGCCGTGAGCAGACACTGCGCGAGGTCTTCGAAAGCATGAATCTCACAGCCTACGACTTAAGTGTGGACACGCTTGATGTGCACGCGGTCTGTGTCTGCAGCCTGGCTGGAGGGGGTTGGGTCAGCGCAGGGGCTGGGGATCAGGGCTGACCTAAGCCCACCCATCTCCCCCAGGACAGAAACACCTTCCACCGCTTCGACAAGTTCAACGCTAAATACAACCCCATCGGGGAGTCTGTCCTCCGAGAGATCTTCATCAAGACGGACAACAGGGTTTCTGGAAAGTATTTTGCTCACATCATCAAGGTACGGAGACAGAGAGAGAGCCTGAGGCTGAGGGTGGGCTCATGTGATGGAGAGTGGAGACGGGGCTTAAATAGGTCTCTGGAGCAGAGTCCTGAGTGGAGCCTTTACTTGATAATTATGCCTCATCTGTCTAGGAGGTGATGTCGGACCTGGAGGAGAGCAAATACCAGAACGCAGAGCTGCGGCTCTCCATCTATGGACGCTCAAGGGATGAGTGGGATAAATTGGCACGCTGGGCCGTGACCCACCGAGTACACTCTCCCAATGTGCGCTGGCTTGTACAGGTGCCCCGCCTCTTGTGAGTATCCCTCTTTCACCAGGTCAAGGTGCCTGTGCCTGTACCCTGCCCTCCTGTCCCAGCTGAGCCCTTTTTAAAAAGTTTTTAAAATTGTTACTATAAAGGTTACGTACAGAGGGAGTATTTATAAGTCAAGTTGACGAATACAAGTTCTTTCTGGACAGTGTCACCCTTTCCTCTCACCCAGTTTCCCCTCCCATTCCCCTACAAGTTGTGTAGATAGTTCATTTTCATTTTTAACGTAGTGTCTCATGAGAACCACCCTCCCTGAGGCTGCGGTGGAGGAGAACGTCCTACCTTCTGCCAACCAACTGTATTACACCTTTGCCAACACTTGTTCATCCATTGACCCTTCGTTTCTATGCCCTCTCCTTCCCTCCCAAAGAAATGAACAGACAAGACCGAGAGAAAAGAAAACAAAAACATCAAAGAAAGCCTCTTGTTTCCATTTTCGGGAGTTCCTTTCGATAAACATTTTTTTATGTAAGATCAGATGCACATAGACATGCATTCATGCTTTACCTCTGAGACCTGTTTTGGTCTGTAAATGCCTAAAGTCCTGTATAATGTATCATGTCCCAGGGTATTTTAGATCTAGCTTCCATGTATGAAAGAAAAACGTGCCATTTGTCTCTCTGAACTAGGCTTACCTCATTAACATGATTTGTTCTCGGTCCATCCATTCCCCTGCAAATGGCATAGTACTATCTTTCCAATCCAGCCATGCCCTCTTGAGTGTTAAGGAGGGACTTCCCAGGCTCCTCCCCAGCTCTGCCTGCCCTGACAGGCCAGCTTTCCCAATGCCTGTGCTCTCTGACCATCTCTGACCCTTCCTGGGGTTCAAGATTGCCTCCTGCTGGCCTCACCGGTGCTAGCTTATTTACTGTCTTATCTGCAGTGATGTGTACCGGACCAAGGGCCAGCTGGCTAACTTCCAGGAAATGCTGGAGAACATCTTTCTGCCTCTGTTTGAGGCCACCATACACCCCGCCAGCCACCCGGAGCTGCACCTTTTTCTGGAGCACGTGAGTAGTAGCATGGTTGGGGTGAGGGTGGGTAGCCAGATGGAGGCCACAGCCACAGCTCTGGTGCTGACCACTGGTTCTGTGCCAGGTGGACGGTTTTGACAGTGTAGACGATGAATCCAAGCCTGAGAATCATGTCTTCAACTTGGACAGCCCCCTCCCCGAGGCTTGGGTGGAGGAGGACAACCCACCCTATGCCTATTACCTGTATTACACCTTCGCCAACATGGCCACATTGAACCACCTGCGCAGGTACCTGTATCTCCCAGTGTTGAACCTCTGCTCGCTGTGGGGTCTCACTCATCAGACCTCACTGTAGGCACTCTGGACTGGGGTCACTGTGGACCCTGACCCACCTGTTTGTGTGGCCTTTATGTCCTGGCTGATTAGACTCTGTCTCTGCCCTTGGACCTCATCCCTAATCCTTCCTAGCCCAGGATGTACCCTTGCCTTCTAAACCCAAACCAGCAGAGTCATTGGGTGCGGGGTGTGCTGGGGTTAGGGCTATGGAGCTGAACCTGTTTTCATTCCCCCACTCCCTCAGGCAGAGAGGTTTCCACACGTTCGTGCTGAGGCCTCACTGTGGGGAAGCTGGCCCCATCCACCACCTGGTATCAGCCTTCATGCTGGCTGAGAACATCTCCCATGGACTGCTTCTGCGCAAGGTCAGGGGCTTCACCCAGCTGTGCATCTTCCTTTGAGCCCTTCCATAACTGATATCCTCACCCAGTCTCCAACGAGTGGTATTCCGCACTGGGACCCCACCCTATCCTCGGTTCTGGTTAGAACTATTCTCACAGTGGGTCCACCTTGTGTTTCTGTTCCCCAGATGTGGCCTGGATCACCCCAGTTTTCCAGCTTCAAATCCATCTAACAGCTCTTCCTTTCCACCTGCCCAGGCCCCTGTCCTGCAGTACCTGTATTACCTGGCCCAGATAGGCATTGCCATGTCCCCACTCAGCAACAATAGCCTCTTCCTCAGCTACCACCGGAACCCGCTGCCTGAGTACCTGTCCCGTGGCCTCATGGTCTCTCTGTCCACTGATGATCCCCTGCAGTTCCACTTCACCAAGGTCAGAACCCCAGCAGGCTGCTGTGCCAGGTCCTCTGGCCCTGGGGTGGTGCTGCCCCCTGCTGGTGGAGCACAGCAGGCTAGGTGCAGGTCCTGCAGGGGAGGAAGGGACATAGGGTCAGGGAACCTGCTAAAGGAATTTTGGCCTATGCAGGAGCCACTTATGGAAGAGTATAGCATCGCCACTCAGGTGTGGAAGCTGAGCTCCTGTGACATGTGTGAACTGGCCCGAAACAGTGTTCTCATGAGCGGCTTCTCTCACAAGGTACTGTGCTTGCCTACTCTAGGCAGGCTTTCCCTGCCTTGGGCAGTTAGCTTCCTGGCCTCATCTGTGGGTTGGCAGGGAGCTGGCTGCAGCCTCGCTCCTTACTCGAATCTCCTGTAGGTAAAGAGCCACTGGCTGGGACCTAACTACACCAAGGAGGGTCCTGAGGGCAATGACATCCGCCGCACCAACGTCCCGGACATCCGTGTGGGCTACCGCCATGAGACTCTGTGTCAGGAGCTGGCACTCATCACACAGGCCGTCCAGAGTGAGATGCTGGAGACTATCCCAGAGGAGCCGAGCATCGCCACCAGCCCGGGGCCTCAGTGAGCCCGGTCCGTGTGGTGCCAGCCCACCTTACACCTTGACCATGCCTTGTTCTTGGACCCCTCCCGCCCTGATGTGGTCTCTGCATGTCTCTGTTGCTTTTTTGTTTCTGTCCTGCATGTCTCTTGACCATGTCCTGTCCCTGGGCCACCTCTGTGAAAATGACATCCAGGAGTCTGCCACTGTCTTGGCCCAGGTGGTACCTGCTAGCCAAGGTAAAAGGGCTGGGCCCTGCCGGTGGCTTCAGTATTCTTAGAAGTCTGGCTGTCTTATGGATGTCTTCAGTGTCCCCGTGGCTTGGGATAGTTGGGTGGGGCTGGCCCTTCTAGCCTCTGGGGTCCTACCTGGACAAATGTGTTTTTTCTGGAACTGAAGTTTAGTTCTCTACTGGTAGACGTGGCTGAGGGGCAGGTAGGGGGCCTGTGCATCTCCACTGCACTCAGGCTGCTGAGACCCTGTGAGGCTCCAGCAGCTCTGCACTGGGTGCATTTGGACTTGAATTTACGCAAGACTCCAGATGCCAGCCAAGAGGTTGGACTTAGATCTCGGAGGTACTGGACCACTGCCTGTGCCAGTCCCTGCCCAACGGCCTTCTCCGTTCTCCCCTGGCCCACATGCTCCTTCTGTGGTGTCAGCTTTTGTGCCTCTGTGGGAGGGGGCAGCTTCCCTGTGCTGTCTGGGCCACTGCAGCTGGAGAGTGCTGGATCTTCTAGTAACCCTGGGGGTGGTCTCCCCTTTGTGGTTCCCAGATCAGCCCCAACCCCAGCTGGCCCCCTGTGTTGTGTTCTCCACTGAGGCCTTTGCTGTGAAAAGCAGTGTTTGATATGACCCATCTTTCCTAGTGCATGAGAAATAAAGACTATTTCAGTAACGAGCCAGGTGGGGTCTCTGTTGGGAGAGGGAGAGCTTTGGGATGGAGAAGATGAGGGGCCAGGGCTACTGTGGATGAAGGTGGTGTGTATGCATGTGTTGAGAGTGAGCAGGGTCTTGCTAATGTAGTTCAGGTGAGTCTCGAACTTGGTCCTCCTGTCTCAGCCTCCTGGGTTCTGGAAATACAGGCATGTAGCACCATGCCCACAAAGGGAAAGAAGAGCTGCAGGGCTTGCATGGTATGTGTGTGTGTGTTCCTGACAGCTGTGGAGAAAGGAGAGACCCATGCATCCAGCTTGTCCTCAGGAGGACCCCGGGCCCCAGCTGGGGTCATCCCTGTCCTACCAGCCTGGAGGATGGGACTTTTTTTTTTACCTTTCTTAGCTGGACGGAGTAGTGGAGCAGGCCTCTACAGAGCCTGTTTCCAGTGCTTTCTCACTTTCTCAGGCTCTGAGATGCGATGTGTGTCACTGCGGTCTCGTAGGAGATGGTGGTGGCAAGGGTCTAGAACAAGTGGTGGTGTTTACCTTTAGTTGTGTGGGGTCTATACTACACAACCTGTGGAGCATCTCCTTGCTGCCAGGGTTGCTAGGGTTGGTTGTTGCTATACAAAAGGAAAGCAAGGGCTGAGGATGTGGCTCAGGAACCAGAACAACCCCTCAAAGGGGGAGTGATGTGTTCCGAGCTGTACACATGCTAGTGGCCTGCTGCTGGGTGGGGAGGGACAGGGATAAGGCTGCCCTAGTACAGAGACAGCCTGTATAATTGGGGGCTTGTCTGGGGGGCTTAGGAGGCAAGTGGCTTCTCTGCCCCCCACCCCAGGATAGAGGAGACTTCTGTCTATGGACAGAGGTCTCACCCCACTCCCTGCCCTTCCCTCTGTCAGGGCCCTTCCCAGCACAGCCTCTGCTGGTTGCCTACACCCCAGGTCCAGGGCAGGGGGCAGAACTCTCCCTCCTTTCACCTGCTGAAGGTTCCTAGCTAGGCCAGGACCCTTTGGGGTACAGACGGTGTGTTGCCATTATCAGAATGGAATGCTGGAGCTGAGGAGGAGCTGAAGGCTGCAACACTGGCAGATTTGCTGAAGAAACCGAGGTGAAAATGAGTGGCAGAATCTAGATGTGGTTGACATCCAGAGCTCTCTTTTTCCCCACCTCAGGCCCTGTCTGATCCCAAACAAAGCTTTCTCAGGATGATGGAAGTTGACTTTTCAAGGTGAATACATTTAATGGTACAAAAACCACTCCTTTGTCAAATAAGCAAGCTGGTTGAGACTTTCCTCTGAGGACAAGAACTGCCTGTCCAACCCAGCTCTCAAGACTTTGCTAGTGGTAAGAACTCTATATTTACAGATTGAGTCACTTAGTCATTGAATCAAATATTTTTGTTCATTTTCTTGTCCTCTGGTTTTCTCAGTTTGTTCTGAGGTCTTACCCTAAGAATATTACTGATTCAGAGTTTCTTAGCAACCTCCCCACAACGTTTGTGGTCCCCTGTTTTCTCAGAAGTTTTTTTCAAATGTTTACCAAGAGCAAATAATCTTTAATCTGGATCTAAAAAGAAAAAGAAGTCTTACTAAAGAACATGGGGAAATACAGAAAAATTAGGAAGAAAAAGCCCACTAAGAAGCACTAAGTAATGCTGGTTACTTGAATGCTTGAGATTTATGTATATATTGTGACACATTTATATGTTTATATCTTCTTTCCAGTTCTTTTTCCAAGAAATTAAAAACAAAGAAACAAAAAAACTTCCCAGGCTGTTCCTGGAACTTTCTGAACTGTCTCAGCCTGCCAAATGCCAGCATTACTTATGTGAACCTGTGCGGGATTTTCAAATGGCTTTTTTTTATTATTGAGTTTAGGTTGTATATGTATTAATTTTGCATTTAAGATGCTTCTCCCCACCCCCCCTCCACACCCGTAATGGGGCTTGAAGTCTGGGTCTGGGTGCTGTCCTTGAGCTCTTTTGCTCAAGGCTACCATCCTACCCCTGGGATCACAGCACTACTTTCCATTTTCTAGTGACTAGAGAGAAGAATCTCACATTCTGGGGCCAGGAGTTTGGCCTAGTGGTAGAGTACTTGCCGAGCATGCACGAAGACCCAGGTTCAGTTCCTTGGTACCACATACATAGAAAAAAGCCAGAAGTGGTCTCTGAGGCTCAAGTGGTAGAGCTTTGGCCTTGAGAAAGTCCAAGGAAAGTGCTCAGGCCCTGAGCTCACGCCTAGGACTGGCAATAAATAAATAAATAAAATAATAAATAAAGTTAAAAAAAAAACAAGAATCTCATGTTCTTTAGTGCCCAGGTTAGCTTTGAACCATGATCCTCAAATCTCAGTCTCTTGAGTAGCTAGGATTACAGGTGTGAGACACCATGCCCGGCATTTGAGATGCTTTTAACATGTATTTCTTATGAATTACTCTAGAAATTGATTGAAGTACTTTACAAATATAAATTTAATTACACTGCTTTTCCCCATGTGATCTCTGATTTCCCATCATAGATCTGTTAAGTATAGCTGTAGAGCCTGGCACTGGCAGCTCACCCCTGTAATCTTAGCTACTAAGGAGGCTGAGATCTGAGGATTGTAGTTTGAAGCCAGCCTGAGCAGAAAAAGTCTGTGAGGGTTTTTGTTTTGTTTTGTTTTTTATTAAAGAATTTATTAGCATTGATTTTTATATCATATTTCAAAGACATGTTTAACAAGTATTCAAGAAGGGAATCTCTATATACAATTACTGGTGTCTGTGAGGTTCTTTTTTTTTGTCAGTTGTAGGGTTTGAACTCTGGACCTGGGCACTGTCCCTGACCTCTTCAGCTCAAGGCTACTACCCTACCCCTTGAGCCAGAGTGCTACTTCCAGTTTTCTAGTGGTTAATTGGAGATAAGAGTCTCAGGGACCAACTTTTTAGTGCCCAGGCTGGCTTTGAACCTCGATTCTCAGATCTCAGCCTCCTGAGTAGCTAGGATTACAGGTGTGAGCAACTGCACCCAACTTCTGTGAGAGTCTTCTCTCCAATTAGCCACTCCCAAACCAGAAGTGGATCTATCACTCAAAGTTTAAGAACACTAGCCTTGGGATAGCTCCCAGGCCTTGAATTCAAGCCTTATGACCAACAAAACACAAAACAAAAACCCTATAGAACCAGATGTCTGTGGCTCAGAACAGGAGCTGAGATCTGAAAAGGCTGAGATCTAAGGTTCTGAGTTCAAATCCAGCTTGGGCAGGAAAGTCCCTAAGACCTTATATCCAATTAACTACAAAAGCCATAAATGAAGCTGTGGCTTAAGTGTTAGAGCATTAAATTTGTGCAAAAAAAGCTAAGAGATGCTCCTGGGCCCTGAATTCAAGTCCCAGAACTAATACACACACACCACAAAATTATATGCTAGGAGTGAAGGCTCATACTTGCAATACTTAGTTAGCAGATCTAGAGGATCATAGTTCAAGGCCAGTCTAGGGAAAACAGTCAAGGACACCCCCCCCTTGATGAGTACCTTTCTTCTACAAATAGCTGAACATTATGGTGAACATTTTTCAGTTCAGCTATTGGATTAAAGTCTAGGCCTGAGTGCGTCCAGGCATAAATATGAGAATCTATTGGAAAAATAAAATGGCTAGAAGCATGGCTCAAGGCGGTTCATTGCCTGCCCAGTAAATATAGGCCGTGAGGTCATACTCCATTACCACCAAAATAATAATAATAATAATGCAGTGACTAAGCATGCATGCTGGATTCAGAACACTTGTACTTGGGTTTGGGCTCCACCCCTTTCTATGCAGCTGGATGGCTTCTTTCAGCCTCATCCATCGCATGAGGATAATAATCGCTTTCCTAATGCTTTTGTGTTGTCTTACTCTCAGCATACAGAACACTCAGCATTCAGTAAGCATTAGCAGTTGTCTTTGTATAATGCTGTAGAGATATATCTTGTCTAAAGGCCCATGAGGAAAATTACCAGGTCCCAGACATTGTGTTATTTTCCATAGAAATGGATCAGTCAGGTGTTAATGCATTACGTCTGTAATCCTAGCTGCTCAGAAGGCCGAGATGGGATTGTGGGTGGAAGCCAGTCTGGACAGAAAATCTGTGAGACATTGTCTTCAATTAACAAGAAGTCAGAAGTAAGTCCAGGGCGCACACCTGTAATCCCAGCTACTCGGGAAGCTAAGATCTGAGTATTTTGTAAGAACCCAGTTTTAGATATAGTTTTTGTTTGTTTGTTTTGATCCGTCATGGGTCTTGAGCTCTGGGCCTGGGTGTTGACCCTGAGCTCTAGCTCAAGGCTACCACCCTACCCCTTGAGACATAGTGCCACTTTAGATACAGTTTTTAAAAAGTCTTAGACTCTCAGCCCTTTGCCCAAATTAGATGATGTAGCCTGTGTGAGCCTCACCTCCAGTCCTGAAACTGCAGCTATCTCTAGCCTCCAGCAGCATCAGTGGAATGCTGTCTGCCTAGGTCTAGTCACAATTGTTGACCTCCTCCCCACATGTGTTATCTCTGATGTCCAGGACAGCTGCAGAAATGCCCCACCACCCCAATGGCTCCAGGATTTGACCTCATGAAATTGTTTAAGAAAACTCCTCATGAAAGTTGCCTACGAAATTGCTTATGATAATGCTAACTGCAAATGTTGTTTCTGTGAATCAGTTGGCTTGCTTGCAAAACTGCCTCACCATCTGCATGTAGTTTTACAAACCCTGCCCTTTGTTCAGAGACTTCATTGGGAGTCCAAGACGGGACAGTTGATGGTCAGCGATAAACTCCTTTGCCATCTTTAACAGTGCCTCCGTGGAGTACTTGACTTGTGGGATATGTCAATTCTAGTTCAAAGTTAGCCCAGGCAGGAAAGTCTGTGAAATCCTTATCTCCAATTAACCAACAAAAAGCTAAAGGTTGGAGCTGTGGCTCAAGTGCTAGTCTTAAGCAAAAGAGCTAAGGGACAGCATCCAGGCCTTGAATTCAAGCCCCAGGACCAGGAAAAAAAAAAGGCCAGAGTTGTAGCTCAAATGGTACAGTACCTGCCTTGGGTGGAAAAAAGGTAAGAGACAAAGCCCAGGCCCTAAGACCAAGCACCATTACTGGCACACACACACACACACACACACACACACACACACACACACACACACACACACACACACACACACACACACACAACACCAAATGAAGAAAAGCCTTTCCCTGTTCTCTACCTATGCCCTTCGTTGGAGTCCTATCATGCCCCTCTGGTGGCACACGTGGAAGGTGTGTGACACATCTTTCCTCCCACGCTGGCACTTGGGGGTGGGGACTCTGTCTCAGATGGAGTGAGGTGCCTTAAAAGTTCCCAGTCAGAGAACAAAACAGCAGAATCTGCCTTCTTTCCGTCCTAGAGCTGGTGCTGAATGAAGTCTACATCTGGGCACTGTTCCTATCAGTCACAAAACCTTGCCAACCTTGCTCTGCCCTGGTGCTCCTCTCGGGCGCCCCCTCCTGGGAGAGTCAAGGAGTGCAGGTGGGGAGGTGCTTAGGATCAGAGTCCACTCTCCCTGGGAACATTAACTGGGTCACAGTATTGCCTCTGATGAATTTTCTCAAAGGAAATACCAATAAATATTTAAGTAGTAAATCACATTTGAGCGTTTTACTTTGTTTTGTAAATGAGAGAAAAGTTGCCCAACTATGCTTCCTGGTCAGTGTAGGGTATATGGTCTTTGTAGCAGGACCCACAGGGTGGTGTACTTGTCTGGAGTTGGGACTCCCTAAGTGCCCTGGCTCTGGGCACAAACCTGACCTCTGCAAAGGGTAGAGTCAGTTTTCCAACGCCTGGGAAATGTGGGGCTGCTGAAACTTTAAGGACTTCAAAGTATGAAAAAAGCAAAATCAAAATTGACAAATGTTTAATGAAATGCCTTCAGAAAATAACACATCAACTTCAATATTTGCTAAGTGTAGTATCGTTACAAATGTCACTGTATTTGAAAACAAATTGTACATTGGGTTTTGGCATAAACTCTGAAAAAATGCAGGATGATGGAAGAGAAATCACGGCCAATAGTAAATTAAATGAATTACTCATAGTCAAGTAATTTCAAAAGCAAAGTTATTTTTTTAAAACTTTTTGGCCAGGCACAAGTGGCTCACTTCTGTAATCCTAGCTATTCAGGAGGCTGAGATCTGAGGATTTTGGTTGGAAGCCAGTCAGAGCAGGAAAGTCTGTCAGACTATCTCCAATTAACTGCCTCCCCACAAAGCCAGAAGTAGAGCTTAGGCTTGAGTGGTAGAGGCCCAGAATTGAGCAAAAAAAGTTCAAGGATGTGCTCAGGCCATGTGTTCAAGTCCTAGAACCAGCAAAAAAACAAGAAAGACTTCTCAAATTTAAAACAAAGAGTTACATTGGATGAGAAATGTGCTGTGTATTTTTTGTTATAGTAAAATTTTATTCATAAAATCAGATGACAGGCTATGGTTTGCAGATCTGGTATTTAAAATATGTCCACCCTTCACAGTGATGTAAAATAACTTTAACTTTCATTTTCTTTAAATCACATAAGATTTCTTTAAACAATTTTATCATCTTTAGTGGCATATTTGACTGCTTCTTGTTATTGCCAAGAGACAGAAGGGTGTAAGAGTAAACTTCCAGGCCTGGAATTTAGCCTAGTGGTAGAGTGCTTGCCTAGCATGCACGAAGACCCGGATTCGATTCCTTGGTACCACATACATAGAAAAAAGCTGGAAGTGGTGCTGATGCTCAAGCAGTAGAGCCTCTAGCCTTGAGAAAGTCCAAGGACAGTGCTCAGGCCCTGAGCTCAAGCCCAGGACTGGCAAAAAAAAAAAGAGTAAACTTCCAGAGGGATGATAAACTTGCTTTGAGATATTCTCAATGCCTCACCTGGTTGCTCTGTAACCAGAAACATGAATTTATGAAAGTTAGCTGAGCTCGATTGATGGAATTTTCTAGAAAGGAGACAGATTTTTTTATACTTAAAGAATGTAACTCACCTGTGAAGACATTTCACTTTTTATGAACTAAACTTCCTTTTCATGCTTTTTAATTAGTTTTTATTGTTAATATAAAGGCAATGTTAGAGGGGTTACTGTTACCATTTCTTTCTTCACTATCTTACTGTGTACATTTAATACTTGTTAATTGTGAGATTGGGGTCTGTAAAAATTAGATGCAGGATCCAGGAGCTGGTGACTCACTCATAATTCTAGCTACCCTAACTCCAACTCCAACCCCAGCCCTAAAGCTAAACCCCAATCCTAACCCTAACTCTAACCCCTAACCCAAACTCCAGCCCTAACCTCTACCTCAGTGCAAAGCCAGAATGTTCGAGCAAGAACATTTGAGAGAACTTTATCTTCAATTAATCATCAAAAAACTAAAATAGAAGTAGAGATATGTCTCAAAAAGTTCAGAAACAGTATCTTGAGTTCACGCCTCAGCACTGGTGCACAGACACCCAAAATAATAGAAAAAGTTGGGCTTTGATGGCTCTCACATAATTCTAGCTACTCAGAAAGCTGAGATCTGAGGATTGTGGTTTGAAACCAGTCCAGGCAGGAAAGCCACTAGTGCCTGGCCCAGGATTCAATATTCAACACACACACACACACACACACACACACACACACACACACACACACACACACACACACACACACACACACACACACACACACACACACACACACACACACACACACACACACACACACAGAGTGGCTCTACCATGAAATGCCCTAGGCTGGAATCAGCTCACTCTCTGCTCTCTGGTCTGGCTCTTCTTAAGCCATCCAGCCTGGTAGCTGCACAGGCGTGGAGCTCATACTATTGCCTGGTGCCATCTGTATGCAGAGTTTCCACGTTTGCTTGGCAGATGAGAACCTGATCTGGCTGTGCACCTATCCGGTGGGAAGTCATCCCTTCTTCCTGCAGTCTTAAGCTTGGGGGAGATAAGCAGGGAGAAGGAGGAGCATGTGAAGCAAAGGACTTGGGAATATTTTTGTGAGATAAACAGCCTGAACACACAGCATTAGGCCTTTGGAAAGAATGAGTTCACTGAATGTACCTAAGGACTTCAGGGAACCGGTGACTCATGCCTATAATTCCAGTTATCCAGGAGACTGAGAGCAAGGTTCAAAGCCATCTTAAGCAGACATATCCTAGAGACGTTTATCTCCAACGAACCAGCAAAAAGCCAGAAGTAGAGGTATGACTTAAGTCTAGAGCATAGGTGTTGAAAGAAAATGCCAAATCAGAGCACAATGCCCGAGTTCAAGCCCCAGTACAGGCTCCTTAAGAATCTTGCATCGGGGCCGGGAGTTTGGCCTAGTGGTTAAAGTGCTTGCCTAGCATGCATGAAGACCCGGGTTCGATTCCTCGGTACCACATACATAGAAAAAAGCCGGAAGTGGTGCTGAGGCTCAAGTGGTAGAGCTCTAGCCTTGAGAAAGTCCAAGGACAGTGCTCAGGCCCTGAGCTCAAGCCCAGGACTGGCAAAAAAAAAAAAAAAAAAAAAAAAGAATCTTGCATCAAGGGTCATTGTACTGTCTCTGTCTGTCTGTCTGTCTGTCTCCTTCTCTCTCTCTCACACCTACACAGGTACTATGGTTTGGACTCATGGCCTAATGCTATCACTGAGCTTTCGTGCTCAAGGCTATTGCTCTACCATTTGAGCCAAGCTCCACTGCTGGTTTTTTGGTGGTTAATTGGAGATGAATGTGCCAATCTCACCTTCCTGAGTAGCTAGATTATAGGCATGAGTCATGGGTGCTAGGCTTGTAACCTTCTTTTAAAGAGACAGAGGTTCCAGAAGGTTAAGTAACTGATTCCAGGAGACCTGACCTCAGAACTTTCTGGTTCCAAAGTCTTTGTTTTTTCCTCTCCACCACAGTATTTGAGTTTGTAGCATGTGTGTGTGTGTGTGTGTGTGTGTGTGTGTGTGCTGTGCTCAGTGAGGCTGAAGGTGGAACATCATGGAGAGCTGCCCTGCTATGCTGAGGCCGTGGGGTGCAGAGAAGCTTTTCAGGAGAGGCAGTCAAGACCAGAGGTGGCAAAACTGGCCACAGCCTAACAAAAGTTTGTGGCCCTGCGGTGGCCACAAGCCTTGTTTCTTCCTATTATCTTACGTGCGGCCCTGTCCACTGTCAGGTAGATAGGAGTTCATTCATGATTCCTGGGTGGTAGAGTGGCATAGTGGTAGAGTGCTTGCCTAGCATGCACGTAGACTTGGGTTCCATTCTTTGGTACCACATACAGAGAAAAAGCTGGAAGTGGTACTGTGGCTCAAGTGGTAGAACTCTAGCCTTGAGAAAGTCCAAGGACAGTGGTCAGGCCCTGAGTTCATGCCCTAGGACTAGCAAAAACAAAATCACTGTCACTTATTAACACGAGCTCTTGACCAAATTATATGAACTCTGAGCTTTAGTTCTCTTATCTAGACAAGATAGGCTAGGGTGTGTTGGTTTTCTGTGACAGGGAAATTAAAAATTAATCAAATGAAGAGAAGGAAAAATGTATTTTGACTCAAGGTTTCATTTCCTGGTTGCACATCCAAGATGGCCATGAATGGTGTGCCACTGAGAGTTCTAGAAGATTCCTCCATCTTGTAAGAACAAGTTGTCCTGAATCCCACATCATTGGAGACACAGTAACAGCGAGCTGATGCGAGAAGAGGTCTTCGTGCTGTATTAAAAGGAGCACCTGCCATAGCATTCAGAGAAACTGTGTCCATTGCACCTGCTTCTCTTGCCTGGCAGTCTGACCATTCAAGGTGCTGCCCAGCCAGCCAAGAATCACGCTGAATAACATCATAATAATGTGGTTTGTATCTTTCCCCCTTGCCCTTCTACCCTTAACTTCTGCTACCTGGCTGCCCATCTCTCAGACTTCTCCTCTTGTCTCACCTCTAATTTCTTTCTCCCCGATGGAATCCTAAACCTCTCAGGGACATAGAAGGCCAGTGTGTGTGTGTGTGTGTGTGTGTGTGTGTGCGTGCGTGCGTGCGTGCGTGCGTGTGTGTGTGTGTGTGTGTGTGTGTGTGTATATGCATGCTAGTCCTGGGGCTTGAATTCAGGGCCTGGGTGCTGTTCCTGCTCAAGGCAAGCCCTCTATTATTTGAGCCACATTTCACTTTTAGATTTTTGGTGGTTAACTGGAGGTCAGAGTCTTATGAAATTTTCTGCCCAGGCTGGATTTGAACCACAATCCTCAGATCTCAGCACCTTGAGTAGCTAGGATTACAGGTGTGAACCACTGGTGCCCTAAGTTTGAGGGTCATTTCTTTCCTCTTGGCCTGGGTGACCCTGACTCCCAGCTAGTCCACTCACCTTTCTGTTGGGTCCCTCCGTAGCTCCGTCCTCCACCAGTCACTCCCATCTCCCAGCAGGCCAGGGAGGAT
Organism: Megascapheus bottae; assembly: GCF_031878675.1. Taxonomy (NCBI): domain Eukaryota; kingdom Metazoa; phylum Chordata; class Mammalia; order Rodentia; family Geomyidae; genus Megascapheus; species Megascapheus bottae. The sequence continues at coordinate 19,084,813 of NC_143514.1, forward strand.
AGTTCAGTTGCTGGTGATAGGCCTATGGGTAGTTTTCCTTAGTTCTTGGGGTAAAGGTGGAGAGGAAAGAAGGGGAAGGGGAGAGGAGAGGGAAGGAGGTGCTCTAAGTGTATGTATCAGCAGAGGCGAGGAAGAGTGAGGGGAGACTTCTGGGGGGAAGGGGTTCTGCCAACAAAATCCTCAGCCTGTCCTGGCATCCAGAGATGGCCAGTCCCTCAGAACTGACTCCCTTTTGCCTATCTCACAGGTGATGCGGACAGACCTGATAAGCTACTTACCAGCTTATAATCAGGACTCAAAATGCCAAGCACAGGCTTTGTAGAAAGATCCATGAGAACCAGCCTGGCGAGCAATGGCGAGCAATGAGTTGGCATTAGGGTTGTGAACAGCCTGATTTGGCCCTAGGCCTCCTTTTTCTTTTTTTTTTTTTGGCCCCTTTCTCTTTCTGGCCCCGCTCGCTCCAGCCCTGCTCGCTCCGGCCGGGCTAGGCCCCCTTTCTAGCTCAGGCCCCGCTCGCTCCGGCCCGGCCCTGCTCCTGGCTTGCTCAGGCCCCGCTCGCTCAGGCCCCGCTCGCTTCCGCCCGGCTCGCTCCAGCTTGCTCTTGGCCCCGCTCGCTCCGACCCCTGGCTTGCTCTGGCCCCGCTCGCTCCGGCCTCGCTGGCTCTGGCTCGGCTCGCTCCCTCACGCTCCGGTCCTGCTGGCTCCGGCCCCGCTCGCTCCGGCCTCGGTTGGGCTCTGTTCACTTCAGCTCAGCTCGCCGTCGCAGTCTTGTCTCTGCCTCTTTTCCGGTTTGGTTGTGTCTCGTCTCTGCCACTTCCGGCTTGGTTGTGTATGTGGGATACCGAGGAATCGAACCCGGGTCTTTGTGCATGCTAGTCAAGCACTTTAACCGCTAGGCCAAACTCCCGGGCCCTAGGCCTCCTTTTTCTCTGCAACCATGCTTTCCCAGGGGCAGAACTAGAGTAGCCCCCACACAGTGCCTTTGTGTTAACTCTCCCCTGTGGGGGCACAGCCTCCTGCTGGGAAGTAATGCTCAGTGGGCAGAGCCAAGGCTAGCTTTCAGATCCTGATGGCTGGGAACTCTTGGGCAATGTAGAACCTGCATGCTATCTGTGGTGGCCTGGTCCTGGCTCCCTGGGGGCACATGCAGCCTGCTGCCACAGGTTCTTATGTCTGAGGTGGGCCTGGGAGTTGTAGGTAACACCCTAAAGGAGTCTATACGCGGGAAATTAGTGGCTCATGCCTGTAATCCTAGCTACTCAGGAAACTGAGATCTGAGGATCATGGTTTAGAGTCGGCCTGGGCAGGAGAGTCTGAGACACCCTTATCTCCAGTTAACCACCCAAAAGCTAGAAGCAGAGGTATGGTTCAAGTGGTAGAGTATTAGCCTTGGGTGAAAAAGTTCAGGGGGAGTGCCCAGGCCCTGAGTTCAAGCCCCACTATTAGCCCAAACAAAAACAACGCTTCCTCCCACAAACAACAACCAAAAGCTAAAGAAGCCTATGAATTAATGAATGCTCAGCCACTTGCATCTCTCTCCCACTTCACCTCAGACCTGGCCCTTCCCTGGACACATGTATTGGCTGCTGAATGGTGAGCAGTGAGTGTGTTACCCGGAGGCACCTGCTGTGGTCTGGGAGCTTCACTGTTAAGAATCCAGGTGTGTCGCTGTTTGCCTCCTTTCCTCCACATCCTGTCCCTGGGCTCTGGGTACCCTTGCTGGGCTGCCTGAGCCTCTGGGTTTTGCACTGTTCCCAAGCTGTTGCTCACCCCCATACTACCTTTGTGCGAGTTAGAAAACAGGGAAGACATTGCTCACAGAACTGATGATATCCTTGGGTAAACTTCCTTGTAGGTAGTTGTGACTGTGCTATATGTCAGGGCAAACGTTTTTCTATGAGCTGCCAACTGCAGGATTTCAGTTTCCACTTACTTTGTAGTCCCATGCAGTTCCAAACTTGTCCACAGGGGGACAGTACAGAGAACGTTCTGAGAACAGCAGCTGAATGCTGGATGGGCACCCTTTCTAGACTCTGCTTCTCTGGCAATATTTCATTACTGCATTATCTTATTAATACATTCTTCCTTCAGATATGTGGGCCTGATGTGCATGAGCCACAACGTTGTGTGCGTGCGTGCGTGCGTGCGTGTGTGTGTGTGTGTGTGTGTGTGTGTTTGTGTGCTGGTCCTGGGGCTTGCACTCAGGGCCAAGGCACTGTCCATGAACATTTTACTCAAGGCTGGTGATTTACCACTTGAGCCACAGCTCCATTTCTGACTTCTTGGTGGTTCATTGGAGATAAGATTCTCACAGACTTCCTTGCCTGGGCTCGTTTTGCACTATGATACTGAGATCTCACCCTCCTGAGTAGTTAGGGTGACAGGTGTGAGTCAGCAGTGCCCGGCTCAGATCACTTCTTTACTTGTCCATCTCATGGATAAATCGCATCACTGGGTATACAGTTCTCCTGACTGAGTGATTTGGACAAGTCACCTTGGTGTTGGGTTGATTCTTTCTTTGAAATCCCAGTCAGCTTTGTCTCTGATAATTTGGGCAGTCCCTATGGAGACTGCCACTCCTTGCACCTTTGGTGCCAGCCCAGCAGTGAGATCTACACAACAAAACAAACTTTCAAGGAAGTCAATTCCAGGAACAATGGAAAGACACTTTGAGAATGAATATGTCTTTAGACAGAAATACAGAAAACATGAGCTGGGAATGTGGCTTAGTGCCAGAGTGCCAGAGTGGTGCTGTGGCTCAAGTGGTAGAGTATAAGCCTTGAGTAAAAGAAGTTTAGAGACAGTGTTCAGGCCCTGAGTTCAAGCCCCAGGATTCACACATTCACACACACACACACACACACACACACACACACACACACTCGAAATATAGAAAACATTGATAGCCATGGAGTGCAAAGATTTCTTAAACAGGACACAGGAAGGGAAAAATGATGTTATATTAAGATAAATCCTATTCATGAGAAGCCACAGAATGGAATTAGATTTTTTTTTTTAATGAAGTGGGTTGAAATGAGGATCTAGTGGCTCACACCTGTAATCCTAGCTACTCAGGAAGCTGAGATCAGAGGATTGTGGTTCAAAGCCAGTCTGGGCAGGAAAGTACAGAAAACTCTTATCAACAATTAACCACCAAAAATGTTGGAAGTGGAGTTGTGGGTCAAGTGATAGCGTGGAGCAAAGAAAGCTCAGGAACAGCACCCAGAACATAGGTGTTCAAGCCCCCAAACTGGCACAAAATAAATACATCTACATACATACATACATACATACATACATACATACATACATAAATGGGATTGTACCCAGAGAAGATAATGAAATCCTCCTACAGGTCAATAAGAAAAAGAAAATTTTGTATTAGTTCTAAAAATAGAAAATAAGCAGAGGTTTTGGTCAGATATTTCCCAGAATAAGGCATCCAAAGAACCAATAAACATGAGAGAGAGGCTCATCCTCACTGACTGACAGGGAAATGCAAATGAAGAATTCAGGAAGTGAAAGTTAAGCAGTCAAGAGCTGGGTGCCAAGCGACTCACACCAGCAACCCGAGTTACTTAGGAGACTGAGATCTGAGGATTGTGGTTCAAAGAGTCTATGAGATCTCCAATTAGCCAACAAAAAGCTGGAAGGAGAGCTGTGACTCAAGTAGTAGAGTGCCAGTCTTGAGCACAAAAGGTCAGGGACAAAACTGGGTGCAGGTGGCTCCTGACTACTCAGGAGGCTGAGATATGAAGACTGGGGTTCAAAGCTAGCCTGGATAGGAAAGTCTGTGAAACCCTTATCTCCAATAAACTATTCAGAAAAGGCAGAAGTGGTGCTGTGGCTCAAGCGGTAGAGTGCTAGTCTTGAGTAAAGGGACAGTGCCCAGGCCCTGAATTCAAGCCTCAGGACCAGCACACACAAAAAAGGCTAAAGGATAGAGTTTGTGCTGGTCAGCATGTAGAATAGAATTCTCAGGCATTAATGGTGGCAGAGTGAAATGGAACACAGGCATTCTGGTGACCTGGAATCTCACTAGGATAGTACTATTCAACATCTACATTATATTTAATGGCTTTGCTCTTGCAGAGCTGTATTTATTGCTGATAACAAATATAAAGCATCCAGTTGCTGATGGTTCATGCCTGTAATCCTAGCTACTCAGGAGGTTGAGATCTTCAGATCTGTTTGAAGCCAAACTGGACAGACAAATTGATGAGAACCTTATCTACAATTGATCACCAACCCCATCCTCTCCAAAAAAAAAATGGAAATAGAGCTGTACCCCAAGTGGTAGAGTACAAGTCTTGAATGAAAAAGCCCAATGAGACTGGGAAGCCTGAGTTCAAGCTCTGATACGGGCAAAAACAAAGCAACAACAGCAAAAGAATGTGATACATTCTAAGAGATATTCTTAATGACCAGATGTGGCCAGCTTGTCTATTAACAGAGTCATGGATTTATTCGATCCTTAGGTCTTTTGATTTCTCCCTGTGTCATTTCATAGGTAGTATGGGAGCCTAGGTAGAGCAGACCTTGCTGGGGGCTAACAGCATTGGGTAAAATATAACTTTGTAGCTTAGTAGCTGTGAGGCTTGGGCAAGTAATTAATTTTTAGAGTCTCACTTTCTTATTCATCCAATAGGGGAAGAAAAAATAATTCAGACACACAACACTTGGAGAATTTGGTAGGAAAATATGTGTAGTGGACACACAGTAGGCACTTAATAAGCATTGTTTGGGATTTTAGTATAAGCAAATAATCTCTGCTTTCCTCCCTTCTAGCAGTGCTGGGAACTGAACTCAGACCCTTAAGTTTGCTAGGCAGGGGACTCTACCACTGGAGCTACATCTCCAGTCTTTTTTGCTTTAGCTCTTTTTTTCTTTTCCAAATAGGGTCACTCATTTAAACCTGGCCTGGTCTGGACTGTGATGCTCCTACTTATGCTTTCTACATAGCAGGGGTGGGCATGTATGTACCACCAAGCCCAATTTTTATTGGTTGACATGGGAGTACCTCATGAACTTTCTGTCTGGGGTGGCCTAGAATTCCCTTTTGATCTTTGTCTCCCCAGAAGCTAGAATTACAAACCTGAGCCACTGTTCTTGGTGACCCTTTCTTTAGAGAAGAGTATAGATCTTTCCTAAGCAATGTCTGTCTGTCTGTCTGTCTGTCTGTCTGTCTGTCTATCTATCTATCTATCTATCTATCTATCTATCTATCATCTATCTATACCTGCTATGGGGCCTGGGTCTTCTGACTATACATGTGTGTTTGTGTGTGTGTGTGTTTATTATTTTGCAGAACACAGAGTCTCATGTTTGGGCAAGTGCTCTATCACCTGAACCATACTCCTTGCCGTTTTGCTTTTGAGATAGTGCTCCACTAAGTTTCTCAAGGCTGGCCTCAAACTTTAATTCCTCTTGCTTACCACCTGGAGTAGCTGGGATTGCGGTCATGTACTACCACACCGAATTCCTTTATTTCCTATTAAGTTTCTAATTATAGATAAGACTCCTTACCGTCTGCCTGGAAGGCAGAACACATTCAGACATTAGCACAGCAGTGTTTTGTACCTTCACTAAACAAGTCAGACAAATGGGAAAGCTGCAACTCTAACTGTCCAGAAGATTTCCAAACAGGTTAAAATCCATATGCCTGCAGCCCTGGAAATCTCATTCTCTTCCGTCTTTGACATGTAATATGTAAATCAGCTATATAATTTATTCAAATCTGTGAATGTTATACTCAGCCATAGAGAACTCCGCAAAATTAGAAAGCCAGTAGAGAGTATAGTTAGTGCCTCAAAGGCATTTCTTGTAAGCTAAATCCCTACAGACAACCATGACAGGAAAGGTTCCAAAAAAGCCAGTTGTAATAGTGGAAAAGAAACTGGTTAGACAGAATTTGAAAACAGGCAGTTTTGAGTAAGTGAGTAAGTGGCTTCATCTCTTTGCTCGTGAATTTCCTCTTCTGACTACAGTAGCTCACACCTCACAGGACACTTTTATTCACCTTGTTTTATCAGGTTATGGAATGCTTGCCAGTCACTGCTGTGAATTTCAGCAGTGAGTAAGCAAAATAGAAAGTTCAGATTTCACAGAAATATCTTCAGGGTGGTTTATTTTGGAGATTGACTAGGTTGATAGTGGGAACCTCTCTGACCAGCATCATATTCATATGATGTGTTTTTCATGTACTCTGCATTTTTAAACCATTTGGTTAGAAATCCCCCTGACTTGTTTTTTGTGGGTCGTGAGACTTGAACTCTGGGCCTGGTGCTGTTCCTGAGCTCTTCAGCTCAAGTCTACCACCCTATCCCTTGAGCCTCAATGCCACTTTCTCTGACCTAACTTTCTAATTTAACATACATTAGTTATAGAAGGGGGAGGTGTTTACTGTGACATTTCCACACATGTAAACAAGATATCTTGAACTACCTTGCCTCTCTATCACTCTCCCTATCCTCCTCCCTGTGCTTAAAACAATGTCAGCAATTATTAATGTTCTATTTTCTTTTTCTTTTTTTATTGTAATTAATAGAAGGGTTACATTTTATTCACCAGATAGAAGATGCATTACTTCACAAACATTAATACCCCTTCTCATGTTTTTGTCCCCATTTCCCACTCCCTACATCCTCCCCTTAATGTTCTATTTTCATGCAAGTAAATAAACTACAAGTTGGACCTAACTGTACTTATTCATATTTAATAATATTAATAAATGTAATAATAAATATAAATGCATTTAAATGTATTTATTTAATATATTTATCTATAAATATAATATTTATAAATATGTTGTCACAATCTAAATTCATCCCACAGAAATAAAATTAAAAGAATTGCTTTCATCTGCCTCTACCAGGTGGTAAGAAGTAAGAGTGTGTGTATATTCCCATTGTAAATGTATTTTTGTGGTATCTATGAATTTGGAATATTTTGGAAATGAATTTCTAACCAGGACAAAAAAGAGCAAAAACCAAAAAAACCTGTAAAAACTAAATTAGTTGAAATAAATTGTGTAGCTGTTTCATTATTACCTAGGGAAATTGCTGTAATCAGAAAGAACACTATTCAAGCATAAATACCCAGAACCTTGGACTATTGCTTTTATTGCCATGATAAACAAAGCAGGATTAACCAAGCTAATTGCTCCTATAATCAATTCAAGAAAGCTATTTTTAGCTATCACAGACAAACCCTTGATTGCATAAAGAAGAAAAGTTGAACATTTCCAAAGATGGAAAATTTTGGATGCACCTTGCATGGCCAGAATAGCTGACTCATAATCTTAAGTTATTTACAATAGAATTAAACAAAAATGTTTCAGGATGTTATTGAATAGCAAGGACAAGTTAGCAATAATATCAACAACACTGGTATTGTACAGGTATTATCAGTGATGTTTTAGAATCATTTCCCGCTCTCAACAATGAGATCCTAATAACTCTAAATATGGCATATGAACAAGAACTAAGGTCCTGACAGCCCTTTTAACTTTCAAATGGAATTCCTGTCCCCCGTGTCCCCTCCGCCCCCCGCGCTGTGTATTGGGTGCTTTGTGATCTCTCCTGGCTTTTTTTTTTTTTTTTTTTTTTTTTTTGCTGAAACTGGCACTATTATCTGAGCCACAGCTCCCCTTTTGCTTTCTGGTGGTTAACTGGAGAGTCTCACAACCTTTCCTGCCCAGTTTGGCTTCAAACAGCGATCAGATTTCAGTTTCCTGAGTAGGTAGGATTATAGGTGTGTGTTACTGGCACCTGACACCTCTGGCTCTATAATCAAAAGATGCTAGTTGTATTGCCAAACCACCCACCTATGGCTTAACAGGAAGTGATTCACTGTTCTGGAAAAAAAAAGAAAAACTGCCCTTGAAGAGGGATGGGGGAGGGGGACTAATGGAATAATCAGATACTATGAACAATGGATAGCATCCAAAGTCCAAAGTGTTGATCCTAAGGACCAACTGTGCTATTATTATTCAGCATGAAAGATATATGCTCTTCCAGGCCCCTGGGCCTCCATCCTTTGGAAACCTTAAACTGAGATTCTTAGGAATTTTCCAGAAGATGCTGATGTTACATATGATCAGCTTCTTTCTGACTTTGGATAAAGATTAACATTCAGATTCTGCATTCTTTTTGCCTACTACCATTCTTTGTTTTTATTTACTTTGAAGACTTCTAAAGTATTAGTTTCCTGATTTTTTTTTTTTTTTTTTTGCTGGACATGGGATTTAAACTCTGGGCCTGGCTACTGAACCTGAGTTTCTTTTGCTCAAGGTAAGTGCTCTACCACAGTGCCATTTCTGGCTTTTTGAGTAATTTATTGGAGAATCTCACAGGCTTTCCTACCCTGGCTGGCTTTGAACCACTATCCTTAGATCTCAGCCTCTTGACTAACTAGGATTACAGGTATTAGCCACCAACACTCAGCTGCTCCCACATCTTAATCCTTCTGACTACCTCTATTCTCTATCTACCATTTAAAATTAAAGAAAATAAACAAAAAAGCCATCATTGAACTACACTTTACCCAATAACCACAGAACACCCTAGTATCAAAAGCGCTACTTCTGAGTATTCCTGACTGCCTTTTCTTGTCTTTCAGAGACCAATACCATCCAGTACTCTTCTCCTTGCTGCTTGTGGGAACTGGGCCTTTGAGAGCTTGGTGATTTTGTCCTTCTGCTTCTGTATAATCTTGGAATCCCCTGTGCTCTGGGCCCATCTTTTCTGCTCCTCAGAATCCTCATTTTGGGCTGTGTTAAGTTCCATTTGTTTTAAAGCTGCCTCTAACAAACTGCAGCTTAATTTAGAATGCAAACAGACTGTACCCTGATAGTACATCCTGGTGACAAGCTAATCATAGCAGCTATGCTGAAGCAAGTGATTGACCAAATGATATGACCACGTCTGCAAGAAGCAATTGCTGAGAAGAAATCAATCGAGCTGCTTCTGTATATGTTCTGACTATAATTATCAGTCCTCTATGCAGGAGGATGTGGTCCGAACCTCTTCTGGTTCTAAATGCTGCCTACCCATGAATTATTTTTTGCCTGAGTAAACTCTGCTTAATTTGTCTAAAGTTTTTCTATTAATATCAGAATGGCTACCTTCCCTTGCCCTCAACCTATTAAAAAATATTAAGACATGTTCCATATCTTCAAAATTTCTCTCCCTGTAGTCCCCTTTAGTCTTTTTGGGTGTTACTAGGGCTTAAACTTAGGGTCTATTCCTGGTAGGCAGGTACTCTTCCACTTGAACCATGATCACAGCCCTTTTATTTTTTTACCTCTAGTTTAATTTTCAAATAAGGGTTTCCTTTTTGCTCAGAGGGCCTTGCACTGCTACCTTTCTGCCTCCTGAGTAGCTGGAAATATTGGTTTGTGCAACCAAATTGGACCCTTCCTTGAGGCTTTAATAAACCAACTACAGTCTCCTGGAAGGACTATCATTCATGGGGTTTAGTCTGTGGTAGTAATTCAATTGTTTTTCAATAAAAGACTGACTCAATAAATACTAATGTAACAATATCTATTCTATATCTTTCAAAGTTATCCAAATTAGCCAGTTGGTACAATTTGGGAAGTGAAGCTTAGGACTGGTTGCAGGCCAGCCAGGGAGTCAGTGAGACCCATTTAATTAAGCTTCTTGGCACAGAGACATGAGTCTGTGATCCTAGCTACTTGGGAGCATAAGTAGGATAATTTTTCCCTGAACAAAACCTGAAGGCCCGGGGCCGGGAGTTTGGCCTAGTGGTTAAAGTGCTTGCCTAGCATGCATGAAGACCTGGGTTCGATTCCTGGGTACCACATACATAGAAAAAAGCCGGAAGTGGTGCTGAGGCTCAAGTGGTAGAGCTCTGGCCTTGAGAAAGTCCAAGGACAGTGCTCAGGCCCTGAGCTTAAGCCCAGGACTGGCAAAAAAACCCAAAAAACAAAAAACAAACCTGAAGGCCCTTGATAAAAAAACAAAACCAAAAACATGGGGCCAGGAGTTTGGCCTAGTGGTAGAGTGCTTGCCTAGAATGCAGGAAGACCCAGGTTGGATTCCTCCGTACCACACAGAGAAAAAAAAAAAAAAGCTGGAAGTGGTGCTGTGGCTCAAGTGGTAGAGCACTAGCCTTGAGAAAAGTCCAAGGACAGTGCTCAGGCCCTGAGTTCAAGTCCCATGACTGGCAAAAAAACCCCAAAAAAACAACACAAAGAAGTTTAGAAGACATGGCTAAAGTGGAAGATCCCCTGTCTACCAAGCAAAGAGCTCTGAGTTCAAACTCTACTATTTCTCCAAAGTGTAATTTTCTGTTGATTTTGGTGACATAGGGTAATGAATGGCTTAGGTATAAATATTGTGAGTTTAAGGCCAGTCTGAGTCACATAACTAGAGAAAAATAAAACAACTTTCTTAGTTGGATCTAGAAAGTTTATCTTTGTAAGATCAATATATAAAATTAAGAATCACAAACTTTTGATATATGATAAGTACAGTTGTGCTGGCTCACCATGTTTTGGTTAAGGAACCCATATATAAAGGTTTCCAAAAATTATAATGGAGTTGAAAAATTCTTATGGCTTAGTGACACTGTAGCTTTCTTTTTCTTTCTTGGTTGTGGGGCTTGAACTCTGGGACTGGGCACTGTCCCTGAGCTCTTCAGCTCAAGGTTACCACCCCTTGAGCCACAGCACCACACTGGTTTTCTGGTGGTTAACTGGAGATAAGAGTCCCACAGACTTTAGTGCCCTGGATGGCCCTGAACCTCCATCCTCAGATCTCAGCCTCTAGTAACTGAGATTACAGTAGCAAGTTACACGCACGAGCCACTGCACCAGGCCAACATTGTAGCTTCCTTGTTATAGTGAAATGTGTGACTCACATGATGGTAGTGATGTACATGTCAACAAACCTGCTGTACTAACACATATACAAACCCATGTGGTGGTGCTCTGTAGCCCCAGATACTCCAGAACTAAGGCAGGATTCCTTGAGCCCTGAAGTTCAAGATCAGCCTAGGCAACAAACATGGCTAGACTCCCATCTCAACAAAACGGACAACAAAAACTCATAGCACATACAATTATGTATGTCAATAGTGACATTAAGCAACTGTTACTTAAGTTTGCTGTGCCGTTTATTGCTAATTTATACTTTCTACTTATATAAGAAAGTTTACTCTAGAACAGTATGCCCTGATACACCGGCGACAGCCCCGTAAACGTCACCCTTACGGCTCTTGTGATTGCTTCAAGAGGCAGGGCGGCTTATGTGTACCATCCAGATGTGTGTGCACACAGTACGGCATGTTCCCACAATGAGGAGAGTGGCTCACTCCCTTGGATGACACGCACTTTGGAAATACTCGTAAACAAGAATTCACTGTCAGGCCAGAGGCTGTTTCCTAACCGAGGGCCCGGCCGGCCGCAGGACCCAGGCTGAGGAACACTGACACCAGGGCCTGCCCTCCGCTAGGCCCAGAAACCCCTGCGGAACCACCCGAATAAGTGGAGCCTCTGCCCACCGTGTCACCGCACGGGACGAAAACTCTCGATTTAGGGACCTCCAAGAAGGCCTGCGCTTCTCACAACGGAGGCCGACGCCAGGGCTGAGCGCGGCGAGCCGAGCGGGAGACGACCGGCGCCTTCCCCACCCGGCGCACATCCTGCACACCGCCCACTTCCGGTGATAGAGGCCCGCCGGGAAGGGCGGGTCTTAAGCAGATTCGGTCTGTTCCTACTTCCTTCCGGAGCGGCGAAATTGAGTAAATCCGGTCTCAGACGGGCTAAGGGGCGGGGCGATGTGGGGGCGGAGCCGGGTGACGTAGAAGCCCCGCCCATTTCCCCCTCCCCCGTGGACACCGGGTACAGTTCCAGTCAAGGTTCGCCGAGGCCCATCTGCTCAGAATACCAGCACCATGCCCATGACACTTGGTTACTGGGACATCCGTGGGGTGAGCGACAGCCTGACGCGTGGGAGGGGGGAACGGAGAGCAGCTGAGGGCGGTTCTGGAGTGGGGACCCTCCTCAGCACTTGCTGGAGTTTTCTGCCTAAGCCTTGCCAGAGCACCACACGTGCAACCTGTTTCTGTTCCCGGTGTGTGTGTGTGTGTGTGTGTGTGTGTGTGTGTATGCGCGCTCACGTGTGTGGAAGGAGTTGTTAGGTATTGAGTGGGCTCGCCTGGAGGAGGTGAAGTCACACAGTCAGGGAGTCCCCCATTTCTGACCTCTGTCACCTGCCATCTCTTCCCAGCTGGCCCATGCCATCCGCCTGCTCCTGGAATACACAGACTCAAGCTATGAGGAGAAGAGATACTCGATGGGGGATGGTAATGACACCTTCTGCTCAGTCTCCTGGCCAATTCGAGTCTATTGGGATGCCCAGCCACCCATTCTGTGGCCACTTGTTCAGGTCTGGAGGCCTCCTCCACCTGCACCCAGTGCCTGCCCCTTTCCAAAACCTAGAAGGGTGTAATGGACTAAAGCATTTGTGAACCTGGTCCTAGGATCCCTCAATTCTCACAACATTCTTCACTCTGGTAGCCTTGGAATGTGGGACAGAACTGATCATATTGCAGATCCACTGCCTCATGGGGTCCTGGGGAAGGAAGGCTGGACTGAGGGGGGTTTGTTTTCACTTGATCTTGTCACCACAGCTCCTGACTATGACAGAAGCCAGTGGCTGAGTGAGAAATTCAAGCTGGGCCTGGACTTCCCCAATGTAGGTGCAGGGGAAGGGGTGGTCTAGGGAAGTGTGGCCTCCCCCCTCCCTCCTTCCCTCCTCTGCTTGCCCAGCCCAGGATCAGTGTTTCTGCTCCCCTCCTCTCTTTCCTGGCTCTCTGTGGTCTTCTGTGATGCTCTATGCTCACAGAATGCTCTTGATTCATTCTGCAGTGTGTTTATGTGGGCTCACCATGTCTGTCCTAACCCAGGAAGGGCTGCTGGGTCCTGGGCCCCTTGTGACTTTCCCTGCTTGTCATCCAGCTGCCCTACTTGATTGATGGAGCTCACAGGATCACCCAGAGCAACGCCATCCTGCGCTACATTGCCCGCAAGCACAACCTGTGTGAGTGGGGCTGGCTGCTGGTCTGTATGTGGGGGCATGCAGTGGCCATTCCCTATGTTTGGCTAGGGTGGGTTGGTGAGGATGCTTTTGTGTTGTGTGGCTGCAGGTGGGGAGACAGAGGAGGAGAAGATCCGGGTGGACATTTTGGAGAACCAGGCTATGGATGTCTCTAATCAACTAGCTAGAGTCTGCTACAGCCCAGACTTTGTGAGTCATGTATTTCTACCCACTCCTTGCCCCTTTCCTCCTCTGCTGTGGGCTGTGTCATGTAGAATTTGGATCAAGAGTTAAGTCTTTTAAATTTCCATCTCTGCTGGCCCTATTTCACTTTTGAACTCATTGGAACTGCTTATCCTCCAGGATATTTTCTGTGTTGCCATCTGTGTGCCTCACTGAACTGTATTAGCTGAACATTCTTATTTGGTCCCTACTAACCTTAGGGTGCAGTCTAGATTCTCCAAGATGGATATTCAGTGCTAGACAGTGTCAGGTTTTCAGAATTGTCCTTACTTCTGCTCTCTGCCATGGCTCTTCTCCCAGCAGGTTCATTCCATCTACTTGCTTACAAAAAAAACATGCTCACTGATGGGAAAAAAGAAGTCCACAATTCAGGACTATCATGGAAGTCTTGAGTTTAGGCCTCTGCCCAAGTGTTTCCTAGTACTGTCCCCTTTACACCAGCACGAATCAGCTAATAGGGCCAACCAGAAGACCTCTGCTCTTCTCTCTTCCTCTTTTCAGCTTCATTCCTTGCTTTATGAGAAAGACTCAGATGTTTATTTCATGTTTCTGAAACTTACTAGTTAAATTGCCATCTTCTCTACTGGCACCTTTAGTTCTTGCTTCTTTGATTGATTCTGCTGGGCATCATAGCCTAGACCTGCCAGGTGGTCAGAGTACACAGGAGGTCTTTTGACTATCAGGGGCTTCCTTAAGAGAAGTGGCCCATTCTTTTCTGACTTTCTATTGCCTCTCAATGACTGGGTGGAGTATCTGGAAGGAGTCTATTAAAGACTGAAAACTGACCTAGTTTCCATCTTAGGGAAGATGGCTGGGATAGGGACTGTGCACAATGAGACTAGTCACTCCATTAGGGAATTTGTGTGTGAAGGTGGTGACAGCTGTTTTCTGTCTCAGGAGAAACTGAAGCTAGAGTATTTGGAGCAACTCCCTGGAATGATGAAGCTCTTCTCAGAGTTCCTGGGGAAGCAGCCATGGTTTGTTGGTGAAAAGGTAAAAGGGAGGGAATCAAGCTAGGCACCAGTCGTTCACATCTGTAATCCTAGATACTCAGGAATCTGAGATCTGAGGATCACAGTTTGAAGCCAGCCTGGGCAGGAATGTACCTAAGACTCTTATCTTCAATAAACTGCTAAAACTAAACAGAGCAAGGGTCAGGCCTGTGGCCTACTGGTAGAGTACTTGCCTAGCATACATGTAGAGCCCTGGGGTCCATTCCTTGGTACTGCAGACACAGAAAAGGCCAGAAGTGGTACTGTGGCTCAAACAGTAGAGTGGTAGCCTTGAGAAAGATCAATGGCAGTGGCCAGACCCCAAGTTCAAGCCCCAGAACTGGCAAAAAATAATAAAGAAAACAACAACCCAAAACCCAAACCAAACCAAACAAAAATGTATTTGTCTTGAGCAAAAAGAAACTCAGAAACAATGCCCAGGCCCTTAGTTCAAGACCCAGAACTAGTACACACACACACTAAAAAGGAAAGGAATGAGAACTTCTTTCAAGAGTACAGAATTTCATGCTCACTTATCCTTGGCTGTTTTGCAGATCACCTTTGTGGATTTCCTGGCTTATGATGTCCTTGACTTGCACCGCATATTTGACCCCAAATGTTTGGACACATTCCCAAACCTGAAGGATTTTATTTCCCGCTTTGAGGTGATATCTCTCATTCTCCTTTTCTGGGATATCACCACTTTCTTTTTATCATGATGTTTTCCTAGGCTTAGAGCTAAATGAAGAATAACTAGGGTTTAATTAAGTATTGGCTTTCTGCCAGCTCCAGCAACTTACATCTATTAGGACAACATTCTTACAGATAAGAGAATTCTGTCCATTGGATAGATTAGGAACCTGAGATTGTAGAGGGGAGTCACTTGTTCAAGGTCCTAGTGCAGGGGAGGCTGTGCTAAGCTTTTTGTGTTCCTGAGTTTTAAGGCAGCAGTCAGTAGCTTTCCATGTTTTATGCTAAAGGAAAAGTCTTCAGGCCTTACATAGTCTTGTTTCTTGCCCAGGACTCTGGGCAGAGTCATCAGAGTGTATATAGCTGGCATTTGGGAGAGGGGCGGGTGAGAAAAGTTGGGATTAATGTGAATCCCCAAGATTTAGACATTATTCACACTTGATCTGCAGGAGGCTTTGCCTAGTCCAGCCAGATCAGTGATTGGTGCTGGATTTGGAGAGACTAAGCATAGAAGTACTCTATGGTGTGTGCCTTTCCTTCTACCTGTTTCCCCTTTCTCCCTCCCTCCCTCCCTCCTTTCCTCCCTCCCTCCCTCCCTCCCTCCCTTCCTTCCTTCCTTCCTTGCCAGCTGTTCCATCTGTGAAGTGGTCTACTTAGTTTTACTCATGTTTTCTGACCTTTTCTCTATGAGGCTCCATGTCAGGGGGATAATACAAAGAGACACCCCTTTCCCCATCTTGGCACTAAGCAAAGTATGGAGTAGTTGGAATTCCAGACTCTGAGGTACCCCATCTGGGTTCTGGGGAGCCCAGCCTTGTTCTCACCTCACAGCAGGTCACGGGGGCACCTAGAGTCCTTATGTTTGAAACCCACAAAACCCACTTTATTAGAGATTTGGAAGTTGGAGGCATCAGTGCAAATTATTTCAGACTAGAATCTATTCTTCCTCATTCCTCATGAAGCAGTGTGCTTTCTCATCAGTTCTGGTTCTAGTCCAGACTGTGTGGCCTTGGGGATTGTGCAAGAGTTGACTTAACTCAGGAGTAGGAGGGATGATGGGGAGAGGCTGAAAGAGCTGAGGCTGCAGCTTGAGGTTAGTGTAAACTTGATCCACTGATACAGGCAATCCTAGATTACTCCAAACTGTTTAGAAGTTATCCAGGAACTGAACCTTGGTAGTAAGGCCCATAATACAATTAGATATCATTTAGCTTGGTCTCTGAGTCAGGGCTGGGTTGGGTGGGTACACATGGAGAAGATTGGACTTTCTGCTCTTAGAGGATTGATTAGGACTGTCTGCCTTTCCTTATGGGTCCTCCTCTACGTGTGTGTGTGTGTGTGGTGTGTGTGTGTACTCATACCCACGCACATGTATGTGCACATGAGCACACTGCTCCTGAGGCAAACCAGGGTCTCATGCTGTTGCTTGGTGTTCTCTCTCTCTCTCAGCTCAAGACTGGCATTCTACGACTTGAGCCACATCTTCAATTTTAGAGCTTTTTTTTTTTTTTCTGATTATTTGGAGATAAGAATCTCAGGGATTTCTGCCTGGGCTGACTTTAAACCATGATCCTTAGATCTTAGCCTCCAAACTAACTAAGATTATAAGACATGAGCCACTTCCACATCCCACCATGTTACACACTCTCACCCAAGATTTACTGAGTTGCTGGACTCTGCCAAACTAGCAAGTTCTGCCTGCTCCCTTGTGTGCAAACCCAGGCAAGCAGGAGCTTCCCTGGGAAAAAGGAGCATGTCTGTGGAGACAAGTATTGACAGGACCTCCTGTGAGGGGGCAGAAAGGGCATGTCCAGACAGGACAGACAGCCCTGTCCCCCTCACTGTCTGCATGAATAATAAGAAGTTGCTTTCCCTTTATGAACCTCAGCATATCTTGAGCCCCTGCTTTCTCTTTTTCATTCCTCAGGGCTTGAAGAAGATCTCTGCCTACCTGAAGACTAACCGCTTTCTCCCAACACCTTTGTATACAAAAGTGGCCACATGGGGCAATAAGTAGAGCTTTGAAAAAAATGGAGTGAGGAGCCCATTTTGCTACTGCCTGGGACTCTGGGAAGCAGCTAGTGTGAAACAGATGGTAGCCATTCACAGAGGCAGGGGGCAGGAGTTCAACATTGCTAGATCACAGTCATACACAAAGCACTTATTGTTGGTACCAGTAAGTCTTGGTTGTAACACTTTTTACATTGTTCATTTTCTTCCTTTAAATGGATTGATAATATTGAGAAATAGACTTGGCTCCTGATGAACATTTTTTTTTTTTTTTGCCAGTCCTGGGCTTGAGTTCAGGGCCTGAGCCCTATCCTTGGACTTTCTCAAGGCTAGAGCTCTACCACTTGAGCCTCAGCACCATTTCCGGCTTTTTTTCTATGTATGTGGTACCGAGGAATCGAACACAGGTCTTCGTGAATGCTAGGCAAGCACTCTACCACTAGGCCAAACTCCTGGCCCTCCTGACGAACATTTTAATAGCTGCTAAAGGCAGCTGGAGCTTGGCTGCCTCCAGTGAAGGACCAGTAGTCACAAAATTGGGCTGCACTCATGCCACATGGTTTAATTTGAACCTAAAACATGACTCTGGTGACCGAATGCATTGACCATCAAGCAGTTTGCATTAGACTTTTGCCACCATAAAAATTTGTGAACTCTAGAAGAACCTCTGGCCACTCTCACCCAAGCTAGCAGGGAACATCTCATTCCCCTATTGACCCAGCACAAGGCTTTCCCTCTTTGCTTTCCCTTGTTATTACAATAAAGAGTGATTTTTTTTTGCCTACTTTTGATTTTCATTTGTTAATACAGTGAATGAGCTGGTAACATGAAAAAAATTTGGTGATGAAGGTAGAGTAGCCAAACCATCAAGGCAAAGGTGGTGGCAGAACTAAGAAGTTGTACGACAGTGAGTGGCTGTGGGGACATGGCAGCTGATCAGACCTATTGCAATGGGCTCCCTGGCAGCAGCAGTGGGTGGTCAGAACTGTTCTGCAGTACACCTGGCATCAGTGAAGCATGAGAGCCATAGCACTTGCCCCTCCCAACCATGACTGCCAAATATTCTACAATCAGAAGACTTGTAACATGGACCCCAGGTATGAGCTGTCAAGTCTTCCTGGACTGTGTCTCCTATGGTGCAGAAACCTGTGTCACTGCTCCAGCCGTCAGCTGGACCCTCCCCCCCCCCATGAGGGTTATTATAGAGTGGGGCTCCTCTTATATCTCTTCCTCTGGGTTTTGTACTGATTGCTTCATGACTTGCCCATGTGCCATTCTTCCATTGGTCGAGTGGGTAAATGTCATTATGGGAAGAAAAAGTGTTTGAGTGAGAACTCAGCATTATGGGTAGAATCATGTGAGTAGGAACCTGAGGTACTCTGGGAACAAGAATGACCTTAGTGGGA
Source organism: Megascapheus bottae (assembly GCF_031878675.1). Classification (NCBI taxonomy): domain Eukaryota; kingdom Metazoa; phylum Chordata; class Mammalia; order Rodentia; family Geomyidae; genus Megascapheus; species Megascapheus bottae. The sequence goes on from NC_143514.1 coordinate 19,103,218, forward strand.
TACTTGTTAACTACAATTCTGTGATTTTTCTCCAAGTAGATTAGGAAGGACCCCATCACTATTTAAGCAAAAGATCTTAGTCTATTTCATTCTATAATCTGTGAAATACAATAGAATTTGGATTTAACTAATAGTATGTAGTCCTATTAACAAATGTGGTTTTTATAAATTGGTATTACAAGGAAAAACTGATCATGGTGGCTTTTGGTCCCATACACAGGGAGTATTTTATTTTATTGGAAAAAAGATCTTTCTGCAGGTTGATTGGAGATATGTGTTTCTTAGACTTTTCTTCCTCAACTGGCTTGAAACTCCCATCCTCAGATCTCCTAGGTAGCTTGGATTACAGGCATGAGACACTAACATCTACCTTGCCTTGGAGTATCTAGGCAACTGGTTCTCTACCCTACAACATACACAGGACTTATCATCTCCCACTTACCCAGATCTTCAGAGTTGACTGGTTAACATCACTGACTTCTTGAATTGCAGAGTAATCATAGGATCTACTCCATAATCTGTTGAATCAATTCATATAGATAATATATATACACATACATGGATATATGTACATGCATACACATGCATATGTATATATAAATATACTAATGTATAAATTCATTTATTTGTATCCTTCTGTGGAACACTCTTGACTATATCGCAAACAAATCTGCAAATAAGTTGCAAAAATGAATGAATACATTCATATAATGAACCATTATCTTTTATTTCTATTTGGAATGGACTGGATGGAGATTTGGAGGTATTGTATCTTTGTTTTCCCTTAAAAATAGCCTGGTTTAGCCACGTGCTGGTTGCTCACGCCTTAATCCTAGCTACTCAGGAGGCTGAGATCTGAGAATCATGGTTCAAAGCCAGCCCAGGCAGGAAAATCCTTGAGACTCTTATCTCCAATTAACTACCAAATAACCAGAAATGGAGCTGTGGCTCAAAGTGGTAGAGTATTAGCTTTAATCACACAAGCTCACCCCCCTGAATTCGAGCCTCAGGACCAACAAAAAAGGGGGAAAAATCTCCCAGTTCATCCTCAGTATTTCATGGGGAAATATTTCAGTATTCCAAAGGGGAACTTCATCTGCTGCTTGCCCAGTCTGTGTGCTTGGGCATACCTGGGAGGCCTGCAAGCATGGGTGGACAGTGGGAAGTGTCTGCTGTGGTGACCTCCATTAATAGTGTCTGTGGCCCATGGTAGTCACTAGGTGCTTATTTACTCAATTTTTGGCTTCCTTTGTGAAAGGGTTAGATGTAGGATATGTCTCAATAAAGTCACTGTAAGTTCATGGTGACATTTTCAGTACCCTTGAAGCTCAATGCAGACTGTCTGGACCTTGAACAGTGTGCTAAGGACTGCATGGAGGTTGGCTGTATGATCAGAAGAGAATCATATGTCTTCCTCCCCTGTGTACCAGTAGACCAGGCTGCCTAGGCTTTCCACTTGGTAGACCCTTGTGTGATTCCTGGTCTGCAGCCTGATGCTACAAGGGCAACCCCCATGCCAGCTGGCTACCAGGGTAATGGCTGCTTATTATGCCTTCTTCCTGCTAAAACAGCAATTGGAAGGCCATGGTTTTCTAATGTAGATTTTGATCCATTCATAGTTCATAGAGTAGGGTTTGTTAACTTGGGAATGATTGCTAATGATTGAACCATATAATTCTTTGCTGTGAAGAGGGCTGTGTTGTGCATTGCAGGGTGTTTAGAAGAGTGCCTGTGCTGTCCCCATTAGATGCCACCAGCACTTTCCAGTTTAATCATTCAAAAAGTCTCTTGACAATTGCCAAACATACCTGAAGAGGCAAATTGCCTCCTGTTTTAGATTAGTGGTATAGTGAGTTGAGTCTCTTTTTTTTTCTTTTACAAAAGTAAAATCAGAATTAAAAAAAAAACTTTATAGTGAAACTCAGACAGATAAGATGGGTCTTTTCGGGCCGGGAGTTTGGCCTAGTGGTACAGTGATTGTCTAGCATGCAGGAAGACCCGGGTTCAATTCCTCGGCATCACATACATAGAAAAAAGCCGGAAGTGGTGCTGAGGCTCAAGTGGTAGAGCTCTGGCCTTGAGAAAGTCCAAGGACAGGGCTCAGGCCCTGAGCTCAAAAAAAAAAAAAAAAAAAAAAAAAAGAAAACAAGATGGGTCTTTTCTGATGGAGCTTTATTTCTTTTGTTGTTGTTGTTGGTTGTGGGGCTTGAACTCACATCCAGGACACTGTTCCTGAGCAATTTTGTTCAAGGCTAGTGTCTACCACTTAGCCTTTTCACTCAAATCTGGTGCTCTATCACTTGAACCACACCTCCACTTTCAGCTTTTCAGTAGTTAATTTGGAGATAAGATTTTTGGGATTTTGTGCCAGGAGCATGGCCTAGTGATAGAGTGCTTACCTAGCATGCAAGAAGCCCTGGGTTTGATGCCTTGGTATCACATACACAGAAAAAGCTGAAAATGGTACTATGGCTTACGTGGTATTGCTAGATCTTGAGAATGCTCAAGGACAGAGCCCAGGCCCTTAGTTCAAACCCCAGGACTGGCAAAAAAAAAAATCTCAGAATTTGTTTGCCAGGGCCTGCTTCAAGCAGCAGTCCTCATACCTCGGCCTTTTGAATAGTTAGGATTACAAGCATGAGCCATTGGCTCTTGGGAGGACATTCTATTTCTTTTCTCTTGTTGCTAGGGTCTGGGTGAGGATTCGGGCTGGGATAGAAAGGTGGTTAATAGTTATCCTCACGGTGCTATCCTCTCAGGTAGGTTTTTGTAGTAAGATGAGTCTGCCTAATCCTCCCAGATGAGCTGTGCTCAGCGGTTCCTTCTACTCTCCAGATTACAGCAAAGCCGAGTACTTCCCTGATAAGAACAAGCTGATAGTTCAATCTGTGCCTTATTTTGTTTGGAAATGCAGTCATTTTTGTACTAGGTGGCACTCTAAGTCCAGATTTACAACTATTTTGTAGCAGACAGCTATATAAAATAGAAGCTTGGGCTAAGGCATGGCTCAAGCAGGAGACCCTGAAATCAGACCCCAGCACTACAACAAATTCTTATGGTGGAAACATTCAAAATCCTTCTTTTTTTTTTTTATTTCTTTTTGTTTTCTTGGGGTGTGTGTGTGTGCATGTGTGTGTGTGTGTGTGTGTGTGTGTGTGTGTGTGTGTGTGCGCGTGCGTATGCACATGCACCAGTACTGGGGCTTAAACTCAGAACCTCTTTCTCTCTCTAAGCTTTTTCCCTCAAGGCCAGTGCTCTACCACTTGAGCCATGTCTCCACTTCTGGCTTTTTGCTTATTAATTGAGGAGAAGAGGCTGGTTTCTGTACATTCTCATTGTTATTAGTCCCTTACTGTGCAATAGCAGCGTACTAGAACTCCTTGCACCTAGCTACCTCTTCTCCTTGATCATTATCTTCCCATCCTTCCCTCCAGCCTAATTTCTCTACTTCTGGCCACTATGCGCAAGGGTCAACTTTCATGGTATTAGCTTCTTTTGCCTCCTATGGGATGTTTCAGGAATTTGCATGTCATCCTTTCCCATGGATCATGCTAATCTTCTCATCCCTATTTACTGCATTCTCTTCCCTGTCTCCACTCTGCCTTCTCCTTTCAGTTCCTCTTCCCATACCCTAATAGTCTGTTTCTCCTCTCCTTCCCTCTCCTCTCCTCCCCTCCTCTCCTCTTTCCTTCCCTCTCTCTCCTCTTCTTCTCTCCTTTCCTCTCTTCTTTCTTTCTTTCCTTCCCCCTCCTTTCCTCCCTCCCTCCCTTCTGTCTCTCTCTCTCTTTTTCTCTCTTTCTTGTCTTTCCTTCCTCTTCCTTCTTCCTTTCCTCCCCATCCCTCTCCCCCTCTATCTCCCTTCCTTGTTCTTTCTTTTGTTTCCACAAATATGAGAGAACACATGTGATATTTGTCTTTCAGTATCTAGCTACTTTCATCTACTTTCTTGAAAATGATCTCATTTCTTTCTTTTTTAATGACTGAACAATACTCAATTATAAATGCATACCATATTTTCTATACATATTTATTTGTGGAAAGGCATCTAGGCTGATTCCATGACTTGGCTATTACAGACAATCTATAGTAAACATGGGTATGCATGTGTTTCTATTGTATGCTGATTTAATTTCTTTTTTTTTTTTTTTTAGTAGATTCTTTTTTTTTTTTTTTTTTTTTTGGCCCCCTTCTCTTTTCTTTCTGGCCCTGCTCGCTCCGGCCCCGCTCACTCCGGTCAGGCTCGCTCCCTCATGATTTAATTTCTTTCGAGTATATATCTAAGGGTGACAAATCTGGATCATGTATTGGTTCTAGTTTTAGTTTTTTGGAGGAACTTTCATACTGATTTCCATAGTAGCTGTACTAAAAGCAGTGTATGAGTGTTCCTTTCTTGCCACACATTTGCTATTTTATTCTTTTGAGGTTTGTTTTTAATAATTATTTTTTGTGCCCTTATACTACAGACAAGCATCATTACAAGTGGAAATAAATTTATGTTACTCATAAATAGTTTATTTGATTATATATTTAACTACTTATTTATTTAATTATATATTTCAGTATTTTCTTGTGCTGTACTGGGCTTCAACTCATGGACTCTCACTTGGCTTTCTCACTCAAGGCTGGCACTCTTTCACTTGATTTTCACATTCAGCTTTTTTTTTTTTTGCTAGTCCTGGGGCTTGAACTCAGGGCCTGAGCACTGTCCTTGGACAATTTTTGCTCAATGCTAGAGCTCTGTCACTTGAGCCACAACACCACTTCTGGCTTTTTCTGAGTATGTGGTACTGAGGAATCAAACCCAGGACTTTGTGCATGCTAGGCGAGCACTCTAGCACTAAGCTACACTCCCAGCCCTTACTTTCAGCTTTTTAATTGGAGACAAGAGTCACAGATTTTTCTGCCCCGGCGGCTTCAAACTACAATCCTCAGATCTCAGCCTCTGAGTAGAACCCAGTGCCATTTTATTTTTACATGGCCATTTTGTCTGGAGTGAGATGGAATCTCAATGAAGCTTTGATTTGCATTTCCTTAATGACTAAAGATGTTGAGTATTTTTTCATATATTTATTAGCCATTTGTATTTGGTCTTTAAGAAGCGCCTATTTAGTTTGTCTGTTTGTTGATGGAATTACTTTTTGTTGTTAATTTTTCGGAGTTTAAAACTTTTTTTTTGATGGTTGGGGGAGGGAAAGTGGGGGAAAAAACGTGAAGGGGTAACAATGTTCAAGAAGTAATGTACTTGTCCTCATTATGTTACAAATGTAACTGTAACTCTTCTATACATCACCCTGATAAGAAAATTAATTTTTTTTTTTTTGCCAGTCTGGGGCTTGAGCTCAGGGCCTGAGCACTGTCCTTGGACTTTCTCAAGGCTGGAGCTCTATCACTTGAGCCTCAGCACCACTTCCGGCTTTTTTTTTTTTTATGTATGTGGTACCGAGGAATTGAACCCGGGTCTTTGGGCATGCAAGGCAAGCACTCTACCACTAGGCCAAACTCCCGGCGCCATAAAATTAATTTTTTAAAAATAGGCTTTTCTTATATAGATCAAGCTGGCCTTGAACTCAAGCCTACTGCCTCAGCAGTCTAAGTGCTGAGATTACAAGCTCTCACCCCTCTACCTGGCTAAGTGTTTGAGTTGTTGGTTTTTTGGTCATGGGGCTTGAACTCTGGGCCTGGGCACTGTCCCTGAGCTCTTCAGCTCAAGGTTAGTGCTCTGTCGCCTTAAGCCGCAGTAACACTTCCAGCTTTCTGGTAGTTAATTGGAGATAATAGTCTCACGGACTTTCCTGCTGGCTTTGAACGGTGATCCTCAGATCTCCACCTCCTGAGAAGCTAGATTTATAGGCATGAGCCACCAGCACCTGGCAATGTTTTAGTTTTTATATGTTCTACAGATTGGTCCTCTGTCAGATGAATAGCTGGCAAAGATTTTTCCCATTCTGTACATTGTTTCTTCCCTGTGTTAATTACTTCCTTTGTTGTATAGCTTTATCATTTGATGTAATACTATTTGTCAGTTCTTGCCTTTATTTCCTGAGTCATTTGAGTCCATTCCTGGGTCTCTTTGCCTGTGTGAATTTTTACATTATTTTTCCCAATACTTCCTTGTGTTTGATTTCTTTTCAGCTGACTGCTGGACAGGGTGAAAAACAGAGCTCTAGTTTCAACTATTCACCTGTGGCTATCCAGTTCTCCAGTATCATTGGTTGGAGAGGCAATTCCATTCTTTTATAGCTGAATAGTATTCTAATATATGTGTACACACACACACACACACACACACACACACACACACACACACACACACACCATATTTTCTTTATCCGTTTATCAAATGATGGACACTTAAAGGTTGTTTTTATTTCTTGGCTATATTGTAGATAGTACTGAAATAAACATAGAAGTGCAGATGTCTCACATATTGATTTCTCTAGCATAAACATGCCATAGTGGGATTACTGGATCATCTGTAGTCCTATTTTTCTTTTTTTCTTTTTTCTTTTTTCTTTTTTGCCAGTCCTGGGCTTAAGCTCAGGGCCTGAGCACTGTCCTTGGATTTTTCTCAAAGCTAGAGCTCTACCACTTGAGCCTTCGCACCACTTCTGGCTTTTTCTAAGTATGTGGTACCAAGGAATCAAACCCGGGTCTTCATGCATGCTAGGCAAGCACTCTACCACTAGGCCAAACTCCCGGCCCTGTAGTCCTATTTTTAATTTTTAGAGGAATCACTACATTGTTTTCCATGATGAGTATACTAATTTACATTCCTACCACAGTGTACAAGTGTTCCTTCCTCCCACCCCAAGTCCTTACAAACCCTCCCTCCCTCCCTTCCTTCCTTCTTTTCTTTTTTCCTTTTTGTGCCAGTTCTGGGGCTTGAATTCAGGGCCTGGGAATTGTCCCTGGGCATTTTTGCTTAAAGCTAGCATTATACCACTTGAGCCACCACTTTACTTCTGGCGTTTTGATGGTTTGTTGGAGCTAAGAGTCTCACAGACTTTCCTGCCTGGGCTGGCTTTGAACTGTGACCCTCAAATCTCCGCCTTCTAAGTAATTCAAGTTCTGGGTGTGAGCCATCATCATCTGGCTATTTATTTTCTTTATTCTTTTTGAAAATAACCTTTGTTGTTGTAGTGAGGTGTACCTCACTGTGATTTTGGTTTGCATTTTATTGCTGATTAGTGATATTGAGCATTTTTCACATACCTGCTGTCCATTTCAAAAATGTTGATTTTGGTGTATTGTCCAAGTTTTTAACCCAGTTATTATTCTTTACTATTGAGCTTTATAGAGTTTCTTACATATCCTAGATATTAACTTCTTATCAGATACATAGTTTGCTAATGTTTTTACCCCCTTTTTTTTTTTTGGCTGGTCTTGGGCATGAAATCAGGGTCTGAGCACTGAGCTTGAGAAAGCTAGAGCTTTCACTCAAGGCTAGAGCTCTGTCACTTGCACCACAGCACCAGCATTGTTTTTCTATGTATGTGGTACCAAGGCAACAAACCTAGGTCTTCATGCAGGCTACGCAAGCACTCTACCACTAGGCCATACTCCCAGCCCCATGTTTTTACCTGTTCTATACACTCTGTCCTTACTTTGTAGACTAGAGACGTTTTAGTTTAGTGTAACCCCATTTGTCTGATTTTGCTTTGGTCTCCTGTGCTTTTGAGGTATTGCCCAAAAATGTGTATATTAACACTCCTAGAGGCTTTGAACCCTATGTATTTGTCTGGGAGAACTTTTCTGCCCAAATCATCTCAAACTGCAATTCTTCAGCTTTCAGTCTCTTGAGTGTCATCCTGTAGTCTAGGCTGACCTTCAACTTGTTACCTATTGCCTTTCTACCTGAGTGCTGGCATTACAAGTATGTTCCATCATACTCATTAAATGATTATTTTTGTAAATGATGAGAGAAAAGGACCTACTTTATCCAGATACTATATCATAAACTACATGTTGGATTGAAACACCTATGTACCTTGTACACCTTTGTACAACTACTTGAAGATAACTAAAAAAAAAGGAAAGATAAAAAAGGTTTCTTTTCATAATCTTGAATGTGAACATAATCATTTTCTTTTTTCAGGTTAAGGAAAATTTCTTGATTTCCTAAGTTTACACACACAGTAGTTAAGAAACTTTTTCCATAAAGTTTCATTTCAACTTGTCTAATTTTATTTAATTTCTAGCAAGCTGTATTTTTTAAAAAATAATTGAGGTCATTATATGTAGAATTCCTGTGAATTGCTTTGAAGGTATCACCATAGAGCCGGAAGGAATTATAGATTGCAGCCTAGAGGTTATTGTAAAGGCCCTAATCCATGTTCTACCAATATATGTTGATGACCTGCACAGTGTCTCTTTAAAGAGTTGAAAATAGCTCCCACCAAACACTCAGGATATTGCAAACAGATATCCAGAGAACTGAACAACACTGGGGCAAGTTTCTGTGAAATCATTAATTGACTGCAATCCCTTGCTTCAGGAATACTTTCCAGTCTTCAGTCCTGATTGTTTTCCATTGCCTTTCAGAGACATATGCCACCCCTGGACGTCCTTCCTGGCTGTGGGGACCCTGTCTCTGAGAACGTGATGGCTCTTATTTCCTCTCCTTTTGCAGAGCTGTTCTCCTGAAAGGTTCTGTGACTGGGTTCCACCTTCCCAGCTCCTGAGAGTCCTTGTCCTGGCCAGCATGGCCTCCCTCTCCTTAACCCGGCCTCCCTCCCTGTCCACTCCTCTCAGGGTGTAAAAACATGAAGACATGTCCGATCTTTACAAAGTTTCTCCCAGTACTTTCTACCTCAGTTGTCTTTATTGACATCCAAACTAGCTGGTCTAGTCACCAGCTGTGTTGTTCCTGGGGCTCAGTTTCTGGGGTCAATAATTGTCCTCCTCCCTCAATAAAGCAGCCATTGCATAAATAAATGTGCATGCATTACTTTGGTTCTTCGACAATTATGAGTCTGAGATTCTAGCTTAAAACTAATTTTCTCATGGGACACTGGTGGTTCACGCCTGTAATCCTAGCTACTTAGGAGACTGAGATCTGAGGATCTTGGTTCAAAGCCAGCCCCGGCACGAAAGTCTGTGAGTTTCTGATCTTCAGTTAACTACCAGAAAACCAGAGTGGTGCTGTGACTCAAGGAGTAGTCTTGAGCTGAAGAGCTCAGGGACAATGCCCAGGCCCAGAGTTCAAGTCCCAACCCATCAAAAAAAATTATTTTCTCAGTTGAGCCTGGAGCTTCCCCCCCCCCTCCAAAGATAAACAAAACTCATCGTGATAAGCAATTTGTAAGGGCTTAAAACAATTTGAAGGGCCAGTCCTGTGTGAGTACAGGGGCCTCACTTGAAGCTAAGCCTAGACACAGAACTAGACCCAATTGGGGATAACTAGACACAGGGCCTACCCTGTCAGCCCCAGTGGCAGGCCTCTGAGCTGCTCACCTTAGCAGAACTCTGCCATTGGCTAATTTATATAATCTCCTAGACAAAGTGGAGTATTAGTCTTTCAGGTTATTACCTGTGAGGTATTCCTCACAGCCTGAGCCACCCAGAGCCTGTAGGAACTTGACAGGGATGGAGACTGAACTATGTCACTAGGAGAAAGGAGGGAGAATAGCGTTGCTATTCGTATCCGGAGAGTCTCTGTCACTAAAGAACACTACCAAAGCATCGTGGATTCAGCAAAACAGGGTTTGGGCAATGACCCTGGGCTGGGCTGGCAAGCAGACTGGCTGAACTCGGGACCTGGCTTCTGGAGGCTAAGTCTTGGGTCCCCAGAGATTTCTGGCATTCTTCAGTGTTTGTTACTCCTCCTAGTGGGTGGGGTCCCAAGCGGTAAACCGGGCTTCCCGGATTGGCAGAGATGGTGGACAGGGCGGTGCCTGGAGAGTCCTGATCAAAGCAGTTCCTGCTTCATCATTTGGCCCTCGACAGATTTGGAAGCCAGCTAGAGTTCACAGCACCAGCACCATGCCTATGATACTGGGTTACTGGGACATCCGCGGGGTGAGCAAGGGGTTCCCCATAGAGGAGGGTATAGGGGCTTGGGGGGGGGGGACACGCTGCGTAGATGGGGGCTGCTTCTAAAACACCCAGGAATAGCTGGATGGAATCTGCTTTTCTCTCTCAGATGTGTGTGTGTGTGTGTGTGTGTGTGTGTGTGTGTGTGTGAGAGAGAGAGAGAGAGAGAGAGAGAGAGAGAGAGAGAGAGAGAGAGACAGAGACAGAGACAGAGACAGAGACACAGAGAGAGAGAGACAGAGAGAGACAGAGAGAGAGAGAGAGAGAGACAGAGACAGAGACAGAGAGAGACAGAGAGAGACAGAGTTAGTTGATGCTAGGCATGAACAATGTCACTTGGAGGATAGGATCTTAGCCTCAGCACACCCCTGTCCCCACAATGTCTGACTTCTGTTACCTGCCGTCTCTCCCAGCTGGTTCACGCCATCCGCCTGCTCCTGGAATACACAGACTCAAGCTATGAGGAGAAGAGATACTTGATAGGGGATGGTAAGGACACTCCCTAGGCATAATCTGACCCACTCTTGCCCATTGGTGCCCAGCCACTTCTACTGTGGCCACTTGTTGCTCAGCTCTGTAGGCCTCCTCCAGCTGCATCCAGCTCCTGCTACTTCAGAAAACTCCTGTAGGATGCAGTTTAATTTTCCATTTTAGGAGCCTGGGAATAGAAGGCTGTCTGTAATTCTGTTTGGTTTCCTTAGGGCTGACTTAACCTTTTTGTGATCTCTCACAGCACTCTTCACCCCTGTAGTCTTGGAAGGTGGGACAGAGCTGGTCAGATTCAGATCCATTGCCTCAGGGGGCTCCGGGGAAGGCGGGCTGGACTGAGGGGGGTTTGTTTTCACTTGATCTTGTCCACCACAGCTCCTGACTATGACAGAAGCCAGTGGCTGAGTGAGAAATTCAAGCTGGGCCTGGACTTCCCCAATGTAGGTGTAGGGGAAGGGGTGGTCTGGGAAAATGAGGGTGACCCTTTTGCATGACCTTTTTCTATATTGTAGGTTCTAGGGTCAGTTATTCCAGACTGGGCTGTGTCTTTGTGATGCTCTGTGCTCCAGCTCTTGCATTCATTCTGCAGTGTGTTTATGTGGGCTCACCATGTCTGTCCTAACCAGGGAAGGGCTGCTGGGTCCTGGGGCCCCCTAGTGACCTTCCCTGCTTGTCATCCAGCTGCCCTACTTGATTGATGGAGCTCACAGGATCACCCAGAGCAACGCCATCCTGCGCTACATTGCCCGCAAGCACAACCTGTGTGAGTGGGGCTGGCTGCTGGTGTGTGTGGGGGGCAGGTAGTGGCCATTCCCTGAGCTTGGCTAGAGGGGATGGTGAGGATGCCTCTGTGTTGTGTGGCTGCAGGTGGGGAGACAGAGGAGGAGAAGATCCGGGTGGACATGTTGGAGAACCAGGTTATGGATATTCGCATGCAGCTGGCCAGAATTTGCTACAGCCCTGACTTTGTGAGTTCCCCGCTGGGCTAAGAGATACAGAGAGGAAGAGGGACCATTCCTTTGTATTTCCAACTCCTCTGTCCACTTAGTTATCTGAACACCTTTGTGTTATCATCCCACAAATGGTGTTTTCAATTACCAACAGAGCTGGGCATGATGGGAGCACTCAGGAGGCTGAGACAGGAGAATGGAAGGTTTAGGCTAAAGCCTGTGCTATATATTAAGATTCTGTCCCAAAACCAAACAAAAAGACACCCTCACAAAATCCACCAACAGAGGGACCTCTGTTGTATTTTCTAATGGAAACTGCAAATCACCTGCCACTAAATATTAGGAGCCATTCCAGACCCCCTAGGTAGAAATTCAGTACGTGGGTAGTTAAGTTTGTGTTCTGAGTCCTCAGTTCTGACTCAATTGCTTCCTTTAAGCCATGTCTCCAGCTGGCTGAACACACCACTGCTACTGGAGTAGACTGAAACTAGAAGGAAAAAGAGGACATGATGGGCACTCTTTTTTTTCTTCTTCTTCTTCCAGTCCTGTGATGAAAACTCAGAGCCTGAGCACTGTCCTTGGGCTTGATCAAGGCTAGAGGTCTAGCACTTGAGTCACAACACCACTTCTGGCTTTTTCTATGTATGTGGTACCAAGGAATCGAACCTGGATCTTTGTGCATTCTGGGCAAGCACTCTACCACTAGTCCACCCTCCCAGCCCATGGTGGGCACTCTTCCTAGCTGGTTTCCTATAGATCTTCCCTTCCTTCTCATGCCTTCCCCTCCTCTTCTCTTCCTCTCCCTTAACCCCTTCTTTTTCCCTTCCCCTCCCTCCCCCACTTTTTTCTTTTGTGCCAGTACGTGGGCTTAAAATCAGAGCCTTGACTTTTTTTTTTTTTGTTTTTCACTCAAGGCTTACATTCTATCATTTGAGCCACATGCCCACTTCTGACTTTCTGTTCCTAATCCAGCTGAAAGAACTCTCTGCTGGGGACAGTGAAACTTGTATCTGAAGGCACTGACAGCTGTTTTCTGCCTCAGGAAAAGCTGAAGCCAGAGTACTTGCAAGGCCTCCCTGAGAAGATGAAGCTCTTCTCAGAGTTCCTGGGGAAGCGGCCATGGTTTGCAGGGGACAAGGTAAAGGGGAGACTATTCATGGGAAGAGAACTTGTTTTTCCTCTAGGTTATGAAATTTCAGCCCATTAATTCTCAGGTTTCTGCAGATCACCTTTGTGGATTTCCTGGCTTATGATATTCTTGAACAGCACCAAGCATTTGAACCCAAGTGTCTGGATGAGTTCCCCAACCTGAAGGACTTCATTTCCCGCTTTGAGGTGACACCCCCAGTCCTCTTCCCTCATGGATGAACTTCTTCCCTCTCTTCTTTCCATGAAACCTCCCTAGTCCTGGAACTGACTGAAGAATAACGAGGGTTTATTGAGCACAGGCTTTCTGGCAGCCCCTGCTCTTGGCAAGTTTATTATTACAGCATCCCTGCAGGGTGGTTAGAGCAATCTATCCCATTAGATTAGCAACCTGAGAGTGTTCCAGGTCCCAGTGTCAATAGAGGCTGTGCGGGTTTCCCTGTGAGCCTCTGGCTTAGTCTAAGGGTGGCAATAGGTGGCTGTCTTCTTTATACGGAAAGGAAAATCCCCAGAGCTTGTGCAGCCTGCCTAGGACCCTGTGGAGAATGAGGAAGAGTCAGTAGAGTGTGACCAGGTGACATTGGGAGAATTGAGATGAGGTGGGATTGATAGGAAATATCAAGGCACAGACAGTATTCACACTTGCTTTGCTGGATGTTTACTTTGATCCCTGGTTAATGAAAATCTGAGACTCCAGCACTGTAGCTGGTGCTGGACTGAGTACATATGTGAAGCCTCTGTTGGAGGACTTGATTTCCAGTTGTTCTCTGCTCATCTTTCACCTTGTACTCTTTAGTATGTCAAGTGTAAAATAGGTTGCATTCTCAGTGTCCCTCATAGTCTCTGGCTGTCTTCTCTGTATGAGGCACATTGCTTGGCTCCAGGGGACTTGGCGATGACTTCTCATCTAGGGCTAAAATGGCAGAAGATGATGGGCATTCCAGACTGTGAGGTATAGGTGGTGCCACCTAGATGTTGAGGAGCCTAGCCTGGACCTCACCTCACAGTAGTCACAAGTCTCCCAGAATCCACTTGTTTGACATCCATAAAACCTACATTATTAGGGATCTGATTGGTGGAGTCCTCAGTGCAACGGCTGGAATCTGTTCTCCTGTCCTTCTCCTCATGAAGGGAGGTGTTCCTTAGCCAAGTTTTATAGGTTTGCTTCTGGTCCAAGTGGTGTGCCCCTGGGGATTGGGCAGGAGCTGTAGGCCTGTCATGGGTTGGGATGGAAGACACCAGAAAGCTTCAGACATACCAGCAAGGTCTGTTCAGATGGGCCTTCTTGGATGTCTGTCTGTCTGTCTCTCCTTTCCTGCACTCCCTCCCTTCATTTCCTCTCTTTCTCTTATCTTGTCTACCTGTTGGAAATGCCAGAGTTTTGGCAGATGCTTTCACTGAATGATACCTCTAGTCCGTTTTGTGCAAGATTTTATTTATTTGCTTGTTTGCTTTTGTTCTGTTGACAGGGTTTGAACTTGGAGCCAAGGTGCTGCCCCTGATTTTTTTTTTTTCTCAAGGCTGGCACTTTCCCCTTGAGCCGCACTCATCTCCACTTCCAGCTTTTTGCTAGTTAATTGGAGATAAGAGTCTCATGGACTTTCTGTCTTATCTGGCTTTGAATCCTCCGATCTTAGTCTCCTGAGTAGCTAGCCTTACAAGTATGAGCTACTGGTGCCTGGTCTGTGCTGGTTATTTCTGAGCTAAGGGTCTTCATACTTTTTTGCTCCTGGACCACAATTATCTTATTTTTCACTTTCCACTGTATCTTTGATGACAGATGTGTGTGACTATGCCTAACACCCACTGATGACTTTTTGGCATGAGTTAGCTTGGAATTCTCCCAGTTTCAGCCACTCAAGTCAAAGTAGCTAGGATCACAGATATGAGCTACTGGCACTGGCTAACTCTGGATCTTTTGAGTCCTGAAAAGATGGTAATATAGAGCACTTCAGTATTAGCTTGGTCATTTCCACTACAGAGGTACAGCTAGTATGGATTCGGGCACTCATTTTCAAAGTGAGGGTTTTCTGCTACAGAAGAATGATATTAAGCATGTTTATGTCCTTTGCTTCTTGTTCCCTTTTCATGTTGTCCCCTTGCAGTCAGGATTTGTTGTATCACGTAGTAAGACTTGGTCTTTCTGTAGACACTGGCAAGTCTTAGTCCCTCTGTACTGCTAGATCTTTTCTCTGTGCTAGCTCAGATAGGGAGGGCCTTCCCTGTGAAAGAAGAGCATATCTGTACAGACAACAAGTGATAGGGCCTCCTGCAGGGAGGAGTCTGGGGGCCAGTTCACATTTAGCATAGAGTAACAGGCTGACTTCAGTCCTGTAAGGGTGTGTGTGGGGGGGGGGGCAGGCGCGAAGGCAAATGTGCACACGTGCATACCTACGTTGTAATGTCTATTTTATATAAAGAACCTTGCATAGAGACCAGACTTT
Organism: Megascapheus bottae; assembly: GCF_031878675.1. Taxonomy (NCBI): domain Eukaryota; kingdom Metazoa; phylum Chordata; class Mammalia; order Rodentia; family Geomyidae; genus Megascapheus; species Megascapheus bottae. The sequence continues at coordinate 19,118,279 of NC_143514.1, forward strand.
TCCCTCGTTACAAGGAACTGAAGAGCTCCCCTCCCAGGGCTTGGGGGATTACAGAGACTATGATGATGCCTCTATGAATAGGATGTTCACAGAGTAGGTGTTGGGGCCTGGTCTCCATCTCTGAGGCCTGTTCATCATTCTGGCTCAGTGGCTATTAAAGAGCTTTGGCCAGGCATTCCTCGCATACCTCTCTTGAGGTATTCGCATTCCTTGCATACTCTCTTGAGGTATTTCTGTGTATGTGACTCAACTGAGCCCCCGTAGGACAGGTCCTCTGCCCGTGTGCTTTCCTGCACCGGTCCTGCCCAGTACCTAAAAGTTTCCCCTAACCCTTAGTGATAGACCTTGGCCTTTTCCTATTGGCTACTCTCCCTTTCCCCATCCCCTCTTCCCCAACAGTATATAACTGTGCCTGACGCAATACACCTGAGATCTGATGTGCTTTCATGGCTTGCACAGCTCCTGGCTCAGTGTTGTTTTCTCCCCAGTAATTGGGGGAGGGCTGGGTCATCGATACTTGCCATCTCGCTCAGCTCCGGGGGACTTTAGGCTGGCCCTGGATGTCCCTCTCATATCCGTGTTGCTCGAGAGCAGCAAGTGGGGGCTACTTGGCCTGGTAGGCAGAAACTCTGATCTACTTTCTCCTTCCTACTCACAGGGCTTGAGCAAGATCTCCACCTACATGAAGACCAGCCACTTTCTCCCTAGACCTCTGTTTGCAAAGATGGCCCTGTGGAACACCAAGTAGAACACACAGCTGCCCTTTCTGGCTCTGGATCCTTAGAAAAAGATCCAGCCCTGCAACTGAGACCAGTTTTATCATCTGTTCTCCTTTTCATTTCCATTCCCCCACCCCTATTAATTCTACCAATGCCCTCATCAAGATCTTAAGTAAGGGAGGCCTTACGGAGAAACAGTTTCTGTGATGTTTGGAGGGGCTTGACTGACTCCAATTCCCAGCAGTCTCTGCTTGCTGTGCAAACTCTATTCCCCAGTGTGAGGGCTTCCCAGTCCTGTGTGACTCCCAATAAAACGAAAACGATACTTGCTCTATGTTGTGTCTTTGTGTGTGTGTGTGTGCGTGTGTGTGTGCGCGCGCGCCTGCGTGTGCACACGTGCAGGTCCTAGGGCTTGAACCCAGGGCCCGGGAGCTGCTGCCCCTGAGCTTTTGTGCTCAAGAGCTTTACCATTTGAGCCACAGCTCCACTTCTGGCTTTTGGGTGACTAACTGGAGACAGGGATTTTCCTGTTCAGGCTGGTTTTGAATGGAGATCTCAGCCAGTTCTGAGTCTCATGAGTTGCTAGGATTAAGCAGGAGCTGCTGCTAGCCAACCTGTCTTATCTTATTGCCTCTGGCCTGACTATGTTGAGTTCCATCTGGGCTGGCTGATGGGAGGGGGTCCAGCCAGGATATTATATAAGACCCAACCAATAAAAATAATAAAAAGATCACTTTCCAAATGCCTAATTACAAAAGGGGCAACCAATCAGGGCATAGCTCAAGGTATAAAAAATCTCTAGACTCATCCACTTACAGAGAGCAGCAGAGGTTTCAATAGAGATACTGCTGAAAAGAATTCTCCACCTCATCCTTTCTGCTGTGTGGACTTGAGTCATAGAATTCCTTAGACAAGAGCCTGGAGAGGTAACCACAGCAGTGTGAATCTGTAACAGTGGCAGACATTGCCTGCTGCGGAGCTGGAAGGAGAAAATGTCAGAAGTGTGTATATAGCTGTCACTAGGAGGGTGTGACAAGGCAAAAGTGATGTTGAATACCAAGGCACAGACAATATTCACATCTGATCTGCAGAACATATCAGCCCAATCACTTATTCTAGCTGCTATTGGAAAAATTACTGACTGGGGAAGCATGAAGACCCCAGGGCTGTGGTTTGTACTAGATTTGAGAAAGTATGTGGTGTCTGTCCTTTTTCAAAGACTTTATCATGATGTGTTCTGTGATGTGAACCTTTCTTTCCCTCCTCTCATTGCTACAGTTTGGATCTAAATGGTCTCTTATGATTTAGTGGAGTGTGTGTGTGTGTGTGTGTGTGTGTGTGTGTGTGTGTGTGTGGTGTACTGGGTCTTGAACTCAGGGCCTTGAGCTCTTGATTAGCGTTTATATTCAAGGCTAATATTTTACCACTTGAGCCACACCTCCAATTCAAGCCTTTTGCTGCTTAATTAGAGGTAAGAACCTCATGGACTTTTCTGCCAAGGAAGCTTTGATTCATGATTCTCAGATCTCAGCCTTCTGAGTAGCTAGAATTACAGGTGTGAGTAAGTCGCTCCTGGCAGTTGACTGGTGTCTTGAATGAAGGCTGATGTCTTGAAATGGGTCCCTAACAAAACAGGGTTCAGAAGTGAGGCCTCTGGGACATTATAGGATCATAACGACTCCGACTTCATCAATGAGTTCATCTATTGTTAACTAATTACCTTTTAGACTACTAGAAGGTTGTGGAAACTCCATCCAGGAGGTTAGGCCTAGTTGGAAGAAGGGATGGGGTACTGAAGTCTATTTCATTCTGGCCCCTTCCCCTCTCTCTTTGCTTCCTGGTATCATGAAATAAGCAGCTTTCTCTATCACCCATTCCCTGCCATAATATTCTGCCTTTCACCACAGGACCAGAAATGACAAAGTCAAGTGATCAAGAACTGAAACCATGAGCCAAAATAAATCTCTTTTCTCTAAGTTGATTTTTCTCAGATATTTAGCTGACTATATTCCCACTTCCCTGATGTTCTCTCTGTGACATGAGATCATAGTCTCATTCTAATTCCTATTCTCTGGGCTTTTGTTTATGAGGTTTGGCCTTGTGCACAGTGGGGTACACCAAGGCTCCCTCCATCCAGAGACTAAGTAGAGTACAGAACAACAGGCATACTGAAAGGGACCCATATTTGACCCCACTTAGAATTGAAGACACCCAGGGCAAAGGCCCAGTTGTCTGGAAACAAAGAAAGAACATAAATTACCTTTCTTATTTCTATCTTGGGTGGAAGATTTCAAATCTTGGCACACATGCTTAGATCAGTTGCAAAAACAGCCACCAGGCAAACCACCACCCCAGGATAGGAGGTGACCAATCAGACAAAAACATATCCAATCCAGAAGATCTTCTACAGTGAGTGACCATTGTTTAACAAATGAAACCAAAGATATATCCAATAAGAGGGTAGGGGCTAAGGACTAAATATCTAGTGAGGAAAAAGGAGCCTCTGACTTTTCTTTATGGGGTGACAAGGAAGTTCCCTCCGCACTCAAGAACTTTCTAATTCATGGTTTCTTTCACCTACAAATAAACCTGTTTTTACCTTAAACACTATCTTGCCTCTTTGTTCTTCAAAGGACAGAGAAAAGGGGTCAGGAGTATGGCTTCATGGTAGAATGCTTGCCTAGCACGCACGAAGCCCTGGGTTCGATTCCTCAGTGCCACATAAACATAAAAAGCCAGAAGTGGTGCTTTAGCTCAAGTGGTAGAGTGCTAGCCCTGAGAAAGCCCAAGGACAGTGTCCAGGCCTCAAGTTCAAATCCCAGGAGTGGGGAAAAAAAAAAGAGGACAGAGAAAAGGATCTGAAGTGCCCCTAGACTATTTCAATACCAGACTATGAAGTATCCATAGTCACCTCAAGGTGTTGAGAATACCCTGGGTCTTACCTCAAAGCTAATTCTGGGCACCCAGAACCCACTTGTTTGATATAGACAATACTCACAATGGATTTGGGAGTTGATCATGTCAGTGCCAACAACTGGCTCAGCCTGGAATCTGTTTTCCTTTCCACTTCCTGTCAAGGAGTGTACTTTCTCAGACAGCTGCCATCTGCTATGGTTTTGGTCCAGGCTGAATGGCATTGGGAATTGTTCAAGAGCTGGCTTGACTACCAGGAAGAAAGGCTGCAGAGAGAGCTAAATGTTGCAGCCTGAGACCTGCTTGAGCTTAGGTACAAATAAGCCTTTAGAAATTATCCTGTAACTTCCTTTTCTGGTGGAAGATCAAAGCATATATGACTGTCCAGCCTGGTCCCTGGAGATGAGGGCCAGCTTAGTCTCTGGAAAAGAGGTCAGGTAGGACAAAATGGATTGAGCTCAGGTGTCACAGAGAAATTAGGACTTTTCAGATCTCAAAGATCCCACCTTTCTTTGTGGGTTTTCTTAAGATCCTCTTTCATTCAGGAGTTTTTGAGTCATTGGGTAAGATCTGGGCCCTTAATTAGTGTGAAACTGGCATATTCTGGATCTCTTTCTTTTTTTTTTGCCAGTCCTGGGCTTCGGCTCAGGGCCTGAGCACTGTCCTTGGACTTTCTCAAGGCTAGAGCTCTACCACTTGAGCCTCAGCACCACTTCCAGCTTTTTTCTATGTATGTGGTATCGAGGAATCTAACCCGGGTCTTCATGCATGCTAGGCAAGCACTTTAACTACTAGGCCAAACTCCCGGCCCATGGATCTCTTTCTTATTAGAAGTCCTTTATCTGTGTGCAAACACGGGCAAGAAGGAGCTCCCTGGGAAAGAGGAGCATGTTTGTGTGGACAGACATGCAACTATCTATGTATTTATCTATCTAATGTATCATATATTAGAATATGCACATATAAATTATATAATATATACATATACAAATTATATGTAATATGTACTGAATAAATATAAATCTATACAAGATGTTACTGTGTGTGTGTACACATGCATGCACCAATACTGCAACTTGAAATCAGGGCCTTGTAGTGATGGATAGTTTTTCCCATTCAAGGAAGCATTCTACCCATTGAGCCACACATCTACGTCAAACATTTAGCTGGTGAATTAGAAGAGTCTCAGATTTTTATCTGCCCAGGGATGGCTTCAAACTTTGATCCACAGATATCAACCTTCTGAAAAGATGTGACCCATCAGTGCCTGCCTGGAGTAGGTGTGTGGTTAGTGTGTGTGTGTTTGTGTGTGTGTGTGTGTGTGTGTGTGTGGTTAGTGTGTGTGTGTGTGGTTAGTGTGTGTGTGTGTGTGTGTGTGTGTGAATTTTGGTGCTTAACTGGGCTGGGCACTCTCCCTGAGCTCTTTTTCTCAAGGCTAGCATTCTACCATTTCATCCATAGCTCTACTTATGCTTTTCTGGTTATTACTTGGAGATAAGAGTCTCTGGTTTGTCTGCCTGGGCTGGCTTCAAACTTTGATCCTCACATTTCAGCATCCTGAGTAGCAAGGCTATTGGTATGAGCCACTGATACCTGACTTATCTTTTTTCTTTTTTTTTAGTACTCTTTTCTTTTCTTTCTCTCTTTCCTTCTTTTCTTTCTTTTTTCCAGTCATGGGGCTTGAACTCAGGGCCTGGGCACTGTCCTTTAACACTTTTGCACAAGGCTAGTGCTCTGTCACTTGAGCTACACCACCACTTCCGGGTTTTTCTATGTATGTGGTACTGAGGAATTGAACCCAAGGCTTTGTGTATGCTAGGTGAGCATTCTATCACTAGGTCACACTCCCAGCCACTATCACTCCTTTCTAAGACAGACTCTTTCACTTGATTTCAGCCATATCCTCCCTTCTTCCTCCTCATCTGATTGATAAATCAAGCACAGAGTCTTGCTGTGATTTTTTAGGAGCCCTTTGAGCTTGTGCTCCCTAGAACTACCCAGCACTGCTCTGATTTCTGTACAAGACACCCTGCAAGGCCGGGAGTTTGGCCTAGTGGTAGAGTGCTTGCCTAGCATGCATGAAGACCCAGGTTGGATTCCTTGGTACCACATACATAGAAAAAAAAAGCCAGAAGTGGTGCTGAGGCTCAAGAGGTAGAGCTCTAGCCTTGAGAAAATCCAAGGACAGTGCTCAAGCCCTGAGCTCAAGCCCAGGACTGGCAAAAAAAAAAAAAACAAAAACAAAAACAGACACACTGCAAAGATAGGCACACAATATCACCATCATTATAGAGAGTCCAGCCTCTACTTCAGTTCACATGGGTAATTAATCATGGGTCACCAAGAGATCATTTATTTGATACAAAATTTACATCACTAGAGATTTGGAAATTTGAGATACTGGTCCAACATGCTTATGAGCCTGGAATCTATTTTCCTCTCCCCTCCCTTTGCAAACAATGTGCTTTCTCATCAGCTCTGGCTCTTGTCCAAGTACACGGCCTTGGGCATTGTGCAAAAGCTGCCTTGAGCATGGGGAGGAGAAGTGGGGGAGAGTAGGGAACACAGCCTTCTGGGGCCACTGGCCTGGCTCATTGGGTACAGATAGCGGTGGGCCCCCTTGAACCCGTTGGAATTCTCTGTGCACTCTGTCTCCTGAAAAGAACTCCCACAATAGAACTGCAAGTCTGTGACTTGGTCAATAAGTCAGGGCTGAAGATGAGGTAGGATGGATTGCAGTGAGCTTGGACTCAGGTCTAGGGTGGAGAAATTTGGACTTTCTTCTCTCATGAGAACCCTGCCCAGCCTTTCTTTGTAGGTCCTGTTTTTGGTGTCTCTTTTCATATAGGATTTGCCATGTCATGGGGTGGAACCTGGACATGAAGGAGCATGTCTGTGCAGATGGGAGGTGACAAGGCCTCCTGCTGAGATGCAGAAAGGGACCACACAGAGAGTACCAGATGGCATACCCAGAGCTAGCTGACTCCAGCCCTGTCCCTCCCACTAGCTGTGTGGAAGTGTCTTGTTCTCATTGAACCTCAGGTTCCCTCCTGAGAAGTCTCAGAAGTGGTGATGGCATTAGCATTGCCTGCCAGATATGAGTAAAAGCCATTGGCTACCAGATTCCATTCTAAAACTTCAGATGCCCCAAACCTTGAACCAAAAATCACACCCTTCTGCTAGAAGCCACTCCCCATATCAAGATTGGCTCTGTATCTTGAATGCATAATGAAGGGCAAAGGGGACTGAATGCAGAAGCTATACCTTCTAACACCACCTCACTCCCCACCAGGCAGCTTCTGTAGGGTGACCAAACCATTTGGGAAGACCATAAGAGAAACCAGTGATTTCCCTCCACGTAGAAACTCTACCCTTGTAGATAAAACAGCACCCCTTGCCAGCTTCCATCAATCCTCATTTGAGCTCGCCATCTCATCCTTTGAGGATTAATTCCACTTAACTAATAAGTTGCTCCATATTATCTGCCTACATTTTTGCCTCCTTTTCTGTCTGAGCACCATGTCTAGAGAGTTGCCTTTCCAGAGTTAGAGGGCTAAGCAGCCTGGGTTATCTCCAGGGCTTGACTTCTGTGAAAATGCTACTCTTGGAGGGCAGCTGCCTAGTCCAGTGGGCAGCAGACCTCACTTCTGGTATCGCATACTCACAGGGTCTGAAGAAGGTTTCTGCGTACATGAAAATCAGCTGCTTCTTCCCAAGACCTGTGCTTTCAAAGATGGCCCAGTGTGATCCAACCAGTAGAACTCTGCAATGCTTGGGCACTCGGGAGGACCTGGCAGAGCCTGGGCCCTGGGCCCAGCTGCACTCCCTGCACTACTGCCCAGGTCAGCCCACTGCTTCTTCTTTCTACTCCCTTCTCTTTGCAAGGCCTCACTGGTTCTTTCTTCTCTCCAACCCCCTTCCAGGCAAACTTCAGCAGGCAGACTCTCCTACTGTATTTCAGCCTTGTCCTCTCTTCCCCCTCCTCAGTTGAATGCTAACTACAAGCACAGAGTCTTTTGCTGTGGGGTTTTTTAGAAGCACAATGATCTTGTGCTCCCCAACGCTACCCAAAAGGAGAACATTTCCCTTGTGGCCAGACCCTGTGTGGAGAAAACATGGCTAAGATGACCTCTGCGTGGCCTCGTCCACCCCCATTCCAACCTTTGCACTGATAGTTCAAGTCATTATTGATACACTGAGTTTATTCACTGCAATCCTAACAGTGCATTAACTATTTCCCCAGTTATTTCCTACAGATAACAAACGGCCTTGTCCTTGTAAACCCATTTCCTTTTTTAATTTTTTTTCAGACTGAAGGAAAATGCATGAATACAGAGCCACCTGTGAGGCCTCAACAAGATACTTTCTAACTGGCCTCCAAAGGGAGATACTCCCTTGTTCCCTTTATTTCTCCCAAGCCATCAACTCTGGAACCTAATTAGAAGTTTAGACCCTGTCTTAAGCTCAGTGCATTATCAAAACAGGTCTGCATTGCACCTGCAAAAATAAAAACTGTGTTTTTATGGCAGGGCCTCTTGGGCTCTATTCAAGAGTACTGGATCCAACGGAAGTAGCACTGGATTAGGATCAGGGTATACACCATCCTTAAAGACATGCCATTCCTGTGCACCTTTCAGATCCTCTTTCACTTTCCTGAGTGGACTTCCCAAGCAGGAAGAAAACATATGACATCTTTTAATCTGCTTGGCAGTCACAGGGAAAGTATAGAAGTTGGGTGTGTCTTCTTGGGGAAGGTCCATGTTCAACCTGTACCCAGACAGTGGTCTTCCATTTCCCAGGCAAATTATTTTCTTTGTTGTATTTAATTTTAATGTTGCTCAGGGCTGGCCCTCTACAGAGCACTTGAGCCACACTTCTCCCTTTGACTTTTTGGTGGTTTGTTGGAGATAAGCGTCTCATGGACTTACTTTCTGGGATTGGATTTGAATGGTGATCCTCAGGTCATGTTTTCCTGAGTAGCTAAGATAACAGGTGTGAGCCATCAATACCAGGCCCCATTTCCTTCTTAAGTTATTCCTTCCTCTCTAGCTATTATGCCCTCTAAGTTCCTTGACAAAGGGCAAAGTCAACCCCAGGCCAACCGATTGCATATCTCTTGGTTTTGAAATAGGATTCTTGGGATATTCTTTGGGGGACACTGTTCTTATAGAAGTTTCTGCCCAAAGTCTCAGATTCCAGAGTGACTTTAAAGGCTGTTTCAGCCTTCCTCTGTTACCAAGAGCACAGAGGGGACAGAGGCCTGGGGTAGGGCCTGAATCTAGGAATCTAGACAGCTGAGGGTTTGAGCCTGGACTGTCTATTGTCTTGTGTGATATCCTCCAGGGAACCCTCTTGTCAGTTTCTTGTAACTTGGAAACAGAGAAGGTGTCTGGAGATTAAGAGACACTTCAATCTAGTTCACAGTCCAGCTGTGAACTCTGTAGCCAAGGCTATACTTCTGTCATTGTGAGTTTCTGCTACATGCTTCATTGTATGGCAATGTCCCTTGGGGTGTATATGGGGTTAGGGGATGTCTCTCATCTCCCCTGCTTTTTCGTTTTGTGCTTGTTTTTTTTTTGTTTGTTTTTTTTTTTTTAATTTAGATTCACAAGTATGGCCAAACTATTTAGTGGATAATTTGCATAATCATAACCCGACCCCCATAGAGCTTGTGCCTCAACTGCTGCGAGATCACACAGTCCCTCTGTCTGTCCTTTGTCCTAGGTTCTAGTTCACTGAAACCTGTTTGTGTTGCTAGGAAGCTTTAGAAGTTTCCTTCAGATTGGCCAGCGCCAGGTTCTTTCAATCATAGGGGCTGAAGGAAGTCTTCTGGGTGGGAAGACATTTTAAGCTGGATGCTGGCAGCCTGAGCTTCCCCAGAACATTGAATCTTCCTAGTCCAGAGTACTGGGTACCCAGAGCACTGGTTGCACCCCAGGAGCTCAGCAGGTGGGAACCCCGCTGGTGGGCTGGGGAGCAGATGAGCCTAGCACGGGCTGAAGTTCCCAGATGTCCCGGCTTGGCTCCTAGATCACGCAGGCTGAGGCTCCTCGGGTTTCTTCTAACCTCTTCCAGGATTCCAAGCGCCGCCCTGCTCCACTCTTCTGCACCAAAAGGTCAGGGGAAAGTTGGGGTGGGCAGGAGGGGGAGTTGGGGGAGGAGAGCAGAGGCTGGCGAAGACGGGTGAGGAGGAGAAGGCGGAGCCTCTGGTCAGCCTTGTTCTCTGTTTTCGCAGGACTGTGGATAAAGTCACAGTTCAGCCCCATCCGCAGACCATCTGCGCAGTCCAGGACGCCAGCAGCATGCCCATGACCCTGGGTTACTGGGATGTTCGCGGGGTGAGTGGGCCTCGCCTGGAGAAGGCGCCGGGAGGGGGTTTGCAGGAGGGCTCCAGGGCTCCCTTTGTTGGTGATGTGGCCTCCTGCGGGCACGATCCTGCTAGCATAATTGTCAGCTCTCCAGAGCTCACAGGATTGGGGGCTACCTGGGTATGTATGTGTCTGAGGGCTTGCAATGCGGTGTGAGGGGAAGGTGTGTGGGGTGTGCTGTGTGGAGTGCCCACCTGGGGAGCTGAGGTCAGGCATTCCTGGAGCCCCCTCCTCATCTGACCTGGTTCCCCTGCCATCTCTCTCAGCTGACTCACCCCATCCGCCTGCTCCTGGAATACACAGACTCAAGCTATGAGGAGAAGAGATACACCCTGGGGGGTGGTAAGTGCACTTCCTGCTCAGACTCTGACCAATTCTTGCCCATAGGGGTGACCAGCCACCATACTGTGGCCTCCTTTTGCTCATCTCTGCAGGCTTCCCTGACCTGTACCCAGGGACAGCCCCCATAGCATGCAGTTTGATATTCCATTACATGGTGCTGAGAGTGGAGGGCTGGGGCGTCCTCTGCCTGTAGTTGGGTGGGGTTGCCTAGCAATGGCCTAAACCTTGTGTGAATCTGGTTCTCCCATCCCTCAGCCTCACAATGTTCTTCATCCCTGTAGCCTTGGAATGTAGGACAGAGTGGTCAGATTCAGATCCACTGCCTCAGGGGTCCTGGGTAAGGAAAGCTGGACTGAGGGAGATTTGTTTTCACTTGGCCTTGTCCACCACAGCTCCTGACTATGACAGAAGCCAATGGCTGAGTGAGAAATTCAAGCTGGGCCTGGACTTCCCCAATGTAGGTGCAGGGGAAGGGGTGGTCTAGGGAAGGGTGGCCTCCCCCTCCCTCCTTCCCTCCTCTGCTTGCCCAGCCCAGAGCTTCTAGGATCAGGGCTTCTGCTCCCCTCCTCTCTTTCCTGGCTCTCTGTGGTCTTCTGTGATGCTCTGTGCTCCAGCTCTTGCATTCATTCTGCAGTGTGTTTATGTGGGCTCACCATGTCTGTCCTGACCAGGGAAGAGCTGCTGGGGCCTTGGGCCTCTTGTGACCTTCCCTGCTTGTCATCCAGCTGCCCTACTTGATTGATGGAGCTCACAGGATCACCCAGAGCAACGCCATCCTGCGCTACATTGCCCGCAAGCACAACCTGTGTGAGTGGGGCTGGCTGCTGGTGTGTGTGGGGGGCAGGTAGTGGCCATTCCCTGAGCTTGGCTAGAGGGGATGGTGAGGATGCCTCTGTGTTGTGTGGCTGCAGGTGGGGAGACAGAGGAGGAGAAGATTCGTGTGGACATTTTGGAGAACCAGGTCACAGACATCCGCACACAGTTCATCATACTCTGCTACAACTCAGACTTTGTGAGCTTCCCACCTGTGCCTTCTCCAATAGTGTTGAGCAGAGTTGTTAAACCTTTACAATTGTGTCTTCAGAATTTCTATTCAGCAAAGGAACTTGTTAGTGGGCCTGACCTCTAAATTTTCCTATCCTCCACATTGACCTTCAGTATTTCAGCACATCAAATCAGGTGGGAATCCATCCTAACCAGTCCTATAATATAGTTTAGATTAACCAGATGGATATTCTGATCCCAGACTCAAGCCATGAAACATAAGGGGGAGCAGTGCACCTTGATCTTTTGTCTTCCCAACCTTTTCCCCCAGAGCTGTGTCTTTGGCATTCCAAGGAATCAGGACCTTTTCTTAATAGGCAGCTCAGGGTCTTGGAGTAACCTCTGTTCCTTCCCCTCTATGCCTTCAACATGGAGCACTCTTAATCTCTATGCACACTCCTGTTGTAGCAGTACAGCCCTTCCCCCATGCATACCTTTGTGTCTTTTTCTTCAATCATTGGTTCTACTAGGTTACCCACTGGGTTAGAAAAACAGCCTGTGAAGTTTTCAGCAACTACTGGCTTCAATTCACAGGAATCCACTTGAACAGCCATAGATTCCAGCATGTGTTGTATGTGTCTCACCTCCCAATACCTCTAATGGATGGATCTGTACCAGGTGGAAATCTAGGCAATGCAATTGTGATGCATGAAGTGGGAGGCTCTGTGCAGACCTAGGTGCAGAGTCAGGGAGATGGCTGTACAACCCTGGCCAGCTGGGGCCTGCTGCATAGCCCCTGCTGAGGTTGGTCTCTGTATTGAGAGGTGGGGCTTGGATGCAAAGATGGTGAGAGCTGTTTTCTGTCTCAGGAAAAGATGAAGCCAGAGTACTTGCAAGGCCTTGCTGAGAAGATGAAGCTCTTCTCACAGTTCCTGGGGAAGCGGCCATGGTTTGCAGGGGACAAGGTAAAGGGGAGACTACTCATGGGGAGGAGAACTGTTCTTTCTTCTAGGTTATGAAATTCCAGCCCATTCATTCTCATGTTTGTGCAGATCACCTTTGTGGATTTCCTGGCTTATGATATTCTTGACATGCATCGTATGTTTGAACCCAAGTGTCTGGATGAGTTCCCCAACCTGAAGGACTTCATTTCCCGCTTTGAGGTGACACCCCCAGTCCTCCTTCCTCAGGGATGAACTTCTTCCCTTCCTCCTTGCCCTGATATTTCCTCAGTCCTGGAGCTGAGTGAGAAACAATGAGAGTTTAGTGAGTGCTGGCCTTGTGGCAGCCCTTTGCTTGGCAACCTGCTTCTTTTGAGCCAAGTCTATCATTACAGCCTTCCTGCAGGCTGGGTAGAGCAATCTGTCCCCTTGAACATATTAGAAACCTGAGACTGTAGAGGGTGAGTTAGTCAGTCCAGGTCTCAGTTCCAGGGGGGCTGTGCTGGGGGCAGTACTGGGTTCTCTTTGGGCCTCTGCCTTAGTCTAAGGGCAGCAGTCAATGAGTCAGTCCACATGTGGGGTCCCTCTTGGAAGATTTTATCTTTTATTGTTTGGCAGTCATCTTTCATCTCTCTTATGTTTTCTGCTTTCTCTTGCATAGCTTAGGTGTATTGACTGTGTAATGGGAACAGAATGTTAGAGTTTTCTTTCATGGTAACCGCTGACCTCTCTAGCAGTACAGGAGCAGTCTTAGCAGGCCATGCAAAGATGTCCCCAAATCCTGGTACTGAATAGAGGAATTGGCCAAGATATCAGATTGTAAGGTGCACAGGGGCCACCTGGATGCTGGGGACCCCAGGCTGGACTTCCTCTTACAGCTTGTCACAGGGTGCCCATGGTGGATGGCTTGATCCCCCACAAGGCTCTCTCATTACAAGTTTGAAAATTGCCCTCCCAGTTCTTTTTACCTGAAGTCTGTTCTCTTTCCCACTACCTCTGAAGCAGCATGATTTTTCTGTCAGTTCTAATCATCTGTGGTCTGGTCCAGTCTTGATGATGGTTTAACAGCTGGCTTGAACATAGGGAGAGAGCACAGCACAGCGCAGTTGCCTGAGGTCATGAGGCCTGTGTGTTTGGAACAGCATGGAGCTGGATATTGTGAAATATTTTAGGATTTTTTCTTCACTGTGTCCTGGGAAGAAGGCCCACAATGTGACTGAGAGTCTATGGCAGGATTATATTAAGGCTGAAGATGAGATTTTTTGAGTGGTGGTTTGATTGTTTTTATGTAGTAGTAGAGAATATTGTATTTCTGCTCACTAGGCATCAGTCAGAACTGTGTCATATCTTTCTTTGTAGATTTCCTCCCTGTCTCTTTGCCTGCCTGCCTGCCTGCCTGCCTGCCTTCCTTCTTTCCTTCCTTCCTTCCTTCCTTCCTTCCTTCCTTCCTTCCTTCCTTCCTTTCTTCCTTCCTTCTTACATTTTTGGTGCCAGTACTGGAACTTAAACCCAGGGCCTCTGGCTCTTTAGTTTTCTGCTCAAGACTGGTGCTCCACCACTTGAGTCATACCTCCACATCTTTTTTGTGGTTTATTGGAGATAGGAATCTGTGTAGTTTGTCTGCTTGGAGCGGCTTTGAACCTATTCAGATCTCAGCCTTCTGAGTAGCTATGATTACAGGAATGATTCCCCACTGCCCAGTCCCGTGTACTTTTCCATGTGGAGTTTTCTGAGTCATTGGGTAAGACCTAGACTAGCTTCCAAGTTATGCTGGCAGGTTCACAGCTCTTTTCTTCTCCTTGACCCCTCCTCTGTGTGCAAACTTGCATAAGCAGTAACTTCCTGGTAAGAGAAGAACAGGCCTGTGTGGACAGGGAGGGATAGGGCCTGCTGTGGAGGGGAGGCATACACAGGGAGCACAGGATGTCAGGCTCAGGGCCTTGACCTCACACAGCCTCTCTGTTTCCCTGCTGATCAGTGATAATGGAAGGACTGAAGAGCTCTTTTTCTTGAGCCTATATTGTCATTTCTAAAACACCTTGCACAGTGTCCAGTCTTTCCCTCCTTATAGGAAGCTAAGGAGCTCCCTTCACAGAGCTGGGGTGGTAAACAGACTGGCTGTGCCCCAAGACTTGACTCCTTGTGGGGGCAGCTGCCTGGTCCAGTGGGCAGCTCAGGCCTCTGAGCTGTGGCTTTCTCCTTCTCACAGGGTCTGAAGAAGATCTCTGCCTACATGAAGACCAACCGCTTCCTCCCAAGACCTGTGTTTTCAAAGATGGCCCAGTGGTCTGACAAATAGAACTCTGCAATTCTCAGATGCAAAGGGAGGATGTGTCCGTGGCCTGGCCCTGGGCCCAGCTTGGCTCCCTGCACTGCTGCCCAGGTCTTCTCACTGCTTCTTCATTCTAAGCACTTCTCTCTGCAAGGCCTTACTGGCTGCCTTTCTTCTACTTAGCCTCTTCCTGCATAGCTTCAGCAAACACACCCTCCCACTCTCCCATTCCTTTCTTCTTTCTCATTTCATTGCTAAATGCAAGCATGCACTTCTCTGCTGTGATTGTAGGAGCTTTTTCCCCAGCACTACTTGAAAGAGCAAAAGAGCAGCATTGCCTTGTGGGCAGACTCTGTGCCACTGGGGAACAATACCCAGGTATGACTGTCCTCAATAAAGCCTACAACTCCCCTGCTATGTAGTTTGCTTATTCCTGTGGCTCCATGCACTCAACAATGGTCACTGCTACTTTCAATGGACTGAAATCTGAGTTTCAGAAGGTTTCTCTGGATTCTGAAAGTCTTAGGGCTCCTTTTTTGATTTTAATGAAAAAATTCTGTTTTTTTTCTTGTTGTGCTGCTACTGCGGATTGAACTCAGTGTTGCCTTTTCACTTGGTTCAAGGCTGGTACATTGGTACTTGAGGCACACCTGTACTTCTGAATGTTTGTTGGATAATTGGAGTTAAGGGTGTTTCAAACTCACCTGCATGGACTGGCTTTCAACAGTGATACTCACATGTCTTCCTCCTGAGTGAGTACCTAGGATCATTAGCATCAGTCCTAAGGACTCACCTGCTTTGAGTCTTCTTGCTCTCAGTTTTGAGGCAATCACAGGAGGCAGAGCCTGTTGGCCTTCTAGAGTAAAAATGATCTCTTTTCAGGGCCTGCATCTCTCATGCACTCCTATAGGGCTGCTGAGTCTCAGGAAAGGCTGTGCGTGCCAATGAGTCAAGGTCCAGAAGTGGTGGGAGTCCCTGGCAGAGACCTGGCCCCTCTGTGTTTTCTATGAGGTGTGATTGTAGGTCATAAGAGCATTCTGTAGGTCTAGGAGCCTGTCTTTGCCTTCAAGGCTTGTTTCTGAGCTGGCATGGGGAACATATTTCTTGGTGAGTTCCTCTCTGTTCTAGAAAACAAGATTAAAATTCGACCTTAATTCATTGTGAATGGTTAGCACTTGTGCTTTCCCATCTGATCAATCATTGTCATTGAATCTTATTGTGTGTGAGCAACAGCAGTAGTTATTTATTTATTGATTGATTGATTTTTGCTGGTCCTGGGGCTTGAACTCTGGGTATATTATCATGCACTCGTAGCTCACGCTTTTAATCCTAGCTACTTAGGAGGATGAGATTTGATGATCTTGGGTTCAAAGCCAGCCCAGGCAAGAAAGGATTACCTTCAGTTAATCACCAAAAAAAGCTGGACGTGGAGTGGTAGCCCATGTGATAAATTGCTTGCTATGAGCAAAAACATTTCATGGACAGCACCGGACTCTAAGTTCTAACCACAGGATCAGTAAAAAAAAGAAAGGAAGAAAGGAAGAAAAGATCAGAGGGTAACTGAATTCATTCTCTCAGGACAAGAACAAACATCATCTCTTGTCCTGGGTCATCTGTACTCCTTGTTCTCTGGCCTTAGGGCTTCACTTGCCTCCATCTATTGTCAGGTCTTTAGACTTGGACTAAATGTACCACTCTAGTTTATGGTTGGAAGATCATGGGATTCTTGCTCCTCCATGATGCATGAGCCAGTTCTCATAAAAGCACACAAATACCTGTACTTAAAGAAAATGTGCTCTCCATTTCTTGGAGAATCCTGACTAGTATATGCAGTAGCAAAAACACACAAATTGGTCACAACCATTCAGTGAATTCATACAACCAACCTCACACACAAAATGCTAGAAAATGAGGACTGTTCATATTTCTATTGGACTGGAAGAGATGCCCTAAAATATAGCTTCACGGTGATTTTGAGGAAAGATACCATTTCTCTTTGTGAGTCTCCTAGCATATCAACAGTATTTTATGGTTTTACAAGGATAAAATCATTCACAGTCCATACATTTTGACTAGTCCATGTGCATGAAGGGATGTGGGAAGCTTAAAAGCCCAGGTGGATAGTGGTAAAGGAATTACTGTGTCTTTCGGGGTCTCCATCAGATCTGTTGTTAGGTGCTTATCTATTTAACTTGTGACAATGACTTGTAGGAGATGGTTGGACATGATTTGCAGTTACAGTGCTCACTTTTAAAAACATCTTCACATGGGCACTGGTGGCTTATGCCTAGATTCCTAGTTACTCGGGAGGCTGAGATTTTTGAGAATTGCGGTTCCTGGTTGGCTATGGCAGAAATGCCTGCAGGACTCTAATCTCTGTTAACTAGCAAAAAAAAAAGAAAAAGGGGAGTTATGGCACAAGTTATGGAATGCAAGCCTTGAGCAAAAATTAAGGGAGAACTGGCTGTTCTGAAAAGCCATCTTTGCATTGTTCCTGGGTCCAGCTCACTGCAAAAGACTGGTGGCTTTCTTGGAGGAGTTCTGGAACTCTGGCTTTTCTTTTTCTCTGGCTGCACAGGATCTCTGTCGTGCCCCACTATGTTAGATCCTGCTCACCCCGTTCACTTGTCCACTCCCCTCAGGGTATAAAAACATAAAGATGTGCCCTGTGCTTCCAAAATCTCTCTCTGTACTTTTTACCTCAGTTGTGGCTGTGAACAGCCAAACTGTCAAAATGAAGGACCATCTTATTCATGGTTCTGGTCTTTTTTGCACCCCCCCCACCAGTAATAAAGGGAACAATTGATGAGCACTAAGGTGTAATATCTGTTCCATGCTATGAAATTAGTTTTGTAATGAATGTCTTACAACATGTTTCGTCCTTTTAAAAATACTTGTCATTCTAGGAATCAAATTCATGCCTACATGTTTCCAAGGTAAGAACTTAACATATACCCAACTTTAGTCTAGTGAATCTTAAAATTTAACTTGCATTTTTTCAGATGAATCTAGTTATGTCTTTTGTTGTTGTTGTTGTTGTTGTTGTTGTTGTTGTTGTTAGTGATGGGGCTTTGAACTCAGGACCCGGATTCTGTCCCTGAACTTTTGTGCTCATGGCTCGTGTTCTACCACTTTGAGCTACAGTGCCACTTCTGGTTTTCTGGTGGTTAACTGGAGATAAGAGTCTCACAGCTTTTCCTGACTGGACTGGCATTGAAACTGTGATCCTCAGATCTCAGCCTCCTGAGTAGGTAGGATTACAGGTATGAGCCACGAGAGCAGGGCAAGGTCATATTTCTGAGATCAAGATGCATAAACTTTAGAATGCCAAATGATTAAAGAGTAATGATGATTATAAAAGCTCAGAGAGAGACGGGAGTTTAGCCTAGTAGTAGAGTGCTTGCCTAGCATGCAGGAATACTCAGATTCTATTCCTCGGTACCACATACATGGAAAAAGCTGGAAGTGGTGCTATGGCTCAAGTAGTAGAGCATACTAGCCTTGAGAAAGCCCAAGGACAGTGCTCAGCCACCTAGTTCAAGCCCCAGGACTGGGGCAAACAAAACAAAACTCAGCCAGCCTCTGTGAAGTGGTTTCTAATTCCTCCCTTCCCAGAGCATGTAACACCACCCTCCCTCTCAGCAGGGATGAGAAGACATCTGTCTGTCCCCCTCCATCCCCACTCCTCACCTTTTCCTGGAGAGTTTAAACCATTAGTGATACAGAATTCATACCTTATAGTCCCAACAAGGTATTAGCTAATTTCTCAGATACATTGCCTATAAGATAACAACCTTGCCCTTGTAAACTCATTTCCTTTTTACATTCCATTATCTGTCCTCCTAGCCATTCTGTTCCTTAAGTTCTTTGAGACAAGGTAAAGTCAACGCCAGGCCAATTGATCTCACACCTCTTAGTTTTTTTTTTTTTCTTGCCAGTCCTGGGCTTGTGCTCAGGGCCTGAGCACTGTCCTTGGACTTTCTCAAGGCTAGAGCTCTAATACTTGAGCCTCAGCACCACTTCCAGCTTTTTTCTATGTATGTGGTACCGAGGAATCGAACCCTGGTCTTCATGCATGCTGGGCAAGCACTTTAACCACTAGGCCAAACTCCCGGCCCCACCTCTTAGTTTTGAAACAAGCTTCTGTTTGGAAGGAAGGAGGCTGGCCGATAGAGAAATGTTCTTGTTAGGATAATGTGCTTGTGGAGGTTTTATCCCAGGTCTGAGATCTCAGAGAGACCTGAAAGGCCATTGGAACCTTCCCCCTGAAAGGAAGAGCACAAAGAGGTCAGAGGTCTGGACCAGGGCTAGAATGCAGGGACCTAAACAGCTGAGGGTCTGGCCCTGGTCTTCCTGTGGTTCTGTGTGGTATCTACAGGCTCTCTTCTAGTCAGAAAGACATCCTTAGGAGGAGAAGAGGTGTCTGGCCCCTGGAGCTCTTAAGATCTTCCAGGGTAGCTCACAGCTGGACTATGGGCTCTTCACCACAGATCACTGTGCTGCCAGGGTGAGATTCTGCTAGCTGATTTCAGTCTTTGGTGCTGGGGGCACCTCACAGTCCTGGCAGAACCTTTGGCTGTTTCTTTGATTTAGATCCATCCGCAGGGTCAAGATACATCCTCAGCCAGATGTCCAATGGGTGGGTGCTCCAAATTCTCTGTAGGAAACCAAGAAGACCACATGTCCTTGGGTGGGCCCTTGTCCTGGAGTCTGTCATGTTTCACTGATACTGTCCCGGGAGGTTGTCATGGTTTGTAAAACATGGAAGAACGTTTTGTCAGACCTCTGGGGGATGATGAGGCAGCAAAAACCACTTGTACAGAAACACCACTTCCCTAGCCTTGGCTCAGGGTGCTGACCTACAGCTGCCATGAGTAAGAATTTCTACTGATTCACAGTTCTGCTTTTACCTCAGCCATAAAAGCTCTGCTGCAACCAGACTTGGTACAATCTCAGTGGTCTGGACTAGCCAGGTTTGCCCTGGAACGTATCCCATTAAACTTTCCTCTACTTGTTTTATTTCTCCCCGTGTGCTCTTTTCTCTCCTAAAACCTTACACTTTTTTTTTCTTTTGCCAGTACCAGGGATTGAACTCAGGGCCTGGGCACTGTCCTTGGCTTTCTTAAGGCTTAGAGGACTACCACTTGAGGCTCAGCACTACTTCCAGCTTTTTCTCCATCCAGGTCTTTGTGCATGCTAGGCCAGCACTCTTAACCACTAGGCCAAACTCTGGGCCCCAACCTTACATTTTCCACTTGTTCTTCCTGTGACAGATTCTAAATCTGTCTTTTGGTTTGGAGACAACTGCTCTTTGGCAGCCTGAGCCTCTCAGAGCTCATTGGATCTCCCCAGTTTAGGGCCAACGACTGAGTGATGGGAGAGGAGGGCAACAAGAAAACACTATTGCCCTTTCACTGGTGTTTCTGAAAGTGCACGTACAGAAAGTGTAGGGCCCAGGGTGCATGGGTATGGTTGGGGAGGTGAAGGGCTGTGAAGGGACCCCCCTGTAGATTTCTCCCTAAAATATTGAGACCCCTTTGAGACCTCTCTTCCATCCCCTATAGGCATGTCCAGTCCTCCTGACAAAGGAGTATGTGACTTGCCTGAACATCAAGCTGGGGGCTATAAATTCCCTGATAACAGAGTTTAGATTACAGGAGCAGCCAAGGTGGAGCTACCAGAGCTCCTCCCCCACTCCACCCCCTTTGTCTGCCAGGGTAAGGAAAGCCCCTTCCCCTTTCCTTTGAAAGAGCTGTGAGCTGGAAGCCCCCTGAGATGATAGATGGGCTCAAATACAAAGGTGTCAGTGGTCGCCTCAGCAGTCACTCAAGTATGTTGAGATTCTATTGGGCACCTGTGTATGGTCAAGCCCAATTGCATGGCTGGTGACCTATAAAAGTAGCCTGTGAAAGTAGGCAAGGTCGCTCTCTCACTCACATCTTAGAGACAGCCTTGACTGGTCAGGATGATTCTCAGTGCTAGGCGCGGAATAACATTCTGTTTAACTTCTGCTTTTGTGTCAGACTCATTCTTTTGATCATGGACCCTAACATTGTGGGGCTGTAACCTGATGGGATGATCCCTGCCTTTTTGACTTCTGTGTGCCCAGACTTGGCTCCCTGAACCCTGGAGGGTTAAGACAGCAGTAATTCTTCCTCTTTCCTACCTCTGAGTCACAGGCTCCCTCTCCTGGTTTTCCTGGCCAAGAGGCTCAGAAGAAGAGGGTGGTGCTTGGGAGGAGGGGCCAAGAAGCTGGGGGTGGGGCTGTCACCAGGCCCAGGCCCTGGCTGGTGGTGCTCAGAGGCAGTCAGAGCCTGGTCCTGCTGAGAGAGAGCACTAGGCTCAGTCGCAGTGCTTGTGGAAGCACCATGGCCATGACACTGGGTTACTGGGACATCTGTGGGGTGAGCAAGGGCTACAAGATGCAAGAGTGTAGTGGGATGGGAGTGAGGAGGAGAGAATGCTGCCAGGAGAGGATTCTAGAACATGGATCTTCTGGAATCTTGATGGATTTCTCTGTTTGTACCTCTCTGCACTCTGGTGCTCACATAGAGGTGTGTGTGTGTGTGTGTGTGTGTGTGTGTGTGTGTGTGTGTGTGTGTGTGATACAGCATGAGCATTGTGTGCATAAGGTATTGTTAGGTGTAGGCTAAATCACCTGGAGGAGGAGATGTCACATAGCCCTTCTATCTGACCTCTGTCACCTGCCATCTTCCCCAGCTGGCTTATGCCATCTGCCAGACTCAAGCTATGAGGAGGAGCTATACACTGAGGAGGATGGTAAAGACAGCTCTTTGTCAGACCCTTGCCCAATCCCTGCCCAGTGATAACCAGATGCCTGTATCATGGCCACCTGAATTCTGTAGACCTCCTCCACCTCAACCAGGGGCCTGCCCCTTCCTACACCCCAGAACTGTGTAGTTTGGTATTCCTTTGCAGGGAGCTGGGAATGGAGCGCTCAGGCCCCTTTGTAATTGGATTGGGTTGTACAGGACCAGACTAACTGCCCCAGGGGGTCCTGGGTAAGGAAGGCTGGACTGAGGGAGGTTTGTTTTTATTTGACCTTGTCCACCACAGTTCCTGACTATGAGAGAAGCCAGTGGCTGAGTGAGAAATTCAAGCTGGGCCTGGACTTCCCCAATGTAGGTGCAGGGGAAGGGGTGGTCTAGGGAAGGGTGGCCTCCCCCTCCCTCCTTCCCTCCTCTGCTTGCCCAGCCCAGAGCTTCTAGATCAGTGCTTCTTTTCCCCTCCTCTCTTTCCTGGCTCTCTGTGGTCTTCTGTGATGCTCTGTGCTCCAGCTCTTGCATTCATTCTGCAGTGTGTTTATGTGGGCTCACCATGTCTGTCCTAACCAGGGAAGGGCTGCTGGGTCCTGGGCCCCCTAGTGACCTTCCCTGCTTGTCCATCCAGCTGCCCTACTTGATTGATGGAGCTCACAGGATCACCCAGAGCAACGCCATCCTGCGCTACATTGCCCGCAAGCACAACCTGTGTGAGTGGGGCTGGCTGCTGGTGTGTGTGGGGGGCAGGCAGTGGCCATTCCCTGAGCTTGGCTAGAGGGGATGGTGAGGATGCCTCTGTGTTGTGTGGCTGCAGGTGGGGAGACAGAGGAGGAGAAGATTCGTGTGGACATTTTGGAGAACCAGGTCACAGACATCCGCACACAGTTCATCATACTCTGCTACAACTCAGACTTTGTGAGCTTCCCACCTGTGCCTTCTCCAATAGTGTTGAGCAGAGTTGTTAAACCTTTACAATTGTGTCTTCAGAATTTCTATTCAGCAAAGGAACTTGTTGGTGGCAAATGACTCTCTAAGTCTCTCTCTCTTTCTCTCTCTCTCTCTCTCTCTCTCTCTCTCTCTCTCTCTCTCTCTCTCTCTCTCTTCTCTCTCTCTTTCTCTCTCTCTTTCTTTCTCTCCCAGTCCTGGGGCTTGAACTCAGGGCCTGAGTGCTGTCCTTGGGCTTTCTCAAGTCTAGAGCTCTTCCACTTGAGCCACAGAACCATTTCTGACTTTTTCTATGTAGGTGATGCTGAGGAATGGATCCTGGGTGTTTGTGCATGCTAGGCAAGCACTCTACCACTAGGCCAGACTTCTGGCCCCTCTAAGTCTTTGTATCTTACCAAATTTCCTATCTTCCACATTGACCTTCAGTATTTCAGCACATCAAATCAGGTCTGAATCCATCCTAACCAGTCTTATAGTTTAGATTAACCAGGGTGGATATTCTGATCCTAGACTCAAGCTATGAACAAGGGAGAACAAAAAACAAGGGAGAACAGTGTACCTGATCTTCTTTTATGTTCCTGTTTCCCCAGAGCTGTGTCTTTGGCATTGGTAGGTATCAGAGCCTTTTCATAAATGGCAGCTTAGGGTATTGGAGATAACTTCTGTTCCTTCCCCTGCATGCCTTCAACATGGAACACTCTTAATCTTTATTCACATTCCTGTTGTTGGCTTACAGCCCTTCCCCCATGCATGCCTTTGTCTCTTCACCTTCAATCTTTTAGTTCCCCTAGGTTATAACTGGGCAAACAACCTGTGAGGTACTCAGAAACCGTTGGCTTTGATTCACAAGAACCGGTTTGAGCAGCCATAGATTCCAGCATGTGTTCTTTTTTTTTTTATTGTAATTAGTAAAAGGGTTACATGATATTTGCCAGATAGAAGGTGCATTAATTCACGTACATTGATACCCTTTCACATGTCTTGGTACCCATTTCCCTCCCCCCCCACACCCCCCACCCGTCTTGTTTTTCCCCCCTTCCCTATCAAATTTCAAATAACCAAATACAAATAAATTCAATATATCAGATAACAAAGTGAGATACTGTAACAATATGAGATAACCAAGGGACAGCAAAGGAGATGAGAGACAACATAGTACATTAAGGACAACAATCATTCATTATATGCCTTTTGTTTCAATATCCTGGAGGTCCTTTCAATTAGCTTCATACTATATGGCCTTATGTATCAAGATTTTGCTCTATTGCAGATCTCTGCTAGTAGAGCCCAAGGTTTCTACTGATTATGACGAATGAGGGAAACCATTGAGCCTAAGTTCCTTTGAGTCTGGCTTACTTCCCTTAATATGATTTTTTCTAAGTCTTTCCATTTCCTAACAAATGGGGCGATGTCGTTCTTTCTGACAGCAGCATAGAATTCCATTGTGTACAAATACCACATCTTGTTGATCCACTCATCAACTGAGGGACATCTAGGTTGGTTCCATATCTTTGCTATGGTGAATAGTGCTGCAATGAACATTGTTGTGCTAGTGGATTTTGTATGCCCTTGTTTCTGGATGGTTGGGTAAATGCCAAGTAGTGGAATTGTCCAGCATGTGTTGTATGTGTCTCACTTCCCATTACCTCTAATAGCT
The DNA here is from genome assembly GCF_031878675.1 of Megascapheus bottae. Taxonomy (NCBI): domain Eukaryota; kingdom Metazoa; phylum Chordata; class Mammalia; order Rodentia; family Geomyidae; genus Megascapheus; species Megascapheus bottae. The sequence continues at coordinate 19,142,202 of NC_143514.1, forward strand.
GGCATCTGTACCAAGTGGAAATCTAGACAATGCAATTGTGATGCATTGGGAGGCTCTGTGCAGACCTAGGTGCAGAGTCAGGGAAGATGGCTGTACAACCCTGGCCAGCTGGGGCCTGCTGCATAGCCCCTGCTGAGGTTGGTCTCTGTCTTGGGAGGGGGGGGGCTTGGATCTAAAGATGGTGAGAGCTATTTTCTGTCTCTGGAAAAGGTGAAGCCAAAGTACTTGCAAGGCCTTGCTGAGAAGATAAAGCTCTTCTCACAGTTCCTGGGGAAGCGGCCATGGTTTGCAGGGGACAAGGTAAAGGGGAGACTACTCATGGGGAGGAGAACTCTTCTTTCTTCAAGGTTATGAAATTACAGCCCATTCATTCAGATCACCTTTGTGGATTTCCTGGCTTACGATGTTCTTGACATGCAACGTAGGTTTGAACCCAAGTGTCTAGATGAGTTCCCCAACCTGAAGGACTTCATTTCCTGCTTTGAGATGACACCCCCAATCCTCCTTCCTCAGGGATGAACTTCTTTTCCCCTTTTCCCTGATGATTCCCCCATCCTGGAGCTGAGTGAAAAATAATGAGGGTTTATTGAATACTGGCCTTGTGGCAGCCCTTTTGTTTGGCTCCTTGCATCTATTAAGCCAACTTTATCATTAAAGCAGCCCTGTAGGGTAGTTGGAGCAATCTGTCCCATTAGACAGATTAGCAACCTGAGTGAGTTCAAGGTCCCTGTGTCAATAGAGGCTGTGCGGGTTTCCCTGTAAGCCTCTGGCTTAGTCTAAGGGTGGCAATAGGTGGCTGTCTTCTTTATACGGAAAGGAAAATCCCCAGAGTTTGAGTAGCCTGAATTTCCTGCCTACTATCCTGTGGAAAATGAGGAAGAGTCAGCAGAGTGTGACCAGGTGACATTGGGAGAATGAGATGAGGTGGGATTGATAGGAAATATCAAGGCACAGACAGTATTCACACTTGCTTTGCTGGATGTTTACTTTGATCCCTGGTTAATGAAAATCTGAGACTCCAGCACTGTAGCTGGTGCTGGACTGGGTAGATATGTGAAGCCTCTGTTGGAGGACTTGATTTCCAGTTGTTCTCTGCTCATCTTTCACCTTGTACTCTTTAGTATGTCAAGTGTGAAATAGGTTGTATTCTCAGTGTCCCTCATAGCCTCTGGCTGTCTTCTCTGTATGAGGCACATTGCTTGGCTCCAGGGGACTTGGCGATGACTTCTCATCTAGGGCTAAAATAGCAGAAGATGGTGGGCATTCCAGACTGTGAGGTGTAGGTGGTGCCACCTAGATGTTGAGGAGCCTAGCCTGGACCTCACCTCACAGTAGTCACAAGTCTCCCAGAATCCACTTGTTTGACATCCATAAAACCTACATTATTAGGGATCTGATTGGTGGAGTCCTCAGTGCAACTGCTGGAATCTGTTCTCCTGTCCTTCTCGTCATGAAGGGAGGTGTTTCTTAGCCAAGTTTTATAGGTTTGCTTCTGGTCCAAGTGGTGTGCCCCTGGGGATTGGGCAGGAGCTGTAGGCCTGTCATGGGTTGGGATGGAAGACACCAGAAAGCTTCAGACATACCAGCAAGGTCTGTTCAGATGGGCCTTCTTGGACTTTCTTTCTTTCCTTCCTTCCTTCCTTCCTTCCTTCCTTTCTTTCTTTCTTTCTTTCTTTCTTTCTTTCTTTCTTTCTTTCTTTCTTCCTTCCTTCCTTCCTTCCTTCCTTCCTTCCTTCCTTCCTTCCTTCCTTCCCTCCTTGCTTCTCTCCTTTCTTCCTCCCTCCTTCCTTCATTTCTTCCTTTCTTTCTCTCTTATTTTTTTCTGTTCCCTGTCTCTTTCTTTTCTTTCCCTCCCTCCTTTTCTCCCTCTCTTCAATTCCTCCCTCTTCTCTACTCTTTCTCCTGGCAAAGCCAGATTTTTGACAGGTGCTTTCAGTGAATCACACCTTTAGCCCTTTTCTATGCAAGATTTTGTTGTTGATGGGGCTTGAACTTGGGGCCTGCCTGCTGCCCCTGAAACTTTTTTTGCTGGCACTTTACCACATGAAATACGTCTCTACTTCCAGCTTTTTGCTAGTTAACTGGAGATAAGTGTCTCATGGACTTTTCTCTCTTGTCTGGCTTTGAACAATGATCCTCTCCTGAATAGCTAGAATCACACACTTGAGCTACTGGTACTTGCTCTGTGCCAGTTATTTCTGAGATAGGGTCTTGCTTCATGCTGGCATTGCTCCTGGATCATAGTTGTCTTGTTTTTTTACTTTTCATGGTATCTTTGATGACAGACACATGTGCCTGTGCCTAACACTCACTGAAAGGCATCCTACAGACTTTTCTCCCTCAGTTAGCTTGGAATTATAGTTCTCCCAATTTCAGCCACTGCTAGCATAGCAGCTAGGATCATAGGTGTGAGCCACTGGCACGTGGCTAGCCCTTGATCTTTGAATCCTTTTATTTGGTCACTGAAAAGATGGTACTTAGTATACTTTGGTATTAGCTTGTGCATTTTCACTGGGGGGAGGGAATGGGGGCTTCACTGCAAGTATGGGTTCAGACACCTGCTTTTAAAGTGAGGGCTTTCTGCTACAGAAGAATGATAAGCCATCTATCTATCCTTTGCTTCTGTTTCCTTTTTCATGTGGTCCCTTTGCAGTCAGGATTTGTTGTATCACATAGTAAGACCTGGTCTTTCTGTAGACATTGGCAAATCTTGACCCCTGTGTACAGCTACATCTCTTCTCTGTGCTAACCCAGATAGGGAGGGGCTTCCCTGTGAAAGAAGAGCATGTCTGTATAGACAACAAGTGATGGGGCCTCCTGCAGTGAGTCTGGGAGTCAGTTCACAATCAGCATAGAGTAACAGGCTGACTCTAGCCCTGTGAGGGTTTTTGTGTATGTGTGTGTGTGCATGTGTGCCTATATTGTAGTATCTATTTTATATAAAGAACTTACATAGCAACATGACTTACAAGGAACTGAAGACCTCCCTTCCCAGAGTTGAAGGGACTAAGGTGCCTTGGATGTGCCCAAGCATTTGACTCTCTTCCTATGAACAGGATGTTCATAGAGAAGAGCTACATGGCCTGATAGGCAGAAACTCTCCTGCTTTCTCCTTCCTACTCACAGGGCTAAGTCAGATCTCAAGGTCCCCTTTTCATTCAGGATTTACTGAGTCATTTGGTAGGATCTGGACTCTTTATTAGTATGAAACTGGCATATTCTGGGTCTCTTTCTTATTAGAAGTACTAATAAGAAAGCTAGCAAGGAGCTTCTCTGGAAAAGAGAAGCATGTGTGTGCAGACAGACATGTATCCATGTATGTATGTATGTGTATATATTTATGCTGTATTATTGTTATATATGACCCATAAAATGTATATATAAATAACATGATATCTAATATATGCATATGCAAATTATATAATATATACTGAAAATGTAAATAAGTAAATATATATATATATATATATACATGATGTTACTGTGTGTGTGTACACATGCATGCACCAATACTAAGGCTTGAAATCAGGACCTTGTACTGTTGGTTAGCTTCTCCCATTCAAGGAAGGCATTCTACCCATTGAGCCACACCACCACTTCCAACATTTGGCTGGTGAGTTAGTGAGGAGTCTCAGATTTATCTGAAGGGGCTGGCTTCTTGACAGATGTGAACCACCAGTGCCTGCTTGAGTGTATGTCTGTGTGTTTGTGTGTTTGTGTGTGTGTGTGAGAGAGAGTGAGTGAATTTGAAGATTTAAATAGGCCTGTCCCTGAGCTCTTTTCTCTCAAGGCTAGCCATCTACCATTTCATCTCCAGCTCTACTTAACTTTTTGGTGGTAAATTGGAGGTAAGAGTCTCTGGTTTGTCTGCCCGGGCTGGCTTCAAAATTTGATCCTCACATTTCAGCCTCCTGAGTGGCTAGGATTATAGGTATCGGCCACCAATGCTTGACTTTTACTTCTTTATCACTCCTTTTCTAAGGCAGACTCTTTCACTTCATTTTAGCCTCATCCTCTCTTCTTCCTCCTCATCAGGGAAAATCAAGCACAGAATCTTTTGCTTTGATTTTTTAGGATCCCAATGAACTTATGCTCTCCAGAACTACCCAGCACAGCTTTGATTTCTGTATAAGACACATTGTAAAGATATGCACGCAATATCACCATCATTATAGAGAGTCCAGCCTCTACTTCAGTTCACATGGGTCACTAATCATGGGTCACCAAGAGATCATTTATTTGATACCAACAAAATTTACATCACTAGGGATTTGGAAATTTGAGATACTGGTCCAACGTGCTTATGAGCCTGGAATCAATTTTCTTCTCCCCTCCCTTTGCAAACAATGTGTTTTCTCATCAGCTCTGGCTCTGGTCCAGGTACACGGCCTTGGGCATTGTGCAAAAGCTGCCTTGAGCATGGGGAGGAGAAGTGGGGGAGAGTAGGGAACACAGCCTTCTGGGGCCACTGGCCTGGCTCATTGGGTACAGATAGCGGTGGGCCCCCTGAACCCGTTGGAATTCTCTGTGCACTCTGTCTCCTGAAAAGAACTCCCACAATAGAACTGCAAGTCTGTGACTTGGTCAATAAGTCAGGGCTGAAGATGAGGTAGGATGGATTGCAGTGAGATTGGACTCAGGTCTAGGGTGGAGAAATTTGGACTTTCTTCTCTCATGAGAACCCTGCCCAGCCTTTCTTTGTAGGTCCTGTCCTTGATGTCCCTTTTCATCTAGGATTTGCCATGTCATGGGGTGGAACCTGGACAAGAAGGAGCATGTCTGTGCATTTGGGAGGTGACAAGGCCTCCTGCTGAGATGCAGAAAGGGACCACACAGAGAGTACCAGATGGCATACCCAGAGCTAGCTGACTCCAGCCCTGTCCCTCCCACTAGCTGTGTGGAAGTGTCTTGTTCTCATTGAACCTCAGGTTCCCTCCTGAGAAGTCTCAGAAGTGGTGATGGTGCTTGCAGACTGGAACTTTGAACATGCATTATCATGTTGTTAGCATTGCCTTGCCAGATATGAGTAAAAGCCATTGGCCATAGATTCCATTCTAAAACCTCAGATGCCCCAAACCTTGAACCAACAATCAAGATATATTAAGATACACCCTTCTGCTAAAAGCCACTCCCCATATCAAGATTGGCTCTGTATCTTGAATGCATAATGAAGGGCAAAGGGGACTGAATGCAGAAGCTATACCTTCTAACACCACCTCACTCCCCACCAGGCAGCTTCTGTAGGGTGACCAAACCATTTGGGAAGACCATAAGAGAAACCAGTGATTTCCCTCCACGTAGAAACTCTACCCTTGTAGATAAAACAGCACCCCTTGCCAGCTTCTATCAATCCTCATTTGAGCTCGCCATCTCATCCTTTGAGGATTAATTCCACTTAACTAATAAATTGCTCCATATTTTCTGCCTACATTTTTGCCTCCTTTTCTGTCTGAGCACCGTGTCTAGAGAGTTGCCTTTCCAGAGTTACAGGGCTAAGCAGCCTGGGTTATCTCCAGGGCTTGACTTCTGTGAAAATGCTACTCTTGGAGGGCAGCTGCCTGGTCCAGTGGGCAGCAGACCTCACTTCTGGTATCGCATACTCACAGGGTCTGAAGAAGGTTTCTGCGTACATGAAAATCAGCTGCTTCTTCCCAAGACCTGTGCTTTCAAAGATGGCCCAGTGTGATCCAACCAGTAGAACTCTGCAATGCTTGGGCACTCGGGAGGACCTGGCAGAGCCTGGGCCCTGGGCCCAGCTGCACTCCCTGCACTACTGCCCAGGTCAGCCCACTGCTTCTTCTTTCTACTCCCTTCTCTTTGCAAGGCCTCACTGGTTCTTTCTTCTCTCCAACCCCCTTCCAGGCAAACTTCAGCAAGCAGACTCTCCTACTGTATTTCAGCCTTGTCCTCTCTTCCCCCTCCTCAGTTGAGTGCTAACTACAAGCACAGAGTCTTTTGCTGTGGGTTTTTTTTAGAAGCACAATGATCTTGTGCTCCCCAACGCTACCCAAAAGGAGAACATTTCCCTTGTGGCCAGACCCTGTGTGGAGAAAACATGGCTAAGATGACCTCTGCGTGGCCTCCTCCACCCCCATTCCAACCTTTGCACTGATAGTTCAAGTCATTATTGATACACTGAGTTTATTCACTGCAATCCTAACAGTGCATTAACTATTTCCCCAGTTATTTCCTACAGATAACAAACGGCCTTGTCCTTGTAAACCCATTTCCTTTTTAATTTTTTTTTTTTCAGACTGAAGGAAAATGCATGAATACAGAGCCACCTGTGAGGCCTCAACAAGATACTTTCTAACTGGCCTCCAAAGGGAAATACTCCCTTGTTCCCTTTATTTCTCCCAAGCCATCAACTCTGGAACCTAATTAGAAGTTTAGACCCTGTCTTCAGCTCAGCGCATTATCAAAACAGATCTGCATGGCACCTGCAAAAATAAAAACTGTGTTTTTATGGCAGGGCCTCTTGGGCTCTATTCAAGAGTACTGGATCCAACGGAAGTAGCACTGGATTAGGATCAGGGTATACACCATCCTTAAGGACATGCCATTCCTGTGCACCTTTCAGATCCTCTTTCACTTTCCTGAGTGGACTTCCCAAGCAGGAAGAAAACATATGACATCTTTTAATCTGCTTGGCAGTCACAGGGAAAGTATAGAAGTTGGGTGTGTCTTCTTGGGGAAGGTCCATGTTCAACCTGTACCCAGTCAGGGGTCTTCCATTTCCCAGGCAGATTATTTTCTTTGTTGTATTTAGTTTGAAAGTCCAGACATTTGCATTTGTATTCTTAGCAGGGTACTTATTCACTGAGGTTACAAAGAAACAAAGTAAAATGTTCCCTGTGTCAGTCAGAGATATGTGCCAGGATTTACCAGTGTTGCCTGTCTCAAAACAGCTTTTCTAGGTCTCTGCACTTCATGTTTATGCACTGGTAGACATCAGTGTGTTGTACCAACTGGGGGATTTGAATTCAGGGCCTTGGCACTGTTCCTTAACTATGTTGCTCAGGGCTGGCCCTCTACAGAGCACTTGAGCCACACTTCTCCCTTTGGCTTTTTGGTGGTTTGTTGGAGATAAGCGTCTCATGGACTTACTTTCTGGGATTGGATTTGAATGGTGATCCTCAGGTCATGTTTTCCTGAGTAGCTAAGATAACAGGTGTGAGCCATCAATACCAGGCCCCATTTTCTTCTTAAGTTATCCCTTCTTCTCTAGCTATTATGGCCTCTAAAATCCTTGACACATGGCAAAGTCAACCCCAGGCCAACTGATTGCATATCTCTTGGTTTTGAAATAGGATTCTTTGGGGTTTTCTTTGGGGGTACTGTTCTTGTAGAAGTTTCTGCCCCAACTTTCAGATTCCAGAGTGACTTTAAAGGCCATTTTAGCTCTCCTCTGTTACCAAGAGCACAGAGGGGACAGGGGCCTGGACTAGGGCTTGAATCCAGCTGAGGGTTTGAGCCTGGACTGTCTATTGTGTTGTGTGATATCCTCCAGGGACCTCTCTTGTCAGTTTCTTGTAGCTTGGAAGTAGAGAAGGTGTCTGGAGATTAAGAAACACTTCAATCTAGTTCACAGTACAGCTGTCATTGTGAGTTTCTTTTTTTTTCTTTTTAATATTCCATCTTTTTTATTGTAATTAATAAAAGGGTTACATGATATTTGCCAGATACAAGGTGCGTTAATTCACATACATTGATACCCTTTCATATGTCTTGGTACCCATTACCCTCTCCCCCACCCCCCACCCGTCTTGGTTTTCCCCCCTTCCCTATCAAATTTCAAATAACCAAATACAAATAAATTCAATATATCAGATAACAAAGTGAGATACTGTAACAATATGAGATACCCAAGGGACAGCAAACGAGATGAGAGATAGCATAGTACATTAAGGACAACAATCATTCGTTATATGGCTTTTGTTTCAATATCCTGGAGGTCCTTTCAATTAGCTTCATACTATATGGCCTTATGTATCAAGATTTTGCTCTATTGCAGATCTCTGATAGTAGAGCCCAAGGTTTCTACTGATTATGACAAATGAGGAAACCATTGAGCCTAAGTTCCTTTGAGTCTGGTTTACTTCCCTTAATATGATTTTTTCTAAGTCTTTCCATTTCCTAACAAATGGGGCGATGTCGTTCTTTCTGACAGCAGCATAGAATTCCATTGTGTACAAATACCACATCTTGTTGATCCATTCATCAACTGAGGGACATCTAGGTTGGTTCCATATCTTTGCTATGGTAAATAGAGCTGCAATGAACATCGTTGTGCTAGTGGATTTTGTATGCCCTTGTTTCTGGACAATTGGGTAAATGCCAAGTACTGGAATTGTTGAGTCATAGGGAAGCTCTATGTTTAGTCTTTTGAGGCACTGCCATACTGCTTTCCATAGTGGTTGAATGAGTTTGCACTCCCACCAACAGTGTAGTAGTGATCCCTCCTGGCCACATCCCCTCCAGCATTTGTTGTTATTAGTTTTCCTGATCCTGGCCATTCTAACTGGAGTGAGGTGGAATCTTAGAGTTGTTTTGATTTGTATTTCTTTTATGACCAGAGATGTTGAGCATTTCTTCATGTGTCTATAGGCCATTTTTGTTTCTTCTTCGGAGAAGACTCTCTTTAAATCTTTGGCCCATTTTTTAATGGGATGATTGTTACTTTGGAGATTAGTTTTGGAGTGATTCAATTTTTTGAGCTGTTGATATATTTTAGATATGAGGCCTTTGTCCATTGTATGGGTGGTGAAGATCTTCTCCCACTCTGTAGGCTTCCTAATTAATTTACTAGCTATGTCCTTTGCCATACAAAAGCTCTGCAGTTTAGTGCAGTCCCACTTATCCAGTCTTTCTCTGATTTGTTGTGATTCCTGGTCCTTATTAAGAAAGTTTCGACCTGTGCCAAGGAGGCCTAGTGTATTTCCTGTTCCTTCTTGTAAAGTTTTCAGTGTGTCAGCTTTTACCTTGAGGTCGTTGATCCATTTGGCGTTAATTGTAGTGCAGGGTGACAAAGAAGGATCCAACTTTAGTTTTCTGCTGGTGTTTAACCAGTTCTGCCAGCAAACATGTTGAAGAGGCTATCTTTCTTCCATTCTAATTTTTTTTGGCTCCCTTGTCAAAGATTAGGTGGCCATAGGTCTGTGGTTTAATATCTGGGTCCTCAGTTCTATTCTATTGATCTTCAGGCCTGTACTTGTGCCAGTACCAAGCTATTTTGATAATTATAGCTCTGTAATAGAGTCTAAAGTTTGGTATTGAAAATTCCTCCTGCGCTGTTCTTTCTGCTAAAAGAAGTGTTTTTGCTATATGGGGTCTTTTATTATTCCATATGAAATTTTGGATTGCCTCTTCTATTTCTTTAAAGAGTGCCATTGGGATATTGATGGGTATTGCGTTGAATTTGTAGATAGCCCTTGGCAAGATTGTCATTTTCAGGATGTTGTTTCTTCCAATCCAGTAGCATGGGAGGTTTTTCCATTTCCTCAGTTCTGCTTTAATTTCCTTTTTCAGGGTTTTAAAGTTTTCATCAAAAAGGTCCTTTACATTCTTAGTTAAGCTAATTCCTAGGTACTTTATTTTTTTTGAGGCTATTGCAAAAGGAGTTTCTTTCCTGATTATTGCCTCATTCCTCTCACTGTTGGTGTAGAGGAAGGCAGTTGATTTTTGAGGGTTAATTTTATACCCTGCTACCCTTCTAAAGTTTTGAATCAGCTCAAGGAGCTTGAGAGTAGAGTCTATAGGATTCTTTAAATACAGAATCATGTCATCTGCAAAGAGGGAAAGTTTTACTTCCTCTTTCCCTATTTGGATCCCCTTTATGCTTGCTTTTCTAAATTTAGATTCACAAGTATGGCCAAACTATTCAGTGGCTAACTTGCTTAATCATAACCCGACCCCCATAGAGCTTGTGCCTCAACTGCTGCGAGATCACATAGTCCCTCTGTCTGTCCTTTGTCCTAGGTTCTAGTTCACTGAAACCTGTTTGTGTAGCTAGGAAGCTTTAGAAGTTTCCTTCAGATTGGCCAGCGCCACGTTCTTTCAATCATAGGGGCTGAAGGAAGTCTTCTGGGTGGGAAGACATTTTAAGCTGGATGCTGGCAGCCTGAGCTTCTCCAGAACATTGAATCTTCCTAGTCCAGAGTGCTGGGTACCCAGAGCACTGGTTGCACCCCAGGAGCTCAGCAGGTGGGAACCCCGCTGGTGGGCTGGGGAGCAGATGAGCCTAGCACGGGCTGAAGTTCCCAGATGTCCCGGCTTGGCTCCTAGATCACGCAGGCTGAGGCTCCTCGGGTTTCTTCTAACCTCTTCCAGGATTCCAAGCTCCGCCCTGCTCCACTCTTCTGCACCAAAAGGTCAGGGGAAAGTTGGGGTGGGAAGGAGGGGGAGTTGGGGGAGGAGAGCAGAGGCTGGCGAAGACGGGTGAGGAGGAGAAGGCGGAGCCTCTGGTCAGCCTTGTTCTCTGTTTTCGCAGGACTGTGGATAAAGTCACAGTTCAGCCCCATCCGCAGACCATCTGCGCAGTCCAGGACGCCAGCAGCATGCCCATGACCCTGGGTTACTGGGATGTTCGCGGGGTGAGTGGGCCTCGCCTGGAGAAGGCGCCGGGAGGGGGTTTGCAGGAGGGCTCCAGGGCTCCCTTTGTTGGTGATGTGGCCTCCTGCGGGCACGATCCTGCTAGCATAATTGTCAGCTCTCCAGAGCTCACAGGATTGGGGGCTACCTGGGTATGTATGTGTCTGAGGGCTTGCAATGCGGTGTGAGGGGAAGGTGTGTGGGGTGTGCTGTGTGGAGTGCCCACCTGGGGAGCTGAGGTCAGGCATTCCTGGAGCCCCCTCCTCATCTGACCTGGTTCCCCTGCCATCTCTCTCAGCTGACTCACCCCATCCGCCTGCTCCTGGAATACACAGACTCAAGCTATGAGGAGAAGAGATACACCCTGGGGGGTGGTAAGCACACTTCCTGCTCAGACTCCTGACCAATTCTTGCCCATAGGGGTGACCAGCCACCATACTGTGGCCTCCTTTTGCTCATCTCTGCAGGCTTCCCCCGCCTGTACCCAGGGACAGCCCCCATAGCATGCAGTTTGATATTCCATTGCATGGTGCTGAGAGTGGAGGGCTGGGGCTTCCTCTGCCTGTAGTTGGGTGGGGTTGCCTAGCAATGGCCTAAACCTTGTGTGAACCTGGTTCTCCCATCCCTCAGCCTCACAATGTTCTTCATCCCTGTAGCCTTGGAATGTGGGACAGAGTGGTCAGATTCAGATCCACTGCCTCAGGGGTCCTGGGTAAGGAAAGCTGGACTGAGGGAGGTTTGTTTTCACTTGGCCTTGTCCACCACAGCTCCTGACTATGACAGAAGCCAGTGGCTGAGTGAGAAATTCAAGCTGGGCCTGGACTTCCCCAATGTAGGTGCAGGGGAAGGGGTGGTCTAGGGAAGGGTGGCCTCCCCCTCCCTCCTTCCCTCCTCTGCTTGCCCAGCCCAGAGCTTCTAGGATCAGGGCTTCTGCTCCCCTCCTCTCTTTCCTGGCTCTCTGTGGTCTTCTGTGATGCTCTGTGCTCCAGCTCTTGCATTCATTCTGCAGTGTGTTTATGTGGGCTCACCATGTCTGTCCTGACCAGGGAAGAGCTGCTGGGGCCTTGGGCCTCTTGTGACCTTCCCTGCTTGTCCACCCAGCTGCCCTACTTGATTGATGGAGCTCACAGGATCACCCAGAGCAACGCCATCCTGCGCTACATTGCCCGCAAGCACAACCTGTGTGAGTGGGGCTGGCTGCTGGTGTGTGTGGGGGGCAGGCAGTGGCCATTCCCTGAGCTTGGCTAGAGGGGATGGTGAGGATGCCTCTGTGTTGTGTGGCTGCAGGTGGGGAGACAGAGGAGGAGAAGATCCGGGTGGACATGTTGGAGAACCAAGTCATAGACATCCGCACACAGTTCTTCATGTTCTGCCTCAACTCAGACTTTGTGAGCTTCCCACCTGTGCCTTCTCCAATAGTGTTGAGCAGAGTTGTTAAACCTTTACAATTGTGTCTTCAGAATTTCTATTCAGCAAAGGAACTTGTTAGTGGTTCTGACCTCTAAATTTTCCTATCCTCCACAGTGACCTTCAGTATTTCAGCACATCAAATCAGGTGGGAATCCATCCTAACCAGTCCTATAATGTAGTTTAGATTAACCAGATGGATATTCTGATCCCAGACTCAAGCCATGAAACATAAGGCGGAACAGTGCACCTTGATCTTTTGTCTTCCCAACCTTTTCCCCCAGAGCTGTGTCTTTGGCATTCCAAGGAATCAGGACCTTTTCTTAATAGGCAGCTCAGGGTCTTGGAGTAACCTCTGTTCCTTCCCCTCTATGCCTTCAACATGGAGCACTCTTAATCTCTATGCACACTCCTGTTGTAGCAGTACAGCCCTTCCCCCATGCATACCTTTGTGTCTTTTTCTTCAATCATTGGTTCCACTAGGTTACCCACTAGGTTAGGAAAACAGCCTGTGAAGTTTTCAGCAACTACTGGCTTCAGTTCACAGGAATCCATTTGAACAGCCATAGATTCCAGCATGTGTTGTATGTGTCTCACTTCCCAATACCTCTAATGGATGGAATCTGTACCAGGTGGAAATCTAGACAATGCAATTGTGATGCATGAATTGGGAGGCTCTGTGCAGACCTAGGTGCAGAGTCAGGGAGATGGCTGTACAACCCTGGCCAGCTGGGGCCTGCTGCATAGCCCCTGCTGAGGTTGGTGTCTGTATTGAGAGGTGGGGCTTGGATGCAAAGATGGTGAGAGCTGTTTTCTGTCTCAGGAAAAGATGAAGCCAGAGTACTTGCAAGGCCTTGCTGAGAAGATGAAGCTCTTCTCACAGTTCCTGGGGAAGCGGCCATGGTTTGCAGGGGACAAGGTAAAGGGGAGACTATTCATGGGGAGGAGAACTGTTCTTTCTTCTAGGTTATGAAATTCCAGCCCATTCATTCTCATGTTTGTGCAGATCACCTTTGTGGATTTCCTGGCTTATGATATTCTTGACATGCATCGTATGTTTGAACCCAAGTGTCTGGATGAGTTCCCCAACCTGAAGGACTTCATTTCCCGCTTTGAGGTGACACCCCCAGTCCTCCTTCCTCAGGGATGAACTTCTTCCCTTCCTCCTTGCCCTGATATTTCCTCAGTCCTGGAGCTGAGTGAGAAACAATGAGAGTTTAGTGAGTGCTGGCCTTGTGGCAGCCCTTTGCTTGGCAACCTGCTTCTTTTGAGCCAAGTCTATCATTACAGCCTTCCTGCAGGCTGGGTAGAGCAATCTGTCCCCTTGAACATATTAGAAACCTGAGACTGTAGAGGGTGAGTTAGTCAGTCCAGGTCTCAGTTCCAGGGGGGCTGTGCTGGGGGCAGTACTGGGTTCTCTTTGGGCCTCTGCCTTAGTCTAAGGGCAGCAGTCAATGAGTCAGTCCACATGTGGGGTCCCTCTTGGAAGATTTTATCTTTTATTGTTTGGCAGTCATCTTTCATCTCTCTTATGTTTTCTGCTTTCTCTTGCATAGCTTAGGTGTATTGACTGTGTAATGGGAACAGAATGTTAGAGTTTTCTTTCATGGTAACCGCTGACCTCTCTAGCAGTATAGGAGCAGTCTTAGCAGGCCATGCAAAGATGTCCCCAAATCCTGGGACTGAATAGAGGAATTGGCCAAGATATCAGATTGTAAGGTGTACAGGGGCCACCTGGATGCTGGGGACCCCAGGCTGGACTTCCTCTTACAGCTTGTCACAGGGTGCCCATGGTGGATGGCTTGATCCCCCACAAGGCTCTCTCATTACAAGTTTGAAAATTGCCCTCCCAGTTCTTTTTACCTGAAGTCTGTTCTCTTTCCCACTACCTCTGAAGCAGCATGATTTTTCTGTCAGTTCTAATCATCTGTGGTCTGGTCCAGTCTTGATGATGGTTTAACAGCTGGCTTGAACATAGGGAGAGAGCACAGCACAGCGCAGTTGCCTGAGGTCATGAGGCCTGTGTGTTTGGAACAGCATGGAGCTGGATATTGTGAAATATTTTAGGATTTTTTCTTCACTGTGTCCTGGGAAGAAGGCCCACAATGTGACTGAGAGTCTATGGCATGATTATGTTAAGGCTGATGATGAGATTTTTTGAGTGGTGGTTTGATTGTTTTTATGTAGTAGTAGAGAATATTGTATTTCTGCTCACTAGGCATCAGTCAGAACTGTGTCATATCTTTCTTTGTAGATTTCCTCCCTGTCTCTTTGCCTTCCTTCCCTTCCTTCCTTCCTTCCTTCCTTCCTTCCTTCCTTCCTTCCTTCCTTCCTTCCTTTCTTCCTTCCTTCCTTCCTTCCTACCTTTTTAGTTTATTTTTGGTGCCAATACTGGAACTGAAACTCGGGCCCTCTGGCTCTTTACTTTTCTGCACAAGACTGGTGCTCCACCACTTGAGTCATATCTCCACATCTTTTTTGTGGTTTATTGGAGATAGGAATCTGTGTAGTTTGTCTGCTTGGAGCGGCTTTGAACCTATTCAGATCTCAGCCTTCTGAGTAGCTATGATTACAGGAATGATTCCCCACTGCCCAGTCCCGTGTACTTTTCCATGTGGAGTTTTCTGAGTCATTGGGTAAGAGCTAGACTTGCTTCCAAATTATGCTGGCAGGTTCACAGCTCTTTTCTTCTCCTTGACCCCTCCTCTGTGTGCAAACTTGCATAAGCAGTAACTTCCTGGTAAGAGAAGAACAGGCCTGTGTGGACAGGGAGGGATAGGGCCTGCTGTGGAGGGGAGGCATACACAGGGAGCACAGGATGTCAGGCTCAGGGCCTTGACCTCACACAGCCTCTCTGTTTCCCTGCTGATCAGTGATAATGGAAGGACTGAAGAGCTCTTTTTCTTGAGCCTATATTGTCATTTCTAAAACACCTTGCACAGTGTCCAGTCTCTCCCTCCTTATAGGAAGCTAAGGAGCTCCCTTCACAGAGCTGGGGTGGTGAACAGACTGGCTGTGCCCCAACACTTGACTCCTTGTGGGGGCAGCTGCCTGGTCCAGTGGGCAGCTCAGGCCTCTGAGCTGTGGCTTTCTCCTTCTCACAGGGTCTGAAGAAGATCTCTGCCTACATGAAGACCAACCGCTTCCTCCCAAGACCTGTACTTTCAGAGAAGTCCAAGTGGTCCACCAAGTAGAACTCTGCAATTCTCAGATGCAAAGGGAGGATGTGTCCGTGGCCTGGCCCTGGGCCCAGCTTGGCTCCCTGCACTGCTGCCCAGGTCTTCTCACTGCTTCTTCATTCTAAGCACTTCTCTCTGCAAGGCCTTACTGGCTGCCTTTCTTCTACTTAGCCTCTTCCTGCATAGCTTCAGCAAACACACCCTCCCACTCTGCCATTCCTTTCTTCTTTCTCATTTCATTGCTAAATGCAAGCATGCACTTCTCTGCTGTGATTGTAGGAGCTTTTCCCCCAGCACTACTTGAAAGAGCAAAAGAGCAGCATTGCCTTGTGGGCAGACTCTGTGCCACTGGGGAACAATACCCAGGTATGACTGTCCTCAATAAAGCCTACAACTCCCCTGCTATGTAGTTTGCTTATTCCTGTGGCTCCATGCACTCAACAATGGTCACTGCTACTTTCAATGGACTAAAATCTGAGTTTCAGAAGGTTTCTCTGGAATCTGAAAGTGTTGAGACTCCTTTTATATTTTAATTTAAAAAGTCTATTTTTTCTTGTTGTGCTGGTTTTGAGGATTGAACTCAGTGTTGCCTTTTCACTTGTTTCAAGACTTGTACACTGCCACCTGAAACCACACCTGCACTTGTGACCTTTGTTCGATACTTGGAGATAATAGATTTCCTTTTTTTTTTTCAGTTGTCAGGTTAATAAATGGAGGGGTTATATTTACATTTGCCAGATAGTAGGTGTATTAGTTCACACACATTGATAACCCTTCTCCTGTTTTTGTTCTCATTTCCTTCCTCCTATCCCCTTTCAATCGTCTTGTTTCCCCCCCTTCTCTTTCCTATTTCAAATAATCAAATAAACTTATATATGATATGACAAAGAGTTTTGCAAACTCGCCTGCATGGACTGACTTTCAACAGTGATACTCAGATGTCTTTCTCCTGAATGAGTTTCTAGTTTTATTGGCATGAGCCATTAGGACTCATCTACTTTGAGTCTTCTTGCTCTTAGTTTTGAGGCACTCACCGGAGGCAGATCCAGGTTGCATTCTAGAGTACAAAGGACTCCTTTTCTTGGCCTGCATCTCTTGTGCATGTTAGGGTCCATGATCAAAGGAACAAGCCTGACACAAAAGCAGAAGTTAAACAGAGTTTTATTCCGCACCTAGCATCGAGAATCATACTGGCTGGTCAGGGCCGTCTCTAAGATGTGAGTGAGACAGCGACCCCACCTAATCTTACAGGCTACCTTTATAGACCGCCAGCACAGGTGACCAATGGAATTCAAAATAGTTGATTGATGGTGGGGCAACCACTGACACCTTTGCTGTTTGAAGGGACCTATCATCTCATTGGGCTTCTGGCACACTGCTCCGATGACAAAGGAAAGGGAGGGAGTTTCCTGGCAGGCCAAGGGGGGTAAGGTGGAGAGGAATTGGGGAAGTCCCTTTCGTTCCCCCCTCATTTTGGAAAATGAGTCAAATCTTTCACTCTTCCTCCCACCCTATATCCTCCTGTCATAAGGGCCATATTGAGTCCTCAGCACTGGCCTTTTAACCACTCCAATTCTCCTTTGTACAAATGATCATTATGCTGTTTACAATGCAGGGGCCAAGAGCAACATTAGTAAAGCTAAGGATTCTGCAATTGCAGATATTCGGGATGTCATCATGGAGACCAGCTGGATAAGCTTTTATACACCATCCTTGGGACCCCTGCTTCCCTCGTGCTCAAGTCTCCTTTTTATATCTGCCAGGTTATCTTTCATCACTCCATCATGGTTTGTCCAAAGTGACATTCTCATGCTGTCTCCATCTGGGAGTGATGAATCCAGTAGCTCTTTCCCATCCTTTCACAGTGGTTGGAGTCCTGGGTATCACAGTGCAGGTACACTTGAGTGCCAGGATGTTAGAAACCAGACAATGAACATGTCTCCCAATCACCCTGTAAGGCCTGTAAGAACTGGATTGAATCATGGTTAACACTATCAGCTAGTTCAACTTCCCCGAGTTTTAGGGGAAGGTCTCCCTCCAATGGGGAGAACTTTACATGTGGGGAGTTCCCATTATTAGGACATGCTTCATACCATCTGCTACATACTCATACTCTCTGGGATCTGTCGTCCTCCCTTTTTAGAACATTTAAGACAATTCCTTTCAGATCCTTTCTTTTCTAGAATAAACCATTTCTTTAAAATTCCTTTCCCAAGGTCTCTTTACTGTCCTTTGTCTCTTTTCATTTGACCATAGCCCTCATTCACATTTAACACCTCTCGCCCCTAGACTTCTCATTACAGGGTGGAGAATTCCCTTCATGAAGCCATAGGCACCAAGATGGCTATGGCTGCAAAAGGCTAGGTGCAGCCTCACTTTATTTTCTCTCCTATGACTTAGGGGACTTTGAACTTAGCACAGATACAGTGTTCCACCACCAAGGGTTTAGTTCCAGTGAGGAGCAGTTGTAGAGGTGCGGAGTCAGGCTGGACAGGATGTATAGCTGCAGCCTTGTCTCTTGAGGCAGCTCCAATGGAACGTCACACCTCCTGAGTTGCCTCCAAATTCCTGCATGCTGGATAAAGAAGCTTAACTTAAGGCCTGACTTTGGTGAATTCTCCCAATGGTTTCCTAGTTGCTTTTCCTGAGCACACTTGTTTTTGCAGCCTGGCACCCCACTGGTTTTCAGGGCAGTCTAGGGTTGAGATTTCAAAGTAATACCAGGGTGACAACTTTTAGTAACCAGATTTCCTTTAAATGAGGCTAGGATTCTCTAGACAGGTATAGAAGACTTGAACCTGTGGTCATTGCCACTCCCCACAAGTGCAGTCTCCACTCTTGTACATCTGTTACTACTCTTTCCCATACCTCTAATTTATCCTGTCTCACTTTCCAAAAATGACTCTGGTCCCTTCATCTTAAGGGGAGTTGATGGGCGAGGATCTGTCTTCTATAACTTCTTCAAGCTGACTCAGGGGCGTTGTCTCTGTACTTGACCAGGGACCTTAAAAGCTTAGCCTATTTTACCAAGGGGTTGCCAGGATTAGCTATCAGGAACAATGATTTGCTCCAAACTAGAGGTCATATTCAACATTTAACAACTGCACAAACCTTCTTTAGCTACAATAGTTTAGCTTACTTAGCACCCATTTGCAAGGCATTTTTCCTGATTTTCTGGAGAGCTTAACTATGCTTCAGTTGTCACTTTAGGCCTACACAGATCAATAGGGACTCAGCCTCAGGTCCACAAACTTCTTTCCTGAATTTGTGGCTGGTATCAATTCAAAATTTGCTCAGTTAGGGCTTTGAGCAACCATGGGGTTCAGGATTGTAAACTACCCACTATTATAGATGACTGACAAGTTCCTGCCCAGTTATGGAGTAAATGAACATGGACATTAGTAAGGCATGCTTACAAACTATTCTAAGACCTCCTGGCTCTGAATAATTCTGAATGGCCAAGCACAAATGACACTAGGATCTGTCACCATCTCTGCCATCCAAGCAGTGGCTTACTGCATCTGGATGCTTTATTGCTTTTGTCCCAGTAGTGTCTCTCCACACAGGGCTAAGCATCCCATTGGCATTTCACTCTGTTGGTTGCTGGACTTGAACTCAGGGCCCGGGCACTGTCCCTCAGCTTTTTAGCTCAAGGCTAGCACTCTGCCACTGTGAGCTCCAAAGCAACTCTGTCTCAATAGCACTCTGCTGCCAGATTAGACACCACAGTCTCACAGGGACTTTGCTTTTCCTGGGCTGGCTCCAAACTGCGGCTTTCAGATCAATGAGTCCTACAAAAGGCCACCTTACTCCAATTTGAAGCAACAAGGTGGTTAACTCAGAAATAGTCTCTAAGCATGATCTTACCTGGAACTTGGTGAGGGCCAAAATTACATCTGAATGAGGATCTGCTGTCCTTGCTGGAAATTGCTATAAAGTAACTTACAGGAGTAAGCTGAAATAGCAATTAAGCAACCATTTTGATAGTCCTAATTTTCCTTGTTTTCTTTTTTTGAAACAAACCTTTAGGACAACTTTACTTTAAATTTTGTTCAGAAACCCATTTCTAATTTTCTTTAAAACTTTTACTGATATTTGCTTTAACATTAAACACTTTAGCCTTTATTTGCATTTAACCCTTCCTTCCGGACCCCTTTTCTCCCCCACAGTATATAACTAAGTGCCTGACACAATAAAGAGAGATATCTACTGTGCTTTCATGGCTGACACGGCTCCTGGCTCAGTGTTGTTTTCTCCACAGTAATTGGCGGAGGGCTGGGTTATGGATACACTTACCATCTCACTCGGCTCCCTGGGACTTCAGGCTGGCCCTGGGTGTCCCTCTCATACTCATGTTGGTGGAGAGCAACACCTTATCTCCAGTTAACTCACAAAATAGCTGGAAGTGGGGCTGCAGCTCAAGTGGGAGTGCACTAGCCTTGAGCACAAAAGCTCAAGGATAGCACACTGGTCCAGAGTTCAAGCCCCAGCAAAAATAAATAAAAAACAGAATTTGATACAGAGTTCCTCAGACACAGGGATATTCATTGACATTGACTGATCAGATGGAAAAGCACAAGTACTAATCATTGGACTAAAATTTGACCTTTTTTCATTGTTAATGGATAAAGGTCAAATTTTAGACCTCTTCTCTAGAACGGAGAGGAACTCACCAAGAAATATGGTCTCCAAACCAGCATATAAACAAGCCTTGAAGGCATCAAGACCAAGTAAAGACAGGCTCCTAGACCTACAGAATACTCCTATGACCTACAATCAAAGCATGTAGAAAACAGAGGGGCCCAGGTCTCTGTCAGAGACTCCCACAACTTATGGATCTTGACCCATTGGCACCCACAGCCTTTCCTCAGGGTAGACTCAGCAACCCTGTAGGAGTGCACTGAAAGGGACTTCCCCAATTCCTCCCCACCTTACCCTCCTTGGCCTGCCAGGAAACTCCCTCTCTTTCCTTTGTCATAGAGCAGTGTGCCAGAAGCCCAACGAGATGATAGGCCCCTTCAAACAGCAAAAGTGTCAGTGGTTGTCCCACCATCAATCAACTATGTTGAATTCCATTGGCCACCTGTGTATGGCCAGCCCAGCCACATGGCTGGCGGTCTATAAAGGTAGCCTGTAAGATTAGGCAGGGTCGCTCTCTCACTCACATCTTAGAGACGGCCCTGACCAGCTAGTATGATTCTCGATGCTAGGCGTGGAATAAAACTCTGTTTAACTTCTGCTTTTGTGTCAGGCTCGTTCCTTTGATTACGGACCCTAACATTTGGGGGCTCGTCCAGGATCAAAAGACTAGGACTGGGGCCGGGAGTTTGGCCTAGTGCTTGCCTAGCATGCATGAAGACCCGGGTTCGATTCCTCGGTACCACATACATAGAAAAAAGCCGGAAGTGGTGCTGAGGCTCAAGTGGTAGAGCTCTAGCCTTGAGAAAGTCCAAGGACAGTGCTCAGGCCCTGAGTTCAAGCCCAGGACTGGCAAAAAAAAAAAAAAAAAAAAAAAAGATGAGGACTGAGCCAGCATCAGAATTTTGAACAAAAACCTCCAGAGGTAAGATCTTGGGTGCTAGTTTTGTCTTTGGTCTTTATGTTTTGTCCTTTCTGTTGGGGTGCTCCAGGGGAGTGGCCCACCGGGGAGAAACTGGACGCAGTATAGCTCCCAGGGCCGTAGTGGATGCAGGGATGCCCCATCACTCCAGAGGGTTGTCGCAAAAATAGGGAGTTCGAGCCTCCTGGGCACGACATCTGGAGATTAGGAAGTGAGAGTCTCCCAGGTACAACGGTTGTTACTGTGTTACTGTAGTTTTATGTTTGTACAGCAGTTGTATTCGTCTTGGTATTTGTGTATCTTGGAACTGGTCCTTTGTCTCGTAGGAGTTGCCATTTTTGTGTTTCTCTTTACCGTCTGATCCCTTCTTGGGTGTTTTTCTTCACTGCCTGATAGGAAAATGGGTCATACAGGGAGTAAGGAGCTTGCAAGGCCCCTAAACCTTATCCTCCAACCTTTTAAGGATTTCCAGGACAAGGCTGCCCATTCAGTGACAAAATTTGCCCAGGAAAACTTAAATGTTCAGGTACTGGGCGGAACTGGTGTAGGAAAGCGAGCGGGTTGAGGACCTGCCCTAGGCGGTTCAGTTGAGTCATGTACATGGAAATACCTCAAGAGAGGTATGGAAGGAGTGCGAATACCTCAAGAGAGGTATGCGAGGAATGCTTGGCCAAAGCCCTTTAATGGCTGCTGAGCTGGAATGGTGAACAGGCCCCAGAGATGGCCACCAAGCCCCAACAGTAAGGTTCTTTTTTTTTTTTTTTTGCCTGTTCTGGGGACTAAACTCAGGGCCTGAGCACTGTTTTTGGGCTTTCCTTGACTAGCATTCTACCACTTGAGTCACAGCACCACCTCTGGCTTTTCTATGTATGTGTTACCGAGGAATTGAACCGGGGTCTTCATGCATGCTAGGCAAACTCTCTACCACTAGCCAAACGCCCGGCTTCAGAAGATAAAGTTCTTAAGGACTTTTTTTTTGTCTAGACTAGTTTTAAACTGCTGTCCTAAGGTCTCAGCCTCTTGCTTAGCAAGGATCACAGGCAGGGGTCTCCGGCACCCAGAAAGCTTTTCTTGGAATTTGTCCATCCTAGTTCCTGTACAAACATGCAAAGAAG
Organism: Megascapheus bottae; assembly: GCF_031878675.1. Classification (NCBI taxonomy): domain Eukaryota; kingdom Metazoa; phylum Chordata; class Mammalia; order Rodentia; family Geomyidae; genus Megascapheus; species Megascapheus bottae. Next base: position 19,164,053 of record NC_143514.1, read on the forward strand.
AACCTGTCACCATTTTTGTTCGTGGAGGAACAGTGCAATTAGTTTTGATTGTATTCTGGATTTCATTACTTAATATGATGGTAATTGTTTTATTCAAATGGACTACATTATCATGCACTGGTCACTCAGGCTTCTAATCCTAGCTACTCAGGAGGCTGAGATCTGATGATCTTGGACTCAAAGCCAACCCAGGCAGGAAAGTCTGTGAGATTCTTACCTTCAATTAATCACCAAAAAAAGCTGAAAGTGGAGTGCTAGCCTATGTGATAGAGTGCTGGCTTTGAGAAAAAAAAATTCATAGACTGCACCAGACCCTGAGTTCAAACCACAGGACCAGTACCCCCCCTCAAAAAAAAGTCAATGGAAAGGATAATCCATTCTCTCATGACAGGAACAAATATCATCTCTTTTGCCAGGAGCAGTGGCTTAAGCCTGTAATCCTAGCTACTCAGAAAGCTGAGATCTGAGGATGGCAGTTCAAAGCCAGCCCAGGCACCAAGGGTGTTGTCCCTGAGCTCTGCAGCTTAAGATTACTGCCCTATCTCTGGGTCTGGGCACTGTCCCTGAGCTCTTCAGCTCAAGGCTACTACCCTACCCCTTAGCCAAGCCCCACTTCCTGTTTTCTAGAAGTTAGTTGGAGATAAGAGTCTCAGGTCCTTTTGTGCCCAGGCTGGCTTTAAACCTTGATCCTCAGATGTCAGCCTCCTGAGTAGCTAAAATTATAGGTATGAGCCACTGCCTGGGTTAAAGTCATGGTTCTTATCTCCAATTAATCACCAGAAAACTTGAAGTGGCACTGTGGCTCAAGGAGTAGAGTGGTAGCCTTGAGCTGAAGAGCTCAGGGATAGCACTCAGACCCAGAGTTCAAGCCTCACCACCGACCAAAAAAAAGAAGAAGAAAAAAAAAAAGAACATCATCTCTTGTCCTGGGTCATCTGTACTCCCTGTTCTCTGGCCTTAAGGCTTCACTTGCCACTTGTATAGTGTCCTCCATTTATTCTCAGATCTTTAGACTTGGACTAAATGTACCACTCTAGTTTATGGTCGGCAGATCATGGGATTTTTGCTCCTCCATAATGCATGAGCCAGTTCTTGTAACAGCACACAAATACAGGTACTTAAAGAAAATGCACTCTACCAATTTTATTTCTTGTTGAATCCTGATTTATATATGCACATAGCAGAAAGCACACATATCGGTTATAACCATTCAGTGAATTAATTAATCATACAACCAACCACACACAGTACAACATGCCAGAAAAATGGCCAATTAAATGAGATCTGTTTCTATTTCTATTGGACGGGCAGAAATACCCTAAAATATAGCACCAAGTTGACTTTGAGAGAAGATACTTTGTTTTGGAAGTAAGATACCATTTCTCTTTATGTCTCCTAGCATATCATCAGTATTTTATGGTTTTACAAGGATAAAATCACCCACAATTTATACAATTTAACTAGTCCATGTGCTTGAAGGAATGTGGGAAGCTTAAAGCACGGGTGGATAGTGGGAAAGGAGCTACTGTCTCTCTCAGGGGCCTCCATCAGTTCTGTTATTAGGTGCTTATCTATTCTTGTAGGAGCTGATTGGATATGATTCTCAGTTACAGTGCTCACTTTTAAAAATGCCTTCATTCAGTTGGGAATCCTAGCTACTCAGGAGGCTGAGATTTGAGAATCACGGTTCCTAGCCAGCTGTGGCAGATAAAGTCTGTGAGATGCTAATCTCTGTTAACCTGCAAAAAAAACAAAGGCAGAATTCTGGCACAAGTGATGGATTGCTAGCCTTGAGCAAAAATAAAGGGAGAACGTGCAGTCCTGGGCTCAAGCCACAGTACTGGTACAAAACAAGCATTTATTTCATTTGTGATCTGAAGCTTGATACCCCAGGGTAAGAGTGTTCTAGGTCCTTGCTTCAGGCATTCCCTGCACCAGCTAGTTACCAAGTCAACTGCCCACTACCATTTTAGAGCCATTTTCCTGTAAATGTAGATTTTAACTCATTTCCAGTTTTTAGACCTGGAGTTTTAGAGGCTATGACTTCCAAATGAACCATACAATTGTTTGGGTAAGGGGCTGTGCTGTGCCTTGCAGGGTCCTTTGCCATCCACCAACCTCCTCCAGTTGGATGTCAGTCACATTTGCCAGGTGAGACCATTTGAAAAGTCTCTGACCATTGCCAAATACATCCCAACAACAAAACTACCATTTGTTACAGACGTGTGGTGATGTAGAGTCTCATATCAGAAATTAAACAGAGGGGGTCCCAGAGCATAGCTCTGTGGTAGAGTGCTTGCCTAGCATGTACAAAACCCAGGTTCGATTCCTCGGTACCACATACATAGAAAAAGCTGGAAGTGGTGCTGTGCCTCAAGTGATAGGGTTCTAGCCTTGAGAAAGCCCAGGACAGTGCTCAGGCCCTGAGCTCAAGCCCAGTACTGACAAAAAAAATTAAACAGAGGAAGAATAAACAACTAAGAACATAATTAATGGTGAGTCAGAAGGATTTTGTTGGAAGAACTTTATATTATAATTAGTAAGGCATGCGTGTTTGTCCTGAATAATGTAGTAAATGCTGTCTTCTTTCTACTTTTTAACTTAGTATAACCTTTTTTTCATATATTTTATTGTAATTAATAGAAGGGTTACATTATATTCACCAGATAGAAGGTGCATTACTTCACAAACATTGATAACCTTTCTCATGTCTTGGTCCCCATTTCCCTCCCCCCACCCCCGCCCCTCATCTTGTTTTCCCCCCTTCCCTATCGGATTTCAAATAACCAAATAAGCATATATACAATATATCAGATAACAAGGTAAAATATTGTAAAAATATGAGATAACCAAAGGACAGCAAAAGAGATGAGAGATAACATAGTATATTAAGGACAATAATCACTCATTTTTATGGCTTTTGTTTCTATATCCTGGAGGTTCTTTCATTTAGTGTCATACTATATGACCTTATGTATCTAGGTTTTGCTCTATTGTAAATCTCTGCTAGGAGAGACCAAGGTTTCTACTGCTAGTATAACCTTATACTTTGAGAAAATTTGCAAAAAGAGAGAAGAGGACAGGTGTACTTGGAAGTTCACTTGTCCATATTGTCCTTCTGCTCCCTCCCCTTCCCTCCCCTGCCCATCTTTCTCTCCAGTCTCACTCTCTCCCACATGCTGTGTCTGAGCACAAAAGTACTTGTCATCAAGACATCATATTCTAGAAGCCTGAGCCGATGTGGACTCAAAAGGAACAGTGAATCATTATCCTCACTTTGTGTTGGCCTAGGTAGGTCTCTCATGCTGTCTCTTTTAGTTTGGGACAACTGATATGGCTTAATTTTTTAGGAGGGCTCAAAATTTCACCTAACCAACTTCTTGAACCATTTGCTCATAGATTTCTTCTTTCTTTTCTTTATAAAAATTTGTTCATCCCCAGGGCCAGTAAGAGTGCTTGCCAAGCATGCACGAAGACCCAGGTTTGATACCGCATACATAGAAAAATGCCAGAAGTGGTGTTGTGGCTCAAGTGGTAGAGCTTTAGCCTTGAGAAAGTCCAAGGATAGTGCTCAAGCCCTGAGTCTAAGCCCAGGACTGGCCAAAAAAAAAAAAAAAAAGCTCATCCTGGAGCTTTAACTCAGAGCCTGGGTTCTGTTCTTTAGTTTTTTTTTTTTTTTTCTCTGCTCAAGGCTGGTATTTTTCTATTTGAGCCATAGCAACACTTCTGGCTTTTTGCTGGTTAATTAGAGATGAGAGAGTCACAGACTTTTCCTTAAGTCTCAGCCTCCTTTGTAGCTAGGACTACAGGCATGAGCAGCTGGCACCCATCCAGATCTTAAATTCTTCAATTTGTATCTGACCTTGTCTGTTGCAACTTTAGTACTTATAAATGGAGAAAATTCTTCCCCAATTTGAATCATTTGTGCTGCTTTCTAAATCTTCCGTCTTAGTTCTGCTGGTTATTAAATTGGAATTTTATTGTTTTGTGTTTCTTGTTAGACAATGCTATATCATTTCAGCTAATTTTTTTGAAGAATTGACTTCATTTCCTTTTCAGATGAAAGTCGAAGTTTTTTTCTTAGTGTTATCTATAAGAATGTTCACATTGAACAGTGTTGTTATTCCTCCCTCTTAAAACTCTAGTGTGTTAACCCAATTTTTCTTATTTCACTTTTGCCTTTCTTCTCTTTCTTTTCTCCTTTTCTTTTTGGCTTCCCTCCCTCCCTCCCTCCCTTCCTCCCTCCCCCTCCCTCCCTTCCTTCCTTCCTTCCCCGACTTTCTTCTTCCCCTCCCCTCCCTTTCTTTCCCCTTCCCTTCTCTCCTCTCCACCCCTCTTTTCCTCTTTTCTGTGTTTAAGATCCAATCTAAAGCTTCATCCTATGCTTGCACTCTCTCTATCACTGAGGTATATCCCTAACTTTAACCTAATTTTTAATATCAGCAGGATGTAGGACATGCATTTTCTCAAATCAAAGTTGGTGGCACATAGGGTATGTTGCTACTCTATTTTTTTAGAGATAAGAAAATGTGGTATATTTCCTCTACTTCCTGAGTTGTTAGACAATCAATATTTAAGAAATTTCTAAAAAATTTCCATAAGATAGAATACTTTTGAATTTTCTTGTTTGGTACTTATTTCTACAATAGTATGCTTAAATTAGGAGGCCATTTTTATTAGAACTGGTGTGAATTTACCTTGCTAGTAGTAGAATATTATACAGGTTAAAATGAAAGAAGGAAGGTGAAGAGTTTGGCCTAGTGGTAGAGTGCTTGCCTAGCATGAACGAAGACCCAGGCCACATACATAGAAAAAGCCAGCAGTGGTGCTGTTGCTCAAGTGGTAGACCACTAGCCTTGAGAAAGCCTAAGAACAGTGCTCATGCCCTGAGTTGAAGCCCCAGGACTGGCAAAGAAAGAAAGGAAGAAAGAAAGAAAGGAAGAAAGAAAGGAAGGAAGGAAGGAAGGAAGGAAGGAAGGAAGGAAGGAAAGAAAGAAAGAAAGAAAGAAAGAAAGAAAGAAAGAAAGAGAGAAAGAAAGAAAGGAAGGAGCAGGGTGTTGGTGGCTCATGCCTGTAATCCTAGCTACTCAGAAGGTTGAGATATGAGGTTCACAGTTCAAAACCAGCCTGGGCACAAAATACCATGAGACTTTTTTTTTTTCTCAAGGCTAGAGCTCTACCACTTGAGCCTCGGCACCAGTTCCGACATTTTTTTTCTATGTATGTGGTACAGAGGAATTGAACCCTGGTCTTTGTGCACAATCGGCAAGCATTCTACCACTAGGCCAAACTCCCGGCCCCAGCCCCAAAAGTTAGATACTTGAAGTACTTTTTTTTTTTTTTTGGCCAGTCCTGGGCTTGAGCTCAGGGCCTGAGCACTGTCCTTGGACTTTCTCAAGGCTGGAGCTCTACCACTTGAGCCTCAGCGCCATTTCCACATGAGACTTTTATCTCCAATTAACCGCTAGAAAACCAGAAGTAGCCCTGTGGCTCAAAGTGGTACAGCAAAGAAGAGCTCAGAGACAGTACTCAGATCAGACCCAGAGTTCAAGCCCCATAACCAGGAGGAGGTGTGAAGAATGAAGGATCCAGCGCAGAGGTCACTCTCACTCTATAGATTTTTTTTTTGCCAGTCCTGGGGCTTGAACTCAGGGCCTGGGCACTGCCCTTGGATACATTTTAGTCAAGGCTAATGCTCTGCCACTTAAGCCACAGCTCCGCTTTTGGCTTTTTCTGTGTATGTGGTACCAAGGAATTGAACCCAGGGCTTCATGCATGCTGGTATGCCAGAGTGTGGCCTACTGCTAGCAGTCTACCACTAGGCTACTCTCTTGGCCGAATCATTCGGTAGATCTTTAGGTAAATTTCACTCATCATCTTACGATTATCTGCATAATGTTCTCTTAGACAACTAGAACTTGGCCATTATGTATAATTGTGACAATGCACACAGAAGTCCAGGGGTTCAGGTAACACTAGGGTGCATTTCTATGAGGTCACTAACTACAGTGCTCTGCTTCATATCACTTTGAAGCACCCTAAGCCTGCCTGCTCCCTCTTGCTTTCTAGAGCAAGATCACCCACTGGATATCTGTTTGGCCTCTGGAGATGCCGCCTTGAGAGCCAGCTGGTCTGTCCTCTCCCCTCTTCTGCAGAGCTTCTCTCCTCCTGGGTTCTACCTTCCCAGCTCCTAAGAGTCCTTGTCCTGCCTGCATGGCCTCCCTCTCCTTCACCTAGAATCCCTCCCTGTCCACTTGTCCACTCTCCTCAGGGTATAAGAACATAAAGATGTTTCCAGTGTTTCTAAAATCTCTCTATGTACTTCTCACTTCAGTTGTGGCTGTTCACAGCCAAACTAAGTAAAAAAGAAGGACCATCTTTTTCATAGTCCTGATCTTTTTTCTCCCCAGTAATGGAACAATTGATGAGCACTAAAGTGCAATATCTGTTCTGTGCTATGAAATTAGTATTGTAATTAATGTCATACAACATAATTCATCCTTTAAAAAAATGTTGTCATTCTAGGAATCAAATCCATGCCTACATGTTTTCAAGGTAAGAACTTTAACATTGAACATATACCCAACTCTAGTCTAGTGATTCTTTTTTTTTTCAGTCAAAGGACTTGAACTCTGGGCCTGGGTGTTGTCCCTACCGCCCTACCGCTTGAGCTACAGTGTCAGTTCTTAGTCTAGTGAATGGCATTTTTCACCCGAGGTGAATCCAGATGTCTTTTGTTGTTGTTGTTGTTGTTCGTTGTGGGGCTTTGAACGCAGGACCTGGATTCTGTCTCTGAGTTTTTGTGCTCATGGCTCGTGTTCTACCACTTTGAGCTACAGTGCCACCTCTGGTTTTCTGGTGGTTAACTGGAGATAAGAGTCTCACAGTCTTTCCTGCCTGACTGGCTTTGACACTGCGATCCTCAGATCTCAGCCTCCTGAGTAGGTAGGATTACAGGTATGAGCCACCAGAGCTGGGCAAGGTCATATTTCTAAGATCAAGATGCATAAACTTTAGAATGCCAAATGATTAAAGAGTAATGATAACTATAAAAGCTCTGAGATCCAGGTGTGTGTGTGTGTGTGTGTGTGTGTGTATGTGTGTGTGCACGTGTTATTGTCTGGTTCTGAGTACAGCTATGCCAGAATTCTATTTAAGGGCTGTGTTACTTCTTAAGCCCAGGCTCAGTGCAGGAAAGTGAACTAGAGAGTTGGTTTTGTCTGAATGCTGAGACGGTATTTGTAATAGGTACTTCTCTCTGCCAGCTTCTGTGAAGTGGTTTCTGAATCCCCTCCCTTCACAGAGCCCTGAAAGCATGGGACACCCCCCTCCCACTCAGCAGGGATGAGAGGATGTCTGTCAGTCCTCCTCCACTCCCACTCCTCACCATTTCTTTTCCTTCCTTCCTTCCTTTTTTTTTTTTTTTTTGCCAGCTTGAATTCAGGGCCTGGGTACTTTCCTTGGGCTTTCTCAAAGCTAAGGCTCTGCCACTTGAGTCACAATGCCAGTTCCGGCTTTTTCTGTGGATGTGGTACTGGGGAATTTAACAAACTCAGGGCTTCGTGCAGGCTAGCCATGCACTCTATCTATCATCAGGCTAGGCTCCTGGCCTCCCCTCACCTATTCCTAGAGAGTTTAAACCATTAGTGATACCTTATAGTCCTAACAAGGCATTAACTAATTTCTCAGATTCATTGCCTGTAGATTACAACCATGCTTCATTTCCTTTTCAAGTTCCATTATCTGTCCTCCTAGCCATTCTGTTCCTTAAGTTCTTTGAGACAAGGCAAAGTCAACGCCAGGCCAATTGAACTCACACCTCTTAGTTTTGAAACAAGCTTTTGTTTGGAAAGAAGAAGGCTGGCAGGTAGAGAAATGTTCTTAAGATAATGTGCAGCTGGGCACAGAGGCTCACTTCTGTAATCCTAGCTACTCAGGATCCTGAGTTCTGAGGACTAAGGTTCAAAGCCAGCCTGACACAAAAGGGCCTGAGATTCTTATCTCCACTTAATCTCTGGGAAACGGGAAGTGGGGCTTGATTCAAGGGTAGCCTTGAATGAAGAGCTGTGGGACAACACCTGGGCCAAAGGGTAGGGTGGTATCATTGAGCTGAAAAGCTCAGGGACAGCGCCCAGGCCAAGTTCAAGCCCCGTGACCCTCAAAAAAAAAATAGGATAATGTGCTTGTGGAGGTTTTATCCCAGGTCTGAGATCTCAGAGAGACTTGAAAGGCCATTGGAACCTTCCCCCTGAAAGGAAGAACACAGAGGGGTCAGAGGTCTGGACCAGGGCTAGAACCCAGGGACCTAAATAGTTGAGGGTCTGGCCATGGTCTTCCTGTGGTTCTGTGTGGTATCTACAGGTTCTCTTCTGGTCAGAAAGACATCCTTGGGAGGAGAAGAGATGTCTGGCCCCTGGAGCTCTTAAGATCTTCCAGGGTAGCTCACAGCTGGACTATGGGCTCTTCACTGCAGATCACTGTGCTGCCAGGGTGAGATTCTGCTAGCTGATTTCAGTCCTTGGTGCTAGGGGCACCTCACAGTCGTGGCAGAACCTTTGGCTGTTTGATTTAGATCCATCAGTAGGGTCAAGATACTAAGTAGCTAGTTTGCATCATTCTCAGCCAGATGTCCAATGGGTGGGTGCTCCAAATTCTCTGTAGGAAACCAAGACCACATGTCCTTGGGTGGGCCCTTGTCCTGGAGTCTGTCCTGTTTCACTGATACTGTCCCAGGAGGTTGTCATGGTTTGTAAAACATGGAAGAACGTTTTGTCAGGCTTCTGGGGAATGATGGAAGAACTTTCTACTTGGTCAGAGTCTTGTTCTTCCTGTGACAGATTCTAAATCTGTCTTTTGGTTTGGAGACAACTGCTCTTTGGCAGCCTGAGCCTCTCAGAGCTCATTGGATCTCCCCAGTTTAGGGCCAAGGACTGAGTGATGGGAGAGGAGGGCAACAAGAAAGCACTATTGCCCTTTCACTGGCCTTTCTGTAAATGGCCTGATAGTTCCCTGGGGACCTGGAGAGTGTGGGGTGCATGGGTATGGTTGGGGAAGATGATCCCTGCCTTTTTGACTTCTGGGTGCTCAGACTTGGCTCCCTAAACCCTGGAGGGTTAAGACAGCAGTAATTCTTCCTCTTTCCTGCCTCTGAGTCACAGGCTCCCTCTCCTGGTTTTCCTGGCCAAGAGGCTCAGAAGAAGAGGGTGGTGCTTGGGAGGAGGGGCCAAGAAGCTGGGGGTGGGGCTGTCACCAGGCCCAGGCCCTGGCTGGTGGTGCTCAGAGGCAGTCAGAGCCTGGTCCTGCTGAGAGAGAGCACTAGGCTCAGTCGCAGTGCTTGTGGAAGCACCATGGCCATGACGCTGGGTTACTGGGACATCCGCGGGGTGAGCAAGGGAGACGTGATGCAAGAGTGTAGTGGGATGGGAGTGAGGAGGAGAGAATGCAGCCAGGAGAGGATTCTAGAACATGGATCTTCTGGAATCTTGGCTGGATTTCTCTGCTTGTACCTCTCTGCACTCTGGTGCTCACATTGAGGGGTGTGTGTGTGTGTGTGTGTGTGTGTGTGTGTGTGTGTGTGTGATACAGCATGAGCATTGTGTGTATAAGGTATTGTTAGGTGTAGGCTAAATCACCTGGAGGTGAAATTGTACAGCCTCCTTTTCTGATCTCTGTTATTTGCCATTTTCCCAGCTTGCTCACGCCATCCGCCTGCTCCTGGAATACACGGACTCAAGCTACGAGGAGAAGCTATACACTATGGGGGATGGTAAAGACAGCTCTTTTTCAAACCCTTGCCCAACCTCTGCCCAATAATACCCAGATACCCATACCATGACCTCCTGTTGCTCAGTTCTGCAGGCTTCTTCCACCTGCATTTGGGACCTGCCCCTTTCAAATCCCAGAACTGAGTAGTTTTGTATTCCATTGCATGAAGCTGGGCGTGGAGCGCTCAGACCCCTTTGTACTTGGATTGGGTTGTACAGGACCAGACTGACTGCCCAGGGGGTCCTGGGTAAGGAAGGCTGGACTGAGGGAGGTTTGTTTTTACTTGACCTTGTCCATCACAGCTCCTGACTATGACAGAAGCCAGTGGCTGAGTGAGAAATTCAAGCTGGGCCTGGACTTCCCCAATGTAGGTGCAGTCTGGGAAACTCCAGGTGTTCTTTACTCATCTCCATGTTCTGCTAAACGCTTTTAGGCTCATATATTCTCCTGGGCTCTCATGTCTCTGTGATGCTCTGTGCTCCAGCTCTTGCATTCATTCTGCAGTGTGTTTATGTGGGGTCACCAGGGCCAGGCACACTGAGTGCCAGGTTGTATGTCTGTCCTAACCAGGGAAGAGCTGCTGGGGCCTTGGGCCTCTTGTGACCTTCCCTGCTTGTCCACCCAGCTGCCCTACTTGATTGATGGAGCTCACAGGATCACCCAGAGCAACGCCATCCTGCGCTACATTGCCCGCAAGCACAACCTGTGTGAGTGGGGCTGGCTGCTGGTGTGTGGGGGGGGCAGGCAGTGGCCATTCCCTGAGCTTGGCTAGAGGGGATGGTGAGGATGCCTCTGTGTTGTGTGGCTGCAGGTGGGGAGACAGAGGAGGAGAAGATTCGTGTGGACATTTTGGAGAACCAGGTTTGGGACATCCGTGTACAGTTTGGCATGCTCTGCTACAATCCTGACTTTGTGAGTTTCTGGTAGGGCTGGGGCAATAAAGATGTAGAAAGAGTAAAGTCTAAAATCCGTATTTATATATGCACCACCCTTTGGACATTTGCCCTCTTTTTTTCCCCCCCAGTCTCTAAGTTCCTTTTTGCTCAAGGCTAGAGCCCTACCACTTGAGCCACAGTGACACTTCCAGCTTTTTCAGTGATTAATTGGATATCAGAGTCTCATGCAAGGACTTTTCTGCTGGCTTTGAACCTTAATGCTCATATCTTAGCTTCCTGAGTAGTTAGGATTATAGTCATGAGTCACCATTGCCCAGCTTGACCTCACTTTTGGTATTGAATTTCCATGTTTTCCTATCCTAACAACAAATTGATCCCTGTTCTCAGATTTAGGTAATGAACACTGTGAATCCATTTTTAACCAGTAAGTGTATGTTGGTAGGACATTGTTTCTATGAGGTCAATTCATGTGCTCAAATTCTCTCCAACTTTGACCTTTGTCATGGGCCTTGACTCCTGAGTTCTCACTATCTGTCTGTTTTTGGAATGTAGAGATGCAAATCATGAGAAATAAGTAAAAGAGGGGAGAACATTATGTACTTGGTCTTCTGTCATCTGTGCTCTGGACCCCAGTATCAGAGCGTTTGATTAACTGGCAGCTTGTGGTCACTTTCAGCATCTCTTTTCCTTTCCTTCCTTTCTTTCAACATCCAACATTCCTCTACATCATCCAACTCATCCAACCAATCAAATATGCATTCCATTCTTTGACCATGCGCTAGGTAGAAATCTGTCTTCTCTTGTAGCTGTGTTCCTACTTTCATAACTTTTTTAGCCTCCATGACACTTTGGACACCAGAATCTGCCACACAAATGTCTGGGATGCCACTGCAAATTCAGGGACAGAATTGTATTCTTGCATTACTTCCTAACAACTCTGGCAGTGGAGCTCTGGTTCACAACAGCTCACTAAAGGCAGATGAAACCTGGGCACTGATGGAGGCACAGTCCTAGAGCAAGTGGCTGAGGTCTTCTTAGCCCCTCTGAGACTGGCCTGTCAGCCCAGTGGTGGGGGTTGCACCAAAAGATGCTGACAGCTGTTTTCTGCCTCAGGAAAAGCTGAGGCCTGAGTTCTTGGAGGGCCTTCCTGACAAGATGAAGCTCCTCTCACAGTTCCTGGGCAAGCGGCCGTGGTTTGCAGGCAACAAGGTAAGGAAGGGGGTCACAGGGAGGAGCGCTTGTCTACTTTCACACACTTTGAGATTTCACCCACTCATTCTGTTCCTGCAGATCACCTATGTGGATTTCCTGGCTTATGATGTCCTTGATATGCACCGAGTGTTTGAACCCAAGTGTCTGGATGCGTTCCCCAATCTGAAGGACTTCCTTTCCCGCTTTGAGGTGATGGCTCCATCCTCCTTTCTCATGAATGAACTTTTTCCCTTCCTCCTTTCCCCACTGCTTCCCTAGTCTTGGAGCTGAGTGAAAAATAACGAAGATTGGGGCCACGAGTTTGGCCTAGTGATAGAGTGCTTGCCTAGCATGCACCAAGACCTGATTTGATTCCTGAGTACTACATACACAGAAAAAGCTGGAAGTGGCACTGTGGCTTAAGTGGTGGAGCTCTAGCCTTGAGAAAGTCCAAGGGCAGTGGTCAGGCCCTAAGTTCAAGCGCCAGGACTGGAAAATCAATAAATAATGAGGGTTTACTGAGTGCTGGCTTTCTGTCAGCCCCTGTGCTTGGCAGCTTGCATCTATTGAGCCAAGTTTATCATTACAGCATCCCTGCAGGGTTGCAGAGCAATCTGTCTCATTGGACAGATTAATAACCTGAGGCTGTAGAGGGTGAGTTTACTCATTCTCAGGGCCAGGGGAGGCTGTGCTGGGCTCCCTGTGGGCTTCTTGCTTAGTTTATAGGCTACAGTCAGTGGCTGCCCATGTTTTATAGCAAAAGAAAAAGCCTCAGCTCTTGTGCATCCTGGGTTTCCTGCCCAGGACCCTGTGGAGGAGGAAGGAGGAGTCAGCAGACTATGAGCAGGTGGTAATGGGAGAGTGAGATGGGGTGGGATTGATGGAAAATACAAAGACACAGACAATATTCACACCTGCTCTGCAGGAGGCTTTTCTGGGTTAGATTCCACATGGCTATGGTTGTTGTTGGATTGACAAGCATTCTGGCAGCCATCTTAAAGGAAATTTATTTTGAATTGGTTAAGTCGCTTAATATCTTATTTCTCCCCCTTCTCTGTCCCATCTTATGCTTTATGTCTGTGAAATGGGCTCATACCTTTTTCTCCTCTCTTCTGGATATTTAAGCATTTTTTGTCAGTCCTGGGGCTTGAACTCAGGGCCTGAGCACTGTCTTTAGGCTTTCTCAAGGCCTAGTGCTCTACCACTTGAGCAACAGCATCACTTCTAGCTTTTTCTGTGTATGTGGTGCGAGACAAGCACTCTACCACTATGCCAACCTCCTGGACTCTACTTAAGAAACGCGAAGATGTCCCCTATCCTGAGCCTGGGGATAGCAGAAAGGGGCAGAAATAGTCTATACTGGGCACATGGTTCTATGTGGATGTAGAAGAAATCGAGTTGGCCTCATCTCATAGCTCATCATTCTCCACTCTAAGTCTACTTGTTTGTCACCAGCAAAACCTACTTGACTCTGGATTTGGATGTTGCAGGCATCAGTGCAACTATTTTAGCCTGGAATTTGTTTATTTGTTTTCTCTATAAAGCAATGTGGTGCATGTGTGTGCGCACGTGTGTGTGTGTGTGTGTGTGTGTGTGTGTGTGTGTGTGCGCCCATGAGTACCTGTGCGTGCATGTCCATGAATGCCGACACTGGGGCTTGAACTTAGGGCCTTGAGTCGTTGCTTGGCTTGTCCCTTCAAGGCTGGTACTGTACTACTTGACGCATACCTTCACTTCTGTGGGTTTTTTTTCTGGTTAATTGAAGAGCTTCTGAGATTTATTTATCTTCTTTGTCCTGTGATTCTCAGCTCTCACCTTCCTGAATACCTAAGATTACAGGAATAAGCCACCAGCACTTGGCTGGAACCATGTGCTTTCTTAACTAGCTCCCATCAGTTCTGCTTTGGTCCTGGGGTGACACTGTAGGAATGCTGGAGCACATGACAGTGGAGCCTGAACCTCAGTGGACCTAGCCTGTTGGCATCCCTGGATCATCTAGGAATCCGTTAGAAATGATCCTTGTAAGGTAGACCATTGTGTGTCTTATTGTTATTCACCTTGTTCTCTCTGGACAAGAGATGAGGTGGATTAAGCACAGGGAGATTATACTGGGGTGTTAGGTGAGGAAGTTTCAGCTTTCTGACTCAGATTGGTAGTTGTGGCAGCTAGTACTTTCTTTGTGGCTCTGATTCTTCCCCTAAACTCAGAAGTCCCTGAGTCACGGTGAGATCTGGGTTTACTCAGGATCTGTCGGGGCAAGTTCTCTGTCCTGTTTTGCTAGCGCCTTCTTCCTTTTCATTACGCATAAGACCAGCGCTTCAAGGAGGAAAGGGAATGTACGCATGCAGACAGGGCCTCATGTAGGAGGGAAGAAAGGAATGTACCCAGAGGACATAAAGGAGACCAGTTTGGGATGTGTGTAGCCCTGGCCCACTTTCTAGCCATTGGAGAAGGAGGGTGTTACATAACCCTGTCTCTCTTTGGCTCCCTTATTACCTAAGCTCCTGTGTTTTCTTTCCTACCTGCAGGGACTGAAGAAGATCTCTACATACATGAAAACTGATCGCTTCCTCCCCAAACCCATGTTTTTAAAACTAGCCACGTGGGGTCACAAGTAGGACTGTGCAAGACTCAGAAGGAAGATCTGTCTACACCCGCGGGCCTCTCAGCTGGCTCCCCACACGGCTGCCTCAGCCTTCTCAGTCCTTTTGCCCTCTTGCTTCTCCCTTCTCTGCAAAGGCTATAATCTCCTTTTTTCTACTCATGCCCTCCTGTAATTGAGCCTCTGTAAGCTTCAGATCTCCATTTCTTTAGTAAAGTTATCCCACTACCTAATTCCTTGTCTTGGCCCCGAATCCAACCTCACAGCCTCTGTCCTGCTTGACTGACCCCAGTTCTCAGCATTGCCTGAAAGACCAGTTTTACCTGGTGTATAGGCCCCAGTCTCCCGTGTGGGGATTGTCCAGTTCTATGTAAACACCTCTCCACCCCACCCCACACCACACCCAGTAAAGCCTGAGCTATACTAGTTCTGTCTTGTTGCTTCTGTTTTTTTTCTGGGCTGTTGGTGTTGACAAAGTGGGGGTTCTTTGTTCTGATATCCACAGCTGGGCTGAATGATGGAGAAGAGAGGGGACTCTTAGTGGCTAAGCAGGGTTAGATGGTATCCGGGTCATGGCAGCGCCCTACTCATATTCCCATGTGCATACCCTGGGATTTCTGCCGAAGGTGATCCTTCTGTGCAGGGCTCCATCCAGAGTAAAAACTGCAGTTCCCTGTCAGCCATGACTAGAGGGGTGCCAGTGATGGTGGGGAGAGCCTAAGTAGTTCATGGATCACCACCTTCTGTCCCCTCCTCTTGGAAGCCCTCTCTGATCTGGTGTTCGGCTCTGTAGTCTCAATACATAAACTTTCCCTGCTGAATTGTATTCAGTACTATGTCCATTTTCAACTAACTCAATAAAAAATTTATTTAGAAGGATTGGGACATCTTATTTCTGATATATTTGATAGTGCCTGGCATATAACTAATGTTTAGGAAACTCAGAAATTGAAAAGAATTTGTTAAAATTGAACTTAAGGCTGGGTGCTGTTGGCTCACACCTGTAATCCTAACTATTCAAGAGGCTGAGATCTGAGGATTGAAATTCAAAACCAGCCCAGGCAAGAGAGTCTGTGAGACTCTCATCTTCAATAAACTACTCAGAAAATGTTAGAAGTGGCACTGTGGCTCAAGTAGCCTTGAGTAGAAGAAGCTCAGGGACAGTGCCCAGGCCTCGAGTTCAAGCCCCAGGATCTACAAAAACAAACAAACAAAATAGAACTTACGGACAAATGAAATTATCAAAAGAAACAATGGAATTAATGTGAAAGTGTGATGAAAGTTATGTGGATGCATAAAAATATTAGGCTAGACTAAAATACATAGCAGCCTAGAAGTCAGCAAATAATATTCCATGGCATGCCAATATTTCATATTACTGGTCATAGTTCCTCCCTGTATCATTGTGTAGAAGCAATGATAACTCATACATACTTCATGGATGCACCTTTGCCTCATGAAGTGTTATTTACAAATATTGGTGTCTATAGCAAACAGGTTACAAATAGATTCAAACATTGACTAAAAAACTCAGATAGACATTTCTCTGCCTATGCAAATGCCAAAAGCACAGGGAAGATTTCTCAAGACCACTAATCATTGCCAAAATTTAAATCAAACTTCTAGTGAGGATCACACATTATGGAATAATTACTATCAAACAGCGGTGATAGATTAGGTAATTGTGTGGAGTAACTGGAACTCTTTTGCCCTGTTGGTGAGAATAGAAAATGATATAGCTACTGTAGAAATCAGGCAGGTTATCAAAAAAATGAAAAACAGTACACCATTTCCATTTTTGTACTAAACTCCATGAAAATTCTCAAATATAAATTTCTATATTCAGGTTCATAGTATAACAACTCACGAGAGCATGAATATAAGCCATGAAGCCATGTGTAAAAGATTATGGTGTGTAAATGCAAGAGAGTCATAGAGAAAATAAGTGATGTGGCTTCAGGGACAGAAGGCAGCAGGGTTAGTAGTTATTTACTGTGTAGACCTTCCATTTTTCAAGATGAAAAGTATTACCAAACTGGATGGTGATGGTGATACCAACATTATGAATTCACATAATATGACTCAACTGTTAAAATGGGTAAGATGGTAAATTTCACATTACGGTATTTTCCATAAAAATAAATGGTAGCAAAACAAACAAAAAAACCCAATAGGTGCCATGCTTTCCCATCCCTAATTTTCAGGCTCAAATTTTAAAAAAGCAAACTGTATTAAAAACAAAGATGTATTAGACTTAAAATTCAGAATTATGGGGCCGGGAGTTTGGCCTAGTGGTAGAGTGCTTGCCTAGTATGCACAAAGACTAGGGTTTGATTCCTTGGTACCACATACAAAGAAAAGCCAGAAGTGGTGTTGTGGCTCAAGTGGTAGAGCATTAGCCTTGAGGAAAGCCCAAGGGCAGTGCTCAGGCCCTGCGTTCAGTCCCCAGGACTGGAAAAAAGAATCAACCTCAAAAGAGAAAAGAAAAGGGCTGGGATTCTGGCCTAGTGGTAAAGTGCTTACCTAGAATGCACAAAGACCCGGGTTCGATTCCTTGGTACCACATATATAGAAAAGAGCTGGAACTGGTGCTGAGGACTCAAGTGGTAGAGCTCTAGCCTTGAGAAAGTCCAAGGACAGTGCTCAAGCCCTGAGTTCAAGCCCAGGACTGGCAAAAAAAAAAAAAAAAGAGAGAGAGAAAAGAAAATTTGAACTGGGTGCTGGTGGATCAAGCCAATGCTCCTAGCTATTCTGGAGGCTGAGATCTGAGGATCTCTGTTCAAAGCCAACCTGGTCAGTAAAGTCCATGATTCCTATGTAATCATTTCCAGAGAACTTGACCTCTCTTCCCAGCCAGAAAAGAAGAGATGCACTGAACAGAGAAAGAGGGCTGGGTTTGGCCAAATCAATCATCTGTTGTATCTATTGTGGTGGTCTATATTTGAAAGGCTTCTACTATTCCTACCTGGACTTTAAAGTATATGTTTCTTGTTGTTTTTTTGTTGGTTATGGGGCTTGAACTCAGGACCTGGGCACTGTCCCTGAGCTTTGATGTGCTCAAGGCTAGTGATCTACCACTTGAGCCATGGCACCACTTCCAGTTTTTGAGTGGTTAATTGAAAGTAAGAGTCTCACAGGAACTTTTTTTTTCTGCCCAGGCTGGCTTCAAACCACAACCCTCAGATCTCAGCTTCCTGAATAGCTAGGATTACAGGCATGAGCCTCTGGTGCCCAGCGAAAGTATATATTTTTATCTCCTAATTCTTATCACAATGTTCATCTCTTGATGGATCTATCTTTACTGGTCTTATTTCTCATTTGTACTCATTAGAGCTACTTATCCTCTAGAATTCTACGTATGCTGCCACCAATCCCCAACTAACACCAAACTGTTAACTGTACATTATTTTTGTGTGTGTGCGCCAGTGCTGGGGCTTGAACTCTGTCAGAGTGCTCTTTCCTACCACTTGAGCCACAGCTCCACTTCTAGCTTTGTACTGGCTAATAGAAGATAAGAGTCTCATAGAAGCCAGGTGCTGGTAGCTCATGCCTGTAATCCTCCCTATTCAAGAAGCTGAGATCTGAGGATAATGGTTCGAAGCCAGACCGTCCAGTAAAGTCTATAAAACACTTATCTCCAATGAACACCAAAAACCAAAGTGAGGACCAAGTAGAATCCTAACCTTGAGAGAAAAAGTTAAGGGACAGTACCCAGATCCTAAGTTCAAGCCCTAGTATGAACACACACACACACACACACACACACACACACACACACACACACACACACACTGTAACCCCTCTGTACATCACTTTTTAAAATTATTTTTTATTTTGTTGGTTGTGGAGCTTGAATTTTGGGCCTGGGAGCTATCTATGAGCTCTTTAGCTCAAGGCTACCACCATACCCCTTCAGCCACAGTGCCTCTTCTGGTTTTCTAGTGGTTAATTGGATATAAGTAGCGAGGATTACAGGTGTGAGCCACTGTGCCTGGCTAAACTCTGCTTTTTCTCTTTTTTAGTACTGGGGATCAGACCCAGGATTTTGTATTTGCTAGGCAAGTGCTTTGCCACTGAGCTACATCCCAGCCCTGTACATCACCTTTATAATAACCATAAATTAAAAGAAAGCCAGGCCCGGTGGCTCACATCTGTAATCCTGGCCACTCAGGAGGCTGACATCTGAGAATTGCAGTTCAAAGCCAGCCCAGGCATTAAAGTCCTGTGGCTCAAGGAGTAGGGTGTGGTAGCCTTGAGCTGAAGAGCTCAGCGACAGTGTCCAGGCTCAGAGTTCAAGCCCCAGGACTGACAAACAAACTAATAAACATATAAAATAAAAGAATTCTCCACCTCTATTACAATTACACACATCAAACTCTACTACAGAGCCATAATAATAAAAACAGCATGGTATTGGCACAAAAACGGACCGGAAGATCAATGGAACAGAATAGAAGATCCAGAAATAAAACCACATACCTATAGTCAACTTATATTTGACAAAGGGGCCAGAGATATACAGTGGAACAAACATGGGCTATTCAATTATTAGTCCTGGGAAAACTGGGCAGCCACATGCAGAAAACTAAAAATTGATCTTAGCCTATCGCCATGCACAAGCATTAACTCAAAATGGATCAAAGACCTCAATGTCAGACTGGAAACTTTGAAACTGGTACACAATAGTGTAGGAGAGACACTGGAACTCGTAGGCACAGGCAAAAACTTCCTGAACAGAGTCTCAGGGTCACAACAGATTGGAGAGAGACTCAACAAATGGGACTACCTAAAAATGAAAAGTTTCTGCACAGATAAAAGCATAGCTACCAAAGTAGAAAGACAGTCAACCAACTAGGAAAAAGTATTTACCAATAATACATCAGACAAATGCTTAATATCCGATATCTACAGGAAACTTAAGAAACTAATCCCCACCAAATCCAACAAACTAAATAGGCAAGGGAACTAAAGAGAGACATCCAAAGAAGAGGCTAAAATGGCAAAACAAAACAAAACAAAACATGAAGTCCCAGATAAAGCACTGTCATGAAAGTTTTGAGTTCTGATCTTTCCCTGGTGTTGTCCCCTTCACTCAGCATGAAAGTAGTTAATAGCCAGAAAACCTCTGCTCTTCTCCTTCCTTCCTTTCATCTCCAAACACTCTTCAAACTCCATGAAAACTACCAAATACATATTTCATGCTTCTGCTTCTTCATTAGGCAAAATTTTCTCTTTTTGTGCTGGTTCTGAGGTTTGAACTCTGGGACTGAGTGCTGTCCTCAAGCTTTGTGTTCAAAGCTAGCAATCTACCACTTGAGTCAGGGCTCCATTTGTAGCTTTTTTTTTTTTTTTGGTTGTTATTTGGAGATAAGAGTCTCATAGACTTTCTTGCCTGAGCTGGCTTCAAACTGCACTTCTCAGATCTCTTGAGTAGCTAGGATTATAGATGTGAGCCACCAGGGGCTGGCTAGGCAAAACTTTTGATTTTTCTTTCTGATTATCTTCAGTTCCTTGATCTTTAATCTTGCCCAGTGCTGGAGTCCACATCTGCTAAGCATTCCCATTTGTTTTCCTTCTTTCTTCCCCTTTTCCCTCCAGAACTGTCAGTACTGGGGCTCAAGCTCTGGGCCTTGCATTCTGGCTCACTTTATTGTGCCAGTCTGCTAAAATTAGGGGGAGATTTCACAGTGAGAAAGGTGCTATATGCCCACTAGATATGACAAAAATTTCACTAAAAAAATCCATGTCTTAAGGTCTTTTCCTGCATCATTATTGACGAGGAGGGAACTCAAGGTCCAGAGTAGTTATCTACTTCTTGCTCACACAGCCCTTGAGTCAGTCTGGCTCTGGATCTATCATTCTGTGTATTCAGTGTGTTCCCTTTTACCTTCTCACATGAGGGCCTTACATGCCCTGACTTTCTTTTCCCTCTCTCTCTTCCTCCCTCCTTCCCTCCCTCCCTCCCTCCCTCCCTCCCTCCCTCCCTTCCTTCCTTTTTAAATTTTATTTTATTGTCAGAGTGATGTATAGAGGGGTTGCA
This sequence comes from Megascapheus bottae, assembly GCF_031878675.1. Classification (NCBI taxonomy): domain Eukaryota; kingdom Metazoa; phylum Chordata; class Mammalia; order Rodentia; family Geomyidae; genus Megascapheus; species Megascapheus bottae. Next base: position 19,184,547 of record NC_143514.1, read on the forward strand.
GTTACATTTGTAAGGTAGTGAGTACATTACTTCTTGAACATTGTTATCCCTTCCCATGTTTTTCTCCTACTTTCCCTCCCCAAACTCCCTCCCAATCTTTCTTTCTTTTTTAAAAGTCCAAGATTGTGACTGGCATGGAGTACCTGGTACTTTTGTTCATTGGCTGGTACTCTACTTATTGAGCCATAGCTCCAATCCCCTTTTCTTTTTTTAAAATTTATTTTTTTATTTTAATGTATTGTGGGGTTAGTTACATTCATCAGATAGTAGGTGCATTATTTCTCACACATTGATACCCCTTTTCATGTTTTTGTCCCCATTTCCCTCCTCCCATCCCCTCCCAATCATCTTGTTTTGCCTCCTTCCTTTTCCTATTTCAAATAATCAAATAAACATATATACAATATGCCAGGTAACAAAGTCAGATACTGTAACAGTATGAGATTGACCAAAGGGCAACAAAAGAGAAGAGAAATATCAGAACATTAAAAACAACAATCACACAAGATAAAGCTCTTGTTTCCATATCCTGGAGATCCTTTCATTTAGCCTCATCCTATGTGACCTTATGTGTCTAGATTTTGCACAAAACCTAGAGACAATCACTTTGTCTTTGTTTTAATTAAAGGTCTGTATTTATTGCAATCCTCATGTGTGCGTGTGTGTGTGTGTGTGTGTGTGTGTGTATCTGGATGGGGAGGGAGGTGGAGAGTCCCAGTGACAAACTCTTGAGTTACCGGCCTTAGCACACCATAATAGACCTGCAGACTGGCCTGATTGCTATGAATTTAGGATGCAGAAAAGGAGCACTGACCTCTCAGGTTGGGGACCCTGGCCCCCTTCCTCCCCCCGCAGCCTCTTTTGCATTTTTTAAAAAATGGTTTGACCCTGGCATCTTGAGTCTCCAGAATTCACAATAACTCCAGAACCCAGCCAAGGGCGAAGACAGAAAGTAAGAGAAGAGAAGGAAGGGAGGACAGCGTTGCTGGGTCACTATCTGGAGCATCTCCCAGGACTCAGCAGGTCAGGCGGGGTGGGCCGCGGCTGGAGGACCGCGGGCAGAGCTGGGCCTTTTGACTGGGATTGGATTTCCCCCATTCCTGAGGGTGGGCGCTCCGCCCCCTAACCCTTCCTGCCTCGGGGATTGGTGGCCGTGAGGGGCGGGGAGGGGAGGGGTAAAAGCAGCCCGCAGCCCGCAGCCCGGGCTCAGCCACCCCTGCCTGCACCTGGCACTCTCTGATCTGGGAGAACTGTGGGCAGGCTTCTGTTGGCATCACTTCACAGCACCAGCACCATGTCCATGACGCTGGGTTATTGGGACATCCGTGGGGTGAGCCAGGGGTCCCCTTGCCTCATAGGACCGGAACAAAGGGTGGAAATTGCTGATAAACAGGGGTCTGTTTCTAGGAAATGCATCCTCTGCAAGAATTGTTGGAACCCTCTCTGTGTCCCAGGCAGAAGGCTGTGGGAGCGGGGTTGGGAGGCTTGTTAGGGGTGGAGAAGTGCTTGTGTGTACCTGGAAATACTGACCTCAGGAGGGAGAGGCTCACCTGGGGGCGCTAAAGCCACACAAGGACCTCCCCTGCTGACTTGTCATCTGCCATCTCTCCCAGCTGGCTCATGGCATCCGCCTGCTCCTGGAGTACACAGACTCAAGCTATGAGGAGAAGAGATACACTATGGGAGGTGGTAAGCACACTTCCTGCTCAGACTCCTGACCAATTCTTGCCCATTGGGGTGACCAGCCACCATACTGTGGCCTCCTTTTGCTCATCTCTGCAGGCTTCCCCCACCTGCACCCAGGGACAGCCCCCATAGCATGCAGTTTGATATTCCATTGCATGGAGCTGGGAGTAGAGGGCTGGGGCCTTCTCTGCCTGTAGTTGGGTGGGATTGCTTAGCAATGGCCTAACCTTGTGTGAACCTGGTTCTCCCATCCCTCAGCCTCACAATGTTCTACACCCCTGTAGCCTTGGAATGTGGACAGAGCTGGTCAGATTCAGATCCATTGCCTCAGGGGCGCTGGGGACAGAGGGCTGGACTGAGGGGGGTTTGTTTTCACTTGGCCTTGTTCACTACAGCTCCTGACTATGATGGAAGCCAGTGGCTGAGTGAGAAATTCAAGCTGGGCCTGGACTTCCCCAATGTAAGTGCAGGGGAAGGGGTGGTCTGGGGAAACTCCAGGTGTTTCTTTCTCTTCTCCATGTTCTGCTCAGAGGTTTCAGGTTCGTTTATTCTCCTGGGTTCTCATTCCAGACTACGCAGTGTCTCTGTGGTGCTCTGTGCTTGAGCTCTTGCATTCATTCTTTAGGGCATTTCTGTGGGGTGCACTATGGCCAGGCATACTGTCTAACTCAGAGAAGGGGCTGCTGGGACCTGATCTTTCCTACTTGTCCATCCAGCTGCCGTACTTGATTGATGGATCTCACAAAATTACCCAGAGCAATGCCATCCTGCGCTACGTTGCCCGCAAGCACAACCTGTGTGAGTGGGGCTGGCTGCTGGCTGGGTGTGTATGTGTGGGTACAATGGCTGGGGCAGGATGATGAGGGTGCCTCTGTGTGGCTGCAGGTGGGGAGACAGAGGAGGAGAAGATCCGGGTGGACATGTTGGAGAACCAGCTTATGGATACTCGCATGCAGCTGGCCAGAATTTGCTACAGCCCTGACTTTGTGAGTTCCCCGCTGGGCTAAGAGATACAGAGAGGAAGAGGGACCATTCCTTTGTATTTCCAACTCCTCTGTCCACTTAGTTATCTGAACACCTTTGTGTTATCATCCCACAAATGGTGTTTTCAATTACCAACAGAGCTGGGCATGATGGGAACACTCAGGAGGCTGAGACAGGAGAATGGAAGGTTTAGGCTAAAGCCTGTGCTATATATTAAGATTCTGTCCCAAAACCAAACAAAAAGACACCCTCACAAAATCCACCAACAGAGGGACCTCTGTTGTATTTTCTAATGGAAACTGCAAATCACCTGCCACTAAATATTAGGAGCCATTCCAGACCCCCTAGGTAGAAATTCAGTACGTGGGTAGTTAAGTTTGTGTTCTGAGTCCTCAGTTCTGACTCAATTGCTTCCTTTAAGCCATGTCTCCAGCTGGCTGAACACACCACTGCTACTCTCTCTCTCTCTCTCTCTCTCTCTCTCTCTCTCTCTCTCTCTCTCTCTCTCTCTCTCTCTCTCTCGCCAGTACCAGGGCTTAAAATCAGAGCCTTGAGTTTTTGTTTGGCTTTTTCAGTCAAGACTGGCTCTCTAGCATTTGAGCACACCCCCACTTCTGACTTTTTGTTGGCTAATTAGAGACAGATTTTTTTTTCAGATTTATCCACCAGATTAGCTTTGAGTCACAATCGTAAGATCTCAGCCTCCTGAGTAGCCAGTATAACAGGTACTGTCACTCAGCTTTCCTGTAGTCATTTCTTGATGGATTTTCCCAGTTAGCCTAAATGCCTTTTATCCTATTCCTCTTTTCTTTCATCATTTCAAATTCATCTTTTTTATTAAAGAATTTATTAACATTGATTTTTGCATCATATTTCAAATGATAAGTTTAACAAACAAGTGTTCAAGAAGGGAATCCATCTTTTTGAAAAAAAGATCATCAGTTCATGACCTTCTTCTGCCACCACCCTAGAAAGAACATAGGGTTTCCTTTGTGGAATGCATTTTTTGTTCTTAGTTTTTCTTTTATTCTGCCCAAGTTTGAGCCCAGAGCCTGCCAGGTACTCACTCACATGTTCTTGGAGTGATACAAAGGAAGGGGTTGAACATCATTGATGAGACTCACAACAGTGTACTTTGTGTCTGATTTTTAATCTCCTCTGACACATGATTTCTTCTAACTGTAGGAGTCTACAATCAATGCTGATGTATGAAAGCCTGGAGCCAGGCTCAATTTTAGGGAAGATGGCTGCTCACCATGGCCCAACCAGGGCCCCGCACAGCCTACTGGAGCCTCATGACTCTGTCTGGGAATTTGTGTGTGAGGGTGGTGACAACTGTTTTCTATTTACTTATTTGTTTATTTTATTTTATTTCAATTGTTGGGGTAACGTATAGAGGAGGTTACAGTTACATTTGTCAGATAGTGAGTGCATTACTTCTTGAACATTGATACCCCTTCTCTTGTTTTTCTCCCACTTTCCCTCCTCCACCCTCCCAATCATCTCATTTTTTCCCTTCCCTTCCCTATTTCAAATAAAGAAATAAACGTATGTACAATATACCAGGTAACAAAGTCAGATACAATAACAATATGAGATAAACCATAGGGGGAAAAAGAGAAAAGAAATAACTTTACATAGTACATTAAAAACACTAATCACAAAGATAAACGTCTTGTTTTCATATCCTAGATTTCATTTCACTTAGTCTCATCCTATATGGCCATATGTACATAGCTTTTGAGCTATTGTGATCCTCTGCTAGGACAATCCTCAATGTGTACTAGTTATTACAAATGAGGGAAACCATGGAGCCTATGTTCCTTTGGGTCTGGCTTAATTTACCTAGTATGATTCTTTCCCAGGTCTTTCCATTTCCTTACAAATGGGGTGATGTTATTCTTTCTGATGGCAGTATAGAATTCCATTGCGTATAAATACCACATCTTCTTTATCCAGTCATCTACTGAGGGGCATCTGGGTTGGTTCCATATCTTAGCTATGGTAAAGAGTGCTGCAATGAAGATTGTTTGTGCTAGTGGCTTTAGTATGTCCTTGTTTCTGGACATTTGGGTAAATGCCTAGGAGTGGGATTGCTGGGTCATAGGGGAGCTCTATACTTCACACTGCTTACCAGAGTGGTTGAACAAGTTTACACTCCCACCAACAGTGTTCCCTTCTGGTCACATCCCTGCGAGCATCTGTTATTAGATTTCTTGACTGACAGCTGTTTTCTATCTCAGGAGAAACTGAAGCTAGAATACTTGGAGCAACTCCCTGAAATGATGAAGCTCTTCTCCCAGTTCCTAGGGAAGCAGCCATGGTTCGCAGGGGACAAGGTAAAGAGGAGGGTAACAAGGAAGGGAAAGTTTCCTTCTTTCCATTTTATAAGATTTCAGCCTATTCATTTTTAGCTTTCTGCAGATCACCTTTGTGGATTTCATCGCTTATGATGTGATAGAGAGGAACCAAATATTTGAGCCCAAGTGCTTGGATGCATTTCCAAATCTGAAGGACTTCATTGCCCGCGTTGAGGTGACACCCCCCTCACCCCCATCCTCCTTCCTCATGGATGAACTTCTTCCTTTCTCCCCTCCCATGATGCCTCCCTAGTCCTGGAGCTGAGTGAAGAATAACAAGGGTTTACTGAGAGCTGGTCTTCTGCCAGCTCCTGTGCTTGGCAGCTTGTATCTGTTGAGCCAAGTTTATCACTACAGCATCCCTGCAAGGTGGGTGGAGCAATCTATTCCATTAGACAGGTTAGGAACCCGAGACTGTAGAGGGTGAGTTACTCATTCAAGGTCTCAGTGCCAGTGGAAGCTGTGCTGGGTAACCTGAAGGAAGCTTTGTTCAGCTCCCTGACTGGGATGATCAGGGAGGCACTGTGACCACAGGACCCTCCTCCTCCTCCTCCTCCTTCTCCTCCTCCTCTTCCTTCTTCTTTTAGTACCAGGCCTTGAACTCAGGACCTCTTGCTCTTCTTAGACTTTTTCACTCAAGGCTGGCACTTTACCACTTGAACCATAGCTCCACTTCCAGCTTTTTGGTGATTAATTGGAGATAAGAGTCTCACAGACTTTTCTTTCCAAGGTGGTTTTGAACCGTGATCCTCAGACTTAGCTGCTTGAGTAGCTAGTATTGCAGGTATGAGCCACCAGTGCCTAGATGGATTTTTTCTTTCAATTGCTTGATAGTGGCTACCTTGTTTTCTCCCTGTCAACTTTTTCCATTCCTCTTTACTATCTCATGTGTTTTGTCTGTGAAATGAACTAATACTCTTTTTCAGATTGATATTCTACTTATTCTGTGTATGAAACGCAATGTAGTTCTAGCCAGACAATGAAAAGATAGGCCTTCACCCATCTTGGGACTCAGTATAGCAGAAAGCAGAAATGGTACTTAGTGAGGTTCAGGCAGTTCCATACAGGTTCCAGGGAGCCCAGCTGGAGCTTTACTTCACAGCTACTCATGGTGCATTCAGTCTCTATGTTTGGCATCAACAAAACCAGATTTGGGAGTTGGAGGCATCAGGGGGACAGTGATTTCTTCCTGGAATCAATTCTCTCCCCCACGCATCATCAAGAAATGTACTTTCTCAGATAGGTCATCAGCTCTGGTTGTGGTCCTTGAGATGAAGCCTTAGGGATTGTACAAGAACTTTCTGGACTGTCCAGAGGGATGGGAGAGCTGAGAGTTAGAACTTGAGACTTGTGGGCCTGCATTGTGAGTTCAGGATCCTTTCTTACCCCACCCCCCAGTCCTGGAGCTTGAACTCTGGGCCCGGGTACTGACCCTTTGCTTAAGGATAGTGCTTTAACACTTGAGCTGCAGCACCACTTCTGGATTTTTCTGAGTAGTTTATTGGAGATAAGAGTCTTATGGACCTTCTTGCCCGGGCTTGCTTCAAATTGCAATCTTCAGATCTTAGCCTCCTGAGTAGCTAGGATTATAAGCCGAGGAACTGGCACCTGGCTAAGGATCTCTGAATATTTTAGGAATCATTCAAGTACTCTATATGCCTACTGTCATTCAGCCGGGTTCTCTTCAGTAGGGCTGGAGATGAGATGGGTTGGGGCATAGTGAGATCAGACTCAGACATCAGGTAAAAAGTTTGGATTTTCTGCTTTCTGGAAAAAGATTGGAGCAAGCCAGATATGTCAGTTTGGTCTTCCTCTATGTGTTCATTTTATGCAGGATTTGAGGTCTGCTCTACTGGCATGTTCTGGATCCCTCTGTCATTGTATAAAACCAGGAAAGCAGGAGTGTCCTTGTGAAAAAGGAACATTCCAGAGCAGAGGGAGTCATAGGGCCTCCTGTGGAGAGTAGGGTAGGGGAGCTCACAGAGAGCACAGAATAGCTGACCCAGGGCTGGGACTGACTTAGCCTTGTTTCTCTCACCAGCTGTGTGGATAAGAAATCCACCACTCTCCTCCCTTTCCCTCCCTTTCTCTTCCCCTCCCCTCCCCGTTCCTCTCTTCTCCTCACCTCAATCCCTTCCTCTCCCTTCCCATTTTTCTTCTCTCTTCTCCCTTTCTCTTATCCTTAAGTAGTTGTATAAAGAGATTTTAATTCGACATGTCACTTTATGAGTATGTCACCTTTAAAAAAATAATTTTCAGCCAGCATGGTGGCTCACGCCTGTAATCCTAGCTACTCAGGAGGCTGAGATCTGAGGATTGGGGTTCAAAGCCAGCCCGGGCACTAAAGACTGTTAGACTCTTATCTCCAATTAATCACTAGAAAATGGGAAGTGAGGCTGAGGCTCAAGGGGTAGGGCTGTAGCCTTGAACTGAAGAGCTCAGGGAGAGCTCCCAGATCCAGAGGTAGGGTGGTAGTCTTGAGCTGAAGCACTCAGGGACAGTGCCCAAACCCAGAATTCAAGCCCCATGATGGACAAAATAATAATAATAATAATTTTCACATCTTTTCCAAGCCTATTCATCTCCTTAAGTTACCTACATTCATTTTCACATCTACACAGAGAGTATTGACTTCAGTCACTCACCCTTACAGGAAATTTTTTAACCCTCCGGGCTTCAAATTCCTTCCTGATAAGAGATAATGCTAGAATGACTTTTTGCAATTGAGTAACTTATTTACCCTATCTTGTAATGTCTAGTGGTTTTAAAGCATCTGGTAGTGTCTAGTCTGCCTTGATACAGGAAACTGAAAGCTCCCTTCCCAGAGCTGGGGACAGGGCCAGAAAGTCCATAAGACTCCTATCTCAAAAAAAAAAAAAAAAAATAGTGAGAAAAATCCGGAGGACTAAGCAGGCTGGACTGGGCCCACCACTGGATCTCCATGAACAGGCTGCTCCTGGAGTGGGGCTGCTCAGGCGAATGGACAGCAGACTGAGCTCTGGCTCTCTCCTTATTCCCAGGGCCTGAGGAAGATCTCTGCTTACATGAAGACCAGCCGCTTCCTCCCAACGCCTGTGTTCACAAAGGTGGCCAAGTGGGGTGACAAGTAGGACCAGAAGATGGGGCAGGGAGCCATAATCGTCCTGCCCTAGAAGCAGCTGGACCCACTACAGCCCTGACTCCACCCTCTCGTTCTCTTTCCATGACCTTCCTGTCCTATGGCCTTACCAGTCATTTTCTTTCACCAAATCCTTGTCTCATTCAGGCCATTAAAAAAAAGAGCCTCAGCCCCTCATTTTCCTTCAGCATCCTGGCATCCTGCCCAGCAATGGCCTCTTTGAGGAGCCTAACTGGGACCCTTGAGCTTAGTCCTACTCTCTTGAGCTCTGCCAAGAAGATCCATGTTAGGCCAGTATATAGCTCTGTCCCCTATCTGAGGGCCCTGTCTGATTTCTAATAAAGTCGAAGTCACATTTGCTCTGAGTTTTGCTTCTCCACTTGTTTCTTACCACTACCTCTAAAAGTCTAAATGTACCAAATGGCTGGGTCACAGGGATACTGGTAGAGTGGAAAAGGACCCTCAGAGCAGGCCATCCCAGAGGTTGTCTGAAAGTGAAAGGTGCCTTTCTGGGCCTGGAATCACATTCACTCTGCAGAAGTACTCAAGATTCTCAAGATGAGGCCAGGCAGGTGTCACAGTGAGCCAAGCCAAGCTCCAGGGTTTTGGAGGTTTGTAGCAGAGTGCCAGGAACCTGTTGTCTTCCAATGGCTTAGTACGTGGTGGGTCTCTAGAAACCTGCATCTACTAGGTTTTCAGATGCCTTCAAGTCATCTTTAGCCCTTGACAAACAGTTACCATGAGAACTCTCTTGGTTTACTTTTTTTTTTTTTTTTTTTTGGTTGGTTGTGGGACCTGAACTCTAGGCCTGGGCGTTGTCCCTGAGCTCTTCAGCTCAAGTTTACTGCCCTACCCTTAAGTCACAGTGCCATGTCCAGTTTTCTAGTAGTTAATCGGAGATAAGAGTCTCATGGACTTTAGTGCCCTGGCTGGCTTTGAGCGGAGCTCCTCAGGTCTCAGCCTCCTGACTAGCTAAGATTATAGGCGTGAGACATTGCGCCCAGCTTGTTTACTTTTTAATTGACTGAGAACTTGTGAAATAAAGTTCTTTGGTTTTATTATAATTACCATATGATTTAATTAATACTTTGTTGGAGTAAAATTCAGAAACAAGGCCGTTAGGCTTTAACTGGCCTTCTCAACAACTGTCTGGTATTTAATAGCATATCTGATGAGAGTGCTAATTTCAATCTTCTCAAATCTCTTTATAAGGGAACCTTTAGGCTGGGATCAATGACTCAAGTATATATTCCTAGCTACTCAGTGAGCTGAGATCTGAGGATCACAATTCACAGCTAGCCCAAGCCTGAAACTACTTGAGACTTTTACCTCCAATTAATTACCCAAAAGCTAGAGGTGCAGGTGTGGCTCAAATGGTAAAATATCAACCTTGAGCAAAAAGCTAAGGGATGGCACCCTGGCCCTGAATTCAGGCCCCAGGACTACCCCCATGCACAAGGAAAGAACATTTATACATTATTAATGGGGAAATGTAAATTAGTCTAGCTACTATGGAAAATTTGTATGGAGCTTCCTCAAAACCTAAAAATAGAGTTATCATATAATCCAACTCCTGGGTACATATCCAAAGGAATAAAAATCAACATACAACAGAGATACCTTCATAGCCATGTTTTATTGTGACACTATTCACCACAGTTAAGTATGGAATTAGTCAAAATGTTTGGCAACGAATGAATGGATGGCCCTGGTGATAGGCTAACAATTCTAGCTGCAAGCCTAAAGCTAGTGAGTGAATTGGATAGGCAGTGACTGCTCTTGTATGAACAGCTAGCCTTGGCAGAGAATGATACTTTGTTGCCCTCTGGATCATGAAGCTCTATAGAAAAATGTCATCTTGAGAGAAGAACTATTGTGTAGAACTGAATTAATCTTGGGGCTTGAAAACAAGAAACGATTATGGCCCAGGGAGTCCCAGAACACTGGTGTCACAGTAAGGGAGAAATCCTGATATGGTCCTATAGAGAAGTTCAAGCCAGGAAGAGTTCTGTCAGTAAAGGGCACATTGGTTGGAGGCCAGCTGGCGTGAAATAAGTCCCATCATCTGAGTATCATAGCAGAAACAAAGCACTGAGTCTGTAGCTGGCATAGTATTAGGCTTCCAGAGGCTGTCTCCTGGACCTTATGAATGAAAGCACTCAGAGCCCTGATCCTTCAAATCATGCAATCTTCACAGGACACATACCAGGCCAGGTCTGAAAGCACTGGGACCTGCCTTGGGAATTTGCATCCTGACGGGTGTTTGCTACAGTTTCACTAGGAAATGCTTTCAAAACCTATTCTAGGCCAGGATTGTGGCCTAGTGGTAGAGTACTTGTCTAGCATGCATGAAGCCTTGGGTTCGATTCCTTGGTACCATATATGAAAAGGGCTGGAAGTGGTGCTATGGCTTAAGGGTAGAGTGCTAACCCTGAGAAAGCTCAAGGCCAGTTCTTAGGCCCTGAGTACAATCCACAGGATGAGCAAGATATATATAAACTTATATTCTAATGAACCAGAAAGTCTAGAAAAATTGATAAACTTCTAGATCTATAAGAAGCTAACAATCAAAGAGATCATTAAGAATCTCTCAAGAAAGACCAGGATCAGATGCATTCACTGCTGAATTAGACTAGACATTATAAAGAAGAAATAATACAACACTCCTCAAATGATTTGACACAAAATAGAAATTCATTGTGTCTTTCTTCAGTTTATGAAGACATATAATCTTGATATCAAAACAGAGTAAGGAACCAGGCGCTGGTGTTTCATGCCTATAATCCTAGCTACTCAGGAAGCTGAGATCTGAGGATCGTGGTTCAAACCCAGCTTAAGCACAAAAGTCTGTGAGACTCTTATCTTTAACCACCAGAAAACCAGAAGTGCTGCTGTGGCTCAAGTGGCAGAGTGAGAGCCTTGAGCTGAATTGTGCAGGGATAGGGCCCAGACCCAGAGTTTAAGCCCCATGACAAACAAACAAACAAACAAACAAAAAACAAATAGAAAACCCCCACCCAAAACAGAACAACAAATGCAATAAGGACAAAAAGAAAAGTGAAGAGAAAAGGGAAAGTCAAGGAGAGAGTATGAGACAGAAAAATGAGAGAAAATTATAGACCAATTTCCTTGTTAAATATAGACACAAAAATTCTCCATAATATTGATTTAATAACACGTCTATGGTTCATGTTTATAATCCTGGCTACTTAGTAGCATGAGACATGAAAACCACTGCTTAAAGCTAGACTGGGCTCACAAATCTGTGAGACTCTTATCTCCAGTTAGTCAGCAAAAAGCCAAAATTACCACTCAAGTGGTAGAATATCAACCTTGAGTGAAAAAGCTGAGAAAGAGTGTAAGGGCTTGAGGTAAAGCCCTAGTCGAGGGCTGGGAGTTTGGCCTACTGGTAGAGTGCTTGCCTAGCATGCCTGAAGACCCAAGTTTGATTCCTTGGTATCACATACACATAAAAAGCCAGAAGTGGTGTTGTGGCTCAAGTGGTAGAGCGCTAGCCTTGAGAAAGCCCAAGGACAGTGCTTAGGCCTGAGTTCAAGCCCCAGGACTGGCAAAAAAAAAAAAAAAAAAAAAAAAAAAAGCCCTCGTGGTTTTATTCTAGAGATGCAAGAATATTTCTATACATACAAATCAATAAATATAATGCAACAAATAAGCAGAATAAAGGATGAAAAATCACACAATCATCTCAATGGTTGTTATTTTTGTGCTGGTCCTGGGGCCTGAAGCTTTATTGCTAAAGGCTAGCACTCTATCTTTTGAGCCACAGTTCTACTTCTACCTTTTCTGGCGATTAACTGGATATAAGAGTCTTACAGACTTTGCTGTCCATGCTGCCTGAACTCTGAGCCTCAGATTTCCTGGCTTGAGTAGCTAGGATTACAATGTGAGCCACCAGAGCTGAATAGAATGAGTGGTATTTTTTTTTTTTTTTTTTTGGCCAGTTCTGGAGCTTAAACTCAGGGTCTGGGCACTGTCCTTGAGTTTTCTCCAGGCTAGCACTCTGCCACTTGAGCCATAGCACTAATTCCGGCTTTTTCTGTGTATGTCATACCAGGGCTTCATGAGAGAGGCGAGTACTGTACACTAGGCCATGTTCCTGGCCTGGGTTTTGTTGTTGTGTTTTTAAATCTTCTTAAAGACATATAGTATTTAGCTACTCAGGAGGTAGAGCTTTAAGAATCATTGTTCATTCAAAGCTCACCCTAGAACACAAAATTTGTGAGACTCTTATCTCAATTCTCTAGCTAGCAAATAGCAGGAAATAGAAGTGTGGCTCAAGTGGTAGAGCACCAGCCTTAAGGGGAAAAGAAACAGAGTGAGAAGCTCCGAGTTCAAGCTCTAGTACTAAGCAACACACACACACACACACACACACACACACACACACACGCTACTCTCAAAAAGACATGTAAGATTTGTGTAATAATATTGAAAGCAATTCCATTCTAAATAGCTAAATAACATCAGAAGACTGGATAAATAAACGATGATTCTAAATAGCATTTTAGTATTCAAATAATGTATTATTACAATACAGTACAATGATGTACTAATACTACATTACAACACAGGTGAGACTCACATCCATATTAATCAGGAAAAGGACAAAGACACAAAATACATACTATTTTATTCCATTTACATGAAAATCGTGAGCACAGAGTTTAGGGAGTGGAAAGTTGCCTATGGAAGGGAACTTGTAGCTTGCTGGGAATAAGCTTTATCTTGAGTTGAGTGGTGATTACATGAGGGTTGCAGATCTCAGACTCCATGCAAGTGTTCATTAATGAGTTTTGTGCATACTGCCGGTCAGTTGTACTTTAGTGGAAGTGTGACTCAAGTGGTAGAGTGACAGCCATGAGTGGAAGAGCCAAGTAAGAGCATGAGGCTCTGACTCCCCAGTCAGCATACACACAAAAGAATACCCACATATTATATTATTGGTGTGTTTGTTCTGTGTTTCTCATCTGATTCCTCTCAGAAGATACTCATTTCAAAAGGATATGTATTTGTTTCTTCTTGTTCAAGTGTTTCTTTAGCACCTAGAACATCCTCTGACCACTTCAATAATAATTATTAAGCAAATTATATTTCAATTTTAATGGTGTCACTTCAAATTCTTTTGACTTTTATTGATAACTGCTTCTTTGAGTAGGTAAATTTGGTGTGTGTGTGTGTGTGTGTGTGTGTGTGTGTGTGTGTGTGTTTCATTTGGCTCAGCTTTCTTGCTTGCTTTTTTTTTTTTTTTTTTTTTTTTTTGTGGGTCTTGGGGCTTGAACATAGCCTGGGTGTTGTCCCTGAGCTCTTTAGCTCAAGGCTACCACCCTACCCTTGAGCCAAGCCCCACTTCTCAGTTTCTATAGGTTAATTGGAGATAAGAGTCTCAGGTCCTTTTGTGCCTTGACTGGCTTTGAACCTCGATCCCCAGATCTCAGCCTCCTGAGTAGCTGGGATTGCAGGTGTGAACCACTGCACCTGGCTTTTTTTTTCCAGTCCTGGGCCTTGAACACAGAGCCTGAGCACTGTTCTTGGGCTTTCTCAGGGCTAGAGCTTTATCACTTGAGCCACAGCACCACTTCTGGCTTTTTTCTATGTATGTGGTACTGAGGAATTGAACCTGGGTCTTCGTGCATGCTAGGCAAGTACTCTACCACCAGGCCAAACACCCTGCCATGGTTCAGCCTTTTTTTTTCTTTAATAATTTTACTTGAGTCATATTAGAGCTAGGAATGTTACTCAGTTGGAGAGTGTTTACCTACATGTCCAAGCCCCAGGCTTAATTCCCAGCACCAGAAATAATTGCAAGAAATAAAACTAAATAAATAAAATAAATAAAACTAAGCTTTATATTTAAAAAGAAATCCTGTGCATCCCCAAACTCCACTCCCATATACTATTTAAACATATATAATATTTAATCATTACCTATCATTCCTGCAGATAAAGTAATGTTTGCCTATTCACATACTATTGGGATTTTTTTTTCTGGTACTGAAGCTTGACCTCAGTGCCTAGGTACTGTTCTGTTCTTTTTGTTTTCTTCCACTCAAGGCTGCCACTCCTTAAGCCACTCTATTTCTGTCTCTTTTTTGCTGATTAATTGGAGATAAATCTTACAGACATTTCTGACTGGGCTGAATTTGAACCTTAATCCTCAGATATCTGCTACCTAAATTGATAGGATTGTGGGCATGAGCTACTAGTGCCTGGCTAGAGACCTTCTTTCTTTGCCTTCCTGGATTAATAAGACTGTCTTTAAACTATTGCTTCCTCTCTTTCCTGTTACATTTTGAGATGAGTCCCAAAGGGTGCCAGTCAAAGGGAAAAGAAAAGTAATACACCACTAATAGAATAGATTATTTGACAATTTTCCTGTGAGAACCTATTGAGAGCAAGGCCAAGAAAATACATGGACTTTTATATGGACTTTTAGATGTACTAAGGCATGCAAACTTTATGGTTCTATTTTATGACAGCTTTAAAGGTCACAATGATTTTTTAATGGTTTCTACCTCCATCCTTTGATAATTGTTACTGCTTGTACTTGTTTCCACCTCATGAATCATTATCAATCTCTCTGTGTAACATTCTGTTATATTCCTGTGGCTTGGCCAGTTTCCCCCTTCCTCCCTCCTTCCTTCCCTCCCTACTTTCATCTCTTCTTCTTCTTCTTCTTCTTCTTCTTCTTCTTCTTCTTCTTCTTCTTCTTCTTCTTCTTCTTCTTCTTCTTCTTCTTCTTCTCCTTCTCCTTCTTCTCCTTCTCCTCCTCCTCCTCCCCTCCCCCTCCTCCTCCTCCCCCTCCTCCTCCTCCCCCTCCATCCCCTCCCCCTCCTCCTCCTCCCCCTCCATCCCCTCCCCCTCCTTCTCCCCCTCCCCCTCCCCCTCCTCCTCCTCTTCCTTCTTCTTCTTCTTCTTCTTCTTCTTCTTCTTCTTCTTCTTCTTCTTCTTCTTCTTTTTCTTCTTCTTCTTCATCTTCTCTCCCTCCCTCTCTCCCTCCCTCCATTCCTTTCTTTCTCTCTCTCTCTTTTTCTTTCTTTCTGTCTCTTTTGTTTTTCTTTATACTGCTAAAAGATGATCTAATCAAAATTTCATTTCTCCTCTAAAGGTGCAGCATTATAAATTGTAATTCTAGTCTAGGCTTTCTGTTATATAACTGGAAGGTTAATTTTTTTATGTCATCATGACTAGGCTAAGAGATGACCACATAGCCTTGAAAACCTAATTTTAGTGTTTCCAGAAAAGGTTAGCCTTCTGATGAATAGAATGAGTGTGTGCAGATCTGCTCTTGCCATAGGTGGGCATCAGAGCTGACCTAGAATGAAAGTAGAAGGGGTATAGATTGGCTTTTTCTGACTGGGGCACTCACTTCTGGGCCTGGGTTATCTGCTTTTGGTTTACACCATCACCCCCATCCCTTATTGCCATGTGAGGCTGACAGACTTAGTTTGTTTTGACATCACAGGCTTTCTTGCTTCCTCATTTTTGCAGACAACGTATCTTCATATCTATGGTCATGAGGCAAGCTGCCTGGCCCTGAAACGAACTACTAAGGACTCCATGGGAAGCCAGGTATGTGATCATCCGTCTATACTCTAGTCAGTTTGATTGCATATATTGCATATAGTCCTGTAAGTGTTTTCATATATGTTAATATTTTGAATCTGATGAGACTTGAACTGTGATCCTCCTAATATCTACTTCCTAAAACTGGAATTACAAACCTGCCTCATCATACCTGGCATAAGCTGTATATATATATATATATATCGAAGCCAAAATGGGAAAGGAAAAGACCTATATCAACATTTCATTGGATATGTTGATTCTAGCAAGTCCACCACCACCGGACACCTGATCTACAAATGTGGTGGCATAGACAAGAGAAGCATTGGGAAGTTCGAGAAGGGGGCTGCTGACATGGGAAAGGGCTCCATCAAGTATTCCTGGGTCTTGGATAAACTGAAGGCTGAATGTGAGCATGGTATCAGCATTGCTATTGAGGAGCTAAAAAGTGCCCCTATTCTGAGGCAGTAACCACCTTGTTGTTTATATAAACTGAGTGACCAAAAGTGCACATAAATTAAAGAAACAGAATTGTGATGCCATTAAGCCCCAGGAACTGACCTGTCTGTGTTAAAATTAACCAGAACTCGCATAAATTCAAGGGATGGCTAATGGGAACTTCCTGTTAGCTCCCTGACCCCTACTTTATCTCACTCAAACACTTTGTTGCTGTGTTACTGTAAATCTGTGGTCTTTGCCTTTAAAAGCCCTGTAAAATTTCAGCTCGGGGCCTCCTCCTAAGCTCCTGCTGTATGGGTGTGTAGGACAGAGGCCTGAGCTGCAGCCTGCCTGAATACAGCCTTGCTTTTGCATTTCGGAGCATCTGATTCTTGGTGGTCTCCTCAGTGGGCGTCCTGAGATTTGGGCATTACACCATCTCCCCGTGGAAATTTGAGACCAGCAAGTATTACGTGACCATCATGGATGCCCCAGGACACAGAGACTTCATCAAGAACATAATGACAGGCACATCCCAGGCTGATTGTGCTGTTCTGATTGTTGCTGCTGGAGCTGGTGAATTTGAAGCTGGTATCTCCAAGAATGGGCAGACCTGTGAGCATGCCCTTCTGACTTACACACTCGGTGTGAAACAGATCGTTGTTGGTGTTAACAAAATGGATTCCACTGAGCCACCCTACAGAAGAGATAGGAGGAAATCATTAAAGAAGTCAGAACCTACATTAAGAAAATTGGCTACAAGTCTGGCACAGTAGTAGCATTTGTGCCAATTTTTGGTTGGAATGGTGACAACATGCTGGAGCCAAGTGCCAATATGCCTTGGTTCAAGGGATGGAAAGTTACCTGTAAAGATGGCAGTGCCAGTGGAACCACCTTGCTCAAGGCTTTGGATTGCATTCTGCCACCAACTCGTCCCACTAAACAGCCTTTGCCCCTGCCCCTTCAGGATGTCTACAGAATTGGAGGTATTGGCACCGTCCCTCTGGGCCAAGTGGAGACCGGTGTCCTCAAGCCTGGCATGGTGGTTACCTTTGCTCCTGTCAATGTCACAACTGAAGTGAAGTCTGTTGAAATGCATCACGAGGCTTTGAGTGAAGTCTTCCTGGGGACAATGTGGGATTCAACGTCAAGAACGCGTCAGTCACAGATGCCGGCCATGGCAACGTTGCTGGTGACAGCAAGAATGATTCGCCCGTGGAAGCAGCTGGCTTCACTGCTCACGTGATCATCCTGAACCATCCAGGCCAGATCAGTGCTGGCTATGTCCCTGTGCTGGACTGCCACACTGCTCACATCGCTTGCAAGTTTGCTGAGCTGAAGGAGAAGATTGACCCCTGTTCTGGTAAGAAGTTGGAAGATGGCCTAAATTCCTCAAGTCTGGTGATGCCGCCATCGTCGACATGGATCCAGGCAAGCCCATGTATGTGGAGAGCTTTTCTGACTACCCTCCTCTGGGTCGTTTTTCTGTTTGTGATATGAGACAGACTGTTGCTGTGGGTGTCATCAAAGCTGTGGACAAGAAGGCTGCCGGAGCTGGCAAGTTCACCACGTCTGCCCAGACAGCTCAGAAGGCTAAATGAGTATCACCCCTAACACCTGCCACTTTAGTCTTCACCAGTGGTGGAAGAACGGTCTCAGAGCTGTGTATCTCAATTGGCCATTTAAGTTTAATAGTAAAAGACTGGTTAATGATAACAATGCATCGAAAACCTTCAGAAGGAAAGGAAGGTTTTGTGGACCATTTTTTGTGTGTGTGGCAGTTTTAAGTTATTAGTTTTTAAAAATCAGTACTTTTTAATGGAAACAACATGACCAAAAATCTGTCGCAGAATTTTGAGACCCATTAAAACATGGTTTAATAGAAAAAATATATATTAATTCCATTATCTGTGTGTGTGTGTGTGTGTGTGTGTGTGTGTGTGTGTGTGTGTGTGTGTGTGTGTTTGTACTGAGGCTTGGACTCAGGGCCAGGACACTTTCACTTGGCTTCTTTTGCTCCAGGCTGATACTCTACTACTTGAGCCACAGCTCCATTTCTGGCTTTTTTGCTGGTCAACTGGACATAAAGAGTCTAATGAACTGTTCTGCTTAGGTCAGCTTGAACTTTGAACCTCATATCTCAGCCTCCTGAGAGTAGCTAAGATTACAGGCTTAAACTACCAGTGCCTGACACAATCCTATTTAATTGCTATGGATATGTCTCAAGGATGTTAGCACGTGAACTATAGAGTCCAGAAGTCAATCTGTATCCAATCCATTTTAATTTGCAGAGTGTTCCTTTAAACAATCAGAACTTGTTTACTTTGTGTGGTTGCAACAGTACACATAAATGTTCAGAAAACCCAGCAACCATGGAGTAAATTTCTGTGAGGTCACTGACTATAGTCCTCTGCTTCAGGCCACTATGAAGCACCTATAATCCTGACTGCTCCCCTTTTCAGAGACCCAGGTCATCCCTGGACGTCCCTCCTGGCTGTGGGGACCCTGTCTTTGAGAGTGTGCTGGCCCTTCCTTCCTCTCCTTCTGCAAAGCTGTTATCCTGAAAGGTTCTGTGACTGGGTTCCACCTTCCCAACTCCTGAGAGTCCTTGTCCTGGCCAGCATGGCCTCCCTCTCCTTAACTCGGCCTTCCTCCTCCCTGTCCACTCCTCTTAGGGTATAAAACCATGAAGACATGTCCGATGTTTCCAAAGTCTCCCTGTAGTTTCCACCTCACTTGTAATGTGGAAAATTATATTCAATATGTAGATCTTCAGTAAAGGAAGGACCAGATGGGGGAACACTAATGTACCTAACTTTCCAAATCAATGTTCAAATTAATGTTATAGTTTTCAAAACCCATTTCTTCAGTTTAATCTAGAATTTTCTTTGTTCATGGTCAAAACTGATGAAGAAAAAAAGGACAAGTAACTGACATATGATGAAAGCTATCATAACTCAAAGGCTCATATATTTGTGTATGTGCATGTTCACACAGTCATGGTAGCATGGCCGCGCAAGATGATAAGAATTTCCTTGGAGGCTGCCTCATCAGCTCACATCCAGTCTAATAGTAAGAGCTGGAGGACTGACCATGTCTGAGGACAGATATAATATTTGTCATGGGTACTTGATTCTGTCAGTCCTCATGACTTGATCTCTTCAGAGACCAGCAGAGTATGTGCTTTGCGTGACTCTACACCTATGAGAGGACCGCCCTGCCTGTCCTCCATTCTCAGCCCAATCATGGTTTGAAGAGTCAAAACCATTATTGATACAAGGGGTTCAGAGTCTGCAGTCCTAACAAAGCATTAGCTGGACTAATTCCTCAGATTTGTTGCCTGAAGATAACAATCTGGCCCTTGTAAACTCATTTCCATTTTAAGTTCTATTATCAGTTCTCCTAGCCATTATGTCCCTTAAGTTGTTTGAGACAAGGCAAAGACAACCCCAGGCCAATTGATCACATACCTCTTGGTTTTGAAACAAGCTTCTGTTTGAAAGGAGGCTGGCAGGTAGAGAAATGTTCTTGTTAAGATAATGTGCTTGTGAAGGTTTTATCCCAGGTCTGAGATCTCAGAGAGACTTAAAGGATATTAGAACCTCCCCTACCATCCACCCCACCATAGGAAGAGCACAGAAAGTCAGGGATTTGGACCAGGGCTGGAACCCAAGGACCTAGACAGCTGAGAGTCTGACCCTGGTCTTTCTGTGGTTCTGTGTGGCACTCTTCTGGCCAGAGAGACATCCTTGGAAGAAGAGATGTCTGGCCCCTGGAGCTCTTAAGATCTTCCAGGGTAGCTCACAACTGGATTGTGAGCTCTGCACCCCAGGACACTGTGTTGCCAGGGTGAGATTCTGTCAGCTGACTTCAGTCCCTGGTGCTGGGAGCACCTCACAGTCCTTCTTGTTCACTAGTGTTACAAGTATTTCTTTAATACCTAGAATATCCTCTGACCACCCCAATAATAGTCATTAAGCAAATTATATTCCAGTTTTAGTGGTGTCACTTCAAATTCTTTTCATGGTTTGTAAAAAATAAAAATAAATAAAAAGACTTTCTGACTGGTTAAACTCTTAATCTGTTAGTAAAAGATGCTGAATTAAATTCTCAGGTTAGAGATATCTCCCCTTAAAAATTTTCTTTAAGTGTATTCAAGAGAGTTTCAATATAACATGGCAGTTCTGAGTAGTATATATGTTAAGGCCATACCTTCCATCATTCTCCTTCATGTCTCCCAACCTACCCCTCTCCTCAGGTTGCCTGGCATGCCCTTTATTATTATTATTATTATTATTATTATTATTATTATTATTTTACTAAACCTGAGCAGCTCTGCCCAAGGAATCTCTCCAGTTTAGAGCAATGAACAAACAACTGGAAAGGGTTAAGGTGAGAATGCTTTGTTGTTATGCATCTTGCCAGTCTTCAAAAGGCTGTCAGGTCCCTGTGGGGCCAGGGAAGGAGGGGGCTGGGGTTGGGGGAAATCTCTGTCAGGATTTTGGGGGGCAGGCCAGGTAACCTGTGCCTTTGGCTTCTGGGCATCCACACTTTGCTCCCTGAACTCTGGACAGTGAGACAGCAGAAGTCACTGGCTACTTTCCTAGTTTCCTATCCAAGAGGTTCATTGGCTTCAAGAGGAGGGCCAGTGCATGGGGAGGAGGGGCCAGGAAGCAGGGCAGGTCTGTCCCTAGACCCAGGCCCTGGCTGGTGGTGCTCAGAGGCAGTCAGAGCCCTGTCCTGCTGAGAGCACTAGGCTTAGACACAGTACCTGTGGAAGCAGCACCATGCCCATGACGCTGGGTTACTGGGACATCCGTGGGGTAAGGGGTCGGCGTGCTGTCTTACTTCTGGATGGGTGGGCTCTTAGCAGGACACAGCGAAAGATGTGTGATTAGTGGGTAGATTCTAGATCCAGATCTTCTGAAGGCTTTCTGAATTTCAGTATTGTATGCCTTAGCACACAAGTCCTCTCCCCCCTCTCTCTTTCTCTCTCTCTCTTTCTCTCACACAACTACATACATGTGTAGTGCAGGTGATTGTAGGTGTAGACTATGCACACCTGGAGGAGGGGATGGCACACATTCTCCCTGCTGACCTCTGTCACCTGCTATCTCTCCCAGCTTGTTCACGCCATCCGACTGCTCCTGGAATACACAGACTCAAGCTATGAGGAGAAGCTATACACCATGGGAGATGGTAAGGACACTTCTTGGACAGCCTTTTACCAAACTCTTGCCCATTGGTAACCAGCCATCCATTCTCTGACCACTTGTTGATCAGCTCTGCAGGGCTCCTCCACCTGCACCTAGGGCCTGTCCCTTCCTAAACCCTGGAGGGGGTGATTTGGTATTCCATTACCAGGGGCTGAGAATGGAGGGTTGGGGCCCCTTTGTCTGCAGTTGGGTGGAGTTGCCTAGCACTGGCCTAAACCTTTTGTGAACCTGGTGCAGGGATCCCTCAGCACCCACAGCATTCTTCACCTCCCACCCCAGAGCCTTGGAATGTGGGCCAGAGCTGGTCAGACTCAAATCCACTGCCTCAGGGGTCCTGGGTAAGGAAAGCTGGACTGAGGGAGATTTGTTTTCACTTGGTCTTGTCCACCACAGCTCCTGACTATGACAGAAGCCAGTGGCTGAGTGAGAAATTCAAGCTGGGCCTGGACTTCCCCAATGTAGGTGCAGGGGAAGGGGTGGTCTAGGGAAGGGTGGCCTCCCCCTCCCTCCTTCCCTCCTCTGCTTGCCCAGCCCAGAGCTTCTAGGATCAGGGCTTCTGCTCCCCTCCTCTCTTTCCTGGCTCTCTGTGGTCTTCTGTGATGCCCTGTGCTCCAGCTCTTGATTCATTCTGCAGTGTGTTTATGTGGGCTCACCATGTCTGTCCTAACCAGGGAAGGACTGCTGGGTCCTGGGGCCCCTTGTGACTTTCTCTGCTTGTCCATCCAGCTGCCCTACTTGATTGATGGAGCTCACAGGATCACCCAGAGCAACGCCATCCTGCGCTACATTGCCCGCAAGCACAACCTGTGTGAGTGGGGCTGGCTGCTGGGTGTATGGGGGGCGGGGCACAATGCTCAGCCTCTGGGCTTGGCTGGGGCAGGATGGTGAGGATGCCTCTCCGTGGTTGCAGGTGGGGAGACAGAAGAGGAGAACATTCGCATAGATATATTGGAGAACCAGGTTTGGGACATCCGCTTTCAGCTTGTTGGGCTCTGCTTCAATGCTGACTATGTAAGTTTCCCAACTGTGCTGCATCTGGCAGAGTTTGGCACAGGATTTAAACTGGGCTCACATGCATGCTTATCTTATTTGTCATCTGAACTCTTTTTTAAAAAAATTAAATAATTCATTAACTTCGATTTTTACATCATTTTTCAAATGTCATGTTTAACACACAAGTATTCCAGAGGGGATCTCTATATCCAATCACTGGCACATTGTCACCTGAACTCTTTATCATTTCTGACTACAGTCATGGATTGGCCATCATGATCCCCAAATTGGGTCAAATCAACAGAATCAGTTGCCCAATCTTAGGAATAGTGTCGACTCAAAAGTTTTGAAATTCGGTTGTTTGACTTTAGAGTTTGTATTTAGAATCCCTTTAATCTGTGAACGTTATTTGTGCAATGGGCTCTCCCAAGTGTGTTTTTCCCCGCCCCTTTCTTTTTATCTTTCTGTTTTTGGAATAAGAAAACTCAAATCATTAAAAAGAGAACATGGCAGTGGAAAGTAATGCACTCTGGACTTCAGCCATTTGTCCAACTGTTTCCCAGAGCTGTGCCCTTAATACCAGTAAGAATAAAGACCATTGTCTTGAATGGTCATCCCAGGGCCAGCCAGAGGATCACAATCCCCTTTCTTTCTTCCTCCTAAGAGCAATCATTCTGTTTGCTCATGACTATAGCTTACTACTCAGGAGGCTGAGATCTCATGATTGTAGTTTGAAGTTAGAGCCAGCAGGAAGCCAGGGAAGACTTTTTTCTTTTTTGGTGGTGGGGCTTGAACTCTGGGCCTGGGTACTTTCCCTGAGCCTATC
This sequence comes from Megascapheus bottae, assembly GCF_031878675.1. Classification (NCBI taxonomy): domain Eukaryota; kingdom Metazoa; phylum Chordata; class Mammalia; order Rodentia; family Geomyidae; genus Megascapheus; species Megascapheus bottae. The sequence goes on from NC_143514.1 coordinate 19,207,752, forward strand.
AGCTCAAGGCTACCATTCTTATTCTTGAGACCTCATGCCACTTGTGTTCTCTGGTGGTTAACTGGAGATAAGAGTCTCATGGACTTTTGTGCCTGGGCTGGCTTTGAACCATGATCTTCAGATCTCAGCCTCCAGAATAGCTAGGACTACTGGTGCCTGGCTTGTGAAGACTTTTTTCTCCAATTTACCACCAAAACACCAAAATGCAGCTGTGGCTCATGTGGTTGAGTGCTAGTCTTGAGTAAAAAATTAAGGGATAGTAACTAAGCTTTGAGTTCAAGCCCAGTGCTGGCATGCTTGTGTGTGCACATACACACAGAGTTCAAACATTTTCCAACTTTCCTGAAAATATGCCAATATTCACCTATACTTTTGCCACCCACTAGATAGAATTTCCCTCCTGGGGTTTTTAGTATTTGCTTCTTTAATTCTCTAACGCTGGCACACACAACAATGCCCTATGGAGGGACTTTGGTGTAAGGGTCCTGACAGCTGTTTTCTTCCTCAGGAAAAGCTGAGGCCTGAGTTCTTGGAGGGCCTTCCTGACAAGATGAAGCTCCTCTCACAGTTCCTGGGCAAGCGGCCGTGGTTTGCAGGCAACAAGGTAAGGAAGGGGGTCACAGGGAGGAGCGCTTGTCTACTTTCACACACTTTGAGATTTCACCCACTCTCTGTTCCTGCAGATCACCTTTGTGGATTTCCTGGCTTATGATGTCCTTGATGTTCATCGAATGTTTGAACCGAAGTGTCTGGATGCGTTCCCCAACCTGAAGGACTTCATTTCCCGCTTTGAGGTGATGGCTCCCATCCTCCTTCCTCAGGGATGAACTTCCCTTCCTCCTTTCCCCACTGCTTCCCTAGTCTTGGAGCTGAGTGAAAAATAAGGAGGTTAGGAGCCAGGAGTTTGGCCTAGTGGTAGAGTGCTTGCCTAGCGTGCACCAAGACCCGGATCTGATTCCTCAGTACCACATACATAAAAAAAGCTGGAAGTGGCACTGTGGCTTAAGTGGTGAAGCTCTAGCCTTGAGAAAGTCCAAGGCCTTCGTTCAAGCCCCAGGATTGGAAAATCCATAAATAATGAGGGTTTACCGAGTGCTGGCTTTTTGCCAGTCCCTGTGCTTGGCAGCTTGCATCTATTGAGCCAAGGTTATCATTACAGCATCTCTGTCGGGTGGTAGAGCAATGTATTTCACTGGACAGATTAGGATCCTGAGGCTGTAGAGGGTGAACTCATTCAAAATCGCCATTGCCAACGGGCTTAGTCTAAGGGTAACAGTTAATGGCTGTCCCTCATTTGTAATAGAAGGCCTTATGCAGCCCGGGTTTCCTGCACAGGTCCTTGGAGAAGGAGAACAAAAGTGTATACAGGTGTCATTTAGTAGGGTGAGACAAGCTGAGATCAAATGAGAAGTATGAAGCAACATGGACAATTGTCACTGTTACTCTGCAGGAGGATTTTCACACAGTTATTTCCACCAATAAGGAGGCACTGTGGTTGCTGCTTGACTGAGGATCTATGTGGGGCTCTTGGTGAAGGAATTTATCTTCAGTTTTCTGTGATGGGGACCTTGTGCTTCTATTCTGTTGCTCCTATGTTGCTTGAGAGGCTCACACACGTTTTATTTTTTTGGATGATATGGGACTTGAACTCAGGGCCGGGGCACTGAGCTTTTTTTGCTGAAGGCTAGTGCTGTACCACTTCTGAGCCACAGCTCCACTTCCAGTTTCCTAGGAGTTGATTGGAAGTAAGAGACTTTCTTGCTGGGATGGTTTTAAGTCTTAACCCTCAGATCTCAGTCTCTCTAGTAGGTAAAAATACATGTGTGAATTCCCAACACTTGTCCAAATTTCCTTTCTATTTTCTGACCTTCTCCTGTGAATGAGACACTAGGTCAGGCCTAATGCAACATATAAAGAGCTCTCTCGCCCTAATCTGAAAATAAGTATAGAAGAAAGTGCCAGAAACACCACCTGGGTTCTGACAGCACAGTCTAAAGCTCAGGCAACAGTTAATAATGATATTCTCAGAGTTCATTTGTTTAATACAAACAAAGCCTACTTTCATAGAGATTTGGAAGTTGGGAGCATCTTTGTAACAGTTGTGTCAGCTCAAAATCCATTCTCCCCTTTGATAAGTGAGTTCTGTTCTCAGCAAGTTCTTATCAACTTCAATTCTGTTCCAGGCTTGACCTTGGAGTTAAGAGTTAGCTTGACTTGGGAGAGGGATAGCTGCAGCATGGTCTTCTGGGTCTGGCTTGTTGGGTCTAGGCAGTCCTTGTATCTCTGAATTCTTTTGAATTACCTGGGAGCTGAACCTTGGTTAAGTAGTCACACAACACAACTAAATGTCATTTGGCCCAGTCCCTGTATTATGGCTGGCTATAAGGTCGGGTGGAGGCACAGTGAGATTGGATTCACATATTAGGTAGAGAAATTTGAACATTCTGCTCTCAGAGGACTGGTCAGGAGCCTGCCCTATCTTTCTTGTGGGTCTTCCTCCACCTTCAACACTTTCACTCAAGGTTTGCTGGGTTGGGGGGTGAGACCTTGTCTCTCTTCCATGCAATGCTGACAAGTTCTCAGCTCCTATGTTCTTCTAGGTCTTTCCTCCAGTGTGCAGATGCAGATGTGCAGAAACTTACTTGGAAAGGAGAACCTCCCTGTGGGAAGGGAAGAGGAATGAGCACAGAAAGCACAGTGACAGACAGATAGCTCTGTACCCTGAAGGGAGTTGTTTAATTTCTCTGGACGTTAGCTCCTCTTCTGATTAGTGATGAAGACAGGTTTTATCCTGCAGGAATGTTGAGCAGATTGTTTTAGTTGTTTTCATTTTGTTAGTCATGGGGCTTGAACTCAGTTTCCCAGTGCTGTCCCTGAGATTTTCTGCTCAAGCTTGTACTCTGCCACTTTGAGCCACAGCTCCATTTCTTGTTTTCCTGGTGATTAATTGGAGATAAGTGTCTTGGGGACTTTCATAGGTGAATGTCTTCAAATCACGATCTCAGCCTCTTGAATAAAGGGGATTACAGGTGTTGAGTCACCAGCGCATGGCTCAAGTGGATTTTGTGAGCCTTTAGGGGATGTTGCATGTACAGTATCTTGCCCAATGTCCAGCCTCCCTCTCATTGCAGGAAACTCCAGTGCTCCCTGCCCAGAACTGGGGAGCTGAGCAGGCTGGGCTTGATTCCCATGCATAGGCTTCTCTTGGATGGCAGTTGTTTGGATCAGTGATCCCCAGACCTGACCCTCTGCTTTTCTTTCCCAATTCAGGGACTGAAGAAGATTTCTGCCTACCTGAAGACCAGCCGCTTAACCCATAAGCCTTTGTTTTTAAAACAGGCCTCCTGGGGTAACAAGTAAGGGCCCCATAATGGCAAGGCTCACAGGCAGGATCTGTCTGCACCTGTGACCCTCTGGCCTGATTGCCAGCACTGCTGCCTCAATCTTCTCAATCCTTTGTTCTTTCTTCTGTCTTCTCTGCAAGGGCTACTATTTCCTTATAATCAGACCCTCCTGCAGTTGAGCTTCTGGAAGCTTCAGATCCCTGTTTCTTCCACAAAATCTTCCACTTACTTGTTCTTGCACTGCATGTAACCACATAACCTCTGTCTACTGAGAGAAGCTTGACTGATCCCAGTCCTTTGACGTTCCTGAACTTGACTGATTCCCAGTGTGCAGGCTGCCCAACCCTGTCACTCCCCAGTAAAGCCTGAGCCATACTTGCTTGGTGTCTTGTCTTATTGCATTTGGCCCTCTTGGCTGTGTTCCTGAGGTTGGGGTCCTTTGTTTTGTTGTTCACATCTGGGCTGGGGGAGGAGATGTATTGTGTCTAGGTCATTACCGTCCTGTTTCCATGTCCCTGTGTCCAAATCCTGCTTCCTGCAGAAGATGCTCCTTCTGTGCCAGGAGCTCACTGGCTCAGGAGCACATGGTTCTTTCCATGGCCATGCCCAGTCTGCATCATGCTTCCCAGTGGGGCCACAAACATCATGGCCAACCACCTTCCTGAGTCTTCTCTGATCTGGAGGTCATCCCTTATTCTCATGATATTTTCACATAAAGTTTTCCTGCCAAATTATAGTTCGAGTGTGTATTTTCCTTCAATTCACGGATAATTTTATTTAAGAGGTAGTCCAAGCCTAGTTGGACTCTTCATCTCCAATATGTTTGACAGTACCTCGCATATGGCCAATGTTCAGGAAATTCAGAAATTTGAAAGTTATCTCCTGCCCTGGAGAAGCCTGCATTGTCATTTTTGGAGTTTAGATCTCTGGAAATATATATAATCGTAGCCCTAAGGAGGATAAGATTATACATGTAAGAGATTAGAGTCTGAGGAACTCTTTCTCTTACCAACACTGAAGCCCTGATTGCTCTAACAAGAGTGTGATTTGGGGTAGACTGGCCAGTGTATGCAGCCCCAGCACAGAGGTGTGTGGTCTGAGGTGCTGGAGCTTTACATCAGTGGGATTCATGGCAGAAGCAGGTGATGAGCAAACTCTGAGACAGCAGTTGAATCTTGGGCTCTGGCCTTGGTCAGACACTGCCTGAGACCCTGCTATAATATGGAGCAGATCCAAGGAGGGGCCTGTTGGGCGTTTGTTCATTGTGTCATTGATGGGCTTCTGCTGCCTTGTCTCCTGAAGTGAAAATGCAAGGGAATCCAGGCAGCATGTTAGAAGTCACTGTGGAAAACAATGCCTTGTGAAATATACAAAACTGATGAGAAGTCATGGACTGAAACTTAATAAACTGGTGTGATCAAAATTTACCTCTAATCCAGGCTCAAGCCTTAATCTGTGATCTGAGGTTCCATGTTTAAAGTCAACCCAAGCAGGAAAATCTGTGCCTCTTATCTCCAATTAGCCACTTGAAGACCCAAAATAGAGCTGTCTTTCAAAGTGAAAGGGCTCAGGACAATGACTACCACTGAGTTCAATTCTCTCTCTGTGTGTGTGTGTGTGTGTTTGTGTGTGTGTGTATTTGCACACACACCAGTTTTGGGGGTTTGAATTCAGGGCATTTCATTATTTTGGGGGGAGTGGTTTTGCACAATGCTATTGCTCTGCCACTCAAGACACACCTCCACTTCTGGCCCTTTTTCTTTTCTTTTTTTTTGGGGGGGGGTCAGTATTGGGACTTAAACTCAGGGCCTGGGAATTGTTTCTGAGCTTTTTCACCCTGCACAGCACACAAAGTATATATCTGGCTCAATTCTAGGCTTCACTTATTCTCTAGTGATCAAATATCAATAAGTCATGAGTAGTGGTCTCACGGCCAGCCTGGGCTTAGGTCCTCATCAACTGTGGAAATAGTGGAGTGCCCATAGTTAAGTTAGAAAACAAACACACCCGTAAAAACAAAGTAGCCCACTTAAGTTTTTGAAAAGGCTAACCTAGACAAAGCCACATTACACAAACTGGATTAAGTACCTAAGCTTTTAATATCCAGATGATGTCACATACCAACAAATATTAGCAACTTTCAGCAAACCTTGACCTCATTTAATGGTCGAGGATAGGCACCAGAAATGGACAATACTGTGACCAGTATTGGTGAACTTTGGATGCAGAAACAGCTTGTTGGGATTTTTAGTCGAAGAGGATGTAAGGGTCAATCCCAGAGGTAGCCTTACTTTCACAAACCACAGCCACGCTTTCCAACCAGGCTGCAGCCACCATCTCAGCCAGGTGTGGTCCCAAGACTGAGAATGAGCAGTGGGCCAGGAGATATGCCTCTTTTTACAGCATAGGTTTCCATTTCCTTGATGTGACGTGCCCCACACAGCTGTTTAAGGCACGTAAATGAGCTTTAAGAGAATACGGAGAAACAGTTGTCTAATATAAAGACTTAGTGGATTGATGGAAGAAACAAGCAAGCAAGCAAGAAAGAAGCCCTAGTAATCTTCAAGATAAAAAATACTCTAGCAGGACAAGGTGGCTCACGCCTGTAATCCTAGCTACTGAGCAGGCTGAGATCTGAGGCTCCGGGTTCAAAGCCAGCCCAGGCACTTAAGTCTGTGAAATTAACTTCCAGATAAAAGGAACTGGCACTGTGAGACAACAGGTAGTGCTGTATCCTTGAGTTGAAAAGCTCAGGGGCAATGCCCAGGCCCAGAGTTCAAGTCCCATAGCTGACCCCCCCCCCAAAAAAAAATTCTGTAAGCAAATTGTAAATGTAGGCATCAAAGTCAAAATAAATAAACAGAAGAATCTGAAAACTTTAGAACATAGAGGAAGAAAGAAAAAAATAAGAATGAAGACACTATATGGGGACTTGAGCCAGCATTAAAAGAACAAATATCTGAGTTATTGAGGCTCAAGAAAGGCTTGACAATGCCTAAAGGTTAGAAAATGTTAAGAGAGGGCTGGGGTTTGCCCTAGTGGTAGAGTGCTTGCCTAGCATGCATGAAGACCCGGGTTCAATTCCTCAGTACCACATACATAGAAAAAAGGCCGGAAATGGTGCTGAGGATCAAGTGGTAGAGTTCTAGCCTTGAGAAAGTCCAAGGACAGTGCTCAGGCCCTGAGCCCAAGCCCAGGACTGGCAAAAAAAAAAAAAAAGAAAAGAAAATGTTAAGAGATAATAACATGAATGTTCCCAAACCTCAAGAAGGATACAAATATGCAGGTCCAGAGTTCAGAATTGGAGGTTTAGCTCAAATTGCAGCGCATCAGCCTTGAGTGGGAAAATGCCCAGTTAAAGCATGAGACCCTGAATTCAAGCCCAAAAGCCAGGCTCTAAAACCTGGTTTAAGCTTTGGTTAGTCAATCAAACGAATATGTCCTGTTGAAGTCATAGCCACTGACAGCTAGTTGACATGGGACAGAAAGGAGAGATGGAATTTGTGCCCCTCTGCTCTGAAACTCTGTTTGTGATGATGGCACTTGGACCATCATCAAAATTTTTTTTTAAAACACCATTTGGTGACAGGTGACAGAAACAAATCAAATTGGAGGGCTTTTTGGGTCCCTGGTTAAATCCTCTCCAGTAGTGTATAATTGGCCCTTGTTTTACTTGTCTTTTGAATTGGCTGTTTTCTTTGGCAGGAAAATTTGTAATCCTGTGGTTCTTTCCACATTTCTTTGTTGCTTGAGTTCTTTTGGACATGTGAAACCATGAAGACATGTTCAGTATTTCCAAAGACTCCCCCTTTTGTTTCCACCTCACTGGTGATGGTGGAAAATCGCATTCAATATGCCCTATAGGTCCTGAGGATGCAGATGGTCGACAACAGTTCCATTACTGGCCGTCTGCTACTAGTAATCTTTACAATTGGCATACTCAGAATGCCCCCTTTTCTAAGAAACCCCAGGATTTAATTTGCTTGCTTGAAAACTGTCCTCTTTACCCACCAGCCAACCTGGGATGACTGCCCGCAGCTCCTGGGAGTTCTGTTCACCACCGAGGAACAGAATGGGATCCTAGGAAACATCAGGAAACTAGTCCCGGGCCCCACGGGAGACCCCATCACAGACCCTACCCAGATTGCAATAGCCTTCCCTTCTGAACGCCCCAACTGGGACTACAATGAAGCACACAGTAAGGAGCAGCTCCGGGTCTATTGCCAGGTCTGTTGGCAGGTCGCAAGACGGCAGCTCACAAGCCTACTAATGTTGCCAAAGTTCATGATGTAAGACAGGGGACTACCGAGAGTCCAGCAGCTTATTTAGAGAGGCTTATGACAGCCTTCAAGCAGTACACCCCTTATGATCCTGAGCTAGAGGAAAGCAGACAAGCGGTCATATTAGCCTTCATCAACCAGGTGGCACCAGGCATCAGGAAGAAATTACAGTCCCTAGAGAGACTGGGAGAGAAAGGGCTGAGGGAATTAGTGGCTGTGGCAGAGAAAGTATATAATGAAAGAGAAATTGATGACCAATGACAAGAAAGAAAAGATAGGAGAAATAGGAGGCAGGAAAGACAGATAAAAAGAATTTTGGATGGACAGCAAAGGCAAATGGAGCAGGCGCTCCTAGCCACCATTGGCAAGCCAGAGGATAAAAATAGAAGACTAAAATTAGGGAAAAACCAATGTGCCTATTGTAGGAAAGAAGGGCACTGGGCCAAAAAATGCCCCAAGAATAGAAGGAAGGACTTTCAACCTTTGTCTCAAAAGTCAGGGAATAGCTGCTGCACTGGGGAAGGATTGGACATTGCATTGTGCTTACCGACCCCAGAGTTCAGGACAGGTAAAAAGGATGAATCGGACCCTAAAAGAGACTTTAACCAAATTGTCCTTAGAGACTGGCGTGGACTGGGTGTCACTTCTTCCTTTTGCTCAATTTAGAAATTCTCCCTATCTGCTAGGCTTTACTCCTTTTGAAATAATGTATGGACACCCCCCCTCCCCCAACACACACACATTGTTCCTAGTCTCCAGACTGATCTATTAACTGACCTGGATGATGTTGAATTTTTGCAAAAGTTTGATTATCTATAGCTCTTGCTGAAGAGCATTGTTGTTCATCAGTTTCTCTTTAATTATATACTTTCTCTGCCACAGCCACTAATTCCCTCAGCCCTTTCTCTCCCAGTCTCTCTAGGGACTGGAATTTCTTCAACGCCCTTTATGATTCTGCCTCTGTCCCTACCCCCATTTGTTAAATTCCTTATATAATTAAGTTGCCTTGAAAAAAGTTTTGTTTTGAACCTGGTTCTCACCTGCAAGAGTAAGATTGGCAAAACTCTCTTGACACTAAAGCTTCTGGAAAATGAATGGCCGATGTTAATTTTGCGCTCTTTAAGATCTTTGAATATGAATGTGTGTGTGTGTTCAAGGTTAAATTGTCAGCATGCTATGTAAAACAATGGATGAGCTCATACTTGAAACACAAAGGCAATTGGGTAAATCTAAGTCTAAACTTCAGGAAAATTATTAGGTTTGAATGCTTTACAACATCTCAAGGGATTATTGCATTATTTTAAAGAGGAACTGGTTAATAGGGTTTTTTTTTTTTAAAGATTCTGAAATCTGCATTAAAAAAAGATCTGGTTTAATTGTAATGCATAGAGCTGTTTACATTGTAAACATTGTATCTTGTTTAGCCTAGAGGCATTAGGGAATTTGGAATTTAATACCTTGAGTTAAAGTTTAGAGACAAGTACCAGAAATTTAAATGTGAATTTGTTTATCAATGTCAGAAACATTGCCTGTCTATCTTTTCAAACTGTTTAGGTAATCAAATGCCAAGAGAAAGGACAGGGAAAACTTAGGATAGTCCTGTGTGGCCATCTTTGGGGGTGAGAGGTGAACTGGAAAAGGTGCAGCTCTGGGTTCCCATGGTGGAAAAGGCCCTAAAAGAGGGTCCACGCATGGTGGAAGACGTAAGCTGGCACAAAGCCTGGTCAGATGGACTGAGTGGACCCTCTTCATCCTTTTTCCTTGCAGACTGACACTGGAAATCTGATGGTAAAATGTAGGTGATGTGATTAGTATTTCTTAAACTGCCCCCTAAAATACATTAAATTGGGGCAAAGGGTTTTCAAAGGAATGTTTCAAGGTGTATCTCCTTATGATTTGGTTTCATGCTACTGGATTGCAATTGGATGCATTTTAGAAAAAGAAGGAAACTAAGTCTGGACTTTTGGTACACTGATGATGTTTGCAGTTCTTGCATTAAGGAAAAACTTATTTGAGTTTAAACTGTTGTTGGAATTCTAGGCAGTGACCTAAACTGCAGAAAAGAAAAAAAAAGCCTCTTCTAAAAGGAGGCCTGGAGGCAAAGGGAGTGTGTTGAGCCCTTAAAGGTTTTTCAAATGCAAATAAAGGCTAAAGTGTTAAGTGTTTAAGCAAATATCAGCAAAAGTTTTAAAGAAAATTAGAAATGGGTTTCTGAACAAAATTTGAAAGTGAAGTTGTCCTAAATGTTTATTTCAAGAAAGAGAAAAAAGGAAAATTAGGACTACCAAAATGATTGCTTAATTGCTATTTTAGCTTCTGTTGTAAGTCTCTTCACAGCAATTTCCAGCTGGCCTATGGAGAAGGACAGCAGATTCTTAATCAGATGTAATTTTGGCCCTTACCAAGTTCCAGGTAAGAACATGTTTAGAGACTATTTCTGTGCTGATCACCTTGTTCCTTCTAATTGGAGTAAAGTGGCCTTTTGTAGGACTCATTGATGGGAAAACTGCAGTTCTGAGCCAGCCCAGGCAGTTCTGAGCCAGCCCGGGCAAAGCAAAGTCCCTGTGATACTGTGGCATCTAATCTGGCAGCAGAGTGCTAGTGAGGCAGAGTTGCCTTGGAGCTCAAAGTGGCAGAGTGCTAGCCTTGAGCTGGAGAGCTAAGGGACAACACTGACCCTGAGTTCAAGTCCAGCAACCAACCAAGTGAAATGCCAATGGCACATTTAATCTTGTGTGAAGAGACACTCCAAGCACCCAGATGCATTAAGCCACTGCTTGGATGGCAGAGATGGTGTCAGATCCTAGAGGATCCTAGAGTCACTTGTGCTTGGCCATTCAAAATTAATCAGATTCAGGAGGTCATGGAATAGTTTGTAAGCATGCCTTACTAATGTCCATGTCTACTGAGCAGGAACTTGTCAATCGTCTGTAATAGTGGGTTGTTTACAATCTTGACCCCAACCCTCCCCCGTATTTGCTCAAAGCTCTAAGTGAGCGAATTTTGACTTGACACCAGCCACAAATACAGGAAAGTTTGTGGACCTGATTCTGTGTCCCTATTGGTCTGTCTAGGCCTATACTGGAAACTGAAGCATAGTTAGAGTCACAGAGATTAAGCTCCCCGGACAATCAGGAAAATGCCTTTGCAAATGGGTTCTAAACAAACTACATTGTTGTAGCCAAAGAAAAAGTTAGTGCAGTTGTTAAATGTTTTATATGATCTCCAATTTGGAGTAAAATATTGCTCCTGATATGTAATCTTGGCAACCTCTTGGTAAATAGGCTAAGGTTTTAGCATCCCTGGCTAGGTATAGAAACAACGTCCCTGAGTCAGCTGGAAGAAGTTACAGAAGATGTATCTTCATCCATCAACCCCTTAAGATGAAGGGATCAGAGTCATTTTTGGAAAGTAAGACAGGATAAGTTAGAGGCATGGGAAAGAGCATTAAAAGATGTGCAAGAGTAGAATCTGCACTTACGGAAAATGTTTACAGTTTCAAGTCTCCTGTACCTGTCTAGAGAATCCTAGCCTTGTTTAAAGGAAATCTGGTTAGTAAAAGTTGTCACCCTGGTATTACTTTGGAATCTCAACCCTATCTTGTCCTAAAAACCAATGGGGTGCCAGCCTGCAAAAATGAGTGTGCTCAGGTAAAGCAACCAGGGAATCACTGGCAAAGTCAGGCCTTAGGTGAAGCTTCTTTAACCAGTCTGTGCAGAAATTTGCAGGTGACCAGCAGGAGGTGTGACGTTCCATTGGAGCTGCTGAGAGATGAGGCTGCTACTACACATTCTGTCCTGCCTGATGCCACCACCACCCCACAGTCTCTTCCTGAGAGGACTGGAACTAAACCCTTGGTGGTAGGACAATCTGTCTCTGCTAAGTTCAAAGTCCCCTAGGTTTTTGCAGCCTTTATGGTGACTCTGGATGGGTGAAGGGAATTTTCCATCCAGTGCTGAACAGCCTAGAGTCTTTACAGGCCTTACAAGTTGATCTGGAGACATGTTCATCGTCTGGTTTCCAGTACCCTGGCACTCAAGTGAACTTACACTGTGATTCCCATCCAACCACTGGGAAGGTAGCAGGAAAGAGCTACTGGGTTCATCACTCCTAGGTGAAGACAGCTTGTGAGGATTCTGGACTTTCAGACTCCCAGAGAAATGGACATTCTTGGGTCCCAAACAGACGCTGACCTAAGATGTATGCATAAATCAATCGACAAGCTCACGGACTCACTGCGCTCCCTAGCTGAATAGATGAGGACTAGATATATTGTTCCTAAATATTTGAGTGTCACCCTAGAAGAAGAATGTTGCTTTTGAGCAAACCACACTGGAGTAATAAAACATAGGCTGACAGCTGTAAAGAGGAGACTAGATGAGTGAGAAAGGGAGAGACAGGAGTCCCAAGGATCATATGAGAGGTTGTAAAACTGGTCCCCCAGGCCAACTTCCCTAATCCTCAGCCATTATTGACCCTCTGGTGATTATTTTAATGTTACTGATAATTGGCCAGTGTGTAATTAATGCAATGATGTCCTTAGTAAAACAAAGAGGATCAGAGTTACAAAATTGATAATCCTACACACCTGGTATAACCCCGTTTATACTCAGGTAAATGAGACAAGGGTTTGACTAGGCAAAAAAAGAAAAAAAGAAAAAGTGGGGAATGAGCTAAAAAGTGCCCCAATTCTGAGGCAGCAACCATCATAACCATCTTGATGTTTATATAAACTATGAGTGACCCTAAAGCGCACATAAATTAAAGAAAGAGAATTGTGGTGCCATAATTCCCAGAAACTGAACTGTCTGTGTTAAAATTAATCAGAACTCGTGTAAATTCAGGGAGGGCATTTGTTTTCTAATCCATAAAACTACCCGCAGACAGCTAATAAGGACTCCCTTAGCTCCCATGGTTCTGAAATGTCACTATCCCCCACCTTATCTCACTCAAATAGCTGATTGCTGTGTTGATGTAAATCTGTGGTCTTTGCCTTTAAAAGCCCTGTAAAATTTTAGCTCAGGGCTTCCTCCTAAGCTACCACTGTATGGGTGTGTAGGACGGGGGCCCAAGCTATAGCCCGCATGAATAAAGCCCTGCTTTTGCATTTCGGGACATTTGACTCTTGGTGGTCTCCTTGGTGGTCGTCCCGAGACTTGGGCATTACAGGTTCTTCTAGCCATTAAGTTCTTTGAGGCAAGGCAAAGCCAACCCCAGACAATTGATCGCATACCTCTTGGTTTTGAAACAAGCTTCTGTTTGAAAGGAGGCTGGCAGATAGAGAAATGTTCTTGTTAAGATAATGTGCTTGTGGAGGTTTTATCCTAGGTCTGACATCTCAGAGACATAAAGGATATTTGAACCCCCCTCACCTGCACCCACCATAGGAAAAGCACAGAAGGTCAGGGATCTGGACCAGGGCTGGAACCCAAGGACCTAGACAGCTGAGAGTCTGACCCTGGTCTTCCTGTGGTTCTGTGTGCTACCTACAGGCACTCTTCTGGCCAGAGAGACATCCTTAGAAGGAGAAGAGGAGTCTGGCCCCAGGAGCTCTTAAGATCTTCCAGGGTAGCTCACAACTGGATTGTGAGCTCTGCACCCCAGGACACTTTGTTGCCAGGGTGAGATTCTGTCAGCTGACTTCAGTCCCTGGTGCTGGGAGCACCTCACAGTCCTTCTTGTTCATTAGTGTTACAAGTATTTCTTTAATACCTAGAATATCCTCTGACCACCTCAATAATAGTCATTAAGCAAATTATATTCCAGTTTTAGTGGTGTCACTTCAAATTCTTTTCATGGTTTGTAAAAAACAAAAATAAATAAAAAACTTTCTGATTGGTTAAACTCTTATTCTGTTAGTAATAGATGCTGAATTAAATTCTCAGGTTAGAGATATCCTCCCTTTAAATTATCTTTAAGTGTATTCAAGAGAGTTTCAATATAACATGGCAGTTCTGAGTAGTATATATGTTAAGGCCATACCTTCCATCATTCTCCTTCATGTTTCCCAACCTACCCCTCTCCTCAGGTTGCCTGGCATGCCCTTTATTATTATTATTATTATTATTATTATTATTATTATTATTATTTTACTAAACCTTAGCAGCTCTGCCCAAGGAATCTCTCCAGGTTAGAGCAATGAACAAACAACTGGAAAGGGTTAAGGTGAGAATGCTTTGTTGTTATGCATCTTGCCAGTCTTCAAAAGGCTGTTAGGTCCCTATGGGGCCAGGGAAGGAAGGGGCTGGGGTTTGGGGAAGTCTCTGTCAGGATTTTGGGGAGCAGGCCAGGTAACCTGTGCCTTTGGCTTCTGGACACCCACGCTTGGCTCCCTGAACTCTGGATGATGAGACAGCAGAAGTCACTGGCTACTTTCCTAGTTTCCTATCCAAGAGGTTCATTGGCTTCAAGAGGAGGGCCAGTGCATGGGGAGGAGGGGCCAGGAAGCAGGGCAGGTCTGTCCCTAGACCCAGGCCCTGGCTGGTGGTGCTCAGAGGCAGTCAGAGCCCTGTCCTGCTGAGAGCACTAGGCTTAGACACAGTACCTGTGGAAGCAGCACCATGCCCATGACGCTGGGTTACTGGGACATCCGCGGGGTAAGGGGTCCGCGTGCTGTCTTACTTCTGCATGGGTGGGCTCTTAGCAAGACACAGCGAAAGATGAGATGAGTGGGTAGATTCTAGATCCAGATTTTCTGAAGGCTTTCTGGATTTCAGTATTGTACGCCTCAGCACACAAGTCCTCTCTCTCTCTCTCTCTCTCTCTCTCTCTCTCTCTCTCTCTCTCTCTCTCTCTCTCTCTCTCTCCCTTTCTCTTACATACATACAACCACACGCATGTGTAGTGCAGGTGATTGTAGGTGTAGACTATGCACACCTGGGGGAGGGGATGGCACATAGACCCCCTGCTGACCTCTGTCACCTGCCAACTCTCCCAGTTTGTTCACGCCATCCGCCTGCTCCTGGAATACACAGACTCAAGCTATGAGGAGAAGCTATACACCATGGGAGATGGTAAGGACACTTCTTGGACAGCCTTTTACCAAACTCTTGCCCATTGGTAACCAGCCATCCATTCTGTGACCACTTGTTGATCAGCTCTGCAGGGCTCCTCCACCTGCACCTAGGGCCTGTCCCTTCCTAAACCCTGGAGGGGGCGATTTGGTATTCCATTACCAGGGGCTGAGAATGGAGGGTTGGGGCCCCTTTGTCTGCAGTTGGGTGGAGTTGCCTAGCACTGGCCTAAACCTTTTGTGAACCTGGTGCAGGGATCCCTCAGCACCCACAGCATCCTTTACCTCCCACCCCAGAGCTTTGGAATGTGGGCCAGAGCTGGTCAGACTCAAATCCACTGCCTCAGGGGTCCTGGGGAAGGAAAGCTAGACTGAGGGAGGTTTGTTTTCACTTGATCTTGTCCACCACAGCTCCTGATTATGACAGAAGCCAGTGGCTGAGTGAGAAATTCAAGCTGGGCCTGGACTTCCCCAATGTAGGTGCAGGGGAAGGGGTGGTCTAGGGAAGGGTGGCCTCCCCCTCCTTCCTTCCCTCCTCTGCTTGCCCAGCCCAGAGCTTCTAGGATCAGTGCTTCTGCTCCCCTCCTCTCTTTCCTGGCTCTCTGTGGTCTTCTGTGATGCCCTGTGCTCCAGCTCTTGCATTCATTCTGCAGTGTGTTTATGTGGGCTCACCATGTTTATGTGGGAAGGGCTGCTAGGTCCTGGGCCCCCTAGTGATCTTCCCTGCTTGTCATCCAGCTGCCCTACTTGATTGATGGAGCTCACAGGATCACCCAGAGCAACGCCATCCTGCGCTACATTGCCCGCAAGCACAACCTGTGTGAGTGGGGCTGGCTGCTGGGTGTATGGGGGGGGCTGGGTGTATGGGGGGGCGGGGCTGGCTGCTGGGTGTATGGGCTTGGCTGGGGCAGGATGGTGAGGATGCCTCTCCGTGGTTGCAGGTGGGGAGACAGAAGAGGAGAACATTCGCATAGATATATTGGAGAACCAGGTTTGGGACATCCGCATTCAGCATGTCGAGCTCTGCTACAATCCTGACTATGTGAGTTTCCCAACTGTGCTGCATCTGGCAGAGTTTGCCACAGGATTTAAACTGGGCTCACATGCATGCTGATCTTATTTGTCATCTGAACTCTTTTTTAAAAAAATTAAATAATTCATTAACTTCGATTTTTACATCATTTTTCAAATGTCATGTTTAACACACAAGTATTCCAGAGGGGATCTCTATATCCAAACACTGGCACATTGTCATCTGAACTCCTTATCATTTCTGACTACAGTCATGGATTGGCCATCATGATCCCCAAATTGGGTCAAATCAACAGAATCAGTTGCCCAATCTTAGGAATAGCTTCGACTCAGAAGTTTTGAAATTCGGTTGTTTGACTTTAGAGTTTGTATTTAGAATCCCTTTAATCTGTGAACGTTATTTGTGCAATGGGCTCTCCCAAGTGTGTTTCTCCCTGCCCCTTTCTTTTTATCTTTCTGTTTTTGGAATAAGAAAACTCAAATCATTAAAAAGAGAACATGGCAGTGGAAAGTAATGCACTCTGGACTTCAGCCATTTATCCAACTGTTTCCCAGAGCTGTGCCCTTAAACCAGTAAGAATAAAGACCATTGTCTTGAACGGTCATCCCAGGGCCAGCCAGAGGATCACAATCCCCTTTCTTTCTTCCTCCTAAGAGCAATCATTCTGTTTGCTCATGACTATAGCTTACTACTCAGGAGGCTGAGATCTCATGATTGTAGTTTGAAGTTAGAGCCAGCAGGAAGCCAGGGAAGACTTTTTTCTTTTTTGGTGGTGGGGCTTGAACTCTGGGCCTGGGTACTTTCCCTGAGCCTATCAGCTCAAGGCTACCATTCTTCTTCCTGAGACCTCATGCCACTTGTGTTCTCTGGTGATTAACTGGAGATAAGAGTCTCATGGACTTTTGTGCCTGGGCTGGCTTTGAACCATGATCTTCAGATCTCAGCCTCCAGAATAGCTAGGACTACTGGTGTCTGGCTTGTGAAGACTTTTTTTTTTTGCCAGTCCTGGGCTTGAGCTCAGGGCCTGAGCCCTGTCCTTGGACTTTCTCAAGGCTAGCGCTCTACCACTTGAGCCTCAGCACCATTTCCGGCTTTTGTCTATGCATGTGGTACCAAGAAATCGAACCCGGGTCTTCGTGCATGCTAGGCAAGCACTTTAACCACTAGGCCAAACTCCCGACCCTTTGTAAAGACTTTTATCTCCAGTTTACCTCAAAAGCATGGAAATGCAGCTGCGGTGGCTCATGAGGTTGAGTGCTAGTCTTGAGTAAAAAATTAAGGGACAATAACTAACCTTTGAGTTCAAACCCAGTGCTGGCAAGCCTTTGTGTTCACATACACATGGAGTTCAAAACATCTCCAACTTTCCTGAAAATATGCCAATATTCACCAATACTTTTGCCACCCACTAGATAGAATTTCCCTCCTGGGGTTTTTAGTATTTGCTTCTTAATTCTCTAACGCTGGCACACACAACAATGCCCTATGGAGGGACTTTGGTGTAAGGGTCCTGACAGCTGTTTTCTTCCTCAGGAAAAGCTGAGGCCTGAGTTCTTGGAGGGCCTTCCTGACAAGATGAAGCTCCTCTCACAGTTCCTGGGCAAGCGGCCATGGTTTGCAGGCAACAAGGTAAGGAAGGGGGTCACAGGGAGGAGCGCTTGTCTACTTTCACACACTTTGAGATTTCACCCACTCTCTGTTCCTGCAGATCACCTTTGTGGATTTCCTGGCTTATGATGTCCTTGATGTTCATCGAGTGTTTGAACCCAAGTGTCTGGATGCGTTCCCCAACCTGAAGGACTTCATTTCCCGCTTTGAGGTGATGGCTCCCATCCTCCTTCCTCAGGGATGAACTTCCCTTCCTCCTTTCCCCACTGCTTCCCTAGTCTTGGAGCTGAGTGAAAAATAAGGAGGTTAGGGGCCAGGAGTTTGGCCTAGTGGTAGAGTGCTTGCCTAGCGTGCACCAAGACCCGGATCTGATTCCTCAGTACCACATACATAAAAAAAGCTGGAAGTGGCACTGTGGCTTAAGTGGTGGAGCTCTAGCCCTGAGAAAGTCCAAGGCCTTCGTTCAAGCCCCAGGATTGGAAAATCCATAAATAATGAGGGTTTACCGAGTGCTGGCTTTTTGCCAGTCCCTGTGCTTGGCAGCTTGCATCTGTTGAGCCAAGTTTATCATTACAGCATCTCTGTCGGGTGGTAGAGAAATCTATCTCACTGGACAGATTAGGATCCTGAGGCTGTAGAGGGTGAACTCATTCAAAATCGCCATTGCCAAGGGAGGCTGTGGTGAGCCTCAGGCTTAGTCTAGGGTAATAGTTAATGGCTGTCCCTCATTTGTAGTAGAAGGCCTTATGCAGCCCGGGTTTCCTGCACAGGTCCTTGGAGAAGGAGAACAAAAGTGTATGCAGGAGTCATTTAGTAGGGTGAGACAAGCTGAGATCAAATGAGAAGTATCAAGCAACATGGACAATTGTCACTGTTACTCTGCAGGAGGATTTTCACACAGTTATTTCCACCAATAAGGAGGCACTGTGGTTGCTGCTTGACTGAGGATCTATGTGGGGCTCTTGGTGAAGGAATTTATCTTCAGTTTTTCTGGTGGGGACTTTTTGTCGCTCTTCTGTTGCTCCTATGTTGCTTGAGAGGCTCACACACATTTTATTTTTTTGGCTTATGGGGCTTGAATTTAGGGCCTGAGAACTGAGCTTTTTTTTTGCTGAAGGCTAGTGCTGTACCACTTCTGAGCTACAGCTCCACCTCCAGTTTCCTGGGAGTTGATTGGAAGTAAGAGACTTTCTTGCTGGGCTGGTTTTGAATCTTAACCCTCCAATATCAGTATCTCTAGTAGCTAAGAATACAATAATGTGAACACCTGGCTAAATTTCCTTTCTATTTTCTGGCCTTCTCCTGTGAATGAGACACTAGGTCAGGCCTAATGCAACATATAAAGAGCTCTCTCGCCCTAATCTGAAAATAAGTATAGAAGAAAGTGCCAGAAACACCACCTGGGTTCTGACAGCACAGTCTAAAGCTCAGGCAACAGTTAATAATGATATTCTCAGAGTTCATTAGTTTAATACAAACAAAGCCTACTTTCATAGAGATTTGGGAGTTGGAGGCATCTTTGTAACAATTGTGTCTGCTCAAAATCCATTCTCCTGTCCTCCCCTCTGATAAATGAGTTCTGTTCTCAGCAAGTTCTTATCAACTTCAATTCTGTTCCAGGCTTGACCTTGGGCTGTTTAAGAGTTAGCTTGACTTGGGAGAGGGATAGCTGCAGCATGGTCTTCTGGGTCTGGCTTGTTGGGTCTAGGCAGTCCTTGTATCTCTGAATTCTTTTGAATTACCTGGGAGCTGAACCTTGGTTAAGTAGTCACACAACACAACTAACTAACTGTCATTTGGCCCAGTCCCTGTATTATGGCTGGCTATAAGGTCGGGTGGAGGCACAGTGAGATTGGATTCACGTATTAGGTAGAGAAATTTGAACATTCTGCTCTCAGAGGACTGGTCAGGAGCCTGTTCTATCTTTCCTTGTAGGTCTTCTTCCACCTTCAACACTTTCACTCAAGGTTTGCTGGGTTGGGGGGTGAGACCTTGTCTCTCTTCCATGCAATGCTGACAAGTTCTCAGCTCCTTTGTTCTTCTAGGTCCTTTCTCCAGTGTGCAGATGCAGATGTGCAGAAACTTACTTGTAAAGGAGAACCTCCCTGTGGGAAGGGAAGAGGAATGAGCACAGAAAGCACAGTGACAGACAGATAGCTCTGTACCCTGAAGGGAGTTGTTTGATCTCTATAGACCTTAGGTTCTTTTCTGATTAGTGATGAAGACAGGTTTTATCCTGCAGGAATGTTGAGCGGATTGTTTTAGTTGTTTTCATTTTGTTAGTCATGGGGCTTGAACTCAGTTTCCCAGTGCTGTCCCTGAGATTTTTCTGCTCAAGCTTGTACTCTGCCACTTTGAGCCACAGCTCCATTTCTTGTTTTCCTGGTGATTAATTGAAGATAAGTGTCTTGGGGACTTTCATAGGTGGATGTCTTCAAATCACGATCTCAGCCTCTTGAATAAAGGGGATTACAGGTGTTGAGTCACCAGCTCATGGCTCAAGTGGATTTTGTGAGCCTTTAGGGGATGTTGCATGTACAGTACCTTGCCCAATGTCCAGCCTCCCTCTCATTGCAGGAAACTCCAGTGCTCCCTGCCCAGAACTGGGGAGCTGAGCAGGCTGGGCTTGATTCCCATGCATAGGCTTCTTCTGGAGGGCAGTTGCTTGGATCAGTGATCCCCAGACCTGAGCTTCTGCTTTTCTTTCCCAATTCAGGGACTGAAGAAGATTTCTGCCTACATGAAGACCAACCGCTGTATCAGAAAGCCTTTGTTTTTAAAACTGGCCACCTGGGGTAACAAGTAAGAGCCCCATAATGGCAAGGCTCACAGGCAGGATCTGTCTGCACCTGTGACCCTCTGGCCTGACTACCAGCACTGCTGCCTCAATCTTCTCAATCCTTTGTTCTTTCTTCTGTCTTCTCTGCAAGGGCTACTATTTCCTTATAATCAGACCCTCCTGCAGTTGAGCTTCTGGAAGCTTCAGATCCCTGTTTCTTCCACAAACTCTTCCACTTACTTGTTCTTGCACTGCATCTAACCACATAGCCTCTGTCTACTGAGAGAAGCTTGACTGATCCCAGTCCTTTGAAGTTCCTGAACTTGATTGATTCCCAGTGTGCAGGCTGCCCAACCCTGTCACTCCCTCTTGGCTGTGTTCCTGAGATTGGGGTCCTTGTTTCATTGTCCACAGCTGTGCTGGGGGAGGAGATGTATTGTGTCGAGGTCATTGCCGTCCTCTTTCTATGTCTCTGTGTCCAAATGCTGCTTCCTGCAGAAGATGCTCCTTCTGTGCCAGGAGCTCACTGGCTCAGGAGCACATGGTTCTTTCCATGGCCATGCCCAGTCTGCATCATGCTTCCCAGTGGGGCCTCAAACACCATGGGCCAACCACCTTCTTGGAGCCTTCTCTGATCTGGAGGTCATCCTTTTTTCTGAAGATATTTGCACATAAACTTTTCCTGCCAATTTATAGCTGGAGTGTGTATTTTCCTTCAATTCAGGGATAATTTGATTTAGGAGGGAATCCAAACCTTGTTGTACATTTCATCTCCTATATGTTTGACAGTGCCTGGCATATGGCCAATGTTCAGGAAATTCAGAAATTTGAAAGTTACCCTCCCCCCCCACAAGAACCCTGTATTGTCATTATGGAGTTTCGATCTCTGGAAATATATATAATCATAGCCCTAAGGAGGATAAGATTATACATGTAAGAGATTAGAGTCTGAGGAGCTCTTTCTCTTACCAACACTGAAGCCCTGATTGCTCTAACAAGAGTGTGATTCAAGGTGGACTGGCCAGTGTATGCAGCCCCAGCACAGAGGTGTGTGGTCTGAGGTGCTGGAGCTTTACATCAGTGGGATTCATGGCAGAAGCATGTGGTGGGCAAACAGCAGTTTGAATCTTGGGCTCTGGCCTTGGTCAGACACTGCCTGAGACCCTGCTATAATATGGAGCAGATCCAAGGAGGGGCCTGATGGGCATTTGTTCATTGTGTCATTGATGGGCTTCTGCTGCCTTGTCTCCTGATGTGAAAATTCAAGGGAATTGAGGCAGCATGTTAGAAGTCACTGTGGAAAACAATGCCTTGTGAAATATACAAAACTGGTGAGAAGTCATGGACTATAAACTTAATAAACTTGTGTGATGAAAATTTATCTCTATACCAGGCACTGGTGGCTTAAGCCTGTAATCTGTGATCTGAGGTTCCATGTTTAAAGTCAGTCCAAACAGGAAAATCTGTGACTCTTATCTCCAATTAGCCACTTGAAGACCCAAAATAGAGCTGTCTCTCAAAGTGAAAGAGCTCAGGGACAACAACTAGGCCAGAGTTCAATTCTCTCTCTCTCTCTCTCTCTCTCTCTCTCTCTCTCTCTCTCTCTCTCTCTCTCTCTCTCTCTCTCTCTCTCTCTCTCTCTCTCTCTCTCTCTCTCTCTCTCTCTGTGTGTGTATTTGTACATCCACCAGTTTTGGGTGTTTGAACTCAGAGCCTGGGAATTGTTTCTTAGCTTTTTCACCCTGCACAGCACACAAAGTACATGTCTGGGACAATTCTAGGCTTCCCTTATTTGCTAGTGAGCAACTATCAGTAAGTCATGAGTAGTGGTCCCACGGCCAGCCTGGGCTTAGGTCCTCACCTACTCCAGAAATAGAGGAGTGCCCATGGTCTCAAAGTTAAAAAACAAACATACCCCTAAAACATAGTAGCCTGCTTAAGTTTCTGGAAAGGCTAACACAGACAAAGCCACATTACACAAACTGGATTAAGTACCTAAGCTTTTAATATCCAGATGATGTCACATACCAACCAATATCAGCTACTTTCAGCAAATCTTGACCTCATCTAATGGTCAAAGATATGCACCAGAAATGGACATAAAGTGAGCAGTATAGGTGAACTTTTGCATGTAGAAACTGCTGTTTAAGGACAGTAAATGAACTTTAAGAGAATATGGAGAAACAGTTCTCTAATATAAAGACTTAGTGGACTGATGGAAGAAACCAGCAAGCAAGCAAGCAAGAAGACCTAGCAATCTTCAAGATAAAAAATACTCTAGCTGGGTAATGTGGCTCATGCCTGTAACCCTAGCTACTCAGAAGCCTGAGATCTGATGCTCCGGGTTCAAAGTCATCCCAGGCACTTAAGTCTACGAAACTCTCATCTTCAATTAACCTTCAGTAAACAGGAAGTGGCACTGTGAGGCATCGGGTAGAGTGGTATCCTTGAGCTGAAGAGCTCAGGGGCAATGCCCACGCCCAGAATAGAAGTCCTACAGCTGACCCCCCCCCCAAAAAAAATACTCAAAGCGAATTGTAATTGCAGGCATCAAAGTCAAAATGAGTAAACAGAAGAATCTGAAAACTTGGAGATAAACCATTTGAACATAGAGGAAAAAAGAAAAAAATAAGAATGAAGAAACTATATGGGGACTTGAGCCAGCATCCAAAGAACAAATATCTGAGTTATTGAGGTTCAAAAAGGCTTGACAATGCCTAAAGGATAGAAAATGTTAAGAGATAATAACATGAACGTTCCCAATCCTCAAGAAGGATACAAATATCCAGGTCAAGAGTTCAGAAATGGACGTATGGCATCAGCTTTGAGGTGAAAATGCCCAGTTAAAGCATGAGGCCCTGAGTTCAAGCCCAAAAGCCAGGCTCTAAAATCTGGTT
The DNA here is from genome assembly GCF_031878675.1 of Megascapheus bottae. Taxonomy (NCBI): domain Eukaryota; kingdom Metazoa; phylum Chordata; class Mammalia; order Rodentia; family Geomyidae; genus Megascapheus; species Megascapheus bottae. Next base: position 19,230,705 of record NC_143514.1, read on the forward strand.
TAAGCTTTGGTTAGTCAATCAAAAGAATATGTCCTGTTGAAGCTATAGCCACTGACAGCTAGTTGACATGGGACAGAAAGGAGAGATGGAATTTGTGCCTCTCACCAATGACACTCTTCTTTTTTTTTTTTTTTTTTTTTTGGGCCAGTCCTGGGCTTGAGCTCAGGGCCTGAGCACTGTCCTTGGACTTTCTCAAGGCTAGAGCTCTACCACTTGAGCCTCAGCACCATTTCTGGCTTTTTTCTATGTATGTGGTACCGAGGAATCGAACCCAGGTCTTCATGCATGCTAGGCAAGCACTTTAACCACTAGGCCAAACTCCTGGCCCCCAATGACACTCTTCTTATAATGATGTCGCTCGGACCATCATCAATTTTTTTTTTTAAAACACCATTTGGTGACAGGTGACAGAAACAAATCAAATTGGAGGGCTTTTTGGGTCCCTGGTTAAATCCTCTCCAATAGTGAATAATTGGGCCTTGTTTTTCTCGGTTTTTGAATAGGCTGCTTTCTTTGGCAAGAAAATTTGAAATCCTGTGGTTGTTGCCTCATTTCTTTGTTGAGTTCTTTTGAACTATTTGGGCTAAGGCCATTTCTTTCTAGACAGGAAAACTGGAAACAATTCACAACTAATCGGTAAAATTTCCTTGTCCTTTGTGACAGGGACTTTTAAAGATATGTGAAGTATGAGGATCTAGGTGTTAAGGAGGTCTCTGTTACAATTGGCTTAAGAATGAAAATCGCTAAGTCCGTCTTGCCCCTTAGGGAGAATTCCAGTTGACAAGTCTACTAAAAAATCAAAAACAGAAAATGGGATGATTTAAGGATGTATTCTGAATTTGTGAAACTATTATTGTGTAACAGCCCTGGTATGGGGTGGGGGTGGTGGGAGGAGAAAAAGTGGATTAAGATTTAGTTATTTCTTTTCTCTCTTTTTTAAGTGCTGGGACTAGGGCTTGAACTAGGGTCTGAGTGCTGTCCTTAGTTTTTTGCTCAAGGCCAGCAGTCTACTTATTAGAAGTGGCTCAGGATGTTGGGCACTTAACTCAAAAGGAACTTGGCAAGAAGGGTACACCATCAGCCAAAAATCTGGCAAGCAAGCACACAGAGCAGGAAGGCTGCTCCTTAAACTTTCCAGTACTGGAAAAAAGAAAAATTACCCCAAGAAACCCAAAATCAAAATACCCACACCTCCATCTAATCTTTTCTAGTGTATTTTGGTCCCATATTTGAGCCATTCTTGATTATTTCCATCAAAAACCACTGAAGAGGTTATCTGAGCCTATCTCAGATTTCAAAAGGATTTAATTCCAACTAGACCTGAGCAAAGAGTATTAACTAAAGTATTCTAGAGTTCCAGAGCTTTCCATCGACTTCTGGGACCTCCTGAAGCTGAGCCAATTTCAAACATCTCTACCTGAACTATCTCTATGTAAGAACAGAGTACACTTCAAACACTTCTACTTGAACTCTACCCCAAGAAATAGCACATTCCTCTTTGAGTTATTCTGTCTCCCAACAAGAACATAGTGAATTTTAGAAGTTCCTCGAGGGCATTAAGCACTTTCCTGAAACTAATGTTTTTCTTATGTTTCTTATTAGCTTGTGGACTTATTGCCTCGTTACCTGCTTTGTATCAGCCTCCATGAAGATGTACATAGAAATATGTGCCTGCTCCTTCATGTTCCTGCTCCCAGGCTACTTAAGATTTAGTGATAGAAACAGATATTTAAATAAGCCATCCAAGTATATTGTGTTAAGGGCTGATCACTGAATTCTGGGGGAACAGAAAATTGTTTTAAGAAAAGAAATGCATTTGAACCACCCTTGGAGAGGTAGAGTGGAGTTTCATTGGCATAACCCAAATTTGAATGGTTTAATATACAGGCATTTCTTACTTCTCATGTCACTGGGTGCTTTAGCCCAAGATCCTAGACTCATGAACACACGTGGTGGGAGGCCCATATGGTCATGTACACACTGGCTCTTTATGGTCCCACTTGGAAAATGTGTGCAATTTCTGTATTTAGTTGACCAAAGCATGAGGTTAAAGTTTGAGAGGCTAGGAGAATTGTCCTCATTGGGAAGTGAGGAGAGTTGGGCCTTCTCAGATAGATAGCTAGGGATAAAAATAATTGGTGGACATTGGGCTGGGACTGTGGTTTAGTGATAGAGTGCTTGCCTAGCATGTATGAAGTTCTGGGTTCAATTCTTTACTATCACAGATATAGAAAAAGCCAGAAGTGGTGCTGTGACTCAAGTGGTAGAGTTCTAGCCTTTAGTAAAAAGAAGCTCAGGGACTGTGCCAGGCCCTGAGTTCAGCCCCAGGACTGGCAAAAAAAAAATGGTGGACATGACCCATGTCAGACAACAGATGGCCAATCGTGGTGCCTCTTCTCATAATATCCTGTGAATTAGAAACACACATTGACTCTTTGGTGTACAACAGATGGCCAATCATGGTGCCTCTTCTCATAATATCCTGTGAATTAGAAACACACATTGAATCTTTGGTGTACAAATGAATAGGCACAAGAAACATAGGACATTTCATCAAGGCAATTTTGCACAAAAGAGTACAATACTGTTACTCTACCCAAAGCTCGGCAGGCACACCAGGCAGACACAATTTACTAGAATTATATCTCAGATCAAAGTGTCCTTCCTTCCAGTCAAGGAGTTAGGCTCACATTCTAAATATAATTGATTACCAAGATTAGAAAGGTGGCTATAGTTTAATTCTTACCAAAAGTTCACACATTTGTTTTTTTAGTCTTGGGGCTTGAACTCAGAGCCTGTGTACTGTCCTTTGATTTTCTCAAAGCTAGAGCTTTACCACTAGAGCCACAGCACCACCTCTGGTTCTGTGTGTGTGTGTGTGTGTGTGTGTGTGTGTGTGTGTGTGTGTGTGTGTGTGTATGTGGTACCGAGGAATCAAACCTGGGTCTTTGTATGTGCTAGGCAAGCACTCTACACTAGGCCACACTTCCAGCCTACAATTGTTTTTTAAATCGCAGGTGGCTGAAGTAAGATTGGGAATAGGATAGCTGGCAGATACAGTTGGAGGAAGTTGATGAAGTCAGTAGAAAGCTCCCACTCAAAATGGGATCTTATTCTTTTTAATTCCATCGACAAAGATTTATCTCCCTAACGTGACTACCTGGTCACAAGTAGCACACCTGATAATTAGTTTATTCTTTTAACTCCTTCTATACAAGGCTCATATTCCTCCAATAGCTACTGGTCAGAAACAGTACAGATAATAGCTAGAGTTGAAATAAAAAGCAAATATTTCCAGGGAAAATTATCTTACTAAGATGAAGGCATTTGGGTGCTTTTTCTCGCATGAGCTCCCACTCAAATGCTTCCTTCTGTAATGCTTTGTGGCCACTCAACCAAGGAAAAAGACTGGGGTTTTAAAAGAAGCAACTTAAAAGATGCTTTCACTTCAACTTTTTCTTTTTTAGGTCATGGGACTTGAACTCAGGACCTGGGTGATGTCCCTGAACGCTTTTGCTCAAGGTTAGTATTTTACTACTTTGAGCCATAGCTCCACTTCTGGCTTTTGAGTAGTTAATTGGAGATAAGAGTCTCATGGGAGCAGGAGCTGGCTTCCAACCTCCATCCTCAGATTTCAGCCTCCTGGAGTGGCTGGGATTACAAATGTGAGCCACGGTGCCCAGTGTATCTATGCCTTTTGGCCTGAGCTATTCTCTGCTGCAATTACCTGTTTTCAGGAGCAAAGAGAAGATACAAACAATCATCTTGTGTGGAAAGCATGCTGTCCCTCAAATAAACAACGCCTTCGGGCTGGGAGTTTGGCCTAGTGGTAGAGTGCTTGCCTAGCATGCATGAAGACCCGGTTTCGATTCCTCAGTACCACATACATAGCAAAAAGCCGGAAGTGGTACTGAGGCTCAAGTGGTAGAGCTCTAGCCTTGAGAAAGTCCAAGGACAGTGCTCAGACCCTGAGCCCAAGCCCAGGACTGGCAAAAAATCCAAAACAACAACAAAAAACAATGCCTTCTTCTTATCAACTTAAAGTAAAAGGGCAAAAACAGGAGACCACTTTGTTCCTGTTCTGTTCCAATAGTGAAATAGTTTCAACTTCTCCAGAACTCTCCCAAGGACAAAGACTGAGCTAATGGTTAACAAGGTCATAAGTATGACTGGCATTGTTCTGTTCTAACTCTACATACGTTTCTTATCTCTTGCCCCAACTATCCTTGTTTAACCTGAAGCCAATAACTGTACCTCTGAAGACTGCTGAAGATGTACTGAAGGGCTGTCCTCCCATGGCTGCCATGTAATAAATCTCCCTTCTCTGCCCTCACCATGCCTCTTTATTTGGAATATGGGGGCAGGTGACTGGATCTAACTTGGGACTTCTGGGCTTCAGGTTTGGAGTCTGAAAACCTGGTTCCAGGGTGGCATGCACAAGTCATTAAGCAATCAGCACAAAGCACAAGGAAGATATTGGAGGAACCCCATAGGATAAGAGTTGCTCTTTGTGAGGACTCCTTTAGACTGGAGTTTTGAGGCATCTCTCTGTAGACTCTAGTTCACTGCTTTGTTTTTCTCCTCTGCTTTACTTTTACTTAAAAAAAGAAAATTATCTTTAAGGCTGGGTACTAGTGGCTCATGCCTGTAATCATAGCTACTTAAGAGACTGATATCTAAGGCTCTAGGTTTGAAGCCTGCTTGGGCAAGGTAAGTCTCCCGTGAAACTTTTATCTCCAATAAACTACTCAGAAAATCTAGAAACGGAACTATGACTCAACTGGTAAAGCAGCAGCCTTGAGCATAAAGCTCAGGGACAGTGCCCAAATCCAGATTTCAAGCCCCTGTACCAACATTCCCCCCCCCAAATTATCTTTAAATGGTTCTACAAAGGAGTTGCCATTTAACAAAGCAATTTATGAATATGATGAATCTTGATTAATGCCACCCCTTTTAATATTCATATCCATCCCTTCTAACATACCCCTTTCCTTTTCTTAATTTTGTAGTCTATACATTGAATTCTTGGCTACATCCTCCTCCCTTCTCTCTTATAGCTACATCTCTCCATACTTTCACTTTTAAATACAGCAGATCTGCTTTGATCACTTTCTTACCTTTTTAATTCTTTAATCGGCAGAGAAAATGAATTTGTACTGGCAGATGGCCTCAAATCAGAAATGTTGATGACTGTCAATCACTGGTGACTTCCTAGAGGTTATCAGATGTGACTTTAAGGCTTGGGTTAGAGGAGGGTGGCATTAGGCAAAACGGGACAGGGTATGGGTTGAGATCAAGAGGCAATTTGAGCAATGCAACCAGAAATATGAAAATATAAACAAGAACAAGATGTTCTGGGATAATTTCATTTTATAAATTTATTTAACGTTGCATTGTCCCAAGGGTTCTAGAAACATTGACTTGATACTCAGAACAACTTGTGCGTGGGTTATTGATCAGTGAAGACTGAGATACTGACTTTGGCAGAGCTAACCAGGATGAGAGGCTAGCAGCTGGTCTCTCCCATTCATATTTGGCTGTTTCCTAGGAAACTGAGAAATGCTGAACTCTGAACATGTATACTGGGTGTGGGGGGGGGGTGTGGGAGACATATGCCAGAGAGGAAGACAGAAAGGAAACAGAGATCATTTGGGAGGTAACTAGAGGCAAATTTGTTTTCCTGAGGCCATAAAGCAACTGGTTAGTCAGGAGCTATGTGTTAATTGCACATTAGAAAAAGGGCTGGTTGGCTGGTACTGGTGGTTTATGTCTATAATCCTAGCTACTCAGGAGGCTGAGATCTGAGGATCACAGTTCAAACCCAGCTTGGGAAGGAAAGTCCATGAGACTCCAAATAACCACCAGCAAACTGGAAGTGGGGCTGTAGTTGAAAGTGGTAGAGCACTAACGTTGAGCCCAAAAGCTCAAGGATAGCATCCAGCTGCAAGATCAAGCCCTACAACTACCACTATCACCACTGCCTCCACCAACACCAACAAAAAAGAAAGAAAGACAGGCAGACAGAAAGAAAGAGAAAGAAGGAAAGAAAGAAAGAAGGAAGGAAAGAAAGAAAGACAGAAAGAAAAGAATGAGAAAGAAAGAAGAAAAGAATAGGCACTGGTTAAATTTCAATTTCTGGTCAGACACTGATGGCTTATGCCTGTAGTCCTAGCTACTCAGAAGGCTCTGAGGATCAAGTTTCAAAGCCAGCCTTGGAAGGGATGCATCTCCAGTTAACAACCAAGAAGAAAAAGAAAAAAGAAAAAGCTGGAAGTGGAGCTGTGGCTCAAAGTGGCATAGCATTAGCTTTGAGCTCAAGGACAGCAATCAGGCCCTGAGTTCAAGCTCCAGAAGCTGTGCAGGTGTACACAAAATAAATGAAAACTGAAACATTTCAATTTCTCTTTTTCACTGTCAATTTTCAGTCTATTTCATCAAGGTTTATTTGAGCCACCTGTCTTGAAGCTGAGACAGAATGTGTAATGGCTATACAAAGGCCAGGTGTTCCCATACCCCCTTAAGCTGGTTTTTAAGGCAGCTTGAAGTCTATAGGTATCAGTGTCCATTCTCCTTCCATTGCAGCCATGAACCTGCCCTACAAGGCATTTTCTTTTAATTCCCCTAAGCTATTTCTATCAGTCTGGGAAATGCTTTAACCCAGCTTCCCACCTTCAACAAATACAACTGAGTCTCCCTTATACTTTCAGGGAACTACTCCACTGAACTGAGTGTACCTGTTATAGGGACTTTTTACTTACAAGGTAATTTGTATACTAATAGCTAGTGTATTGAATTTTTGATATTTAGATGTCTAAGGAGTAACAGCTTGTGCCTTCTCATTCTCCCTGGAACCTGTCCCTTGCTTGCAGGTAGCTACTGAGGCAGCATTTTTTTTTTTCTTGGCCTATGTTTAGAGTAAGGGACGGACTAAAGCCAGGTAAGCCCTCATGTTGTAAGGAGATCTGCTTCTCCCAGTGGTCATCCTTATATAATCCCATTTCCTTGAGTAGGGACAGACCTATTGTCTGTCTTGAAAGCCTCTGGTACAAGGAGAAGTGGCCTCTAGCTAGAAATAGAGGCTCTCCATCCAGTATGATAAGGATTATGAATGCTTTCAATAACCAGATGAACTCAGGAGTTCATTTAATGAATCTTTAAATCTTAAAGTGGGATTGTAACTCTGTTGAATGAGCCCAGTTTTTTGTTTTTTGTTTTTTTTCTACTGCTAGGGTTTAAGTTCAAACTCAGAGACTTTCAGTTTTCTGATGTAAGCACCATTGCCCAGTAAAGCTAAGCTGACCCTGGCCCATCGAAGCCGAGGTGATCTTACTCTACTACTTTTGTGTCATACAAATTACACAGAGTAAATTTTCTTCATTATAATAATAGAGTCTGCAAACTATATATTTTGCCCCATTTAGAAGAACTCAATTTTTTTTTTTTTTTGGCAAGTCCTGGGATTAAGCTTAGGGTCTGAGCACTGTTCTTGGATTTTCTCAAGGCTAGAGCTCTACCACTTGAGCCTCAGCACCATTTCCGGCTTTTTTTTTTCTATGTATGTGGTACCAAGGAATCGAACCCAGGTCTTTGTGTATGCTAGGCAAGCACTCTACCACTGACCCTGATTTAAATTTTTAAAAATAATCCCTTTTCGGGGCCGGGAGTTTGGCCTAGTGGTTAAAGTGCTTGCCTAGCATGCATGAAGACCCGGGTTCGATTCCTCGGTACCACATACATAGAAAAAAGCCGGAAGTGGTGCTGAGACTCAAGTGGTAGAGCTCTAGCCTTGAGAAAGTCCAGGGACAGTGCTCAGGCCCTGAGCTCAAGCCCAGGACTGGCAAAAAAAAAAAAAAAAATAATAATAATCCCTTTTCTTTGGTGCGCTGGTACTGAGGGTTGAACTCAGGGTCTCAAGCTCTTGCTTGACTTTTGGCTCAAGGCTGCATCTCTACTTTTGGATTTTTGCTGGTTATAGTTGGAAATAAAGAGTTTCTGATTTGTCTATCTAGGCTTGCTTCAAACCCCAAACTCTGTTCCTCAGGCCTGTCTTCTGAGAGTAGCTAGGAAAGAGGAGCCATGAGTGCTGAGATTTTTATAGGAATACCTTGTCTCACTTGTCATTTGAGTTTGCTTATTTGTGCCTTATCATGGAAAAGATTTAGCATTTGGTACTGTTCAATTAGTAAACCCTTCCTTAACAAAAAATCTTTTCCTACCCCTATTCACACATTTTTGCATTTTTTTAAATCAAGACTTTAACAGCTTATCTGAGTGAAGCATAAGGTTCTAAAGCTTTTAGTGAATAAGCTATTATCTTACCTCTATGGGCTCTAGTCTATCCATTTGAAATATTGCCTTTATCACACCAAATTCCTACATACACATGGATCTGCTGGACTTCAGTTAATCAGAACCACACAACTTACTTGACTTCTTCGCAGGGTCATAGAGGCCCCTGGTCCACTGAAAACATTGCTCTGTCCAGCTATATACTGCCTTTCTCTCCAGTACCCACTTTTTAAGACTTGGACACAAAGGTATTGTCTTTGATCTCAGTTAGGGAGTAAGGGAATGCCAACATCACAGTGACTGAATTCTCATCTCAACTGTTCTTGCCTTTGGCTTTTCTACCCAAGAGAAATCCAGGTGGACACCAGTAACATAAATGGTATTTATTAAAAAGAGCAGAGTAAAACAGTACAAAAGCTTTCAAGAAAGCCTGTCCCTGCTCAGCATATACATTTGTGGCCCCATTTGGCCATCTTGTTATTGATGGGCATCTTGAAGAAGCGGTCAGATTGCATGTACGAAGCTATTTTATCCAAAGCCTGAAAGAAAAGCATACGAAACTTGTATTAGGCCCCTAGCCCAGCCTGATAGTCCTGCAGGGAAGGAGCAACATTTATATGTTCCTATCTCCACCTTCCTTCCACTTTCTGTAGGAAGTTGGGATGTAAGTTGGGATGTAGAAGACCCTTTACAGGACTTACCCAGAGGTATGCAATCATTGACCATATTAAGCAAAAAGCTGGTGTTGGGCAAGAATCTAGATCCCAATAGAGCTTCTCAGTGCTCGGGTAGCCCCTTCCTAAGAGAAAGGAACAGAGGTATTACCTCAAAGCGGCACATGAATGCCTTCAGATTTGGGAACTCATCCAGGCACTTGGGCTCAAACATCCGGTTCTGGTCTAAGACATCATAAGTGAGAAAGTCCACAAAGGTGAGCTGGGAAGAGGAAGAAAAGTGAGATTGTCAGGTCTGGAAAGTCTATGACTAATTTCTGACAGGCAGAGATCCTCTCTTTTTCTCTTCCTCTTACCTTTTCCCCTGCAAACCAGCTGAATTTCCCCAAGAACAAGGAGAATTGTTTTAGTTGTTCAGGTAGCTGCTCCAAGTACTGAGGCTTCAGTTTATCCTGAAAAGAAAAAAAAAGTAAGAGTTTATGATCAGGGCACAGGCCAGTCAGGGTGACCTCTCTTGCCTTCATCTGGGAGAAACAAGATGGGAAGAAAAGCTTTGGAAAGGAGGAAGAGTTAGTACCACAATGACATGAGTAAACATTCAAAAACAAACTAGTTTTGCTTTCTATTTTGATAGTTTGTGGGAGGTGGCAGTAGCAGAAGGAAGCAGAAATAACTTAGGTTTTTAAATGTTCAGCTCCACTCCCTTCTCCACCTCTCCTCCTTTCTCTTTTTTGTGTCATACTGGGGCTTGAACTCAAAGTGAGCTTTGTGCTCTGGGCTTGGCTTTATTTTTGCTTAAGGATGGCACTCTATTACTTAAGCTACTCTTCCACTTTTTTGTTTTTGGACAGTTCTGGGGCTTGAACTCATGGCCTGGGCACTATCCTTGGGCTTTCTCAAGGCTAGAACTCTACCACTTGAGCCACACCACCACTTCTGGCTTTTTCTGTGCATGTGGTACTGAGGGCTTTGGGCAAGCACTCTACCATGAGGCCACACTCCCAGCCATATTCTTCCACTTTTAGCCTTTTTTTTTTTTTTTTTTGTCAGTTGTAGGACTTGAACATTTTTAGCTTTTCTTCTGGCCAATGAGAGATCAGTCTCTTGGATTTGTCTTCCAGGGCTGGCTTCAAACCTTAATCCTCAGATCTCCTGAGTCACTGGGATTATAAGTGGGAGGCACCTGGCATTGAATGGGTCTTTTCTTGACTGTTCTGCTTGGCTAATGCCTGCTAAGGAAACTTACGTGGTCAGAGTTGTAACAGATCTTCACCAGCTGCATGCGGAAGTCCATTATTTGGTTTTCCATGATGTCCACTCGAATCTTTTCTTCTTCGGTATCACCACCTGAACTCCAAATTATGACCAATTACTCTAGGGATGACCATCACTGTTTACTCCAGCTGGGCAATCACGTAGGACCCCCCCTCATCAGCTCTCCCCTACTCACACATGTTGTGCTTGCGAGCTATGTAACGCAAGATGGCGTTGCTCTGGGTGATCTTGTTCCGCCCATCTACGAGGTAAGGCAGCTGGAAGGAAAAGAATAGGACAAGTGAAAAACCTCTCTTGCCTCCTTCTGTCTCCTGGGAAAGAAGACAATGGTGAGGTACTAAGTAAGAGAGAAGATGCAATAGATAAAATTAATAAAAATAATAAGTGGAAGATCCTTTGTCCTCACCTAATGAACACGTGACATCCCCCCCCCCTCCCACTTCTAACTATTCTGTCCATGCCAAGATCCTCGGAAAACCAGGGAGGGAAGAAGCAAAATTAGGTATACTTGAAGGCCTTCCCACTTGCCCACTCCTCTTATCTACTAGAATCACTTACATTAGGAAAATCCAGGTCGAGTTTGAATTTCACATCCAGCCACTGACTTCGATCATAGTCGGGAGCTGTAAGAAAGAAGTGGGAAGCAATCTCTTTACTTTCTTTCCACTTGTGGGAAAGACAGAACAAAAACAAAAACATGTTTTAGCCCCTCTCCCCCCAATTCCCAGCCTCCACAGGTTAACCATTTCAGACTCCGCAGTCTTTGTCTTATGTATTAAGGCAGAGTTGTGCCATGAACAAAGTAACGGATCTATCCCCTTGTCCTCACCCAGGACACTGAAGAAGAGCTCCCAAGAAACTGGGGCAGCTAGAGCAACAGCCCGCCCGAAGGCGCGCCCGGACACCCCCAGGAACTTTACCTTCGCCGCACGTGTACCGTTTCTCCTCGTAGCAGGTATCGGTGAACTCCAGGAGCAGGCGGATGGCGTGCGCCAGCTAGGGGGAGGCAGCCGGGGCTCAGCGCCTGCGCGGCTCCCACCGCCCCCCACCCCCTCCCGCCAACGTCCCCCGGCTCCGCCAGGGCTCCGGCATCCTACCAGCATAGTCGTTAAGTTCTGGGGCACGTCAGCGTGCAGTCCTCCCCCTCCTCCGGACCCTGCCTGTGGGGCCTAGGCTACTCGGGCCTCCGAGGCCGGCAGCTTTAGCTGGTGCGAGTCGGCCAAGGGACCACCCTGGTACGGTTGCTGCTCCCAGAGACCTCAGCCCCCCCCAGCCTGGGCCCCCTCTGCGTCTATCTGTCCGACCCGGGCAGCTGGGCCGTGGAGAGGGCCCTCACTCACCCCGCGAATATCCCAGTACCCCAGAACCATCGACGACGACTTGGACGACATGATGAGGCTGTCTGCAAGTCTTGCAGAACGGAAGACGGGTGCGAGAGAGAGCGTGGCGCAGGCCTTATACTCCGCTGGGGGCGGGGCCGAGGGGGCGGGGCCAAGCCGCGAGCGCTGGCCCCGCCCCCGCCGCGTCCTCAGCCCTACGCTCTGAGAGTCCACAGGATCCCATGCACTCGCCGGACTTCTGCTCAGTTGAGGGGGCCAAGGCGAGGGGGGGGGGGGCCTGCTGGGCGCAGCGGGGGCGTGGCAACGGCCCACATTGAGGCTCTGCTTTCCCTACTGATGGGGACCTAGCTTCACTAATGGTGACAGTCAGAGTGACGTTGGTCACATGTACACAGACACGCACCTGAAAAACTCGTGAATGGTTTAAACCCTTAAAACTAAGGTAGGAAGTGATGTGGGGAAAGCATCATGTGAAATTTATAAAGAAAGGAGATCACTTCCGGCCAAGCAGAGGAAGGAGACAGGCATCGACCAAGGTCAGTGGAATATGGAGCGCATAAATATGTACAGAAATAGTCATACTTGGGCCGGGAGTTTGGCCTAGTGGTTAAAGTGCTTGCCTAGCATGCGCAAAGACCCGGGTTCGATTCCTTGGTTCCACATACATACAAAAAAGCTGGAAGTGGTGCTGAGGCTCAAGTGGTAGAGCTCTAGCCTTGAGAAAGTCCAAGGACAGTGCTCAGGCCCTGAGCTGAAGCCCAGGACTGGCAAAAAAAAAAAAAAAAAAAAAAAAGAAATAGTCATACTTAAAATTGGGTTAGGCTGTGAGGAGTGACAGTGGGAACAGCATTTGGCCAATAGGTTGTGGAAGACTTGGACCAGCAGAGAGAAGAGACTGTGGAAAATGTCTAGATCACACTCTTTAATAGAAAATATAGGCGTGCCACATGTGTGATTTTAAAAATGTTTTGTTTCTAATCAAAGGAAACTGGTATTGGTGGGTGCTGAGGGCTCTTGCCTGTTATTCTAACTACTCAGAAGGCTTAGGGCTGAGGACTGTGGTCAAAGCCAGCATAGGCAGAAAAGTCTTTGAGACTCTTCACTTAAGCACCAAAAATCATTAAATGAAGGTGTGGTTCAAGTGGTACAGTGCCAGATGTAGTGAAAAAAAAAGAGAGAATGTGAACCCCAGTACTGGCTAGTTCAGGCATGCGCACACACAGTGTGTGTCTTACACTTCTCAGGGAAGGCTCCAGGCAGCTTTGACTGGTCTGTTGAACAGTATAGGTTCGTATACTTTGCTGAGATTAGTTGTTTGTCAGAGCCCGCTAGTGAAATGACCCTAATCAGTGCTGAGTTGTATGGAAGGATACTGCCATATTTTTCATATTCTCATTTCTCCAGTTATTCATCTATACAGCAGTGTTTGTTAACATGCAGACACTGTTTTAGGTGTTGGGGATATAGAACTGAAATCAACTCACCAAACACTCTACCCTCAGGAAATTTACATTCCAGCACATAGAGGCAGAAACAAATGAGTATGTAACAAATCTGTAGTAATGAAGCTAGAGTGTTCTCAGGTTCTTCTTGTTCTTTCTTATTCCCCTATTTCTAAAAGTTATGTCACAGCACCCTGAACCTGCAGACTTCATCTCTTCTCTGCTGCCCTCACTTCACAGTGATTTTGAAACCGGACTTTTGGACCCCAGACTCAAACTCCTGGAACTCCACAAGTCACATCCTACTACTCCATTCTGTATTCCAATTAATGTAACATAGCAAAGGGCAGAGAAAGGAAAAGGAGGTCATGGCATGGACTTGTCATGGGAAGACAGAACTTCAGTTCATTTTCAGCCGTATTTTCTCAACAGACATCTGTCTTAGGTTTCAATAGCAGGAATGAGGGATGAGGGGGATGCATAAACAAACCTGGCCACAGGTGTATCCCAGTGGTTACAGGTGGCAGAAGTAGTCATAGGTGGTCTGGTAGTTCACCATCCAGGATTGGTTGAGTGGGACCTTGTTATAATGAGTCATTGTCACCTAGCAGGTAATCTAGTTGTTACTGGGTTCTAAGCTGAATGTAAAGTGGTTGTAGGAGAGAATGATTCAGAGCAGTAGACACAGTTACAATAATGGAGGCTGGGATAAGCTATTCTCCTGCTTTCACTTAATTCTTGGATCCAAGTAAGGAGGCAGTGCCCCTCAGCAAAAGGGCATTTAAGAATCTGTTATAATGGAAACAAGGGTTGTTGTTGTTTTAATTTGTTGTTGATTTTATTTTCTGTTTGTCTTGTCTTTGGGAGGGTTAAGAGTGGGTACAGAAATGGAGGGACAAAGGATGAATAAATACAGCCGTGGCACTCACTAGACACTATTGAAAATGAACTATCCAACTTGTGGGTGGGGATGAGGGGAAAAACTGGGAGAGAACAAGGGAAGGGGTGACATTGTCCAAAAAGAAATGTACTTTCTACCTGACTTATGTAACTGTGACCCATCTGTACATCAGCTTTATAATAACAAAAAATTAAAAAAGAATGCTACAATAAGTCAAAGAATTATGCAAATCCTATATAAAGAAAGAAAAGAGAGAAGAGCTCCAGGGAATGGGAATGGGGGCAGGATGAGAGCTGGGTTAGGAAGGAAAGTCGTGTTTTTAAAGGAATGTGTGTGTATGTGTCTCCCTGTGTGTTTGTGTGTCCTAGGACTTGAACTTAGGGTTTAAGCACTGTCCCTGATCTTTTGTGCTCAAGGTTAGTGTGCTACCACTTGAGCCACAGCTCCACTTTTGCTTTTTTTGGTGGTCAATTGGAGATGAGTCTCATGGACTTTCCCGTCCCAGGCTGGCTTCTAACAGTGATTCTCAGATCTCAGCCTCCTGAGAGGCTAGAATTACAGGCCTGATCCATCAGTGCCAGGCAGAGATGTTAACTTTTTTTTTGCCAGTCCTTGGCCTTGAACTCGGGGCCTGAGCACTGTCCTTGGGCTTTCTCAAGGCTAGAGCTCTACCACTTGAGCCACAGCTTTTTTTTTCTATGTATGTGGTACCAAGGAATCGAACCCAGGTCTTCATGCATGCTAGGCAAGCACTCTACCACTAGGCCAAACTTCTAGCCCTAACTTTATTTTTTTAACTTAAATATTTTTTTGCCAGTCTTAAGGCTTGAACTCAGGGCCTGAGAACTGTCCTTGGGCTTTCCTTAAGGCTAGCACTCTACCTTTTGAGCCACAGCACCACTTCCAGTTTTTTTCTAAGTATGTGCTACTGAGGAATTGAGCCCTGGTCTTTCTGCATGCTGGGCAAGCACTCCACCACTAGGCCAAACACCTAGCCCAAGATGTTAACTTTAAACAAAGACCTGAAGCGATTGTAGAATCCAGCCATAGTGTTACAGAAAACTCGGGAGAAGTCTAGGCAGAGCAAGCAACAGTAGAGAGAGTCATCTCTGGGCAGACAGTATTTAGAAACCAGGTGAAATTGTGACGCATTGACTCCTTACTGTGGCCCATGAATTAACTGAAAGTATACTGTCATCCTAACCTCAGTTTTGTATACATGGCCTTTATTTTAAGCTATTTATTTTGTAATCATCTCAATTCTAGGAAGCACATCGAAAACATCTTCAGAAAAAGGGACAGAAGCTAAGAAACAGATCTGGCAAACAGAAATCCACTCCTCTCCCTACCCCCTCTCCCCAGCACAATTATCTATAATGACAAGGCTGCACCTTAGAGCAGGCAGTCATCTCATGGGAACCAACTTGCTTTCCTTAAGTGGTGATGCTGGTAATAATGTCTCCTTAGCCTGAGAACAGGACTGAGATAATGGTCTAACCAGGCCCCACCAGATCAATGCAGAGACAATGGGAATGTGTAACAGCTATGCTTTTCTCTCTTTCCCTTCCCCAAGTTCTTTGTTTACTCAAAGCTAAAGCTCCTGAGTGTACTCCACAGTTGGCTGAAGGTGAACTCAAGTACTGTTTTCACATAGCTGTCTGTGCTATGGAATAAACCTCTGTTCTCTGTCTTTCATCTTGGTTTCTTTATTTGGCATATGGGGGCAAGTTGGCAGAATCTGATGTGTGGAATTCAGGAGTTTTGGGTTGGGAGATCTCGAACTCAGGTTTAAATTTGGACAGGGAAGTGAGATCAGTAGAAAGAAAAAGAGCTCCGAAGGCTTGCATTTAGAAGTCAGGAAATGATAATGAACAAACCAAGGTGGTCGCTGTAAAAATGTAGACAGTGCTGTGGGAGGAAAACAGGTGCTTGGAAGCCAAGGGAAGACATTTGAAGGTGGGAATGAGCTAGGCCATCACATATGGCTGAAAGATCCAGTGAGATGAAGCCTAAGAGCAGTTGGATTTAGCAATGTGGGCAAAAGGGTGACCTTGAATAAACAAGCCATCTGTAGGAGTCCCTGCAATCTTGGGAAGAAGCTAGCTTCTGTGTTTATGCAGAGGCCATGAGAATGGAAAATGGGCTGCCAAGTTGTAACATTGTCATGCTGGGTGGTTAGAGATAGGGTTTGTGAGCTGACTAGGGGGGAGGGGGCAGGGTATGCAGCCTCTACAGCATGACCTTGTAGGACTCCCAGCCTCTCTCTAAGGGAGGAGGGGGAAATCACATTTTCCCATTAGTTCAGCCGAAGCAAATCTTTACTTAAGCACTTACTTACTTACTTACTTGGTTCAGTACTGGATCTTGAATTCAAGGCCTGGGCACTATCCCTTAGCTTTTTTACTCAAGGCTGGCAATGTACCACTTGAGCCACAGCTCTACTTCTGGCCTTTTGGTGGTTAATCAGAGGATAAGACTCTCACAGACTCTCCTGCTTGGGCTGGCTTTAAACTGGGATCCTCAGGTCCTAGCTTCCTGAAGAGGTAGAATTACAAGTATGAGCCACCAGCACTTAGAAGGGAACTTCTGTTGCTGAGGTGTTGAGATTTAAACTCAGGTCTTGGCACTTTCTAGGCAGGTGCTATAATACTGAACCATTACCAGACCTGTTTTAGTATTTGTTATTGTTATTGTTCTTTTTGTTGTTGTTGTTGGTGGTGGTGGTAGTGGTGGTAGTTGTGGGCTGGGCGCTGTCCCTGAGCTGTTTTGTTCGTACCTAGCACTATAGCATTCTGAGCCGCAGTGCCACTTCCAGGTTTTCTGGTGGCTTATTAGAAATGAGTCTCATGGACTTTCCTGCCTGGGTTGGCTAGGATTACAGGCATGAGCCACCAGCACCTGGCTTGTCATTATAATAATTACCATTAGTATTGCCTTTGTTCAGAGTATGAACTCAAAGTCTTTCACTAGCTTGGCTTGTTTGTTTAGCTATACATGAATCTTGCCCCTAACCATACTTTTTGATGGTTCCTTTGGAGATAGACTCTCCAAAGAATCTAGGCTGGCTTTCAACCCTGATCCTCCAGATTTTCTACATCCCAAATAACTAAATGTGAGCAACTGTACCCAGCTTGTGTTCGCTATTTGTTGAGATAGGATCTCATTTTATGCCCTGGCTGTCTTGGCTTCAGTCCTCCTGGGACAATACCAAATGGTAGCCAATCACTGGTTGTCGGGAGCGCAAACTCCTCCCCCTGAACTATTGGCTCAGAAATGGGCCTGCATGGGTCCCACACCCCAGGAAGCACCGTCTGACACAGTCTGATAGAAGCAGCAAGTTCTGTGCTTACACAGACGGTTTTCTTGATCTGGTGCAAACATCCTACCACCTGGACCTTATCCAAGCAGTTCCTGAAGTTACTCATCTACCCTACCTCCCCTCCTGCCTCTCCTGAATGAGGCATATAAACCCCTGTGTGAAAAATAAAATTTGCAGCTTGGTCAGAACGCTTGTCTTGCTGCCTTCTTCGTGTCTCCTGTCCTTCCTCTAGGTTCTTGGCCCTAGTTGATGTCCCGCTGGCCGGGACAACTGGTTGAGATGAAGTCTTACAAACTTTCCTGACTGTGCTGGCCTCCAACAGTTATCCCTTGTTTCACCTCCCATATAGCTTGGATTACAGGCTTGACCCACTGCATCCTGCTGGGAATTTATAAAAAGAACAAAGGGAACAAATGCCAACATAGGGACACATGTAGTTAAAATGCCTAGGTTTTTCCTTCTAACATAACAAAAGCCACTTACACAGTCACCTGAGGCGAGCACCTGTGATATATTAGGCAAGAATTGTAATTTGCCTAATTTATTAGAATTTCAGTTTAACAAGTTTGTAAAGTAGGTATTTTGTCCATTTTGTTTATCTAAAAGAACAGAGGCTCAGGAAAGTTGGGTGTTGCTCAAGTTTCCTTGAAGAGTCTGCATTCAGACTGAGGTCTGTCTGTCCAGCCCACTTAACTTGGCCGTACTGACAGCCCCTCGCCTCATCTGAATCTTTTCTGTGGAGTCTGGGTTGGGTGGGAGGGGAATACTACATTAAATACTGTTATTTTTTTCTGGTCTTGTTGGTGTCCTTGATTCTAGCTCCAGCTCCCAGAGGCCCTGGGATAACAAGTTCTATGTTCTTCTATAATCTTTCTTTTGATTAAATTTGATCTATTCAAGTCATACCTTAAGAGTCTTTTTCTCTTTGATGAGGGGAAATTTTGCTTTCCTATTCTGTGCTCCTAGCTGCAAGAGACAGTTTTTTGGCAGAAAGACATAAGCAACCTAAATCTAGGTCACTCTGTACCCCACACAACCTTAGGGTTGTGTAGCAATTTAACTAAGAGATACTTAAGGGAACACTTAAAAAAATCCAAACCTTTAAGGGGCCCTGAAATCCATAAGTACCACAAACTTCATAGATGTTATTAATAAAAGCATAGATCCTTTTATGTGGAGCTGGGAGGTCATTCCATGAAAGTTTGGAGGTGAAAGTCAGCTATCTTCACTAAAAAATGTTAAAAGCCACAGACAATCCAAAAATATCCCCTTAACCTTAGAGAGGACAGGAAACCAAGGAATGGAAAACACTTGAATTCCCAGAGCAGGCTGACTTTTCCCTTTCTAGTCATGTGCCTTCTGCTCTGCCACTAATTTCCACCAGGAGGAAATTCAGCTCACGGAACCCAAGGAGACAAAAGCCCCATTGAAAGAAGTTGTCCAGTACAGCCTGGTGGATCACATGGTCTTTGCTGTCCTGAAGTGCAGCACTCAGCCATGCTGATACAGGTGGTGAGCAGAGCCTTGTCTGGAGTTTGCTTAGAGAGTGGTCTGCTTAGAGAGTAGAGTTGCTGCTGTTCAAGTGCTACATGCTATGTCTCTCCCCTACCCTTCCCTTCTTTGCCTCCCATCAGGCCCAAGAGAAGCTGTAACAGGTTTGAAGGTGCTTTTTATTGGGGAAGAGAGACTGAACACACTTTTGACAAGCATGGGCATACATGAGCCAGGCTTAGGGGCAAAATAAATAAGTAGTAATCGAGGAGGGCTCCCAGCACAGCAAGAAGGGTATCATTTGCTGCAGTATCTGGATCTGGTCATCTTTTTGCTGAAATGTGTGGTTTGCTACGAACTGGGAAGCCAGAAGAAGAATTCTTGGGGCTCTAAAGGGTACCGCATGCTCCATCTTGCATCTGAGAGTCTTGGAGGTGTCTGAGCTGCTGCCTAATGACTTATCTGAGGGAAGAAAAGGATTCCAGTGGGGCTGGTGTCAGCTGAGGGAGCCCCAAAGCTCTTACTACCATAAGATGGTGCTTCAAGTCACACCTGAGTGCAAAAAGGCAGTCCCCCAGAGAAATATCCCTTGCCAAAACACCTGCCACGCTCACTTCCACCCCAAGTGGGGCCACTGACTTGCTTATGCCACACTTTTTCTCCTGTCCTGGGGGACCAGCTCCTCCTTATGGCAGTCAGAATCCCAGGATGCACTTACTCCCAGTGTTCTTCTGACAGCCTCCAGCCGGGCTAGGATCCTTGGGGCCTCCTCGGGACACAGCATCTGCAGCTCTCCAGGTCGCATGCGAAGTAACTGGCTTCCCATCAGAGTCCCAAGAGTCTTCACCGTGCTAGGAACAAAACTAGCTGAAACCACCCAGGAATGAAGTGGAAAGGATGCTAGGCTTGCATATTTGGGTAGAGTAGGGGCTGTTTTGGTTTTGGAGAGTGTGGTTACAGAAACATTCATGGAACTGAGTATTCAAAAGCAAAGGAGATTATTGGTTTGGGGCCCAAGAGTGTGGCCTAGTGGTAGAGTGCTTGTCTAGTATGCATGAAGCCCGGGGTTACATTCTTTGGTACCACATACATGGAAAAAAACCAGAAGTGGTGCTGTGGCTCAGGTGGTAGAGCACTAGCTTTGAGAAAGCCCAAGGACAGTGCCAAGGCCCTGAGTTCAAGCCCCAGGACTGGCACACGTGCACACACACACACACACACACACACACACACACACACACACTGGTAAAGGAGCCAATTGGTTTGGCTTCAACCTATTTCAGGACTCCCAGGTTTGAAGACAGAAGTGCTCCAGAAGAGAATGTTCTGGAAGGAAGAGGTAGCTGAACCAGCAGCCGAGATTCTAAGTTCACGATCCTTGAGGATCCTGGGGACTGAACTCAGGGCCTGAGCACTGTCCTTGGGCTTTTTCCTCAAGGTTAGTGAGGAGCATAGAAAATATCTATATATTTTCTATAAACCTATGTTAGCCATTTGTATTTTTATACTTGTATTCATTTGGATGGTTATACTTGTATTTCCTTAACTTGCCTTTCTGCTTCTGTATATCTGCTTGCTACAACCCTGAGAAATGCAACTGCTGTCCTTGTGGCTAATCTACAACCACCCATTTGTCCTTGGTTCCCAGACTGAGCTACACTCTAGCAGGGAGTATACACATTCCAAGCCGGGAGCTAGAGATAGTAGCCATCTGGTACCTACAAGGTCGGACTTGTAAGGGCCAGCAAACTAGGGCAGATGTCAACCAATCACAAGTCCGTTACCATGGAGATCCCCCTAGACTCACATCTGGCATAAAACCATCCTCCTAAAATGACAGCCAGCTAGACTGACCAATGATTAGCCACGACCCCTTTCCTGCTTTGTATTGCACCAATCATTTAATGGAATTATAGTATAAATTTCCCGCGTGGCGTATTGATTTGTTGCTATTTTTGCTGGGGCCTTCCCCCTACCAAAAAATGTATAAAAGGGGCTGTAATCTTGTGCTCGGGGCCTCTGGTCTGCACTCGACTATCAGTGCGCAGAGACCCGTGCTCGAGCTCATCAATAAACGACTCATTGCAATTTGCATTGATCTTTGGTCTCTGGCTATCAGGGGCGGGGCTTCAAGTTTCTGGGCACAATAGTTAGTGCCACAGCACTTGAGCCACAGCACCAGTTTGGGCTTTTCTATCTCAGCCTCCTGAGTGGCTAGAATTACAGGTGTGAGCCACTACTGGCTGGCATGAGCCCTTCTCTCTGTGTTCTGTAGCCTGGGATGGGGTTGTCATGTACAATAAGGGGCTGGACTGTGTGCTCTAGCTCTCTGTGTATCTGCAGTAATAGTGTGAGTCCTTCACAAAGCTCTCCCTCCACACCCCATGGAACTAGCCACTCACTAAGTGGAGAAGTTCTCTGCCTGCAGCCAGGCGGTGACTTCCTCAGGCTTTGAGCTCAGTCGAAGCATTGGAGCCTAGAAAAGGAGGAGGGAAACTGAGGCTCAGAGGCTCATGTCATCTCATAGTTCCCCACACCAGGTCCATGTTATCCCCTGCTGTTCTGGTCTGGCAGGCATCTGATTTGTTCTCTTCTGTGGCTCTGTGATGAACCTGGCACCCCATAAGTATGCAATAATTCTGATCAATAATCAATAATCACATAAGAGCAATCCCCTCCTCTTGTCATACAGTCTTCCTTGCCCACTTCCTCCCCCTACTCTGACTCAGGACCCAGGGCTTCCAGACAGCCTAGTGTATGTAGTACCCGAGGGGGTGACTGGCCCTGACTCCCAGGGAACCCCATCTGTAGGGGCTCCAGGATGTTGCTGGGAATGTAGCCACGATGTCCAGCCTCGTTCTTCACCAGCCACCACCGCTTGCTCTGGTCCAAGACCTGTCAAGAGTCACTGCTTTAGTCATCTGAGGCTCTGTCCTGGCAGCCTTCCCCGCACCCCATCCCCAACCAAAGCTTTGACCCTTCCAGCTCATTTCCCACTTTCCTTCCTCCTCTGTAGGCCACTCAGCCTGGCAAACCCCCTAGCCAGACCACCCACTCCAGGCTGATTGGAGCCCTGGCCTCACCTCTAGCACCTCTCCCTGGACCACGGTCAGTTCCTGTGTGTTCCTTGCTTCAAATTCATATAGCACCTGCATCTTCAGGACAGGCTTGGCAGGTCTGGCATTGAGGTTGACGTCCCCAAATTGAGAACCATGGCTGTTTATCTCCTCCTGAGCAAAGTGGGAGGTGCTCCCTAACCTAGGCCTTTCATCAGGAAGGAAAGTCAGGATGGCTGGGGAAGGAGCCCCAGAATTGACACCCCAGTATCAGCCCCAGTCCCAGTCCTCAAGAACTCCTGATGTCTCCTGCCGGAAATCTGGTGGTAACTTTGGGGATCCCCCAGAATTGGATGACAGCAGTGTTTGGTGGTGTTTGGGGATGGGGGACTCTGAGGAAAGAAGGGGTCTGAAATATTGTTGGTCTCTGAAAACATTTCCAAAAGAGCAATTTTCTAACTCTGAGCTCTGCTCTGAACAGTTTATGACAGAGCTGTGTGGGTAGTATCATTCAGAAGGGATTGGAGCTTAGGTGGTTTCAAAAAAATGCTGCTTTTGTACCCAGTGAGGGGAAAGATATCTTTTCAGATGTCTGTGTCTCATTACAAGAGAGCACAGAGGGTGTCTGAGATCCCAAAGGCACTTCCTGTCCCTTCCTCCCATGGCCATGCAGTTCCCAGTAAGCTCTGGCTTACCTAGAAAAAGAGTCCTGGTGTCTTAAGGGTGCCTGCTAGGGACAAAAACAGAGAGTGAGAGTGGGAGGCAGCCAGGATGGTGATAGGGAGAGAGCAATCAGATCCCAAGCCTACACAGCTACCTCCTGTCCCACCCTTCCTCCTCCACATAAACCCTTAATCTTATGATTGGGATTTAGACCTGGAAGGCTCCATGCTGAGGGTCTCTTACCAGGGAGGAGGGCTCTGGAGGCTGCCAGCCATCATAGAATGTGGGTTGGTAAGGTGGGGGCTCAATGCCTGTCCAGTCATCCCTGGGGGAAGAACAAAGCTGAGACTTTGGGGACATGGAAGGGGAAGGGACAAGAAGGCATAGGCCTACAGATCATCTAGCGATAATGAGGGCAAAGGCCATGTAGACAGATGAAAGGCCTTACAGCCATAAAGGAGCAAAGGAACAAACATTTAAGCATGACTAAGTATCACAGTGCAGGCATCTGTGGGTCCCTCTCAGCTACTTCCTTGCATTACTCCCCAGTAATATAGCAGATACTTTATTCCCCTCACTGGAGATTACAATGAAAATTTTGGGTGCCAGAATATTAGGGCCAGAATTGTAGGCCCCTTGAGACATTTTTCTAACCTGTTTTAAGTCTCTGTCTTTCTAGTTAAATAGTGTGTCGAGCTTGGTTTCTTTTCTCTCTTTGAAGTGTGTGTGTGTGTGTGTATGCACATGCACACATGCCAGTACTGGGGCTTGAGCTCAGGGCCTGGATAAGTGTTCCTTAGCTTTTTCACTCAAGGCTGACATTCTACCACTTAAACCACACCTCCACATCTGGCTTTTTGCTGGTTAATTGACTCAGCCATAGAAACTCTTATCTATAATTAACCAGCAAAATCTCAGCCTCTTGAGCTGCTAGGATTACAGGTGGGAGCCACCAGCATCCAATAGGATCCATTTTTTTTTTAAGGTCTCAGATTCTTTGTACTGGTCCTGGGGCTTGAATTCAAGGCTTGGGCACTGTCTCTGAGCTTTTGTGCCCAATGCTAGCACTCTACCACTTGAGCAACAGCTTCACTTCCAGTATTTTTTTTTGATGTTTAATTGGATATAGTTTCATGGACTCTCTCCTGTATGGATTGGCACCAAGCCGTGGTCCTCAGACCTAGACCTCAGCCTCTTGAGTAGCTTAGAAATTACAGGTGCTAGCCACTGGAGCCTGGCTTCAGATGAAATTTTGGGACCAAAAAATGATACATCTAACACAATTCTTTAATGTGAATGTATTTGAGACCTTCTTGTTAAAGTCCACTGCAAAAGTTTTGCTTTTCCTCTCTTGTTACTATTGGCTAGATGTCAGGGCTCACTCCACACTGACTTCTGAGCAGCTGAACATGAGATGGAAGATTCAGAATCCATAAATTATTTCATGTTTATAATTTTTATCAAATGAACAACATAGAAAAGATCACATTAGGGTAGACTATCCATTGATGAATAAAGGGATAAAGTGTGGCACAACTAGCCAATGATCATAAAAGGGAAGGACACAAGGAGTGAAATAAGCCAGTCAAAAATGATAAATAATGTTTGATTTTTACATTAGATCCCCAGACTAGACAAATTTATATAGTACAAACAGAGATAACCCTGAGAGAGGGGTAAGGAATTATTATTTAATGATAATTTTCAGCTTAGAATTATAAGGATGAGCAGGAGATACATAATGGTTGTTGGCTGCAAAGCATGGTTAATATACTGAGTATTCCTGAATTATAGACTAAAAACAGTAGATTTTTGTTATGTATAATCTACCACTGTAATAAATAGGTTGCATTGAGTTAATTCTTATCTTCAAACAAACTAGGCAAACTCCTTTCAGTTGCCTGAATTGAATGACTTGAAAGGAATTGGGTCTGAGGCAAGACTCACTAGAAAATTTGGATTATGGGCTGGTAGTTCATGCCTGTAATCCTAGCTACACAGGAGGCTGAGATTTGGGGATCCCTGTTTGAAGCCACCTCGATCAGGAAAGTCCTTGAGAGTCTCATCTCCAATAAGCACCACCCTCCCCACAAAAAAAGAGAGAAAGAGAGTCAGAGAGAGAGGGAGGAATTCAGAGCTGTGGCTCAAGTGGTAGAGCACTAGCCTTCAGCAAAATTGCTCAGAGACAGCTCTAGATGCAGAGTTGTAGTCCAAGACTGGCACAA
Source organism: Megascapheus bottae (assembly GCF_031878675.1). Lineage (NCBI taxonomy): Eukaryota > Metazoa > Chordata > Mammalia > Rodentia > Geomyidae > Megascapheus > Megascapheus bottae. The sequence goes on from NC_143514.1 coordinate 19,255,380, forward strand.
AAACAAAAACACCACCAGAGCTGAGCCCTAGTGGCTTAGGCCTATAATCCTAATTATTCAGGAAACTGAGATCTGAGGATCACGCTTCAAAGCCAGGCTGGGAAGGACAGTTAGTGAGACTCTTATCTTCAATTAACCACCAGAAAACCAGAAGTGGAGCTGTCACTCTAAGTGGTATAGCACTAGCTTTGAGTAAAAAAGCTGAGGAATAGTGTTCAGGCCCTGAGTTCAAACTCTACAACTGAAAAAAAAAACCCACCAGAAAAAGAAAAAGGAAACCTGGTTTATGGCTTGTTTCCTTGTTGATCTCTGTTTTGTTTTCCTTCCTTCCTTCCTTCCTTCCTTCCTTCCTTCCTTCCTTCCTTCCTTCCTTCCTTCCTTCCTTTCTTTCTCTCTTTCTGTGGGTACTCTAGGGCTTGAAGTTGGGTTTTGCACTCTCACTTGACTTTTTTGCTCAAGGCTGGTGCTATACCACTTGAGCCAAATCTCTGCTTCCAGTTTTTTTCTTTTTTTTTTTTTTTTTTTTGCTGGTTAACCAGAGATGAGAGTTTCAGACGTTTTTTGCCTGGACTGGTTTTGAACCCTGAGTTTCCTGAGTAGCTAGGATTACAAGCATGAACCACCAGGCCCAGCTTGACTTCTCTCTTCTTAGTTTTTCTCTCTCAGCATCTTTGATTTTCCATTTCGCTCTGTGAGATTTGTTTTTCCTCTATCTCTCTGTGACAGTTTACTGAGTCTCCACCCTCCCTCCCTTCCTCCCTCCCTCCTTTCTTGTGGAATGGAACTAACTGTGCTGTTCCCACTAGAGTGCTAGCTGCTGCAGTTACCACTTCCAAACTCAGTGCTCTACCACATAGTCCGTGGCCTCAGACTTCCATGGACCATTCCTCTGACCCCCCAGCTCAGGCTCGTGTTTGACCCCTGAGCCTCCTATCCAATTGTCATCATCCATTGTAATTCTCTGTTTTCTTTTCCTGTTTCTCTTCTCTGCTCTCTCCCCTCTATCCCTTTCATTTCTTCCTCCATTCCCTTCCTCCCTCCCTCCCTCCTCCAGACCAACAGGTTGTGAGATGTAACTTATTGAGTCTATACTTGCAGAACCTCTTTCACCAGTAATTTCTAAATACTGGGCTGGGTTGAAATAAAGTTTTCACTTGGTCCTTGATTTTTCAAAAAAAAAAAAAAGAGAAAATAAGTATTGCAGCAGAAAGTGGAAAGCATTGTTCTCCCCCCGCCCCCAGGATAATGCTTTTTTTTTTTTTTTTTTTTTTTTTGTAAAGAGGTGATGTTTTTGGTTTGTTTGTGTTTGTTTCATTTTGTTTTTATCTTGGTCTTATTTTTTTGGCCACTTGTGGGGCTTGAACTCAGGGCCTGAGCACTGTCCTTGGACTTTTTTTTTCCTCTAGGCTGGAGCTCTACCACTTGAGCCACAGCACCACTGCCAGCTTTTTTCTTTGTTTTTTTTTTTTTTGCCAGTCCTGGGCTTGAACTCAGTGCCTGAGCACTGTCCTTGGAATTTCTCAAGGTTAGAGCTGTACCACTTGAGTCTCAGCACCACTTCCGGCTTTTTTCTCTGTATGTGGTACCGAGGAATCGAACCCAGGCCTTCGTGCATGCTAGGCAAGCACTTTAACCACTAGGCCAAACTCCCGGCCCTACCAGATTTTTCTATGTTACGTGGTATCAAGGAATTGAACCTGGTCTTCATGCATGCTAGGCAAGCACTTTACCACTAGGCCAAACTCCTGGCCCTCTTATTTTGTTTTTAACTGATCACACACACTTAGCATAATAAAAAATTAGAGCTAGGTGTCAGTGGCTCAGGCTTATAACTCTGGAGGATGAGATCAGGAGGATGGTAGTTCAAAGCCAGCTTAGAAAGAAAACTCTTAGAGATTTCAGCTCCAAAATAACCAGAAAAATGTGAGATGTGGCCAAAGTGGCAGAGCACCAACTGAACAAGTAAGGCAGGCAAGCTGTTCAAACCCCAGTTCTAAAATTTTTTTTAAAAAAAGTTGAGAGCTACACATAAAGGCTTCCTGATGGTGCTAAATGGAGCCCCTGGCCACACATTCCCACACATCTCATCTTCACTCACCGACTGATGGTCCAGGCCATACCCAGCCCCTTCCAGAAGTTACTCTCATTTGGGCTTAGACAGGACTGCAGCAGGTCAATGGCTTTGGGAGTGAGCAGAGGTGAGACCACCTGGGCTGTCAGGCCAGTCTCAGGGCACTGGGAGATGATCTAAAAGAAGGGTGAAGGAAGATGTTAGCAAGCCCAGGCCAGATGAGGAAAGGGCCCAGTGTCTGCCATGTTACCTCCGTCCCATCTCCCTTCGAGTTCCAGCATCCATGGCTCTGATGCCAGCCCATCTAGCCTAGTAAGGGTCCTTTGTTGTTCAGTAGGAATGGTATCTTGGCCTCATGGAAGGATGCATTGGGTTAAGCAAGGAGCAGATCTCATGGCTCCCCTTGGCCCTCTTCTCTAACTCTTTCTTCTGCTCCCTTTTAATTTTAATTTTTTTCTTGCCCCGAGAAGGCCCCTTCTAGTCCTTCTTGACTTTAGCTTTAACATTCTGTCCTTCCCCCACTCACGAAGTTCAGAGTTTGGAAGATGATGTGTACAAATTCTGGAGCACTTGTGTTCTGCATACAGTTGGCCAGCTTCCCCTGGGGATACATTAAAAGGACTGTCACCACCCTTCACCTTGCAACCCCTTCACCAGGATCCCAGTGCCACATAATAGTGTGTGCTTTAGCTGGGAGCCTGGCACCCTCCAAACTCCCCAGAAGAAGAGGAACTAGAGGAGAGAAAGGCTTGGGATAGCTAGGGTCAGAGAACAGGTGGTGGAGGGTAGAGTGGAGACAAGGGCTGAGAAATTGACAAAGACCACAGACCAAGAGATTGAAGCTGAACTTGATCTTCTGGAAGCAGTCAATGTATTGTGCCTCTGTGATTTCTGTGGGATATGGACAAAAATGAGGTCACAGATCATCCCAAGTTCCTCCCCCCCCCCCGACACACACAGTTGTTTCCCCAGGGGTTCAGCACTCACCACCCTGATTCTTGTTCTTTTTTTTCCCAAGCTTCTTCTTCTTACGCTTGGTCTTTTCCTGGATCTCCTTCAGCTTCCCCGTGAACATCTCAATGTCCGTTAGGGTGTGGTTCAGCATCTCCTAGGCCCCCAAAACCCATGGCCTTGAGTAGGCAGATAGACCTAGACCTCCCAACCCTGTCTGCTGCCCCTTCCCTGATACGAGTCCCAGCCTTAGTCTGAACAAGCCTGCCCTGGTCACCTCAAGAATCTGGCCTTCTGTGCGGAGGATGTCTCTGCAGATTTTGACCAGCAAATTCCAGGGCAACAGATAAAGAAATACCCATGCCATGATATCTCATATTTAATATTTTATTATTAGATAATTCATATTTAATACCACCATGGGGCAAAGAATGGGTTAACTGGCAGACATGGTTAAATAGAACACATCTACATCCTCTACTTTTGTACATTTAGATTGACCTGGAACTTTCTTAAGAGAATTAAGGGAAAATAAATAAAAGGGCTAAGGGAGAGAATAAGAAACCTGGAATTACTAATATAAATCGTTTCAGAACACATCTAGAATACCAGGAATCACTGGATAAGTACATTCAGGGATTCCTCCTGTCTTTTGACAGGATTACTGAAGAAGGTCAGACACTCAGAGTCTTTACTTAGATGCAGGATGAACAACCACACAATCAGCATTTTCTGCTGGCATCACTCCAACTCCAAGCTCACTAGTCTCCTCATAGGGATCTAGAGTTCCCATTCTCCCTTCCCCAAGCTCCGAAAGCCCAAGACATTCTGTGGTACCTCGTCTCTCTCAAGATCCTCCGGGGATGGGCTCCGCCTTGGAGGAGGTGGTGTGTAGGCATTTAATTCTTGAGTACTGTGGTAGCGTAGCAGGGGTCTTGGAGATGATGGGACACCTGAAATATAGGGGATCATGGGCGACAGTTTCTCTGACTTGGATCTAAACCTTCTCTACTTGTCCCATGCCCAAAACTTACTATGCTCTGGAGTCATCTGGTGGGGCTGTTCTGGTGAAAATCCCCATTCCACAGGGGCTGGCTGTTCTAGAGGAACAGGCCTTTCCAGAGAAGGCCCTCTCCATCTATTCTGGACTGGATGATGAAGGCCTCCAAATTTAGGCCTGCTGAGGACGTGATGAGGAAGACATGATCAATAAGATTCCTGGAGCAAGGGCCCTGCCCACACTTCTGCTCCAGGACCCACGGGTGTCACCATCTCTCTCCAGGAGCCCCCATCTTGCTCTTTGGCCTCCTTCCAACTCTACCCTGACTCATCTACCTGGTGCCCAAGTCCTCTTAGGTCCCATAACAATGTGAAAGGACAATGTCCTGTGTCCCTTGACTCAGCTCCTCTCCTCGGTTCATCTCTTCCCTAATTCCTTTTCAGTCTAGGTTCCTGAGCTCCTCAAGCTGTGGGATGAAGGTTTTCCTTGCCAGGGGCTATTTACCTTTGTTCTATCTCTTCCTCCAGGGCTTTCTGTAGGCTGATCTTCAATCTCTCTGCCTAGAGGAAACAGCAGTCAGGGGTTTTGTGTGTGTGTGTGTGTGTGTGTGTGTGTGTGTGTGTGTGTGTGTGTGTGTGTTTGTGTGTGTGTGTGATGGTCATTGAACACCATCCTTGGCCACTCACCCCCACTTCCTGGCACTGGAAGAGCAGCGTGCTAGTGGTTGGCAGGCCAGACTCCTGCACAGTGATGGACAAGATAGAGTTGTAGGAGCAGGTGTTCAGGGCAGCATCCAAGGCCTTGATGTTGTCGAGTCGATAAGAGTCCAGCTCCTCCTGAGTTAGGCAAAGTGGTTAACTGCTAGGCCACAGAGTCAAATTGGGATCCTGGGAGCCTTATGAGCTTGCCCCCACCCCCTAGTGGCCCAGAGCTAGGTTGTCTATCCTGACTCTTGTTCTTCTGTCCCTAGACCCTGGTCCCTTGAATCTTCCTAGGTCTTTGTGTGCATTGCATGTGGCTCCACGGAGAAGCCTGTTGCTTGCTCTTCCACAGGACCTGTGGCTGGGTTTGGTGAAAGGGCTGACCTTCATCTCGATGTCCAGCAGCTGGAGCCAGCCATCCCTGACCTGTAGGATCAGGTCTTGACTCCATACTCGGCCCTGTGCTTCCAGTTCTTGCAGCTTCTGCAAGGCATCCTTGGGCTCCTGGACTCTTTCTGTCCCCAGCTTACATGTCATTAGGTGCTGACAAAAAAGGAGGAGGTTAAACTAGGAGGTTTGGAGAGGAGTCCCAGGAGGTAGGGGACAGTGGAAAGGCAGAAAGATCCCTTGGTTATTTCAAGGTAGACTGGGAGCTCAAGCTGACTCTCCTCTTTGCAATGGTGGCCCTCTCAATCCTCATAGGCTACATCTCTCACTCTCCTTCCTCGAACCATGCACCATTTCCAGCAAAGAGCAAGTTCCTGGAGACGGTATGACAGGAGGTGGGCCAGAAAACAAGTGGGTTTAGGGTAAGGTAATTTTTAAGTGGTCTTCTTCTTATCCCTCTGCTGCTTCTTTCTGTCTAAGGACTGGATATTCTTCCCCGCTGGACTCCAGTTGGCCCTGTTTAGTCAATCCTGACCACACCCTCTCTCACCCTAGCACTTAGCAGATGCTCAATCAAGCTTTAGTTTTATTGGATGCATTTCCAAGGGATTTGGCCAGACCAAGCTATTGGCTTCCATGGCATGGGTTATGGGCAGAACAGTTGACACATAGGAGCCCTTGGCTTTAAAATCTATCTGCCTGGGGCCCCAGCAGTACTCACCTCTACCCTGTGCTGCAAGAGGGTGGGCTCTGAGGTCAGGTTCTGGGAGTACTCCTTCCGGTGTACTGTTGGGTACCAGCAGGGAAGGAGGCAGTGGAATGGGAGTGAGACTCAGGCAATGTCAGACACAGTCACAGGGAAGACCAGGCCAGAGGACAGGGATTTGGGAACTCAACTCAGTGGGGAGTTGAGCAGAACCAAGTAGGGCAGGGAGAGGGGTAGGGGTAGGGAGAGCTTACAGTAAATGGCTCTGCTGCTGGGCCGGGACATGTTGCCGCTGCTGAGGATGCTCCCTACAACCAAGTGAGTCAGAGATAGCCATTAGAGCTGGGGGGAGGAATACCAGGCACAGCACAGCAAAAAGATGTTCTTGCTCTGACCTAGGGCCTCTGGGACCAGACCTAGAGCCCTTGGCTCCAGCAGGTCTCCTGTCCCAAGGAGCCCTGTATCCTGACTGGGCTCAGAGACCCGGAACTAGAGAGGGAAAGGCCTTGGGCAGTACTGCATGGCTGGCTTCCCATTATGTGGCTCTAGGACTGGGTCCTATCCCTAGATCTGGGAGTTAGAGGATGAGCTCTACCCACTGCAGGGAGAGCAGAGGGCTTAATGGAGTTTTCTGACACAGTGAACTTGTGTTTCTAATCCTACCTCAGTTTTCAACCTGCAAAGAAGCTTCTAATAACCTCTAAGCTAGAGACCCTCTGGGAGGAGTACATGCTCGAGCATTCATAGGTGTGTGTGTGTGTGTGTGTGTGTGTGTGTGTGTGTGTGTGTGTGTGTGCGTGCGCGCATGCAATCACCATCTGCCTAAATGTCCTGGTGAAGGCTTTTGACCATCATTCTGCCAGGAGCGTCACTCAAAGCCCTATTATACCCTACTATACATCTGTGGCCAGGATTCTCAAGAACCCACATGGTTCAATCTTTTCCAACACCCATGTACTTAGCCTTAAGGCATTACCTCTGATAACTCCTTTAATCCTCAAGTCTAGGGACCTCTATTATCCCCACCCACTAGCTGAGAACCCTGACATACCAAAGGGAAGAAGACCTGGGATCTCAAGGGATGCTTTAACCAAGAGTGAAGCCAGGCCTATCTGCCTGGGCACTCCATATTTTAATTGCTTTATAAATGTGTGCTTATTAGGCCAGCATCCAGAAAGAGGGGAAACAAATCTGTTGAAATGGAAGGGAATTAGAAATAGTGTGTGTGTGTGTGTGTGTGTGTGTGTGTGTGTGTTTGTGTGTGTAGTAGGGGTTAGTCAGGGTGTCAAGGGTGAGGGTCAAGAATGTGCGTCATCTGGGTGAGGCACATATGCATCATATGTCTCCAAGGGTGTTTGGGCTGTGCCTGAGTTGTGCAGAACCCTAGAACATCCTGGGCAAAGTATAAGTGAGCACTGACATCTCTGGCCATAAAAGAAATGCAAATCAACACAACTCTGAGATTCCACCTCACTCCAGTTAGAATGGCCATGATCAAGAAATCCAACAACAACAGATGCTGGCGGGGATGTGGCCAGGAGGGATCACTACTACACGGTTGGTGGGAGTGCAAACTCATTCAACCACTATGGAAAGCAGTATGGTAGTTCCTCAAAAGACTAAACAGAGCTCCCTTATGACCCAGCAATTCCACTACTTGGCATTTACCCAATGGCCCAGAAACAAGGACATACTAAATCCACTAGCACAACAATGTTCATTGCAGCACTATTTACCATAGCGAAGATATGAAGGCAACCCAGATGCCCCTCAGTTGATGAGTGAATCAACAAGATGTGGTATTTATACACAATGCAAGTCTATGCCACCATCAGAAAATGACATCACAACATTTTTAAGGAAATGGAAAGATTTGGAAAAAAAATCATATTAAGTGAAGTAAGCCAGACCCAAAGGAACATAGGCTCAATAGTTTCTCTCATCTGTAATAACTAGTACTCATCTAGAACTCTCCTAGCAGAGGATTACAATAGCTCAAACCCTAGATACATAAGGCCATATAGGATGAGGCAAAATTAATGGACCTCCAGGACATGGAAACAAGAGCTTAATATAAGTGACTGTTATTCTTTATGTTTTTCTCTTGTCTCTTGTGTTGCCCTTTGGTTAATCTCATATTGTTACAATATCCCACTTTGTTACGTGGTATATTATATAGATGTTTACTTGTTTATTTGAAATAGGAGGGGAAAAATAAGGAGAGGGATGGGGGAGGGGAATGGGGACAAAAACATAAGAAGGGACATCAATGTGTGAGAAGTAATGCACCTTCTATCTGGCGAATATAACTGTAACTCCTCTATACACTGAAATAAAAAATTATTTAGAAAAGTGTAAGTGAGCACTCACACTTGTTTATTAGTACTTGTATGGAAATGGGGGATCTGGGAAGATGAGCTGAGATGGGAAAATGGATAATGAGTTAAGAATGATGGGGGTGGGGGTGGAGGAGGTGACTAGACCTCTGTCCCCTGTTTTCCCAAGAGAAAGGGGGTGCTAGAAACCTTCTTCACCCCTACACACGCCACCCTGTGGCCCTGGCTTCCTGCTTCTAGACACGGAAGAGAAGGGAGCCAGTCTGGTTGGGCCCAGCTACTCTCTCTTCCTTCACACCAGGTGGTCCCATGGGTCACGTGGGTGCCCAGGGGTGGGTAAACAGCTGCTGCTGAAGACCTTGGCAGACCCTATTTGTACTCCAAATGTAGGAGCTTAACACAAGGAAGGAGCTACATTGTAGACTCTGGAGGAAGCATCCACAGAGGTTGTCATAGCTCTATTTCCCAGCCAATCCAACGCTCCAGCCCCTAGAGAATCTGTGATGGTCCTCCTGCCTGGATGTGGGAAGGGGCTAGGACAGGTCCTGGCCTAGGGTGCCACCAAACTGCCTCCACCCACTTGCCCCAGGATCCCCTCTCCTCTCAAGCCCTGATCTTCCCCATGGGACAAGCTCTTACCTGGTGCCAATGCAGCTTGGTGGCTGGTCCCCTCAGGGGGCTGCTGTTTGAGCCAGTGGTCTGGTGCAGGTGGCTTGGCTTGAGGCAGAGCTGGCTTCCAGATGGCCTGGGAAGAGCAGGAGACTCTGTGATCGTCAGGTGGTGAGGTGGTGAGGCTAAGGAAGCCAGCCAGCCACACCTGTGCCCTTTGGACTCTGGTAGGTGGGAAGGCCTCCCAGGCCACCACCCTCCCAACACTGAGGTAGACCTGAGGAAGCGCCCTAAATTCCTGTTTCCTAGCTTCCTCTTTCTCAGTTCTGTGCACTAGGGGCAGCCCCTCTGCCTTTTGGGTACTTCCTCTGGACCCAGGAAAGCATGAGACACTGGTACCTGGGTGGGCTAGGCCTGGAGAGCCTGGGTTCTATACTGGGGGATAGACCATTAGAAACAAACTTAAGGCTTTAGGGAAGCTGTAGGTTTGTTTGTGTGCTGTTGTTCATGTGTGCTGCACCCATGAGCACGTGATCATGTATCCAGGAGGAGCCTGTGAGCAGGGCATGGGTGTCAGACAACATGGAGGCTGGCCCAGGGCCACAGGAGATGGAATGGCAAGGGTTAAGGTTTCTCACATGTGGGGTTTGTCTTGTGTTTTCTCCCATCCCGTAGGGACTCCACCCCCCCCCCCCCATTCTTTTCCTTCTCTACTTCTGTCTCCATTACCCTCACCCCTGGGAAAATGCCTGGCTGCCTCCAGGAGAGGGGGAGAGAGAGAGAGAGAGAGAGAGAGAGAGAGAGAGAGAGAGAGAGAGAGAGAGAGAGAGAGAGAGAGAGAGAGAGAGAGAGAGAGAGAAGGAGGGAGGGAGGAAGGAGGGAGGGAGGGAGGGAGGGGGGAAGGGGGAGGGAGGGAGAGGGGGAGAGGGAGGGAGAGGAAGGGAGGGAGGGAGGGAGAAAGAGAGAAACACCTAGGCCTCACTCTGACCCTATTTAAGACCCTGAACTTTCTTTTTCCTTTTTCGTTTGTGTGTGTGTGTTGGTATCGAGATTTAACTTATGGCCTGGGCACTGTTCCTGAACTTATTTTGCATAAGGCTAGCCCTCTTCTATTTAAGCAACACCACTACTTCCAGCTTTTTAGTGGATAATTGACTGTAAGAGTTCCACAGAATTTCCTGCCTGGGCTGGCTTTGAACCATGACCCTCACTAGTTAGAATGTATAGGTATGAGCTTCTGGTACCAGACAGACTCTGTGCTTTTATTTAGAAACCTTCCTCGACACTCAGAGTAGGCCATTCTCTCTACCATTTAGGAGTCCAGATTGAAACAAGAACCAAAGGAGCAAAGGATTAGGAGGGTAGAGGTGGGGAATAGAATAAAAGAGAGGAAGCAAAACTGATCTTTGAGAACTGATCCTCTTGCCACAGAGCCCCAGATCCTGCTGCTCTTAGGGTTTGCCATGGAGTCTTCTGCTTTGTCCAGGCAGGAAGCTGTAAACCTGGGCCTCTGCCCTCATCCTTTCTGGGACCAGCCAGGGGATTTGGGCCTGCTTCTCATCCCTGCACCCAGCCACATTGCCCTGGTGGCTTAGAGTGCAGGGATTGCCACCAGTGAGGGGTCTCCCCCGCCCTAGGCTGGTGTGGGCCCCTGGGAGAATCCATCATCAGCCAGTTTCTGGGGCCCAGATAGCAGGTGCCTGTTGGGTCCACACTTAGCCATGACCTCGTGACAACCAGTCTTCCTTGATCTCTCTGGATGTCCTGTTCCCTCACAGCCTCCAACCTCCTTTCAGGCCAGGACAGCCTGACCCTCACTGCCACCCCTGGGGTTAGCCCCAAGTCCATGATGGCTACATTCCACATTCCAAATTCAGCCCGGGCTTGGGTGCCCAGCCAAGACCTCATTCTTAACCAGCTCAGGCCAGATCATCCTTCCAACAAGCCTGGGCCCAAGGCACTGTGAACGCAGCAAGATTCTCAGAGGTGTCCTGAGAGCAGAGTAAGGCCAAATCTATTTCGTATCTCTGGGTAGAGAAAAAGAGTGTGCCACGTGGCACACCCAGACATCTTGTACTCCGCAGTGCCCTTGAGTGCTCTGAGGCCCAAGGTCCTCCGCTAGTAGCTTTTGTAGTGGTGGATTAGGGGCAGAGGCTTGTACCTTCGGAGGCTATGCACCGTGGACATCTGCTACAGTAAAGCCTCCCCAGGTAAGGGGGGAGTGTTAGGAAAGATGGAAGGCAAAATCCCTCCTATTTGGGAAGTTTGGAATTGATGCTTCTGGCCAAAGGTAACTCCAGGAGTAAGTCTCACTGAGACACAGGTCTCAAGTGGGAGGGAAATGGAAGCAGGATCCAGAAAGAAACCTCCTGAAACCATACAGGCTGGGTAGCTCAGGTGTCCACTGATAGATTGATTGACCGATGGATCCATTCATTCTTTCACTCACTGAAAAATTCCTGCAGCCTCCAAAGCTTTGCCTGCCAGGCATTGTGCTAGGTGTCAGAACTTAACCTGGGATGGGGGCTGACATCAGAATACAGCTGGAGTTCATTATCTCCCTCCCAACAACTCCAGGCCTTCCTCTACATTCCCAGCTTACCCAGCTCAGTGGGAAGCTGAGGTCATCCTGACCCCTCCCTCAGTCTCCTGCCCCAACTACCACCCTCTGGCAAGTCCTATGGCTTCAGCCCATATATTACAGCATTACCCCTTCTCTGCGATTGCCTCTTTCAGGCCTATTCCAACTCTCTGCTCTACCTGTGCAGCCATCCTCTAACCATCTCTCTGCACTCTTCCCCAGCCCCACCTTGCTTTTTTTGTGTGCTGATCCTAGGGTTTGAACTCAAGGCCTGAGCACTGTCCCTGAGTTTTGGTGCTCAAAGCTAGAGCTCTATTACTTGAACCATACCTCATGTCTGGAGTTTTGGTATTTAATTGGAGATAAAAGTCTCATGGGTTTTTTTCTTTTTTCTTTTCCTGTTCTGGCTGGCTTTGAACTATTATCCTCAGATCCCAAATTCCTGAGTAGCTAGGATTACAGGTATGAGCCACCAGCTCCCTCCTCACCATCCATCTTATTAATCTTTCTTCTTAGCTGTGGACAGAGGATCTTCCTTGGCTAGCAGTTTCATTACTCACTCCTATGACCAAAAGTATCTGTTGTTGGGGCAAAGTTCTAACATCTATCATGGCGAATGAAGGCCCTTGTGAGTCCCAGGTTTCAGTGTCTGACTCTGCCTTATCTTTTTTCACTCCCTGTTCCTTGAACTTTACACACAGCCTTAGAGGTTCATGCAATCCCATTTGAGCCATTGGAACCTAGCCAGCCACTCTCTGCCTGGGGTGGCCACTGGAAGCACATTCTGTGCCTCAGATCTTCACGACTCTCTGGATTCTCCTATATGCCCAGGGCTGTGAGGACTCTACTCTTGACCCCCAGACCATGTTATATGTCCCTCTATTACTGCTTGTGTCACATTGAAGGGCATGTCCCCACCCCTGGCTTCTCTGGGGACCCAGACAGTTTTTTTTTAAATCACATTCATAAAGAGGAAAAATTATAAACAAATAAGTACACTGTCCAGTGTCTAGCACAATGGGCCACAGTGTGCTTGGGGGCGTTGAGAAAGAAGACAGGAGAAATTTCTGGTCAAGACAGTAAGTGGTAAGGAATACCACACAGGGGCAAGTAGCAGCTCTTTTGCATGGAGAGATGACATGGCATGGTGAGGATTTGGATATGCCAGAGGAGCCTGAATTCCAGGGTGTGTGTGTGTGTGTGTGTGTAGTGGTAGGACATATGTGTCTTGTTGGTGAAGTCTGCTGAAGAGGGGTAGCCCACAAGTTTTAGGATGAAGGAACCCCTCCTGCCCTGGTCTGACACAAGAAGCATGCCTGGGTCCTTCAGAAGCATCAGAACCATTTCTGGTCAGGACTGGGGCACTAAAGGGCCATGAGGAAGAAGTGTGCAGTCACACCCTTGCAGGGTGTGATCCAGGTAGACGAGTCAATGAGAGCAGGGTCCCTCCTCTAGACACATTCCAGAGGTAGACAAATACACCCCAGTGGCTACTACCCAAAGTCCCAACACCCCGACAAGCTGGAGTCTTCTTTCCTATTGGAGCACAGTGCTGAGCTAGCCCATGATTCACACGACCTGTACTTCAAGAACTCTCCTAGAGACAAAGACAGCTTCTCAACCACCCTTGGTTCTTTCCTAAAGTACTTCAAGATGCTGGAGAGAAGCCAAGTGCATTCAGAGGACCTCATCAGCATCCCCAGGATGTAGCCATTGTTAGGACAGATGTAGCCATTGTAAACAGACAGCTGGATTCCACCCTGGATCCTCTTGTCCAAAGCCAAGCCTCGTCAGTACAAGGGCTGTACAAATGCCTGCTCCATTGAACTGCTATGTGAATTTGTGACACATGCTTCTAGAAAAGAGGTTTATAATACACTGAAGTTGCTTTTCTGATACCCAAAAGAAGGAGAAAGAGAAAAAAAATAAATGATGATTTAAACCAGGTGCTGATATCTCATGACTGGAATGCTAGCTACTCGGGAGATTGAGATCTGAGGCTCACAGTTCAAAGCCAGTATGTAAAACTTACTCTTAATTAGTTACCAAAGAGCTGGAAGTAGAGCTCAAGTTGTAGTTACAGCCTTGAGTGAAAAAAGTTCAGGGATAGCACCCACTCTGTTCAAGCCCTAGGACTAGCACATACACATACACACACACACACACACACACACACACACAATTATTCAAAGGCACAGGCTCTTATGTTCCAAACTATTGCTCATATACCATATAAAGCACTTTATCCAAGTGTAGAATTATTATAATTGAGAGATGGCAAAAAGTAAAAAGCAAGGATAACATATAAAAGTAACACATAAGGATAATCAAGGACCTGCTAAGTCACCGAAAGGCAACAAAGGAAAGGATGTGAATGAGGAGAAGGAAGGGAAGGACGGGAGACTGTTTTGGCTCCATGACTTCAGAGAAGACCCTACGGGGAGGAGGGAAGCTGCCCTCTGGGACAGGAGTATGGGAAGAAGCCATGAAAGGGAGCAGCAAGGCAAAAACTGGGAAGGAAGGCAGGGTAACTGAGGTGGAATGACGTGGCCTGGGATGGGAGCACAGTGGCTTGATCACATGGGTTATGAAAGCCTTGCCAGAGTTTAGCTTTCATTCCCAAAGTAATTGTACGATACTAAAGTTTTAGGCAGATGAGTCTTATCTGTTATTATTATTACTGTTATTATTAAACTGTACTAGACTTTGTGCTCAGAGCCTCACACTTGTTAGGCAGGTGTTATACCACTTGAGCCACTCTGTCAGCTTTTTTTGTGATGATGATGATGATGATGATGATTTTCTGCTGGGGCTTAAACTGAGGACATGGGTACTGTCCCTGAGCATTTGTGCTCAAGATTAGCAGTCTAAACTCAAATCGTGTAGCATTTCCAGCTTTTTGGTGGTTAATTGAAGGTAAGAGTCTCTTGGACTTTTTAAAATTTAAATCTGGCTGATTTCAAACTGTGAAACTCTGATCTCAGCTTCCTGAGTAGTTAATATTATAGGCATGAGCCACACTGGTGTCTGGCATATGGGTTATTTTTGGAGATAGGATCTTACTTTATGACTGGACCGACATGGACTTTCAACCTCCTGTTTGTGTTTTCCCACGTTGTTAGCCACCAGGATAACAGTCATGAGCCACCACACCCAGTCATTGGTTCAGATGGAGTATCACAAATTACTTTTTTCCTTCCTGAGCTAGTCCTAAACCACAACCCCTAGATTTCCAGATCCAAAGTAGCTAGGATTGCAGGTTTGAGCCACAGCATGGAGCTCTGGTTTTGTTTACATAGTTTCTCTGGCTATTTTGGGGACAGTGTGTTATAGTAGGAATGTGATGTGGACCTGAGAGACAGTGGGTGGATACTGAGGATGGAGCCTGATGCAGGTGGACAAGACAGATGTGTTATTGGTAGAGTTGGGAAAGGGAGAGAGGCTTGAGCATTGGGTGATAAGAAGCTTTCAGTTCCATCCGGGTGACTTCCTTGGAGACATTTCTTGGACTTGAATTGGGAGCTCAGTGGAGTGAGACCCATCCCAAAGCATGAGTGAGAAGGATCTTCAGTGTGGGGGAAAAGTTTGTCATGTTGACAAGGAGATATACTTGGATGTTGTAAGTACACAAATAATACCCAGAGGACAAAGGCTGGATGAGATCACCGAGAGATTGATTGCCTACAGGAAGAAAGCTGAACTCGCAAAGCCCAGGAGAGACTGGGAGAATGCTGGGAAACTGGCTCAGGAGATGGGTGGGGTGTCTGGGGAGCTCAGTTCCCTTGGAAGGGGAGATTTTTAAGAAGGAAGGTGAGGCCAGTGGCTTGTATCTATAATTCTAGCTACTCAGGAGACTGAGATCTGTGAATTAATATAGAAAGCCAGCCTGAGTAGGAAAATCCATCAGAATGAATATGGAGGAGGGTGATCTGAGGACAAATGGCTGATGCTGTGGGCCAGGGTCTTGTGGAAGCCTGAGTTTTCAGAAAGCCAGACTTGACCTAAATAAGCCTTCCATCTTTACTTAGTTTTGGCCAAGCAGTATATTTTCATCTCCTAACTACCTTTGCACTAGATGCCTTTGCCATAGGAGATGAAGGTAGCAGGTGCAGAGATTATTTTTCATGGACCTGAGGCTACTTTTGCCAAAAGCACTGGCTTTTTCTACCGGGCTGAAGATGTCCCCTGATGACTAATGCTGGGTGGGAAGGCTCTACCTCCACCTTTATCCCTGTCTTCATGGCGGGTGTTGCCTTGGCTACCGTAACCTTAACCTAATGGCTTCTGCTCAGCTCTGTGCTTAGCCATGCTAGTTGCATAGGAAATATTGGACCAGAATTGATAGTTGTTTTTCCCCCCGAAACTTCCTTATTCAGTCCTTTCCAAGGCTGAAGACAGCAATAGAAGGGTAATAGGTAGTCTCAAGACATACAGGGGACATCAGGACCAAGGTGTTACCAAACACCAAGTCCCATTCCAGTCCACTGGACCAGCCCGGGACGTCTCTGATCCTCTGTCCATTCCTTACCTATGCCTCTTTCTCTCCCTTTTGCCCAAAGGAGCTTGAAGCTCAGGCAGTAGTGCTCACTGTCTTGATTTTGTTGACCTTTTCTTTTCTCTGACAACTTGTCATCAACAATGAGTGAGTGGACTTAAGCTTAGTCTCAGGTATTTGTGCTCTGGGAAGATGCCTTGTCCAGGGATGGGAGATTGGAGCCAGGATCTGAGACCACTCCATTTTCCCAATCTACCTTCATCCTCCTCCTTGTTCTAGTTTCCTGGTATCTGAGTGTCACTCCAGATCTTTTGTAGCCTTCCCCTCTATTCTTAGGGGTGACTTGGGCCTCCTTGATCTGGGTCCATTGTGTAACTCCCACAAGGGTCCCCTCCCATCTTCCTCTGCCCTGCATCCATCCTCATCCAGGTAGACCCACAGACCTTCACCCCAAGACCCTGACAGTCATCCAGGATGCTGGGAACCTTCAATAGAGTCCTGGGCTTTGAACTATGATTCAAAGCGTCTTAGAAAAGCCTGATTGGAGAGGAGTCATAGGCCAGGCTGGGAAAAGGCTCAGAGGAAAAGCCTTCGGGAATCTCAAGGGTGGGGTCCAGCCTGGCCCCACTTCCATGTGTGAGGCAGGCAGGGAGAGGTGGAAAAAGATGTTTCCATCACCTCCCCTGGGACTGCGTAGGTGCTGGGGTGTCTGTTTGTGGCCTCTCTCTATGTATGGAGGAGATGGGGCTTGGGCAGTGTCTCTCTCTGGCTCACCCCAGGTCCTTCCCCCACTTCAGACCACTGGACAAAACAAGAACAATGTGGCCATTAAAACCCACAAGAATAATCAGATATGTGGGGGAAAGTTCACCGTGTGGTATTAACTGAAAAAGGCAACTGCAAATGTAAAATCCTACTTTCAAGAAAACAAACCAGCACATAAATGAGGAAGTAAATAGGAATTATGTAAATGAAACATAGGAGAAACCCAAAGAAACCTATAATCAAATACATGGAAACTGAAAACATTGCAATTATGTAAATGTAAACATAGAAACCATTACTGACGCCACCACAGGAATCTAAGCATTTATTTAGCTAACTCTATCCCATGTGCCCATCTAGCGACTTCCTCAAAAATGCTCACAACCCCTTGAAATAGGTAGCATGATTTTCATCGCCAATTTATATATGAGGAACCCCAGGACAAAGGAACAGAGGAGCTAAGTCACTTGTCACAGGTCACACAGCCTGTAAACAACAAGAGTGAAATTTGAACCTAAGCAGCTAGGCATGCAAAAAGAGACATTTCAAGAAGTAACAACTCTTTCAAGATGTCTGCGGTTTTGTTTTTCTGTTTCCAGTTTGATACTTCTGATGTTTTGCTCTAGGACTGAACCCAGGGCTTTCTAGGAAAGAGCTGGATCACAATCAACAATCCACATATCTTTACCCTCGTGTTACTCCACATGAAATACAAATAACTTTATTTTTAAATTGTTTTGGTCAGTTGTAGGGCTTGAACTCAGAGCGTAGGTACTGTCCCTGAATTTTATCTGCACAAAGAGAGTGTTCTACCACTTTGAGCTCCAGCTCCTTTTCTGGTGGTTAGTTGAACGTAAGAGTCTCAAGGACTTTTCTGAGTGGGCTGGCTTTGAACCATAATCTGCAGATCTCAACTTCCAGAGTAGCTAGGATTATAGGCATGGGCCACTAGTGCTCAGTTATGTTTATTATGTATCTTGAATAATGTCCCCTCTTTCATGAATATTCAATGTATATCCTGTGAAATTAAGAAAATTAAGGAATTGGATTGGGAGGGATGAAGAAGAATAATGAAAGGGGTGACATTGAACAACTAACTTAAAAAATTCCAGTCTGGAGGCCTGAGCTTCTTTTGATCAACACTGGTACTCTATCATTTAAACCACAGCTCTGCTTGCAGCTTTTTGGTAGTTCACTGGAGCCATACTTGTCAGATCTCAGCCTCCTGAGGAGCTAGAATTACAGTGGTAAGCCGCTAGTGCCTGGCTTGATTTAAAAAAATATATTTTGTTTTCTTCAAGTAGTTGTACAAAGGATGTGCCGTTCAACAAAGCAGTTTATGAATACTGTGTCTTTTGATCAATGTCATTCCTTTTAACATTGTCACCTATACCTCCTACCCCACACCTTCCCTCACTTTTCTTGATTTTTAGATTTTCTATTGAATGGCCATTTAACAAAGTAAATTCTGTGTATAGTGAGTCTTGATCTGTGTCATCTCTTCAACATCTTCATCCTCCTTCGACTCACCCCTTCCCTTATTTTTCTCGGTTCTGTGCCATATACAATGCATTCTTGCCCGCATTCTACTCATTTCCCCTGTTCCTTCTTCTATCCCTCTCTCCTTGCCCCCACCCCTGCAAGTATTTGTGTTTTAGCGCTTACTTTGTTGGGCTTTGATTTAGTCTTTCTAAAGAATTATACTATTTATTTTCTCATGGAGTCTATTATTCTTCAGTTAATTAATTTATAACTGCTTGGCTGCCACCCAGTGTTTTCCTTGTAGATTTATAGGCACATTCTAGCTCCCACAAATGAGGGAAACCATGAAACCTATGTTTGCCTGGGTCTGGCTTACTTCACTTAATATAATTTTTTCCATTTCCTTATGCATAGTATAATAGCATTCTTTCTGATGGATGAGTAAAATACTGAGTATATATACCACATGTTCTTGATCCGTTTGTCCATTGAGGGGCTTGTTCTGGTGGCTTTAGTGTGGCCTTGTTGTGCTCTAAATGTTCAGAGTGGAATTTCTGGGTCATAAAGTAGTTCTATGTTTAGATTTTTGAGGACCCTTCACACTGCGTTCCAGAGTAGTCGAACACATTACATTCTCACCAACGGTGTAATAGAGTTCCCTTTTGGCCACTTCTAAAGTAACATGATAAGGCCAAAGTTGCCCAGGTAGGTACTCTTCTTGCAGGTCTGGGACTCTGTCCTGCCCATGAATGGTTATCAGATGGCAAGATCAGAGGCCCAAGGCCAGGAGAGCCCTGCTCCTTGTCCTGATCTGTGGCCCCTTGGCCATTCCAAGGCCTTGGGCCATAGTCCTTGAGAGCCTCAGACCTTTCATTGAAACTATTAGATCTTGGGCCCGAGTCAGGCTTCTCCTTGGCTGACTTTGAAGGGTGCTGGCTATGGAGCTTTGTGTGAATGTTTACTTGTATGTCTGCACAGTTCTCACAGGGAAGTCCGGGAGTCTGCCCTGGCTTCTTGACCACTCATCTCCTTACAGATTCTTACTTCCACACAGAGTAGGACCCCCTGTTACAGCCTCAGCCACAGGAACACTCTTAGTAGCCAGGAACTCATTGTCTCCTATGGGAGAAAGCACAATATGGAAGGAACACTGTCAGAAGCACTGTAAGCTGGAGCTTGCTGTTGTGTGGCTTTGGAACTTTATCCCTTTTCACTTGAAAGGTCTGATGTGGTCACAAGATCACATGGTCGCAAGATCACATGGGAGCAGGGGAGGGGCTCTACAAACACAAAGCTGGCCTCTTTATGGTCTTTCTTGCTGCTGCCAGCTCTTCCTGTGGAGCCACACAGAACAGTCCCATCTTGCACCCTATCTCCTCACTGCACATACTCCTCACAGCTCCTCCAGCCTGGAGTGGCTTCAACCCATCAAACTTCCAGGGAAAATTGGGTGATATGGGAAATCCTAGCTGTGTGCCAGAGGCTCATACCTGTAACCTTAGCTACTCAGGAGGCTGAAATCCAGAGGATGGAGATTGTAGGCCAGACCAGACAGAAAAATGCATAAAGCTCTATCTAAAAATACCAGTCAAAAGCTAGGCTGGAGACATGAGGCCCTGAGTTCAAACTCTGGTACAAAGTTTTTAAAAGACTGGAAAAAAAGCAAAAATAACCCAAACCTTCGTGCGAAAGCTCTGCCTCAGGAGACTGCAAAGGAATTTCAGGGTGCAGACCATTACAAATCAGTACGCAGTGCTCCACCACACAGCAGACAGAACATCACTGTCTCTAGAAGTGTCTGAGCCAGGAGCAGCCTAGCCAGTTTAAGTGTGAGAGCCCTCCCTTCAGCTGCGTCCAGCAACACCACTGAGTCATGTGGACAGATTTGATGGAGTCTTCTTGTGGCATAGACAGGCAGGCATGTCAGGAGAGTGGGCTCTGAGATACTCTGCTCTGAAATGGGACAGCAGTATGGCTGGAAGCCCTGACCTCTGCAATTTGACCCTCGAGGTACCCAGAATGTTCTTCCAAATAGAGATCTGGACAGACAGCCTCCTTAGGGTTCCCAGAATGAGCCCAACAGCACAGTCTGTGGTCCTGGTGCCCCCTCTCCATCATCTAGGGGTCATAACCTTATGAACAGAGCCCAAAACTCAGGCTACCAGAGGACCAGCCCTGTGAGGCCTGCCAGGGACCTCAGAACGGGCCCTCCTGTGGAAACAAGAAAGCTGTTGAACAGATGATGGGGCGCAGGTGGTGGGGATGGGGGTGGAGCTAGGCTGTGATTGAGTCCTGAGGTCCACAGGGAAAATTCTGGGTCTAAACTGTCCTAAGGAGAGACTGGGCAGCTATGCTACCCGAGGGGAACCAACTCTCCAAAAGGCTGTGGCTTCTGTGAATTGTTAGGACCAATTTGCTCACTCTTTGGTCCTCAGGGAATGTGGCTTCCTGGGCTGGAGGGGACCCCACCTGATAATTCCTAATGTCCTGAAATACTCTCAGATCAGACAGGGCACTGAGCCAGAGCAAGCCCTGTTCCAGCTGGCTCACTCTGCCTGTTAGAACATTGCTGCTGGGGCCAAGATCTACCCTTTGAAGTTGTCTTTGAGGTGAGACCTTTAGATAGTTAAGACAGAATCTTGCTTTCCTGGGGCTACCCTAGAGCATGGTCAGAGCCAGAACCCTGACTTGCACTGAACTCTGAACCTCATTTTCTTCATTGCTGGACAGGAAACAACCGCAAGTACTATTTATTGAATGTGCAGCCCCGCCAGGCTCTTTGCTAAACCTATCACATGCCAAGTACAGGCCTGGTTTAATGTTTCCTGACTCCCTTGCCAGCTCTAGCAACCCTGTCCAGGCTGTCTGCAGAGATGAACTGCATCCCTCTACTGGACAGTAGTTGAATTGCAGTCAGGAAAAAAAGAGGACAAAGGCAGAATAGCTGTTGGCTGTCAGGTTGGGAGGGACCAGGCCCAGCCTGGTACTTTAGAGATGAGCAAACTGAGCTTAATACCGGCCACCTCACTGATGGCTTCCTTGAAGTTTCTTTGTGTGTGGCTCCCAGACAGGGAAGCCCCTCCTACAGATGGGGCAATGGGCTTCCCAACTCCCTCCCTCCCTCCCCTGGCTGACCCCACACTCCATCATTACCCTGAGATACTGATACCAGCAGCAACCTGGACTACATACATATATACCCATGAACAAGATAGAGAGCTGGGCTTTCCCAACCTATGCAGCTCAGAGAAATAAGGAGATGCTACAGAGGGACACTACAGGGACATCTTAGCTCTGAATTGGCTTCCAGTGGGAAGTGCTTGCTGACTTAGAAGATTTCAGGACCGTTGCAACTTCTTAATGTTTTCCATTCACGGCAATAGCCATCCATAGCCTGGAGCTGTGATATGTGCCTGCAGGCATCATTTCTTTTATTTTCAATAATACTACAAAGTATATTAGATCAACATCATGAATGGGGAAACAGGCTTAGGACTGAAAAGCAATGGTCCTAGATCTGAGCCCAGATCATCCAGTGTGAACGCTTTCCTCTAACCTCACTGCCTTGTGCTGGTTCTGGTCTTGCTTCTCTCCTCAACAATTAGCCACTGCTGCTGCTGCTGCTGCTGTCCCTCCTCCTCTTCCTCCACCTCCTCCTCCTCTTCTTCCTCCTCCTCCTTTTCTTTCTCCTTTTTCTGTGCTGGTATTTGGTGGCTTGAACTTAGGGCCTAGGCACTGTTCCTGAGCTTTTTTTTGCTCAGGGCTAGTTCTCTACTGTTGGGAGCCAGGCTGTCCCTTGAATCTGCAGATAACCTCACTAAGAAGTGAGCTGGTGCCATGCCTAGGAACTTCTGAAGCTACATTGTCTGTATTGTGATCTTTCTGGTCTCTTTGATTTATTGCTTTATTGTTTTATTGTTTTTTTGGCCTTTTTCTGTTTAACTAATCTGAGATTTACCATATGAATGTAACCCACAACAGTTCCCTGATTTACCATCTGAATGTAACACCTGGCAGTTCCCTGGTTTCAAGAAAGTATGTAAGCCTTGATTTGGAAATAAACTGGGCTGCAGTCTTTACCTGGGCTGCAGACCTCTCGAACCCCATCTGTTTGTCTGTCTTCTATTTTTTCCAGTCCCTGCCCCCTATTTCAGGAATCCTGGTTTGCTGCCGGCAGGCCCCGGCACTTTACCTCTTGAACCACAGCTTCACTTTTGGCTTTTTGCTGTTTCATTAGAGATAAGCATCTCATGGAGTTTCTGCCTGGGCTACTTTTGAATAGAGACCCTCAGATCTCAGCCTCCTGCATACCGCATGAGCACTGGCGCTTGCCCAGAGCCTTTCTTCTTGATTTTCTTTTTCACCCTTACCCATGGTTCCTGAGGAAGGGAGTGCCTCAGCCAGAGACTGTGAGTGGAGGACATCCTGGCCAGTGTCAGTCCCCATCCCTACACTCCAGATGTATGGCTGTCTCTAGGTCACCTGTGGGCAGCATCCCCCAGACATTTTAAGTGTACCGTACTCTAACCTTAAGTTACTCTCCCTACAGCACTCACCCCAAGCTCCTCCCCCATATCCCAGCACCATTGATGGCCCCACCATCTGCCTTCCCATGTCAGTCACTGACTCCTATATTTTTCTTCCATCTCCACAGTCTGCTCACAGTTTATGTTCTGTTAATACTGTCTTAATGAGCACATCCTCCCCTTATTCCTTATCTCACTAACCCCCACCACAAACCTTCTCATATACTATCATTGATTCTTGGGGATTCTGTCTTCTGGTCCTCTCCATTTCTATGTGACAGAACATTCAAGTATTCAGAAGTGCTTCTCATTTTCCTGCTTGTAAAATTTTCACATTGCTTAAAGCATAATAATCAGGCAGGGTGTAGTGAAGCGTGCTTGGGATTCTGGCTACTTGGGAGGTGGAGATAGGATGATCCCGGTCTGAGGCTAACCCAGAAAGAAGTGCAAGGACACTATCCAAGAAGCAAAGTGAGAGCAAAAGGCTGAGGATGTGGTGCAAGTGACAGAACATTTACCTAGAAAGTATGAGACCCTGAATCCTGCCCCCGCCACTCAGTTCTGCCAGTACCACTCAAGAAGGAAAGAAAAAAGTGTGTGTCAGGGGTGGGGGGCAATTAAACAACTTCACTTTGCCCTTGGTACTGGAGGTGAACCTTCATTTCATGCTGGTCTTCCCCCAAACTCAGCTTCAAACACTGCCATGCTCCTATATCACTCGTCCTTCTTTGTCTGGTAATGTCTATTTCTCCTTTCCATCTCGCCCCAGGCGTCTCCTCTGCAGAGGCTCCATGTGCCATCATCAGCTACATCGGCGGTTGTGATTTGCAATAGCATGTCTATTCTTATCTTGGTCTTACATTGTAATAGTGAGATATTAGGGAATATCTAAAGTTTGTCTCCCACTTAACAGTAGCATACTTTGGGGACAGAGGTTTATTTTATTTTATTTATGTGTGATACTCATAGCCAGGCTAGTGCCTGGCACTTAATGGTGAGGAAAGAAGGAAGGAAGGAAGGAAGGAAGGAGGGAGGGAAGGAAGGAAGGGAGGAGGAAGGGAGCTGGGACAGAGGAGAGAGGGAAACTGAGAGGAAGGGAGGGAACAAGGAGAGGGAGAAGAAAGGATGGAAAGAAGGAAGGAGTAAGGTAAAGAAGGAAAGAAAAAAGAAAAGGGAATGACGGGGCCGGGAGTTTGGCCCAGTGGTAGAGTGCTTGCCTAGCATGCACGAAGACCCAGGCTCAGTTCCTTGGTACCACATACATAGAGAAAAGCCGGAAATGGTGCTGAGGCTCAAGGGGTAGAGCTCTAGCCTTGAGAAAGACCAAGGATAGCACTCAGGCCCTGAGCTCAAGCCCGGGACTGGTTAAAAAAAAAAGAAAAGAAAAGGGAATGAGTAAGGGAGACAGGGAACAGGGAAAGGAGGGAGGGAAGGAGGAAGATAGGAACTGAAAACTGGCAGAGTAATGGCTGAGAGAGGAGAGAGTGACCAGAACCCTGTTGGGGAGGAAAGGGTAAATTCCTTCCATATCTGGCTGCATATTAGGGGACTCCCCACTCAGAGGAGCTTCCTGTCTCTCCAGTTGGATAACTTCTGGAGGTGATTATAAAGCTCCATGCACTTGTGTCTTCCTCTGGGTGGGACCTTGCACAAGGGTTGATGGGAGGGATGGAAGCCAGAGTGGCTGGGAGGTGATCTCTTTTCCCGCTCAGAACCTACCATCTATAGGGCCCTGTGCTCACATCCTGAGTTTCTGTGTACAGCACATGGTGGCACAAGCCACAGGCAATGGAAGCTGCTAGAAGATTAGGACTCCAGAGCAAGGGCAGTGGTAAAGGAGGTGAAGCTTGAACTGATCTGGAAATAGAAAGGAATGGCAAGACCATTGCTGGTGGGAGCAATATGGCATAGAGGCTGAAAGTCAGGACCTACATGCCCATGTGTCCAGAGGCAAAGCACACCTGCTCTAAGAGGCACCTAGCTTAGAAATCAGTTTGGAAGGCATCTTGGGAACCAGGTACTGGAGTACTTTGCCAGGGTGGTGGGTTTGAAGGAGACCCACAGGACAATGTGCTGTACTGGGTCGTCTTGATCTTCCAGAGCTATTTCAGAAGACCAGTCTCATGGTTAACCTGCAATTCTCCAGTTCAAGGGCTATTTTCAGCAGTGGCCAGCAGGGGGCAGGGCTAACCCATAGTCCCTCAGCCCAGGACCCAGCCAGTCTAGGACTCCTTGTCAGAGGCTTGGCCCTTTGGGGAGTAAAGAATCCAGGAGAGAAGGAAATCATCCAGCTGTGCACATCTGGGGAAGGGGAGGCAAGTTGATGGCCATCAAAGTGAGGTCGGGTGACTTTCCTGACCTCATGTTTCCAGCCCAGCTTCCCAGCTGTGCCTGTGTTGCCTTTGGTATCCGTGGCCCTTCCTTTCTGCATCCATAGAGGTGCCTGCTTTGGGTCTCCAGGGAACCTCAAAGACTTTGGAATTGAATCAAAGCCAAGAATGCAGCTGGAGAGAAAGATGCCTGGGCCATTCTGGCTCCTTCCCTAGGAAGGATGGGCGGGTACCCGGATGATGAGAAGGCACTTGTGGGATTAACTGACACCCAGAGTCTCTGTGCTAGTGACAGAATGCATCCAGACTAATCTGTTGCCATGAGGCATCCCAGAAGAGAGTAAATAGCTTCAGATTTAGAGGGAAAAGATGGAAGGGGCTATAGATGTAGAGAGAGGAGGGGAGGACTGAAGGTTATAGACCAGCAGGTGATAAGGAATAGAGTTGTGAAACAAGAGTAGGATTTTACCAGTTGGAGGAAGGGCAGCCCAGACAGGAAGTCAGTATGAGCAAAGGCCCTGCTGAGTTGAGTTTGGGTTTAAGTGAAGAGCTCAGGATGTTTCGTGTGTGTGTGTGTGTGTGTGTGTGTGTGTGTGTGTGTGTGTGTGTGTGCACTGGTACTGGGACTTGTACTCAGTGCCTTGTGCTCTTAGTTTTTCTCCACACAGTTGGCACTCTACCAGTGGAGTCACACCTCCACTTCTGGATTTTTGCTGGTTAGTTGAAAACAGGAGTCACAGATTTGTCTGCCTGGGCTGGCTTTGAGCTAGGATCCTCAGATCTTTTAAGTAGCTAGGATTATAGGCATGAGCCACTGGTTCCTGTCTCTATATGTTTTCAATAAGCCTGGATACCAATAATAGCTGTGTTATTTCTAACACTCACATCGAGTCTTAAAGAGCTAGAATCCTCTTGTTACAGATGAAGGTTCTGAGGGTCACAGAAGCAAAGCGGCAGCCGTGGTAAGAACCCAGGAATTGACATTTCAGTCTTGTTCCACGTGGCCCCAGGAAGCCCCGGTAAGACTGGAGTTAGGGGTGTAGAAGGAGATGACACCAAGACCAGAAAAAGCCTTTTCATTCCAGGGAGGTCTCCCCCGTGGCCTCAATATCCTGGTGAGGCTATCAGATCTGGTCAGAATGGGTGCCCTTGTTCTTCAGCTGTTATCCATGTGTCGAGCTTCTCACTTTTTCTTTTCCTTTTAGAACATTTCTTGGGCAAATTCTTTTCCTGTAGGCCACAGCTTTTGTCCTTTCATTGCCTTATTTTAATCTTCCCAGAGTGCCAGAACCCAATTCTATAGATTGAACCTCCCATACACAGCAGAAAAGTGTTTCCCCTGAGTTAACATGATACTGGCCCAACTGACGTTTGGGGAGGGGCATTCTGGTGCCTAGGTGATGCCTTCTCAATGACCACTGCCAGGTAGAAGGCATAATCTAGCTCTTTGGGTCCCTTGTAGAAAAGCACATAGTTACCTTACAAAAATCCCACTTCTTAGCAGGCATGGTGGCACACACTTGTAATCCTAATAGCTTAGGAGGCAGAGGTAGGAGAATCATTGAGATTGAGTCTCGGTAGTTAGTAAGACACAGTGAAAGTGTAGCTCAAGTGGTAGACAATTTGCCTAACAAGTGAAAGGATCTGTATTACAATCCCAGTGCTGCAAAAAAACCCAAAATATCCCCAAGCCCTAATATGCACATAAAACCCCACTTCCTAATATGATAGCTTTGGTAGGTACTATTTTAAAGTGCCAATTTGGGGAGGATGCAAACATTTAGGCTGTAACTGTCTTTCCTTTGCATCCCCAAATACATGTTATTCTCTCATACAAAACACATTCAGGTCTTGGCAATACCCTCATTTAGTTTGATCTGGCATCAGCCTTAAAGTCTAAGACCAAAGCCTCATCTAGTCACATATAGGTGAGACTCAAGGGCAGATCAACATGAGGCAAACTGCTTTCCAGCTATGAGCAGGTGCAACTGAAGTATTTCATGCTTGTGAAATACAATGGCGGGATAAGCACAGGATACACATTTCCAACACAGAAAGGGGCTATGAGTAAGAAGAAAGAGGTAAGATGACCCAAGTAAGTTAGAAAGTGAACTGGCTGAACAATATAAAATCTTAAGACACAAGAATAGTCTTGTTTGGCTAGATGCTCTTTCCCCCAACAAGCTAGGGCAGAATGAGGTATTTAAGTCTTTGCATGATCTGCTCCCAAGCATTGCTGAGTACTGTCGGGGTTGCATAGAATGGAAGACTATGGCTCTTGAAGGCTCAAATTGCATGCTGATGGCTCAAGTCATCTGAGGTCTTGGGGGTAGCTTATTCCCATTGCTCTGGGGGACATTGCCCTAGTGTAGACTCTTTGCATTGGCCCTGCCCTTGCTGTGACCCTCTGCCTATGTCAAACAAGAGAGTCTCCTGGTGACTTTAACGTCCTGAGTATGTTGAGGAGATATGTTTCAAGGCCTCTAGTGGAATATATTTTTTCCTCTATGCATACATATACTGTGTGTGTGTGTGTGTGTGTGTGCATGCATGCCAGTACTAGGGCTTGAACTCAGGGCCAGGACACTGTCCTTTAGCTTTTTTGCTTATAGCTGACACTCTACCACTTGAGCCATGACTCTATGTCCAGCTCTTTGATGGTTAATTAGAGATGAGAGTCTCGTGGATTTTTCTCTCCAAGTTGGCTTTGAATAGAGATACTCAGGTATCAGTCTCCTAAGTAGCTAGGATTATAGATGTGAAGCCACTGGTGTCTAGCCACCAATCCTGCTGGTGAATTAGAAATTACAAGCATTACTCCTTTTACTCTGGGGATATTATTATTAAAATAAAAGTCATTTGAACTTGAGCACTACCATACCAGAGCAGTTGACCTGATGACCAAGCGGGCTATTAGGGATTAGTGGTTGGATCATGTCCACAGATACACACACTGAACAGTCTGGGATCTCATTATACTCTTCAGAACAGCATACAACTTAAAACCCAAATTGTTTATTTCTGAAATTTTCCATTTAATAATTCCACACAGTGGTTGACCGCAGGTAATTCAAACCTTAGAAAGCAAAGCCACACATAAGGGAATACCTCTCTGTTTCTTGATTATTTGAGCTTCCTGCCTTCCTTTTACCACATTGTTGGTCTTTGTCTCTTTTGGAGGAGGATAACCTTTGTCCTTTGATTTGTAAGAGTTACATATTTTACAAATAAGCATGTATGATTTGTTTTATTGTTTCCATCACTTGCAAATACCATGTTTGGAAAGATTTTTGTTAGATAATTCCTGCTTCTTCATGTGATCCATGTATACTAGCCCTCAAAATGTTTATCAGGACAAGATGGCCAATGTTTCTGCCTTGAGTTGATTTAATTCCAGCCCAAAGCAAAGCACTGGAATTTTTGTTAATCCCAGAAAGCTCACCAAGTCTGAATGGAAGACAACCATTGGTTTTCTCGTCTATTTTAAGAAGCTTGAGGAGCAGTAGAGGTCTGGGGCCTTGGCGTGGGATCCAGGGCTCTGGGTTTGGATCCTGTAGCTAGTTCTTCCTTTGGCTAGCCCAGCTTGCTCAGACCCAGCAGTGTGGTCTGCACCTGCATGCACCCCTGTCCAATTGTGCGTTCTTCCGTTCTGGGGAGTGGGCTGAGTGTTTGCATATTTTCCCTTTGTTTATAGGCTCATACTCGTGTGGGGCCCTCCCCCTCAGCAGAAGGCTAGCAGTGCTGCACAGGCCCTGTGAGGCTGTGTGTGTGGGGTGCTGGGCCCTGAGGGCTGAAGAGAAGCAGGGAAGGGCAGAAGAGGCTTGCCCAGAGAGCCACCAGCAGGCCACAACTCCTCCCAAGTATTCTCAGCCTTCTTTAGGGAAAATCTCCTCCCAGTTGCACTGTTATACGGGAATTTGATTGCGAGATACAGAAAAGCCACACGTTAAGAGGTTGAATTGGGAGTATTTATTACGAAGCCTGGTGACTGGGAGTGGACTCATGTCCCCCAGGAAAACTCAAATGCACTATTATACTGTTAGGAAACTGAGCCATGAAGGTAGCAAAGAGGGAGCAGAAACCATTCTCAACAAACTAGATCAACTCTAATAGAGAGCGGAAGAGAGTTGAATGATGACCTGAGGAGAGTCAGGAGACCAGAGGCATGGCTCAATGCCAGCACAGGGGCCTAAATAGGATCATGGTCAGGGGGGCAGTGTCACAGGGAGCTCAGAAGTTCACAGACTCTCGTGAGTTCATGGTACAGGGCTGGCAGGCACAGGAACTTATTGTCCAGGTCCCTGCCTATTCTGCTTTAGGAGTTCAGGTGCCCATCAACTGGAGGTGAAGTGAATTTCACCTCTAGAGTTGTTGAGAAGTCCCCATCATCCATCAAGATGCCAGGGTGGTGCCGGTATTTCATATTTCAGTGTTCTGTGCACTTGTGAGTGGGAACAGGCAAGACGGGAGGTAGTCTTCAGAACTCTAGTTGTGGGGGGGGAGGGGGAGAGGTGGGGTGGACATGCATGTCCTAAGGAAGAATGGGAGCAGGCAAAAGGCGATGCCTTGGGCAGAGGAGGTGGCTCAGCCTTCTGGACAGCCCTTCCCCCACTCTGAAAGGTTGCCTCCTAGATTGAGGTATGGGGGTAGTGAGGCAGCTCCAAACTGGCAGATTTAGGGGTAGGGAGAGGGCAGAGAAAAGAGAGCCAGAAGCCTGCTTCTATTCCTGACCCACCCAAGCTTGTGAAGCTGACTTAGAAGCTTCCAGGTTGATTTGTTTGTTTAACCCTGGGCTGGCTTTTGAGGGCCTGCCACATTCCTTGGGATTGGCAGGGAAGGTGGTTAATAGTGTTGTTGGAGTGGGGGAGGGAGGCTGAGGCTAAGGAAGTCAACAGGAGCTCCAAGGAACAGCTTTGGGGCCCTGATTCCCAGTGCTGTGGCCGGGTGTCTGGAGGGCTGGCTGGACCTCTGCTGCCCCAGCAGCGAGCAGGGAAGGAGCACTCCCCTCATGGACTTGGAGGGGAAAGAAGAATTCCCTTGCTTGTGCTCATTAATATCTCTCTGCTTTCCAAGGCTGGCTTTGTGAATATTAGGGTTTGGCTCTGACCTCTGCCTTGGGGCACAGCTCTCCAGCCCACCTGGATGGACTCAAGGCTGGGAGGGGCCTGAGGCTGATCCATACCTGAATCTGCCCTCCTGGAAAGGCTTACCTGGTGAGCCCTTCCCTCCGAACATGGCCAGTAAAATAACACAGTGTTTGGCTCTTCCTTCTATTAGAGGTTATCTCATTGGTATCCTGAGCCTTACCTGGAGTGCAGAGGGAGTGGGAAAGGTATTCCCTCCCTCCCTCCCACAGGAAAGTGATCTCATTTAGACCTTGGCCTTGGAAGAGCATGCCTGTGTCCAGCACAACTCGTTGGGGTTATTGGCTTCCATGACCTTCACCCTCAGCCTTGAGAAGCTCATCACAGCACCCTGGTCTTTACTTCCATTTGGAACATGGAAGTAAAGAATGTGGCTTTGGCTGGGTGCTGGTGGCTCATTCCTGTAATCTAGCTACTCAAGAAGCTGAGATCCGAGGACTGCTGGTTGAAGTCAGCGCTGATAGGAAAGTCCATGGGACTCAAGTGGTGAAGTGTGAGCCTTGAGTGAAAAGCTAAGGGTATAGCAACCAGGCCTAGAGTTCAAGTCCCAGTATTGTCACACAAAAAGTGGAGGAGGGGGAGAAAGCTGAAGAGGAGGAGGAGGAGGAGGAAGAGAGAGAAAAGAAAAGTAGAAAAGTAGAAGAGGAGGATTTTTTTTTTTTAATGTGGCTGTGGAGTCAGGCAAAGGGCAATCCAGGATGGCTGACATCATTATGATTATGGTCATGATCATTCTGGTGCTGGCTGCCTCTGGCTGCTGGTCTTTGGGGAGTACTAAGACACAGCAGGAGCAAGCACTATACATAGGGCCTTCAGGGAATGAGGTTCCACCTGTGCTTTCTGCTGCCCCACCAGCCAGATCCTACCAGCCTGGCTCAACACTGATTTTCTCTTATCTACATAATGTTTCAATCTCAAAGTCGTTTTCGGTCCCTATTTACTTTTGTTGTTGTTAGTTGTGGGGCTTGAACTCAAGGTCTGAGTGCTGTTCCTGAGTTTCTGAGAAGTTTTTACTCGACTGGCATTCTACCACTTTGAGCCACAGCTCCAGTTCAGGTTTTTGAGTGGTAAATTGGAGATAAGAATCTCACAGGAGTCAAGCACCAGTGGCTCATGCCTGTAATCCTTGCTACGCAGGAAGCTAAGATCTGAGGATCACAGTTCAAAGCCAGCCTGGGTACAAAAGTCCATAAGACTTTTATCTCCAATTAA
This sequence comes from Megascapheus bottae, assembly GCF_031878675.1. NCBI lineage: Eukaryota > Metazoa > Chordata > Mammalia > Rodentia > Geomyidae > Megascapheus > Megascapheus bottae. Next base: position 19,286,676 of record NC_143514.1, read on the forward strand.
CCACCAGAAAACCAGAAGTGGCACTGTAGCTCAAGTGGTAGAGCGCTAGCCTTGAGCTGAAGAGCTCAGGAACAGAGCTCAGGCCCAGAGTTCAAAACCCACAACTGATGGGGGAAAAAATGAGCCTCACAGGGACTTTCATCCCCAGGCTGGCTTTGAATTGTGATCCTCGAATCTCAGCCTTCTGAGTAGCTACGATTGCAGGCATGAGCCACCAGCATCTGGCTTGATGACCCAGCTCTGGCATGAGGAGCCCAAGCAGCAATCAATTTAACAGGCCAGTCTCAGAAAAGAGGCTGAGACCTAGAACTTAGGACACAGCTCGTGGATGCAAGTGGGGTGAGGAAAGATCTGGAACATGAAATGGAATCTCCAGCTAGGAGTTAGGGAGGTGTTTGGTGTTTGATGACAGTTGACATAGTGTGTGTGTGTGCACGCATGTGCACATCCATGTATTAGAGGTTAACTTAACAAAAGCTTCCTAAATCTTTTTTGGTGCTGTTCCAGGGACTTTTTTTTTTTTGTCATGGGACTTGAACTCTAGGCCTGGGCGCTGTCCCTGATCTCTTCAGCTCAAAGCTATCACTTTACCCCTTGAGCCACAGCGCCACTTCTGGTTTTCTGGTGGTTAATTGGAGATAAAAGTCTCATGGACTTTTCTGCCCGGGCTGGCTTTGAACTTCAATTCTCAGATCTCAGCCTCCTGAGTAGCCAGGATTACAGGTGTGAGCCACAGGTGCCACGCTTCAGGGACTTTTTTGGCGAGCAATACCAGAGCTTAAATTCAGAGCCCCGTGCTCTAGGGAAACTTTTTCACCTACAGCTTGTGCTCTACCACTTGAGCCACTCCTCCAGTCCAGTATTTTTTTTTCTGGTTAATTAGAGCTAGAATTTCTTGTATTTTTCTGCATGGACTGGCTTTGAACTATAATCCTGTAGGATTACAGGCATGAGCCACCAGTACTTGGCTCAGAGACTTTTCCGTTTTATACTTCGGTCATTCATGAAATTAAGTAATCAAGTACTTCAATTTCATGGACTCCTTTCAAGGAACATATTCAATGAGGCCCCCAAAAAGGCTGCACTGCAGGTCCACAGGCTGGTGCTGAGCTGGGTACCAGAAATAAAGAGAGAACAAAGCAGCCAGATGCCTACTGCCCCATGGGTGCATGGAGTGAGTGAATCACATGCCCCCGTGGTGACACGCTGTGGGATGGGCCAAAGTCAAGAGTGGCAGGGAGGCCACTTAAGAAGCTATCAGAGGGGTGGGGGTGGGGGGAGGAAAATGGGGATCAAGACATGTGAAAGGGTATCAATGTATGTGAATTCATGCACCTCCTATCTGGCAAATATCATGTAACCCTTCTATTAATTAAAATAAAAAATATGAAAAAAAGAAGCTATCTGAAAAGTCTTATTCTTCCTGATTCACTAACTTAACAAATATTTACTAAGCGTGCGCTGCATGCCAGGCACTATTCTAGGTAGGTGCTATAAAGGGAAGGTTGGCCTCATCACCCCACCCCCAGGCAAAGGTCCAGGATAATTCTGTGGTTCCCTTCTGCGTACCTCATCCTCATTGTGCACGCCCCAACACTTGCCCTTCACATTCTGAGGTGGGGCCTCTTGAACCTCACCACAGCCCTTCCCTGGATTCTACCTGTGTCTGCTCACATGCTGTTCTCTTCTCCTTTGGAGGGACAGCTTCCACTCTGCTCTGTCCTACCCACCTCCCACATCCTCCAACTCCAGATCAACAGGGGAGCTGCATCCTTCTCCCAGCTTCCCTGGACTTGCAGCATCAGAAAGTGAACAGAACTCTTTTTGAGATGTCACACTCAGATTCATACAGTTGGCTAAGCACTGGGCCAGGGCCTAGGGTAGTTCAGAAGCCCTGGGAGACAAAACCTTTGTCCTCAAAGGGATTCCATGTAGAAGGGAATAAGCCATGTTCACAACTAAAGAACACTCCCTCCACCCTTCACAAACCAGGGAGGAAGAAGAAAGCAAGGAGGTTGTCAGGGTCTCAAAGGTTCCACTACTTTCTGGAGACCAAGAGCTTTTAGAGACATTGAAGATCCCTCGCAAAATGGCAGCTGTTGCTGGGTGCCAGTGGCTCGTGCCTGTAATCTTAGCTGAGATATGGGATCACTGTTTAAAGCCAGCCCAGGCAGATAAGTCCGTGAGAAACTAATCTCTAATTAACCAAAAAGCCGGAAGTGGTGCTGCAGCATAAACTCTCAGGAATAGTACTCGAGCCCAGAGTGCAAGCTCCAGGGGGAAAAAAGGCAGCTACCAAAGGATTTAGTTTAAGCAATTTAGCAACAGTCAATGCTTTGCCTCTCCAATGTTTTGCCCCTTTCCCTGGCCTCGGTAGTGTCTCCCTGCCTTCTTGTGCCCATTCAGCATGAGGGGCAGTTGGGCCTGGGGGAGTCTAAACTCCCACTCTGTTCCCTTGGCTGAAGAGCAGCTGATTGGAAGCAGATGCCATGTTGTGGAGGGGCCCTGGTGGGAGTGGCGAGGCAGTGGTGGGCCTGGCTCCCCTGTGCTGACCTCAGACCTGCACCGCTGGCATGTTCAGGCCGCAGACTCCCTGTCAGCAAAGCCGCATCCGTCCTGCAGAGAGATGGTCACTGTGGCTGCCCACACCCCCAAGCCAGCAATTTTCCTGCCATGGTGAGAAACCTCCTTCATTCCTGGGCCAGAGCCTGGCCTTCTCCAACTGGGCCTGGAGCTCTGGCAGGGGGAGGGAGAGATGCCAACTACGATTTTTACACAGGTACAAGCTGATAGAGACCTCTGTCCCCATACCTTGTTCCTCAGCACATCTGTAGTAGCATAATGCCACGTGAATCCACTAGTGTCCCCTGTGCCATGTTCCAGGCTCTGTGCTAAGTACTTTGTGTCTTTCCATTCAACTTTACCGACAGCTCCATGGTAGGAGCTGTGCTGCTGAGACTCAAGGAGGGCACCTTGTCATGCAGCCTGTCGGTGCAGAAGTGGGTCTGCATCCAGGTTGTCAGGATCCAAAGGCCATCCCCCTGTGGTCCACTGTGGTAGGGCCCTGGCCATTGCCCCTGTCCCTTCCGGATACAACCTGAGCCCATCATTCCTCGGGAGTCCAGGTCCGCTTCAGGCCGGAAGCATGCACACAGGTATGTACATGGCCAGCAGCTGCTGCGGAGCCTCCGTGGAGAGCTGTGAGCTTGTCCTTGAGCAGTTTTGACTGGACTACCCCAAGAAGCCCCTCACAGGTAGAACTGCAATTCTAACTGCTGTTTCTGAAGACCCTGGGGGATGACCTCCTAAACGCCTGTCTTGCTCAGGCATGGCGACTAGCTCCTTCCTTCATATGCCCAAGCCTCCCTTGGATCCAGCAGCCTCCAGGGGTCTCCCAGTAATGCTTCCTATGCCCTTAAGCAGCCCTAATCCCACTTCCCTGACCATCGCCCCCTCCCCTCCCCCGCCACTCCCTAGGAATGCATCTTCTTTTTCTCTGTGCCCCCAATGCCATCAGTCCCACCAGCTCACCTGTTTGCACCCCACAGGCCCAGAAAAGCAACCCTCTCTGCCCTGTTTCTGGAAGCTCACATCTGGTGTTCCTAGACTATAAAGGGGAAGGGCAGATGACCCTTCACAGATCCTGGCCTCCACTGGATATTCTCTGTTCTGGACCAGAAAGACTGCCTTGCTAGTTCCCGGGCACTAAGCGATGAGCATCGAGGCTGACCATTAATGGTAGAGCCTGACAGTTTGGGGACAAAGCAACAATGAGGCCCCTTGGGCTGGGAGGTCTGGAGAGGAGAAGTGGCTCCACCAGAGCAGAGCATGGATTCTGGAGACACATGAGAGGCTGAAGCTCTGATCTGGGTTGAAGTGAAACTCAACCCAGCAAGGTCCTCACTGAAGAGGTGGGTGTTGGTGCTCATAGATAAGCCATGCATGTGGGCAGAGCCCTGGGAGTGGGCCAAGCAGGTGAAAACTCTCGCATATCCCTGGTCATCCTCAGAGCCATCCTCTGCTGGGTTCCTGTGGCCTGTGGTTGGCACAGAGCCAGTCTGCACCAAGAGATAGAAGTTGGACCCTTCACCTCCCTTTTTTGGAGCATCTTGAGTAATCAAAGGAAAGGAAAGGTTAAGCAGGAGGTCCTTCATCTGAGTAGTTGAAGCTCCTGCCATGATGCTCTTCTGATAAGCACATTATATAATGAAATATCCTATGTTAAACATGCATGTAATACACTCAGGCTCCTGAAAACCATGACTTAGCAACCTGGTACCTTCTAATCTCCATTTATTGCTAAATTGTGTGTGTGTGTGTGTGTGTGTGTGTGTGTGTGTGTGTGTATTTGTGTGTGCATATATGCATGCTGGACTAGGACTTGACCTCAGTACCTGGGTGCTGTCCCTTAGCTTTTCCTGCTCAGTATTGATGCTCTACCACTTGAGCCACAGCTTTCCTTGTGGCTTTTTTTTTTTTTGCCAGTCCTTGGCTTAAACTCGGGGCCTGAGCACAGTCCTTGGGCTTTCTCAGGGCTAGAGCTCTACCACTTGAGCCACCGCACCATTTCTGGCTTTTTTTTATGTATGTGGTTCTGAGGAATCGAACCCAGGTCTTCGTGCATGCTAGGCAAGCACTCTACCACTAGACCAAATTCCCGGGCCCCCTTGTGGCTTTTTGGTAATTAACTGGCGGTAAGAGTATCAGGCACAGGTTCCCTCTCAGCTTTTTGGTGATTAATTGGAGATAAAAGTCTTACAGACTTTCCTGCTTGGGCTGGCTTTAAACTGCATTCCTCAGATCTCAGCCTCTCAAGTAGTTAGGATTATAGGTGTGAGGCACTGGAGGCTGGCAACATTCTAAATATCTTAAGCACATCATGATTTGGGGACCAGCTGTAGTCAATTGAGTCTGGGTAGTTTTTATTTAATTAAAAAAATCAGAATCGCGCCCCCCCCCAGGATGCTGTACCTCTATTTCCTCTCATGGTTGCTATGACAACCACTATGGTCCTCTGCTGCTTCTGTGAGAAGCCCAGGGATGCAGGCCTGTAGGCTCCACGGGGGAGACCTGATCTTCGGTCCTAGGCCCCAGGAGATGATGGATCTCAGCCAGGTGCCAGTCTCCTGTAGCAGCTGGATCTAATTACAGTGTGGACAGCAGGATAAGAAAGCCACCTCTGCCAGGGCTTCGAGGCAGCAGGGTGACCACAGCCTGTGAACCCTGGGGGCCCCCAAGTTCCTGCTGCCCACCAACAGCTTTCACAAGCCTGTTGACGTTGACAGGGCATCCTGCGTGGAGGGAGCAGGAAGCCCAGGGCTCTGTGGTCTGCCATTATTGCTCAGAGTTTCCTGGGCTGAGTCCTCCTGTGGGGCCTTCTTGGGGCTCTGCCAGGTCAGCATCCCTGTCCTCAGGCTTCATGAGGCCCATCTAGCTCCGAGAGACAGGCCACTGAATCAAGGCCCAGAAGGCTCTGTCCTCTGGCACTGAGCCAGAAGGGTTTGTGAAGGGGCTTCTGATACTCTGTTGATGGCCTCAAGAAAGGTGGATTCTGGACTGCTGTAACAGGTGGGGCAGGGACAAAGCCACTTCCAAACAGAAGGTCCAAGTTCTGCTCTCAGATCTAACACTGACTGGCCAACTCAAGCAGCTTTCACTACGGTCCTTTCCTCACACCTGGCGCCTAGGTGTGATATGAAATCCAGGCAAAGAAGAGGAAACCCAAGCCAAACAAGCAGGTCGAAGAAGCTCAGGGCTTGAATTCAAACCTCAGCAGTTCAAAACAAACAGTAAGCATGAAAATACTGTAATGGCTGGGAGAATGGCCTAATGATAGAGTGCTTGCCTAGCATGCATGAAGCCCTGGGTTTGATTCCTTGGTACTACATACACAGAAAATGCTGAAAGTGGTGCTGGGACTCAAGTGGTAGAGTGCTAGCCTTGAGAGAGCACAAGGACAGTGCCCAGGCCCTGAGTTCAAGCCCTAGGAAGAAAAAAAAAGAAAAAAAATACTGTGAGTGAGTGTTGTGGTGGAGTCTACCCAAAGTCACTCTTCTCTTTTAGAAGGAAAAGGCAAGAGGCTAAAAGTAAGGCACAGACGCACAAAGACACACAGACACACAGACACACACAGAGACACATTCTTGTGTTTACATATATATACACAGGAAGCTAGGAACTGCCTTAAACCTTTGTTTTGTTTTGTTTTGTTTGTACTAGTACTGGAGCTTAACTCAGGATCTTACACACTTTCATTTAGCTTTTCCATTCAAGGCTGTCACGACACTCTATTACTTGTGCCACATTTCCACTTCTAGCTTTTTTCCAGTTAACCAGAAATAAGAGTCTCACAGACTTTTTTCCTAGGTTGTCTTTGAACCTTGATCCTCAGGTCTTAGCCTCCAGTGTAGCTAAGATTATAGGTATGAGCCATTAGCACCCCGGTTTTGTACTAAACTTTTATACACACTAACTTCTGTTATCATTTGCCTCTCTTCTCATTCCTATCAAGAAGGAATTATCTTGTCGCTCTATTACAGAGAAGGCAATGCAGACCAGAGAGGGAAAGTAACCTGCTTAAGGTCACACAGACATGGGAACCAACTGAGGCAACCTGGAATGAGAGCGGCAGTGGAGCCAGGGATAGGGTATGGAAAGGATTGCAGTGGTACCAGTACTGCAGAGCAGTACCTTGGTGCCATACTTGGCACATGGTGGGCATTCTGAGGCCTGCCTCCACAGAGGCGGTGGCGAGCTTGGTTTGGGCAACTTGAGGATGTGTATATTGGAGGCACATACTGGAGTGGCACAGTGAAGGCTGGCTGGGCCCAGGACTGAGGCCCCCAAGATTGACACAGAGTCTGCCATCTTGGGGCTGGACAGTGTGTCCAGCAGTATGCTCCTTCCTAATGGAGCTCCTGGCCCCACTGGCAGGAGGGTCCCAAGTGGACAAGCATGAGTTTGAATGACTTCGTCAATCTGAACCACTCTCCCTGTGAACCAATCTTTCCTTCCAGCACAGCACACTGGTGTCTCTAACTCTCCCCTTCCCTCCTCAGGAGTGGAGTAGCTTTGTGGGAGTTTGGAGAACACAGAAGTTAAGAAGCAGAAGTTTACTGTCTCCAGAGGCTGCAAAGTGACCGGCTTGTCACAGGGCTGCAGAGCTGGGGGTTGGTAAGGAAGGAAGCTTCCGTTCTCTGCCACACTCAGACCCCACCAGGAATGTGGCTTTGATCCAGGATCCCTCTGGGCAAGAAAGGATGACTTGACAGAAATATCCTGGACTGGGGGATAAGTGGAGCCGCTGTGCTGGCGGCAGCTGCCAAGTGGTGGGTGGGTAAATTAATGACCCTTTCTGCCTGTCTTCAGCTCTACCCTCCCTACCCCAGGAATGTCTTCCAGGCTGGGGTTTTAAGAGCCTTTGGAGTAGCAATAATTGGAATTTTCAGAGTTAGGAGGAGCTTGTAGCTGGCCAATTCTTTCCTTTTTCCTGGGGAGAATTGATAAATGGTAAAGGAAACAAATCAGCCGAGGGGACCCCCAGATGTGACCTAGGCAATGAAGAACAGTCCTGATTGGGGGGGGTTTGGGGGACCTTGCCTGGGCCGAGTGTGGGGAATTCCAGCCCTGGTGAGCCACTGGAAGCAGGCCTTTGCTTACACAGTCCTAGAAACCTCACAATGCTGGGTTTCTTAGGAGTCCTGAGAAATATCTCTGTCACCAGAGACACCTTATGGCACAAACCAGTCATCACCAGGGACTACAACTGTCCAGCGATTGACACACTTCCAGCCCAGAGCACTGATGATGATGAGTTGAAAATGGTCACCTTGTTGTGATTGAGGTGATGGCTGCTGCCGCCATTTAACCACTGATACTGTGTAATCACAAGCATTTCTCCTAACAGTCCCATAAGGTAGGGTAGATATTTGTCTTGCCTGTGTTTTGTAGAGAGGAAATCACACTGCAGAAGGCAAAACAGCTCGCCCAGGAGGTCAATGAAAAAATAAGGTTCCAAGTGTGGAGTTACAAATACATTGTTTGTTGTGTACTTTCCTTTTCCCTAGAAGGGGAGGAAGGAAGGAGGGCAGGGAGGCTTCCTGCAGCCCTGCCCCCTCCCACGGGTACCACACAGTGATGGAAGGTCACTAGGATTGGCCGGTGGAAACTCTGACCCCTTTCTAGGAAGCATTGCGACATCCGGTGATTTCCTGTGTAGCCCATCACAGGGCGCTTAGCTCTGTGAGCCTTGAAGATCTTGGGATCCTGGGCTAGAAAACATAAGCGTGTCGCCTCACTGTCTGATGGACTGACAGTGCAACTTTGACTCTCCTCTAATTCCTCTGCCCTTGATTCTCAGGTCTGTGAAATGGCAGAGAAGAATATGACTGTTCTCTTTTACCTGCTCCATTGAAATGAAAGGTAGAACATGAAGATCCTGCAGCCCTGGGCATGGCCAGAGAGAACGCAGACTGCTGTAGCAGATGGCAGGGTAGGGATGGGTTGGGAGCTGGGGAATAGGAGGTGATGAGCCAAGAGGCCAGGGAGGGGCTGGGGCTGCAATCACCTGCTAGGACCCCAGGTCCTTGAGAGAGGCCAGCAAAGATCAGAATCCTTCTGTGCCAGATTGAGGGACAGCTACCCTGCATTAGTTCAGCTGTCTGAAGAAGGTCACCTGGGGGTAACCCAGGAGCTTTTCTTTGGTAGGACACAGAGCAGAAGAATGGCTACATTTCCTCAGGAAAATCCCACCAGCAAAACTGCTTGAGCCAGATGCCAGTGGCTCACATCCTAGTTACTCAGGAGGCTGAGGTCTGAGGATTCCTATTTGATGCCAGCCCGGGGAAACAAATCTGCGAGACTTATCTTCAGTTAAGTAGCAAAAGCAAGAAGGGAGCTGTGGGTCAAGTGGTAGACCACTATCCTTGAGTGGAAAAAGTCAAATGAGAGCATAAGATTCTGAGTTCAAGCCTAGTACTTGCACGGAATCAAAACAACAAAAATCCCAAACAACAATGACCAACGTCTATAGACAGGCATCAGATATGCAGCCAGTTCCCTGCAAGGGTCCTGTTGGCTTCTGTTGATGGGATTGCTTCTGTTCCCTAGCAACAAAGCAATCATGGAGGTGGCTTCAAATGACTGTGTTAAATCACTTAATTATCATAAACAGCATAAACAGGCACTGTGCCAGCCAAGGGCTTCATTAGACTTAGTCACTCCTGAAACTAAATATGGCTGAGATGGTCATAAATATACACAAAACAATAGACTTTCAACCAATGCATCTTGGTTGATTGAAGACAGCCTTTGGTGTTACAAAGGTATACTAAATCAATTACAGTTTTACCACTATGTCAGTTTTTTTTTGTGGGTCATGAGGCTTGAACTCTGGGCCTGGCTGCTGTCCCTGAGCTCGTCAGCTCAAGGATACAGCCCTACCTTTGAGCCAAGCCCCACTTCCCATTTTTTAGAGTTTAATGGGAGATAAGAGTCTCAGGTCCTTTTGTGTCTTGGCTGACTTTGAACCTTGATCCTCAGGTTCTCAGCCTCCTGAGTAGCTAGGATTACAGGTGTGAGCCACTGTACCCAGCTCTATGTCAATTTTTGTAGATTCAAAAATACTAGCAAACCAGTGATATGTATGGGCATACTCGTCCAATTACTCCATTCATCCCCAACTGCAGAAGGACTGATTAGTATCAGCACAGATGTTCAGTTTGGACTGTTATTATAGCTCAAATTTTGGAATATCCTCTAGTGGTTAGTTTCTGGAACTATCATTTGGTTCACAATCTCTTAGCAACAGGAGTTTGAGGGCTAACGGCTGATACATTATGCTAGCAAATGATTTGTGACTTGTGGGCAAACAAGCCGGCAGGAGCCAAGTCAGAGAACCCTCTGATTATGAGTCCAATTGCTTTAAGTCACCAGTACCCACTCACAGGTCACACTTGCTTTGTTATATGCTTGTTTATGAGTACTGGCTTATGGCAGCCACATCCCAGGGCCTGAGAGACTTACATACACGGTTACCAATTACTCCAGGCTGGTTTTGCAGCAGATCTCACAATCTGTGTGTGACTGCGAGAAACTTCTTCCTCCTAATCTTGGCAGTGCTTAGCACTCTGCGTCCCTATGCCCTCACAGCCCCCTGTGAAGACCATTGTCTAGCCAGGCTACAAGCCAGGGCAAGGCAGCTCAGACAGATGTAATCACTGGCTGCATTCATAGGCCATGAGAGGCAGAGCAGGATTTGAACCCAGGCAGTCTCCACTTTCTTTGCTCTCTGTATTCAAACACTTCAGCCCGTAGAGAAGCCAGGTCATTATAGGATGTTTGATTGTCCTAAGTTTCTGCTCCAGAGCCCAGAGTACACAAGGGTCATTGCCACTGACTGAATCCACAGGTCAAAGACCATACAGATACTGTATGTTTCTGGCGCCACTGAGCCCAGCATTCACAGAGGGTGTGGGGCCTGCCTGTTATTAGGGTTTACAATCCTCCCCTTTAGAGGGAGAATTGAACTCAGGACTTAGAGATATACTCAGAACCTTCAGAAGCGTTAGGCAAGTGCTTTACCTCAGACTTACACTCCTAATGCTTCTTAATTCTGTTTTGATTCCAGATCTTTTTGGCTTCTTTCAGAGATTAAGACCATGATCTCCATCTGTGTGGAGTAGGAATAAAGATGTCTAAAAATAGTGACTGTGTATTCCTAAGAGTTAGGCATTTTACTTACATGTCCTTATTTACTCTTTGAAACCTTATAAGGACAAGATATTGTCTCTGCTTACAGATCAGTAAATTGAGGGTTTGTGGTGATTGGCTGTTTTTCTCCAAGCTACAAAAAAACAGGTTCATACTGTGCCACACAGCCCCCCCTCCTACCCACAGCTTCATTGCTCGTGGGCGCAGGTGCTTCTCCTTAGGAACTAGAGCCTGGGCTGTGGGGCCATCCACTCACACTGGTCCTTTCCAAGGCCCTGGAGACATAGTTAGACGGTCACCTCATTTTATAATATTGGCAAAAGAAAGATATTTAAATCTTCTTCTAAAAGAGAACTTTTCCAAATTGCATAGAACTCAGGCTTCTCAGAGAATCAAGAATTGTCCTTTTTATGAACATGAATATTGTACGTCAATTTACCCCTCTTTTTACTTTATTATCTGCCTGCCTGCCTATCTATCTATCTATCTATCTATCTATCTATCTATCTATCTATCTATCTATTGTTATGGTACTGAACTCAGGGCTCAAGGCTGGTGCTATGCCACTTTGAACCATATTTCAATTTCTTCTTAGCACTTATCACTTCATTATTAATACCTCTCAGCAATGGAGCCACTGTCTGTATATTTAAAACAGGCCTGTGTGGCAGATAAAGCTGTGATTATTTTTAAATTATACATAAAAATTGCAGCCGGATACTAGTAGCACATGCTTGTAATCCTAGCTATTCAGGAGGCTGAGATCTGAGGTTTAAGGTTCCAAGCCAGTCCAAGAAGAAAAGTTGTGAGACTCTTATTGCTAATTAACCAGGAAAATAAGTGGTAAATTGAGCTATGCCTTAAATAGTAGAGTGCCAGAGTTCATTGAAAAAGTCAGGTGAGATTGTGAGACTCTGAGTTCAAGCCCTAATACCAATACACACAGACATAGACACATATACAGACATGTACACAGACATAACTACCCCCCCCCGACACACACTGTGAAAGGCGATATGCTCATAAATCGAGTTCCCTTTCCATGCTCTGAGCTAACCTTGAACTAGGTCCTGTCCAGATTCTCTGGCCATGGCATCACAATTTACTCATGGACTAGACATCACCTCATTGATGTTTCATCCTTGACTCTTGTCTCCCTCAATAACACCCCCCAATCTTATCAATCACCCCCAAATATATTCCAAGCTTAATCACTTGTTTCCACAGCTCCACCTCAGACAGTTTTTCTGTTAGCTTCTTGGCAGCTCTTAGTTCTAATCTGATTACATCAACTTCCTACTGGAACAGACCCAGGAAACCACATTTCCTAGAGATCCTATCTGAAATTCTCAATCCACGTCGTACTGACTTCCTTCTTCTTCCCTCTTCAGTTTCACACCTGTAATCCTATACTTAGGAGGCTAAGATCCAGGCCTTGAACACAGTTCAAGGTTAGCCTGGGCAGAAAAATCTGCAAGCTTTTGTCCCCAAAATAACTAGTCAAAAGCAGGGTTGAAGGCATAGTTCAAGTGGCAGAATGCCAGCAGAGCAAACAATTCAAGCAAGGCCCTGAGTTCAAACCCTACTTTCTGACTCATAGCCTTTGCATATGCTCCTCTCCTTCTGATGCCAGGGCATTCATCTTCTCTTCTCTCTGTCCTTTCTATTTGATTTTAAATCATCTCTCTGGTGTCAAAGCAAGCATCACTTCTAGTGGTTACCTTTTGTGTTCACACAATTTGCGTCATAGCAGACTCGGGCCAGTCCTGTGGTCTCTTAAGAGTAAAAGAAATCTGCTTTTCTCCTTGTCTTGGTACTTAATCCAATTTATTTACAGAGTAGGAACTATCAATAGATGTTCATTGAAAAGAATATCTCTCTTCTTTGGCATCCAAAATTGATTCCAGATGGATCAGGGATTCAAACGTAAAAAGAATCCCTCTAAAATGCTAGGGGGGAGAAATCAGAGTGAGCAGGTCACAGAAGATAAACAAAAGGCCAGCACTGGTATGTGAAAACGTGATCTTGAGTTCGTGTGGAGCCAGGAACTTTCTTACATTCTTGGTAGGTGTTTCATTTTTGGAAGGAAGATTTAGTGATTCTTTCAAGATGGAAAAAGTTTAATATCTTTTTTTAAAAAAAATTAGGGAACTCCACTTCTAGGTATTTATTCTACATTTCTAGTAGACTTGCTCAAAACAGCACGGTAACTGGAAACCACCTAACTATCCATGCATGGGAAACACTTCATCAAGGAGAATTCCAGGCAGTTGTTGAAAAGAACATGGTAGATCTATTTATCATTCACATGACAAAAACTATCCAGAAATACTGACACTTGCAACCAAAAGAAAAATTGGGAGATGATGTGAATAGTAGAATGTCATCTATGTAAAGAAAGACAATGAGCTGATATAATTTAGATGTATACAATATTATTTGCATGATCAGATATGTAAGTCCATGATAGAGCACAACTCAGCACATGCCAGACCCTGGCTTCAATTCCCTACCCCTAAAACAAAACAGAACAATACAGAAGATGCGTAGGAAGATTTTACTGTGAGGGTGAGTTTCAGGCTTTACTTTGTACCCTATTACCACTTGCTTTACAAGTGTTCATATAGTCAATTCTATAGGCAAATGAAGGGGTAAAAGGTCAAAGGACCCTTTAAGTGTTTTCATAATGCTATGTGTCAAAGAGAAACTATAGAGGCAGCAGGCTGCAGTGATATCTGAGATAAGGTCAGCCCTGGGGATGCTGAAGCAATAATATTGTAAGTTTGAGGCCAGGGTGGGCTACATACTGAGTCTGTCTCTATAACAAATAAGCTGACACCAGTGGCTCACGTCTATAACCCTAGCTACTTATGAGGTTGAGATTGAGAGTATCTTGCTTTGAAGCCAGTCTGGATAGAAAAATCTGATTTCCCCCCTTTGAAGAATAACCAGCAAAAATCTGGGCTAGAGGCATGATGCAAGTGACTGAGTACCAGCTGAATGAGTATAAAAACCAAATAAAACAAAACAAAAACAAAGAAGAAAAGCAAAGTGAAATGGAGAATGGAGAAAATGATGAATTTTATGTTAGTCTATTGGAGTAAAAACAGAAAAGAGATTGAAGCAAAGATGACAACACACTAAGAACCCGTAATGTTGATTACAACGTTATATAATTCTTTAGGTTTTTTTTTCCAAACGGGAAACATTTCACAATTGTAAACATGTTTCTCTTAAAAGAGAACTCATTCAATTTAACAAGAAAAACAAACAAGAAACCAAAAGTGAAGCAAATGGAAAAGAAGGGCAATAAACTAAGCAATCTGATGTTTCCATGTGGCTTGATGTAGAGGATGGTTCTTACAAGCTGTTTAGTCACTCGAATCTGAGTTCCATGGGAGATAAGGAAGTGAAACATCTCAGATGGAACAAGAAGATAACGCTTGCTTAGAAAAAGTCGGATTTGATCATTCTCCTTGGAGGTTGGATGCAGGGATTATGTGCCTCAGTGGGTGAGCAGTGAGGCGGTTTGTCCAGGTGCAGGAGAGTGGCCAGGTTCAGCAGCACAAGGATGGGGGATCAGGACTGCCGGATACACTAGCTGTGAGCTCGGCAGGAAGAGGGACCGGCTGCTGGGCAGGGCAGGTGCTCTTTGCCTGCTTCCAACTGACCCATGGTCTAATGTGCCTGGTTGCCTTGTATAGACTCTCTCCCTTCCCTTGTCCTTTGACTCCTTTGGCTTTTCTCCTGCCCTTACCCTCACCTGGAGAGCTGGGAAAGCAGCAGGGTCTGAGTGGAGAAGGCATCCCCCCTTCTTGCCAAGAGCTCACCCACTTTTTTCTCTAGCCCCTTCCCGCCACAGGCAGTGCCTGTCATCACTGACCGCACCTGTTTCGCTTTCCTTTCCTTTAAAAACTGCCAGCCGACCACAGTGAGTGCAGCCCTGACTCTGAGGCTTTGAAAACCCTCTTCCTGTGAGCTCTGGTGTGGGTGATAACAAATAAAGCTCAGAGGCCTGTGGGTATCACCAAGGTCCTTTGTTTTAGGAACTGGAGGTGGTAGGGTGTAGGTAAGCCTAGAAGAAACGAAGGCCTTGAGGTCTGAGGGTTTGAATTTGGGGGCTCTGGGCCCTTAGCCTTCCAGAGCAGGCCATTGATTCCTAATGATCAATTGCTTTATTTACTTGTGAGCTATACTGGATTCTAGGGTGCAGCAGGGAGGACTCACACACTGTGGGAGTTTGAGGGGGACTCAAACTCCCACTCTGAGCTGGGCCCAGAGTCTTCCATCCTTAACCAAGATAGGAAGCATGACCTGGCCTTCTGCTCCTTCATCCACTGACATGTCTACTGAAGGCTGCCCCTGCGTTCTGAGGCTAGGAGGTGCTGCTTTCTTAGAGTTGAGGCATCCTGCTGCAGCTGGGGTAGGACTGTATGGAGAGAATGGTTTTGGATTGATCCCCACAAGGGTTCTATGCCTGGTCATCGGTGCTTATTCTCTTAGGGTTGCAGGAGCTGGCTTCTGGCTTCTCATTGACCTTGATACTAGATTCTTGTTGCGATTAGACATTTAGCCTCTGCATATCAGGCACTGTCAATCTATAAACACATTTGGGGGTTGGGGAAGTAAGCACATTCACCATCCTTCTTTCACTAGAAGGAAACAGGGACCCAGGAAGGAGGAATGATTTGTTCAGTTTCCTGGTGGGCCCTTGGGATTGGGCTCTTCTTAATTTTTCTTTTTGGCAGTGCTGGAGTTTGAACTCAGAGCCACACATCTACCACTTGAACCACATTCCCCAGCTCTCTTCTTACTTTTAGCCTGCTTCTAACCTGTCTGCCCTGTTTGGATGTAGTGTCTCTCTCTTCCTCAAGCTACAGCAAGGTCTACCAACATGCAGTGGTGAGACAGCAGACAGGGCAAGGCACCTGGCACTTCCTGCAGATTGCCACCCTGGGTACAGCCCTGCCTGGTGCTCTCCTGGATTGTTGACCATTCTGGAAACTTCCCTGCAGGGCTTAACAGTGGGGCAGGCTGCAGCTCTGGGTCTAGGTTTCTATAATCCTGGTTAAGATCTCTGACAATAGGCTCTTTATGGAATGCGCCTCAAATCACCAAATTTATGTGTGCTACTCCGCTTCCTGCTGGTCCCTGCCCAATCCATTCCATTAAGCCAACTCATCTCCAAGGACCCCTGGGGCTACTGAATCATCACTGGCTGTTGCAGCGCCCCCAAGGGCCCCTTGGAATTCCTTTCCTTTTCTCTGCTCATACCACAGGCTCCCCTCCCCCCAGCCCTCCCTCACCCCCCTGCTCTGCCTCCCACTTCCTATGTCAGACTTCAGCTAAGCAACCAGTTCACCTCAGCCAGCCACCCCATGATATATCTGCAGCAAATGATGTTCCACTGGCGCCACGATCTTGAGTGTCATCAGGCAGTCACAGAGGTGTGGATTTCTGGGAACAAGTATCCTGGAAGTCAATGCACAGAAGCAGGGTGACTTTACATTATTGAGAGGGTCTCCTTGTCTAGAGATCCTGCATCAATAAAACTCACTTACAATGCAGAGGAGCTAGTGACCTGCCAGATCCACTCCCAAGGGGCCTGTGTGTCGTTTACTGGGATCTTGGCCCTGGCCCTGACCTGAGGCTGACTGCTGTGCTCCAGGCTCTCAGCACAGCACATCCTCCCTCGTTTTCTAACCCTTATGACACTTACAGAAATACTTGTCCATTACCCTCCTCCCCCTTCACTGGGCCCTCTGCTGCCGGGATGCAGATGTGTGTCTGAACAGCTCACCTCCATCTCCCTTACACATGACACTGAACTGGGCCCACTGAGGGGGTTCAGCCAACAATTGCTAAGCTAGAGAAATAGTATTCCTATCAGTCTGGTGGTCATGCATTAGGGGACTTGTGGCAGTAGGAAGGGAGCAGGGAGAAGGCAGGGGCTTGGAGAATAAATTAGATGCAGAATTGGAAGGGGCAGGGAGTTGGCAGGTGCCACGGAAAGCTGTACAGCTTTCTGTCTTCCTTCTTTATTCCCTGTCTCCTATTTCTCCCTGTCTGAGCAGGTCTCTGGGACCTTGGGAATGTGGGCCTTCCCTTTCTACTAGCAGAATAAAAAAAAATGGATTCTTGAAGAGACAAATGATACTAGGAAGGATCCAACAGTTATCTTTAGGATCAAGAGAGGAGTTGTGTCCTCTGAGCAACTTCCTGTGTCCTCTACCCTGGGCTTTACATTTCACATAGTTTATTTCGACTGTCCCCGAACCCCCCTTCAGATCTTCCTAGTAGCTAAACTGATGCTCAGAGAGGAAAACTGCTTTCCCTAGATGCATAGCTTAGGTTGACAGAGTTAGGCCCATATCCTAGGTATCCTAAACACTTACGTTCCTTTGTCCCAGCCTGTATAGAACATTCTGACTCCCCTTCTTTGGTTTCTTCTTTCCAGAACTTTCTCCCTCAAGATGCTTTGGCCTCCTGCTCTCATTCTCAACCTGCCCAATGCCACCTAATGAGCAGTGGGTGCAAGTCTTCCTTGAATACGGGAATTTTTTTTTCTGGAAGAGTCAGAGGCTTGCACAGTTGGGCAGTTATTTCTCAACTGTGATCTACAGAAATCAAACCAGAGGGCAATTTTCTGTCATTCCAGGAAGGTGGTACCCCCGAGTGGTGGAGTCTCTTCTGAGAGGCAGAGGCTCCTCGTCTGTGGGAAGGATCATGGTAAGGAGTTAGAGTCCCGAAGGGGGTTAGCTGTCTCAGGAGAAGTGAAGGTAAGAATGGGGGTTCACCAGCTTCCTCATGTAGAAAAGCAAGGACAGATGTCCAAATGGCAGGATAATAATAGCTGAAGCATTGGGAACTAATTGCTAGGAAGTCTTTATTACCCCATTTTCTTTCCTGAAGGATGTAGCATAATTTTAAAATGTATGAGCTAGGTACCTCTGTTCTTTCTGTAGCCAGAAGAGGTACAAAAGCCTGGGCACAGGTGGCTGGGTTCAGCAGTTTGGGCTGAGTCCCTGAGGAGGTAGGACCTGAGCCAGGCTTGCACTGAGAAACTGCAAGTCCCGTTTGCGTGTGGCTGTGTGTGTGTGTGCACGCACACACGCACACCCACAGCCCCCACAACCAAACCCCTCTTCCTCTCCTACTGAAGCACAAAGACTCCTGAACTCATTGAGCATGAGTCATGGAACACACAGAAACACACATGTATTGTTCCATGTATGTGGAACAATACACATGATGGTCTTGAAGGGTCACATTAGCCACCCACCCACAACTACCCAGAGCACCAGCTGCAATCGGGCTTCATTGCTGTACTCAAAAGCAGGTAACCACACAGTGCATTAACCACAGGCAATGACGTGCCATGACAGATAGTCCTGTGAGACCCATGCTGCACGGAGAGTTAACCAAACACATTCAACCATTTCATGTTGAGTCCCACAGAGATCATATCACTCTATACAACCACAATCACATTTGACTACACTCAGGAGGACATGGCAGCACACCATCAGGTGGTGGGGGATTGCAGGCAGTCATACGCAGCCATATAGGGTTCTTTTTTTTTTTTTTTTTTTTTTTTGCCAGCCCTGGGCTTGAGCTCAGGGCCTGAGCACTGTCCTTGGACTTTCTCAAGGCTAGAGCTCTACCACTTGAGCCTCAGCACCACCTCCAGCTTTTTTTTTCTATGTACATGGTACCAAGGACTCCAACCCGGGTATTAGTGCATGCTAGGCAAGCACTCTACCACTAGGCCAAACTCCCGGCCCCCCATACAGGGTTCTTGAACATGGCAGTGAGGGTTGAAGGAAACATCTATTCTGAACAGGGGCTGGTGAGTTCCTGCCTATAACTGAGTTGGGGACAGAGGAGTCCACAGGATACTAAGCAGCACATTTCCTGGCCACCCTTTCAAAGCAGTTGTCCCCTTTGCCTGGAAGAGCATTCCTGGATCCTGATGTGGCCTTTCACCACCCCTCCCCTCCTCCCCTAGCCTCAGGCTGATGATGGGAACCAGCTGGGGATGCATGAGTCAGAAGGAAAGGGCTCAGGGAATGCCACCCAGTGGATGTCACTGGATTTGGAATTGCAGAAGCTTCAAGGATGGAGGGGCTGCTGTCCACCACAAGGGGCTTGGCCATTGGAGGTCACCTGCCTAGGGAGCGAGGCCTATTCCAGGTGGCCTACACAAGGTTCCTGTTGCTGCCAAACTCAGCTCTAAGGGGCTATGTCCCTCCTACCAGCTAAACCAGGCCTTCACTCACCTGCTGTAGGCCTTTATGACCACATGGTCCCCAGTTAGGCAGGGTCTGAAGCAGCCCTGAACCCAGATGACAATGACACATGCATTCATTCAGCCCTTGTGGCACATCTACCACCAACATGCGTGACCTTGCCTCACCCAAAAGATGATTCCAGAACAAGGTAGACTTTTAGGGTCCAAAATAAGCACCTGCGAATTGTGGAAGCAGCCAGGGACATTGCTTTTTGTTTTGGTTTGGTTTTGAGCCCTCAATATGCAGTCTCTGCTCTGGGTGGGGACTGGATTGCGCAGCTGCTGCTGAGTCCTCATTGCTCTGCCTTCTCCAGAGCCTGGGGTTACTTTTTTTTTCCACATCGGAAGAATAGAATTACAATGCCAGGTCTGAAAGAAGTTTTTCAGAAACAATGACTTCCTGCTTCTGGGAGTAGGGTAGGTGCTCCACAGCGTTCTTCTTGCTATCTCAGGGTCACCACCGGTTTCCATTGTCACCAGGCCCAAAGATGGTGATGTTTTCTTGGGCTCAAGAAAGTCCTGGGGAACAGGGTACCACTAGCTCACACTGTAGTACTAGCTGCACAGGAGGCTGAGAGCTGAGGATCCAAGTTTGAAATCAGCTCGGGCAGACAAATCCACGAAACAATTATCCACAATTAAGCACCAAAAAGCTGGAAGTGGAAGTGTGCCTCAAGTGGCAGAACGCCAGCTGTGAGTAAAGAAAAAAAAAGCCAAGTGAGAGCTCAAAGCCCCTGAACTCAAATCCCATTAAGAGCACTCGCCTCCCACCCCCAAGAATCCTTGTGGAAGGCATATATACTAAGAAGCCTGGCTCTGCTATGCTGAAGATGGAAGGCAGGCATTAGGATTACAGGAAGAAAGAAGTCTGCTGGTGTCAGGCATGTGGACAGTGCTAAGATTTCTCTGGATTCTACCTAAGAGAAAGATGGCTCTCTCTTCCTCCCTCCCTCCCTCCCTCCCTCCCTCCTTTCCTTCCTTTTCATTTTTTAAATTTTTGGTGGAGGACGGGTGATACTAGGTTTGAACTCAGGGTCTTATAATTGTTAGGCCTAGGTGCTCTACCACTGAGTCATACCCCCCACACACAACTTCTTTTTTTGCATTGCCTGGTGCACACTTGAACCACAGTCCACCTATTTTACACTTTTGGGATGACAAGTGCACACCAGCATGCCAAGCTATTTATCAAGAAAGGATCTTGCTGTATGCACAGGCTGGCCTTGAACTATGAGCTTCCCCATCCCAGACTCCTAAACAGCTTGGCTTGTGAGCCACTGGCACTCAGTCTGCCTTCCTTTCTTCTTTGTTGTAGGGCTTAACCTGTTTCTTCTTCCTTGGGGATCACACCACTTTCCCAACAATGTCTGAATATGGCATCTTGCTGTCACTGGGTCTCCCTTTCCTGGCTATTCTTGAACTTGAAGATGGAGACTAACTTTCCTTCTAATCCTATTGTATGGGATTTCAATCATGAGAAACAGAGAAGCCTCATCTTGAGAGGTCTAACTGGGAGTCTTTATTAGAAACCCTGCAACTGCCGGTGGACTTATGTCTCAAAAACCTGCAGCCCAGAATATAGATATCACAAAGCGTTTAAAGACACAAACTACATGTTTGGGGTAGAGGCCAAAGTGTTAAGGAAAGCAAACCACATAGGGGAATAGTCAGAGACCAGCAAAGCAAACGATTTAGCGGAAATCAAGGATGAGCATTCTCTGTAGCAAAGTTTTTCTGAGGCTAAACAGCATGACACCTACAATTCAAAGAATTGTGGGTGCTTACCTCTAGGCCTTTCAAAGCTGAGTGGAAAGCCCCCCACTACCCAGCAAGGCACCAGGCTGTGAAAACAAGATGATACTATGTAGACTCAATAGCCTTATTTTAATCCATCTAATGGTCTTTTCTGGAAACAAGATGTTAACAAAAAATCAGACAGGAGGAATATTGCAGAGGTTCTGCAACATTATAAAGTTCTTAATTCTAATGTGCGGAAAAAAAAAACCCCCAAAGCCTCCAAAACACAAAACAAAAATTCTCACCTCATCCACAATACAATAAATTCCAGATAAATATTGAAATATTAAAAATACAGAAAACATGAAAGAAATCTGGGTGACTATTTTATGAATTGAGGAAAGACCATTTTGAGCAGAAACCTATAAAAAGCCTCATATATTTAACTATACAACGTTTGTAAACTTCTGGACAGCAAAAGCTCTATCTACAAAGTTGAAAAACAAAGGACAAGCTGGGGGAAATATTTTCAATAGATAAAACAAAGGGTCTATATCCCTAGGCTACAAAGAGATTTTTATAAGTCAACAACAAAAAATATGGCAATCTAATAAAAAACTAAACAAGGGCCAAGATGGAAGAATTCATAAAAGAATGAGGCTTGGTTAAAAAGAATAGGAAAAACGTCCACTTTCATGATTTAAAAAAAAATCCAGCCTGGGGCCGGGAGTTTGGCCTAGTAGTAGACTGCTTGCCTATCATGCACGAAGACTGGGGTTCGATTTTTATGGTGGCAAAAGTCTAATGTAAACTGTTTGATGGTCAATGCATTTGGTCACAAGAGTCATGTTTTAGGTTCAAATTAAACAATGTGGCATGAGTGCAGCCCAATTTTGTAACTACTGGTCCTTCACTCCAGGCAGCCAAGCTCCAGCTGCCTTTAGCAGCTATTAAAATGTTCATCAGGAGGGCTGGGAGTTTGGCCTAGTGGTAGAGTGCTTGCCTAGCATGCATGAAGACCCAGGTTCGATTCCTCGGTACTACATACATAGAAAAAAAGCCAGAAATGGTGCTGAGGCTCAAGTGGTAGAGCTCTAGCCTTGAGAAAGTCCAAGGACAGTGCTCAGGCACTGAGCTCAAGCCCAGGACTGGCAAAAAAAAAAATCCAGTCTGATCTATCTGGATGACAAACACTAAAAAAATGAAGGACACTTAATATTGATAAGATGTGAATTAACAGATATTTTCAGAAGTTATATATTGGTGGGAGGAGAAATTGATAAAAACCCATTCAACCTTCCAGGGTCTTGTGAGTTCCCTATTTTCCAACAGAACCTTTTTTTGCACTTCAGCCTCAAAGCAGCAGGCATCACCAAAACTTAAGTCTGGCAATACTCATTATAGAAATTGGTTCATTTGTCTGCTCACATGAGCTGCTCACATAAACTGAAGCAACCATGATACATCTCAGGAGTTTTGTGGAAAGCCCAAAGTTAGAGATTTTTCATTCCGCAAGGATGGCACAGGTAGATGTGTGACCCAAACTGTTTTAGCTCTTTTTGCATGAAAAGAAATCTGAGGACAAAGCTAACCTACTGAGTATGACTGAACCAAGAGAATCACAGAACTAGAGCCTGTTGATGTTATGAAACTCCATTCTCCAAATTCCATGCAAGCCCTGGGCTTTCCCAATGTAAGAAGCCATGCATATTCTTCACTGTTAAAATTGGTTTGAGAGAGATATTTGTGTGTCTGCAATAAGAGCCTCTTCACAGAGTATCTCTCCTTTACAGACAATCTGGGTCCTTGTTTCTCAGAGGCTTTGCCACTGAGAAAGAAGTCCTGGGAAAGAAGCCCTTGGGAGCTAGAGAAGAGGTGACTTCCTTTCACAAGCTTGATTGTTGGGGAAATGTGTGGGGGACAGAGTAAAATGTCACCCCATCTTTCTTAACTTCTTATAGCAATGCCGAACATTAGTTTCTCACTGAATTAGCTGACCACACATGCTTGGGTTAGTTGAAAAACTATAACAACCACATAACCATCAGCAGGATAATCATCCATCTGGGGTACTTCTTTACAGCCTTAAGAAGATGAAGAAACTGCTTTATTATTATGAAAGTTACTCCAAAGTAGTCATTTACTGGAAAAAGTAATAAGTTAAAAAGGAAATGTAGGCCAGGGGTGTGGCCCAGTGGTAGAGTGCTTGCCTAGTATGCATGAAGACCCAGGTTCAACTCCTCAGTATCACATATATAGAAAAAGCCGAAAGTGATCCTGTGGCTCAAGTGGTAGAGTTCTAGTCTTCAGAAAGCCCAAGGACAGTGCTCAGGCCCTAAGTTTAAGCCTCAGGACTTGCAAAAAAAATAATGTTTAGGGGGCAGGGGGAGGGAATTGGGGACAAAAACATGAGAAGGGGTATCAGTGTGTGAGAAGTAATGCACCTACTACCTGACAAATGTAACTGTAACCCCGCTATACATTATTCTGACAATAAACTTTTTTGAAAAAGGAAATGTAGTATTATCCTATTTCAATACTTTTAGTGACAGTACTAAGGCTTGAACTTAGGCCTGTATCTTTTTTTTGGCCAGTCCTGGGCTTGAGCTCCGTGCCTGAGCACTGTCCTTGGACTTTCTCAAGGCTAGAGCTCTACCCACTTGAGCCTCAGCACCACTTCCAGCTTTTTCCTATCTATGTGGTACCGAGGGGTTGAACCCGGGTCTTCATGCATGCAAGGCAAGCACTCTACCACTAGGCCAGTGTATCTTCTTTTTTTAGCTTTCTGGCTTAAGGTCGGCATACCACTTGAGTCACACCTCCACTTCTGCTTCCAGGTTTTTGTTGTTGTTCTTTGTTTCTTTGTTTTTCTGGTTAATTGGGAGGTAAGTCACTGAAATTTGTTTTCAGTGAGCTGGCTTCAAATCAAGATTTTCAGATCTCAACTTCCTGAATAGTTAAGATGATAGGCATGAGGCACTGGTGCCTGGCCCTACTTTTAGTTATTGATTTTAACTACAGGTCTATAGTTTTAACTTAAAAAAGTATTTTTTTAAAAAAATCCTCTGGGGACTAGAATTCTGAAGGATTTGCATTCTCCACTTGTTTTATTTTTTTTCCATTTCTGTGTTGAATTTTGTAGGGCTATTTAAAAATCTCTCTCTCTCTCTCTCTCTCTCTCTCTATATATATATATATATATATATATATATATACATACGTGTGTGTGTGTGTGTGTGTGTGTGTGTGTGTGTGTATTTTTAAAAAGTTCTCACAGTCCTGATCTCTGGTCTACAGCTCGCTACCTTCTTCAACGATAGTAAGTGGAGATCTTGA
The DNA here is from genome assembly GCF_031878675.1 of Megascapheus bottae. Classification (NCBI taxonomy): domain Eukaryota; kingdom Metazoa; phylum Chordata; class Mammalia; order Rodentia; family Geomyidae; genus Megascapheus; species Megascapheus bottae. The sequence goes on from NC_143514.1 coordinate 19,310,749, forward strand.
GGAAGCTGTCATAGGCTAAGTGTGCAGTTAAGTAATCTAGCTGCTCTAAGGAGCACAAACCTAGCCTGTTCATTTGAGCTAGGCAAGATAACTCCAGAACAGATGGAGTTCTGAATAGGGCTCAGTCATGTTGACCCTGGAACATGGTGCCAGGCTGTAGTGACTAAGCCAACATACAGGCAGCCTAAGGGATGACCCATTTATTGGCTTTGTGAGAGGAAGATAGCTGCTTGGGTGGAAGGCTGAATAATAATCCTACAAGATACCAGTTCCTAAACCTGCAGTAGCTATAATGGTTACCTTCTATGGGAAAAAAAGAGAGCCACAACACATCAGACTAAGTTAAGGATCTTGGAATTGACAGCTAGTTTTGAATTATCCTAATAGGACCTAATATAATCATAGGTATCCTTAAAGAGAAACACACAGAGAGAGATCTGATGTACAAGAGAAAGTCATATGACCACAGGCACAGAAACTAGGCTGATACAACTATAAGCCAAAGGTTGCAGGCAGCCAGTAGGAAGGGGAAGAAGCAAGACACCTATTTCCCCCTCCTACCTACCTGTCTGACACTCTCATTTTAGCCCAGTGCTACTTATCTTGGATTTCTACCCTCCAGAACTTTGAGGGACTAGATTCCCATTCTTTTTAGCCACTAATTCACAGTGATTTGTCATAGCAGCCACAGGAAGCTAATACAGCTTCAGAAAATGAGCATGCCTGTAGTCACACAAAAAGCCCTCCCTGATGATTCCCTTCTCTGTTCACACTGCCAAGGCCCAAATGGAAATGGGTTTGCTCTCTAAGCACCCTTGAAAGCCACTAATGAGTACTGGCTCCTGTGAGGGGGGTGAGCATGGCGCCTCTGCCATCTCTCACTAAGGCTTCAGCTAGGGTAAAGGCTGGTTGCCCAGCAACCACAGAGGCCTAATAAGGCACCCCACTGGGCTTGGGTTTTCCTCAAAGCTGTGCATGCCTGAAGAGATTATTAGAGTACAGAAACTGTTTTTTAATTAATAAATAACACCATCCCTGGGCTCAAAATAACTTCCTGGGTTCTAAAAATGGAATCTGCCCAGCAGGAATATTTCTCACTCAGTGCAATAGTAAAATTTCTCATTCTCTTCTGCTGTTTAGGTTTGTATCTGGCTCCAGAGGGAATTGTTATTAATGGTTATTTCTGCCTGATATAACCCTTTTGGTGAGCCACACGTCTATCCCTTGCACAACAGGCTTTCCACCTCTTCATACAGACCCTCCCCAGGGGTGAGGGTTTTATTTGCTCTAGCATCCATAGTCATTCTTGAGTCAAGTAGTCATAATAACAGTAACAATGATTATAAAGAAGTTACAAGCCAGTGGTGTCTCATGCCTATAATCATAGCTACTCAGGAGGCTGAGATCTGAGGATGGTGATTCAAAGCTGGCCTGGACAGGAAAGTCTGTGAGCCTCTCATCTTCATTTCACTACCAGAAAACTGGAAGTGGCACTGGGGCTCAAAGAGCCTTGAACAAAGCCCTACAACTAACAACAACAAAAAGTTACAAGTTAGGCATGGTAGTGTACACTTGTAGCCCCACGTCCTTGGAAGGCTGAGAGGTAAGAGGATCTCAAACCAAGACTAGCCTGAGCTATAGAATGAGTTTGAGGCCAACTTGGAGAACTTGTTTGAAAATTTAAAAACAAACTAATAAAACAATTACTTATATAACTTATATGTCAGGAATGCCCTATACATTTTACTTATTTGTTTGTTTATTTATTTATGTTTTGTATTGGTACTAGGGCTTGAACTCAGAGCCTTACATTCTTGTTTGGTTTTTTAAATCATGGCTAGCTGACACTCTGCCACTTGAGTAATGCCTTGAATGTAGCAACGGCCTGGGCCTGGGGACTGTCCCTGAGCTCGCCAGCTCAAAACTAGTGCTCTACTACTTGAACCACAGAACCACTTCTGGTTTTCTAATGGCTAATTGGAGACGAGAGTCTCATGGACTTTCAGGCCCAGACTGTCTTTGAACAGTGATCCTCAGATATCAGCCTCCCGAGTAGCTAGGATTACAGGCATCAGCCACTGGCACCCAGCCAGCACTATTATTATTAGTTAATTGAGAATAGAATCTTGTGCGTTTTTATTCCTGAATGGGCTTTGAACCTCAATCCCTAGCTCTCAAACGTCTCAGGAGCTAAGATTACAGGTGTGAGCCATTGGGGCATGATTTCCTAGGAACTTTACATATATTAATTCATAAAATCCTCACTATGGCCTACTGAATATGTATATAAACTATGAATCCCCACTTACTAGTCTTTTCCCTCTCCTTCTCCTTCTTCTTTTTCTCCTCCTTCTTTGCTCTTCCTCCTCTTTCTTCATTGGGATAGGGTCTTACTGTATACCCTAGGCTAATCCCTACCTCTCCATTCTTGATTCTCTTGCCTTAGAGGCTCAAGTTCCAGAATTACAGACCTGTACACAAGGGCACAGAGAGGTTTACAACTTGCTCAAAAGCACACAGCTGCAAAAGTGGGGTCTAGACTTAGGTGGATAGGCTCTGGGGTCTGTATTCTTTCCTCCTCAGTTAGATTGGCTGGCTGGAGGGGAGCCAAAATGAGCTATTCTGGGCAGGGATCTGGCTTCCTCTGCATCTGTTGTGTAACCATGGCTGGCTAAGGAAGTCTGAAGAGATTTACCAGCAGCACACACCCTATCTTAATGCTTCAGTCTTTTCTGCCACCTCTATGAGCGGGCTGGAGAATGGTCTTTACTTTCTAGACACAGACTCAGGTTGGAGTCCCAGGGAACCCATAGAAGGCCCTGAAGATTGGGCATAAGGAAAACAGGTTGATCCTGCTCTGTTTCTGGGCATGTGAGTAAGTCCATAGTCATGGAAGGTCAGGGTGGTTTCTTTGTGTTGAGCAGCTTCCACCCTCTTCCTTCCCTGGTGAGGAGAAGAGAGTGAAATAGGTAGAGTACCTCCTAGGGTTATGGTGCTCAGCAGATAGCTGTTTGCTCTCTGCACTTGCACAGGCCTGGCACATCTGTTGAGGTCACCTGGCTGTATTGGTGATGAGGCCACCAATCCAGCCTTCCTGCTTTCATTTTCCCAGGCATGAGGTGATGTACCACTTTCTTTGTATCCCAGCCTTCCACTATGTAAACAAAGGGATTAAATGCCTTTGCTATGAGAAAGTCCTTTGTAAATTCCTAATAGCTCTACAAATGTAAATTGGTTGATTGAGCTTTGAGAGGCAAAGCTCTAAGCTGAGTTCTAAGCTGAGAACTCACAGCCTTCAACACTGATGTCTTGTCAGTTTGCTTTCCTTTACTACCAAAATTAAGAGTTAAAATCCAGCCAGGCACTAATGACTGATGCCTGTAATCCTAGCTACTCAGGAGATCTGAGGATCAAGGTTCTAAATCAGTCCCGGCAGAAAAGTCTTCAAGACTCTTATCTTCAATTAACCACCAAAAAGATGGAAGTGGAGCTGTGGCTCTAGTGGTTGGATGCTAGCTAGCTTTGAGCAAAAAAATCTCAGGGATAGTATTTGACCCTGAGTGCAAGCCCCAGGACCAGCATGTGTGCTCATGGGCTCACGCATATATGCACACATGCAGGCACACACACATTTAAAAACCAAACACTTTTCTGGGGACTGTGTGACTTAGAGAAATTGTAGGAAGCATCTCTATGGGAGAGTAGAATGCCTTCCCCAAGGGATCCACCAGAGCGAAAGAGAGGGAGACAGAGAGAGCCTGCTCCCTGGATTCAAATGAGACCCAGATGCTGAAATTCTCGAGAAGCAAGTGAAGAGATTGCCACCTGACAACTTCATTCTAGATAGAACCATACATTTTTTTGGTTGTTGTTTCAGAAAAATGAAATGTCATAGCAAGAGAGGGTGGCTCCATCCGCTAGCCATGAGTTCACATTCCTCATTGCTTTGTGCTGGGCTGGGTACCCTGAGTACATGAGCTGGCGAAGTCCTGCCTTCAGAGAATCTGGCATGATGGCTTTGCACATCCCAGGGGCCAGAACACTGCTGCTCCTAGTCCCAGCCCCACCCAGGTCTCAGCAGAGCCTGAATGGGGGTGCTGTGGGGTCAAGTCTGAAATGATCTGTGGAGCTCTTCAGACACAAGAGCTTTAGGATCAGCTTTGTGTGGAGTCTGTTGATACTGTCCTCCAGTCCCAGGATCCCTGGATTCTTCTATCCCCACAGAGGGTTGGGGCAAAAGAAGGCAGTATCTGTTAGAGACACCGTGGAAGAGGCAAGGGCTGGGTGTACCCTGGCCAGCAGCCCAGGAAGCCAGAACATGTTATGAAAAGATCATATCTTCCTTTTGGGCAAGAGTTCTCAGTGTTGTCCTCGCCCTGTGACCTCCATCTGAATGCTGTGCCCCTGCTGTCTGGCTCTGCCCCTGCTGTCTGGCTCTGCTCTGTCCCTTAGGGCCAGAGGTTCAGTGCCAGCTGGTTCTGAGTGCAGGAGCTCAGTTCTCAAGAGCCACTCTGACAGGGTGATGCACATGACTACCCTCTGAAGGCTGGGGAGGGGGGCGGGGTGGGTGGGAGTGGAGGAGGAGGCTGTCTTGGTTTTACAGAGATCACCTGGCTGTACACAAAATGCTGAGCCTCAGACATGGAGTAATTGTAGTTAAACCCTGTGCTCCCATGCCACTTCCCTCTACAGTGAGGAGACCCAGCCCAGACTGCAGAGAAACCAGAGGAGCCTCTTCCCAGCCCTGCATGATGGTATCAAGGGACACAAATTGTCATGGAACACTTTGGCCTATATAAGCAAAGGCAGGCCGAACTACAGTGGCCTTGGCAGTCTCTGATGCTACCCTGCATGCACCAACCTCACCAGCCATCAGGAGATGGCTCAGTAGGGAATCAACTGCTGAAGCACAAGGGAAGTGAGGGCAAGGTGGGTAGAAGTCAAAATCTGGGCACTAAAGCGTGCTCCCTGGCTGGTCAAGACAGCCCAACTGCCTTTCCTTTTCTCTATGGCTGGTTGAGAGCCGAGGTGGGCATGGGGGTCGAGTGGGATCAAGGCACCCCCTGCCAATGGCTTGCACTGTGCCATGAGGGTCCATCCTGCTGCATCGCCTGAACAGCCAGAATTTAAAGAAGAGGGGAAAAGGATTGCACAGGGTCTTCTAGGCTTGGAAGGAGGCCCTGCCACTTGTTGGGTACATCTCTCTGTGGCTCTGTGCTAATTACTTTAGGGAATCATCGTTAGCTCATTTTATAGATAGGAAGACCAGGACTCAGGGAGAGAGTCTCATTCAGGGAGAGCATGAGGAGTTAAATGAGGCTAGTCTGATTCCAGAGAAGCTGTTCTCAGCTCTCTTAGGAGAAGGTGGTCCTTCTCCTTGTGGTCTCTTGGGACCCCTGGACTATACTGGTCATCCTTTAACCCCAAGATTCCCTTTTCTATCTGGTCCAGCTGTAACCTCTGGTCTTTGTAGAGCCAGAGATTATCTCTCTCTGCCATCGGCCTGAGCCTCTTTTCTACCCTTGAAAAAGAGGCAGGGGAAAGATGAGGGAGTTTGCGAAAGCGCCTAGCTTAGTGACCCCAGCCAAAGCAGGGCTGAGTGAGGAGGGGAGGGCTGGACAGGGACACAGGTGATGTAGGTGATCAGATGCTTCTTGCCTTTTTTAAATGCTTGGGACATTGTCTTTGGCCGTTCAACCTTTATGCTTCATGGCCTCCTTACCTTGACTCTGTCATCTTATACAGAGGCCACCAATGGCAGGTAGGCCCAGAGAGCTGCTGGGATCTTCCAGTCAATAGTAAGGTCTCTTGAGCTGTGCAAGGATGTGGAGTTCGGGGTGGGAGTGGGAAACCTTGGGCCTTGCTAGGTCTGGCATGGCCCAGCCTTTCAGAATATAGGAGATAGGAGGGAGGGTAAAGCACTAGGGTAGAATAGGAGTATGGAGATGATACAATATAAGGATTTGGAGTCTTACCTTTTTTCCACCAAATAAAGAATTATGAAACAGGAGAAGTGGGAGCGGAGAAAAAGTTTATTTTGAAGTAAGGACAAAGTGGCAGAGAAGGTGAGGATAGCCTGGAGTCCCCTCTGGGAGGCTACCTTGTACCACAGGAGGTCTTGTCCACCTGCCTTCTGGGCAAGGAGGAGAAGAGTGAGAGTACAGAATTCCTTATGTGATGGAGAAGTGGGGCCCAGAGATTAGGAGAGAATTGCCGTGCTTGTGGGATCTCCCTTGTACAGTCCTTTTGGGGATACCTCAGCCATTCTGGCATCTGGTTGGGTCAACTGTCCTCCTACCCTAAATGGAGGAGCACTGGTCCTCAGTGCAGCAGGGTGTTGCTGCTACCATCTCAGCAGCCTCCAGTAGGTTGCTCTCTTTCCCTGTCTGGATAATCACCACAGTTACCACCCCCCCTCTTTTTTCTTTTGGTGCCAATCCTGGGGATTGAACTCAGGACCTGGGCACTGTCCCTGGGGTTCTATCCTCCCCTCCCCCTCCCACACCTCTAGGCTAGCACTTTATCACTTGAGCCATAATTCCACTTCTGGCTTTTAAGGTAATTAATTAGAGATCAGAATCTCATGGACTTTTCCTGATCAGGCTGGCTGTGAACCACAATCCTCAGATCTCAGCCTCCTGAGTAGCCTGAATTACAGGCATGAGCCACCAGCATCCAGCTGTTGTCTCTCTGTCAAATTCTGTGTGGACATAGGTGGGGCAGGGCAGAGCCTCTTCAGATTCTCATGAGCATTATGAGAGGACAGAGCAGGGCAAAAATAGTGGAGGGACAACCTGTACCCCAGAACATAGGTTATGAAACAAGGATTCCTTACAATGCTTGCTTTTTGCAAAAGCCCCTCTGGCTGCAAGAGTGGCATGGAAGAGAGCTGGGAGTTGCCAGGCATAGCACAGAGTCCACCAAGTTGTGGAGGAATTCTGTAATGAGAGCCCAGAGCACTCACTGGGACAGGGGTGGAAGAATAATCACAGTCTTTATCCCATAGTTGGAGGAGGACCCACTGACTGGAGAAGTGAGCAGGCTCAAGAGAAACACATGTGGCTGGTGTGAATGTGGTTGAGGAGGCTGTTGCTGTACTGATGACTCAGCGGCCAGTGGCCTGTGCCAGCACTGATTTCCTGGGATCAGGATAAGGATTCAGGGAAGGGTAGGATGTGAGGGAACAAGAGGGGCACTGCCTTAAAGAATCTATGGGTGAGAAGCCACAGTCAGCTTTGGTTCCTGCTTCTCTGTACATCCATAGCAATGGATATGGGAGAGGCTTGCTGGCCCAGACTCGTACTTCTAGATCCAGCCATGATCATGTCCTACCTCTTCCCTGTCCTGGTACCCAGGGGCAACTCAGGGAGGACTGGGAGGCAGGAAAGCCTGCTTTTCCTTCCTCTGAGATGAACAGTCATTTTGCACGCACACACCAGCAATAGAGCTGGAACTCAGGGCCTGGGTGCTACCCTAGAGCACTTTGTTTGTTCGTCTAGTGCTCTACCACTTGAGCCAGAACTTCATTTTTGGCTTTCTGGAAGGTATGTATCAGGGACTGTCCTGCCTGGGCTGGCTTTGAGCCAGAATCCTTAGATCTCAGCCTTTTGAATAGCTAGGATTACAGGTATGAACTGCCAGTAGCCAGCAAGTCACTTCTTCTAACTGTCCCAGCTTAAGCATCCTGAGACCCACCCTGCCCAGGAACCAAGCCCTCTTCAACTCCCAGGAGCCTCCTCCCTGTCTCTGCTCCTTACAGAGATATAAATAACCTACCAAAACCAGTTGGCCTTCCATGGAGCCCTGGGCTTCAACAAAGAAACAAAGAGCCATAGAGCATTGAGCATCCTGACAGCCTGCTGGGAGGGAAGCCAAGGTGAAGGCTGGTCTGGGGCTTCTTAGACCACAGGTCACCTAGCCTTCTTTTGGGCTGTTGAAGCCATGTTCAAAGGGTCCAGGCGAGATGGATAGGTTGTTCTTCAGAAAAGGGAGCTGCTGTGCACCTTGGCTCCAGGTAGTCAAGGCAAGAGGGCTGCTAGTGTCATGGTCCTCACCCAACGTGGGTCCTAAAGGTGGCATTGTGCATCAATAGTTCAGGTTGACTGCTTCCCTGGCCCCATCAGAGCACGGAGAAAAGTCTATGGGAGACTCAAGGCAGCTTCCTTGTGGACATCAGTTTGGGGGCAAGGGTGACAGGGAAGATACCTAGAGAGAAATTCAAAAGACAGGGAGAAAGGACTGAGAGCAGCAGGAATAATGGCTCCAGGAGCTATGGGTTCTTTGAGTAACAAAATGAGGGGGTGGGTGGGGCTGAGGACTTGTTGAGTAATGTCCTCAGGGAAACCAAATAGGAGGATGTGTTGACCCTGTGCTTGGAGGCCAGTGAAGTCAGTGCCCTGGCCCTAGCTTCTCCAATTCTTAGGATGACAAGATGTACCTCCTGAGGCAAGCTCCTTCCCAATGACCTAACTCCTGACCCTTAGATTCATTCATTCATGCATGCATTCATTCATGCATTCAGGCATTACTTATTTACTAAACAAACAGCTTCTGACATGAACAAAACAACAGTGCTCTTGGCCCCCTGGGGCACAGGAATGGAGGTGTGTATAATGCAGAGCAAGAGTAGTTGGCTCTGCTGGGTTGTAACAGGGAGGGCTTCACAGGGGAGGTAGCTTTTTAAAAATTATTATTATTTTGAAGAACCCAAAGCTATGGTATGGCTACTAAAAGATAAGGGGAAAGGTTATTCTAGACAAAGGGCAGGTGGCACTACAACCCAGGACAACTGAAGAGGCACAAAGAAGGAGGTATATGTCACAGATTGTGACACCCACTGGATGTTGATGTTGGATGGGATGCGTGGGATCTTAGTCTAATTTTAAGAAGATAGACTCTAGGTTTGAAGTCAAGTTCAAACCCTGGGATATCCCTGGGCCTCAGTTTCCTCATCTGGATAATAGGGATGGATGACAGGTGCTGAGCATTCTGTGAGGACCAGACTTAATAGTGCTTTGCACTCTAGGCAGCTATACAAACTGAGCTCTTGTGGGAGTAACATGGCAGCACCCATGTTCGCATTGCCCTTCCGGTGCATCATTTTCTGGGAAGGGGCTACACAAGGCCCCTCTCACCCAGTCACACTAGTTCTCATACAAGAAATGATCTTTTGATCTTTTCCAAAGGGGCACTATGGAACCCTTTTGATTGAGACCTGAAGCTGTCTATCTAAGGCCTTAGAACCTACTTAGTTGGGAAAAGTAGGGTCCAGGAACTAAAGCCCAAACCTGAAGGCTGGATATTGGGGGTGGGCAGGGGTATAGGGAGGTGGGGGAGGGGATGGGAATAACGTGGACGAGTAATGCTGGCTCATTCACAGCAGGACCAGGTCCTGTGACTGTGGCAGGGCAATAAGGCAGCCAGGGTGTGACATGGTGAATCTATGGATGATACATTCAGCCCATAGGATATGGAGAAAAGATAGAGCGAGGAACTAAAGATAAAGGAAGATGGGGCTCTACATCCCCTCCAGCTATGTCTCAGCATCTGAAATTTTGGGGGTGCTGCAGAGTAGAGGCTGAGAAGGTAGAACTGAAGGTCTGTGGAGTCTTCTCTTCTAGCCTGCCTACCCCATGGAGCTATTGGAAATATTGGAGCAAATTCTGTTGTGCTGGACCCCCAGGGTCACGTTGGCTCTTCCCAGTGGGGGGTGACTCATCTGTTCCTTGCCACAGGGTGGGGCCCTGCTGGCTGTGGAGCTGTGGTCCCCACAGGGCTGTGGCTTCACGTGGGGCCAGGAGGTCCTCAGGGCTCTGCCTGACTCCTTCTTGTTCCTCATCTATGCCAAGTGGCCTTCAGAGTCCTTTGTCATCAACATCATGATGCCATGACAAGACTGGTCCAGTGATTCAGCCAGCCTTCTTCAATGCATTGAGTAGGTGTCACAAATATTTGTTGACTATATTCGTGCCTGTTGGTGGGGATTTTCCACTGTGGCCTAATAGCTACTCCAGACCCTGTCATAGCCAAGTCTGCTTTCCAGCCTGTTATATATGTCCACCATTCCTTCTCTTCCTTGCTTCAACCAGTTCCTTCTCACAGAAGGAACTGTGAGATGGCTCCTCCATGCTGTTTTCCCCTTAGAGATCTTCTCCTTTCTCAAGTGATAGTCTCTCCGGGAGACTATCTCCGGCCGCCACACTCAGTGTGTGTTCCCTGACCTCATCTTCTATTTATTGTTTCTCCTTCTCCTGCTCATGTCTCAGGTGTAGCTGAGGAAAACAGGCCCTGAAGCAGAATCTGTCCAGGGGTCTTGAGGCACAGAGAGATTGTGTGTCTTGCTAAAGGTCACATAGTAAGCAAGTGTCAGAAACAGCCTTCAAACCCTGGTGGTTTGGCCCCAGGACCACACTCTTAATTGCTATGTTTCAGTGTCCTGCATGTGGTGTTTCAGGAATATCTACTGCCACGGGGAATTTTGTGAGGACAAAATAAGCTCAGATATAGAAGTCTGCTTTGCACGAACTAGAAATACTTTCACAAGTAGTGATCAGTTGTATTTTGAAGACAGCCAAGTTATGTCAGTAAAGTATTTTCATACAAAGGACTCCTGAATCTATTGTTTCAAAACTAATCACAAGCCGAAACTTTGCCCTTCTTTTTCTCCCTTTTAGAGGAGTAAATAAGAATAAAAGTGTCTAGGCTGGGCATGGTGGCTCACCCCTGTAATCCTAGCTATTCAGGAGGCTGAGATCTGAGGATCATTGTTCAAAGCCAGCCCGGGCACTAAAGAACCTGAGACTCTTCTCTCCAATTAACCACTAGAAAATGGGAAATGGGGCTGAGGCTCAAGGGGTAGGGTGGGAGCCTTTAGCTGAAGAAGTTAAGGACAACGCCCAGGCCCAGAAATAGAGTGATAGCCTTGAGCTGAAGAGCTCAGGGACAGCGCCCAGGCCCAGAGTTAAAGCTCCATGACAGACAAAACAAAAACACAAACAACAACAAAACAGAATACAAGTGGTTAGGTGGTCACTGTTTGTCACCAAATCCAACTCTCTGTCCTTTTCTGTTTTCTAGAGTGTTACCACATCCCATACTGCCCCAGCTTAGTCTAGTCTGTGTCTAGCTTGTATCAATACATGTTAACCTGTATTCCATTGTACTTTCTGTACCTTTCCCTCTAAGTAACAGGTTTCTTTGTTCCATTTGAACAGTTTTGAACAGTTGTATTTGTGTGTGTGTGTGTGTGTGTGTGTGTGCATGTGTGTGTGTGTGTGAGAGAGAGAGAGAGAGAGAGACAGACAGACAGACAGACAGACAGACAGACAGACAGACAGACAGAGACAGAGAGAGGCAGAGAGACTGAGACAGAGACAGAGAGGTCCTGGGGCTTGGACTCTGGGCCTGAGCTCCTTTTCCTCAAGGCTAGCACTCTACCACTCAAGCCACAGCTCCATTCCCAGCTTTTCTCTTGCCTGGGGTGGCTTTGAACTCCAATCCTCAGATCTCAGTCTTCTGAGTAGCTAGGATTATAGGTTTGAGCCATTAAGACCTGGCTTAGTCAATTTTGATAGTATTATATTCAACCTTCTTTGTCTTCCTTCCGGGCACCCTCACCCCCACAATCTGTTTCTCTTCCCTACCATCCCCTTATTGGATATCAGCTTTTGTTTAGTTTCTTCGTGCTGCTCCCGTGTATATATACTTGGGATGTGTTACAGTTTTTTAATACTATCTTTCTTTTTCTATTTCCCCCTCTCTTTCTCCTAAGTAGTTTCTTATTAGCTCAAGTCCATCTTCTTTGCTCAGGTCCATCCTTCTCATAATTGCTCAGAAATTCGACTTTTTCTTTAACCATTCCAGTGATCCCCCAAAGGGCCTATCTTATAGGCAATGAGATAAGCAGGAAGTAGAAACAGGAAGTAGGATTACGGGAAAAAGAACTGGCAAATCTTTTATTATTCACTGGTGATAGAACTGCAAACCTAGGAAACCCCAGAGAATTCACTGAAAGACAAATATAGCTCATGAGTTTTTTAGCTGGCTACAAAATAACAACTGACACTTATGTAGCACAAAACTCCTGCCAGGTCCATCCTAAGATTTTCATGCAGGCTCAGCTCACTGTTTTCCCTCTGCTCTTGTAGACAGGGAAAAAAGGCACAGGACAGTTGAAGGGCAGGGCCAAGACCCAGGCGGTTTGGCTGTTGTGTCCGAGTACTCAGCTGCTCTATTATCAACAGCTGTCCTACATGCCAGCAGTTCATTCTCAAAATATGTATAGGGAGTGCAGAGCCAGTGCCTCACACCTATAATCCAAGCTACTTGGGAGGTTGAGCTCTGAGGATTGTGAAACTGATCTTCAATGAACTAGGAAAAAACTGAAAGTGCAGGTGAGGTTCAAGTGGTAGAGTGAAGCCTTGAGTGAAAAAGCTAAGGGACAGGGCCAGGAGTTTGGCCTAGTGGTAGAGTGCTTGCCTAGCATACATGAAGACCTGGGTTTGATTCCTTGGTGCCACATACATAGAAAAAAGCCAGAAGTGGTTTCTTGATTCAAGTGGTAGAGCTCTAGCCTTGAGAAAGCCCAAGGACAGTGCTCAGACCCTGAGTTCAAGCCAGGACTGGCAAAAAAAAAAAAAAAAAAAAAAAGCTAAGGGATAGCACCTAAGTCCTGAATGCAAGCCCTAGTACCAGCACACATACATGTACACACACACACATGTAAAAGAGGAAAGACAGTCATCACATCCATCAGAGGTACTGGTGGTTCACTCAGTGACTTGCTTTGTCACTTATGAAATCCCCTTAGAGCTGCAGCCGTTTGTGCCCAGTCTCACCATATCTCTTACAGAGTAGACATTAGCTTCTGGATTTCTTGACACCAAGAGCCAAGGTCCTGAGTTTGGCCCCAGCTGGTGTAGAAAGCCTTTGGAATAGATGAGCACAACAAGACCCTCACTAGTGGCTTTCCCAACCTAGAGCCTTTGCTGCTTCTAACAATTAAGGCTGAACCACACAGCCTCTGTCACTTGGGCCAAATTAAATACTAGGGATACTGGCAAAGTAAACAGGAAGAAGAGAGTTTGGATTTGGTCTCTGAGGCCAGGCTTGAGCACTCTATCCTCCAGGAGGGGTGGGAGATGATAGGAACTCTGCTGCTGCCTGTCCCAGCTGTCTCTCTGATTTGTATACAATTCCCTGTGGTTCTTTCAAGGGCAAAGTTCTCTCTGGTTGGAGAGAACTGGGTGAGAGAGATGTACAGTGTGGCTGGAGATAGGAGCTGTGTAGGTCATGGAGGGAAAGGTCTAAGTAGTCATATCTTACATGTTTCCATGAGCCAGGAACACGTGGAGCATTTTATGGGCATCACATTGTATCTCTGAACCCTCATATTGACTTAAGAAAGGAGTAGACATTACTATTATCTTGATCATAGTGATGGAGAAGCAGAGATTTACAGAGGCTTGAACTCAGATCTGTGTAACTCCAAAATAAGTGACTTCTTCTGCTATATCAATAAGGAAGAATATAGGAAGAAAGACCAAGAAAACCCAGTTGACTCTGAGAAGGTAGGCTGACTGGCCCAGAGTCAAGCTCACTGTAATCCTGGCCTCTCAGTTCCCTTGACTGCATACTCTCCCATTTGGTGGGCCTATCTTTTCCAAACGTCCTCCTGGAATACCTCTTTCCTTGGCAAAAAATCTGCTTCTGGAAGAAGTGTGAGATCAAAATGATTCCAAGAACACCACACATGTAAGACTTGGGGCTCAGTTACCCTGAGCCCTTTAGTAAATGGAGGCGATAACTTAGAGGAAAGGAGCCTAGAACAGCTCCTGACATACAGCAGGTACTTGTGATGGTTTGGATCTTAAATATCCCCGTGTGCTGAAGGCTTCGTTCCAGCAGATAGTGCTACTGGGAAGTGATACTATCTTCAGTACACGGAGCCTATGGAAGGGAGGTCGGTCATTGGAGATGCAGCCTTGAAGGAGGGTATTTGGATTCTGACTCCTTTTTCTCTTTGCTTCCTGGCCACCATGAAGTGAGCAGCTTTTCTCTGTCACATGCTTCCAACATGATTTACTCTCTTACCAAAGTCCCAAAAGTCAGCAGGACCATGCATCCATGGACTGGAACCAAATATCAATGGTCCAAATAATTCTTTCCTCTTTAGATGTTACTTCAGGTGTTTCCTCAATGACAATTTATCTCTATGTTTTCTCAGCTACGACAGTACTTACTAAAATTCTTTTTTTTTTTAATCCCTGAAGTGTTTGTTCATTTGTTTATGCTGAGCCTGGGGCTTGAACTCAGTATCTCTTCACTCTTGCTTAGCTTTTCTGCTCAAGACTGGTGCTCTATCACTTGAGCCATACCCCCATTTCTGGCTTTTTGACAGCTAATTAGAGATAAAGAGTCTCTTGGGTTTGTCTGTCAGGCTGGCTTCAACTCATGAGTCTCAGCACTCAGCCTCCAGAGTAGCTAGGATTACAGGCATGAGCTACTGGCACCTGGTCTCAGTGAAATTATGACTCATAAAACAGAGTACAATCTTGTTTCATTGTCTATAGGAAGATTGGATGGATTTTCTGTATAAGGAAGCCTCTTAGGAAATTGTGTTTGTCAGAGTGTTCATATGATCTCAAGAATGCGTGTGTTTTACAAGAAACAAGTCTTGAGCCAAGGGATGAACACTTGACTATCTGGGCTTTTTTTCCTCTTGGCCACAGAAAGTCCCCACAGCTTCTCCAGAAACATACCTAACCTCCCACAACTGGTTCTGGCTACCTAGTGGGAGAACAGAAGCCAGACTGCGCTGTGAAAAACTCTCCTTGAGGAGCTGAGGCTGGAATCCTTGGAGCATCTAAGTTCCCAAGAACAGCAAGCTTTGTACCCAGAGGTTGTAACTCAGTCTTTGGTGGCCAGGAAATGCTAAACAGCTCTGCAAAAAGACACTTGCTGTGGTTCACAGAAAGCTTAACCAGTATTGTCATAGCTCTGTAAACCCAGCTTCACCAGACCAGAGGGCAGAGTGATGGAGTACACTGGGAAAGAACTGTCCTATACCTGTAAAACATGCTGCCTGTGTTTTCCTGAACTCCTGTTCCCGACTAACCAGCCAGTGGTGCTAAGAACTTGCTACTTTAACAGCTGAAGGTCCTCAAGCTTGCCAAAGATACAAAAGTCTGGGGCTTATATGCAGCTCTATGAGAACAAACACCTAAATTGTATGATGTGATGGATCCAAAGTAGCAGTGCTGAGGTTTTGAACTTAGGGCCTCATGATTATAAGGCAGGTACTTTTACTAATGAGACACGCCTCCAAATCTTTTTTTTTTTTCCAGTGGGGACTGGTTATTTTGAGATAGGATCTCCCACTTGGGCTTGATCCAATATTTCAGAATTCCTGTTATAGTTGGGATAAACAGATGTGCATCACCACACCCAGTTTTCAGTTAAAAAGGGGTTTTCACGCAGGGTGCCCGTGGCTTATACATGTAATGTTAGCAACTCAGGAGGCTGAAATCTGAGGATTTTTACTCCAGGTCAACACAGGCAGAAAAGTCCCTGAGATTCTTATCTCTAACTAACCACCCAAAACCTCAAAGTATAGCTGTGGCTCAAGTGGTAGAATGTTAGCTTTGAATGAAAACAAAGCTAAGAGATAGTGCATAGGGCCTGAGTTCAAGCCCCAGTACTAGCACGCACGCACGCACGCACACATGCACACGCACACACACAAAATTGAGTCTCAACCAACCATTGTAAATAAGCAGTTCCCTGGTGTTGTCTTTTCTTATTACTGCACAAAAGATTTCAAACACTTTTTTTCTACAAATGGAGGTCTTGCGACTATAGCAGCTCCTCATTTCTGCCTCTCCTGGCAGCATCATTCTGTTTTCTGTTTCTATGAGTGAACTACTTTAGACATCTATCTAAATGGAATGATATGCTATTTGATTTTTGTGACTGGCTGGTTTTGCTTGCATGCTCATCAATGTCCATTCTTGTTATAGTATCTAACTGGATTGCCTTGTTTATTTCTTTCTTTTTATTATTTATTTATTTATTTATTCATACTGAAAACTACTGTATTCTGCTTTATGTGTGTCACATTTTTCATTACTCATTTTTTCTTCTATGCATGTAAGGGTGGCTCCCATATCTTGGTTATTATAGATGGTGCAGCAGTAAAGTTGGGCACATACACATGAAAATATGAAGCTCATTCAAATGTGGGGTGCATATCCACCACCACTAAGGGTAGGCTTAGGTATATCTGGCTTTGGGGTGTACCTCAGCTTGTTTGTCTGTTTTGCTTTGTTTTGTTTGATTGAAACAAGGTCTCCCTATGTAGCCCAGGCTGGTCCTGAACTCCTGATCTTGTTTTAGCTTTCTAAGTACTGCGTATGGACATGCAGCATCAGACCTGACTAAGCAGATTGACTCTTGTAAGTAATCACATTTTCATGAGATATTGTCAGATTTTAAAATAGCCTTCAGCAAATTAACAGAGTATTAACATGCAGTAAAAACATTAAACACATTTTTGACTCCCAAACAGTGAGTCTAAATTAATTAATTAAATTGACATTGGACTTCAGTGCTTTTTACAAATTAGCTTCATGTTTTGGAGCTGCCAGTCAGATGTCCTGAGGGCTTAGACAGTGGTACTTCATCATAGACTCGCTTATGCCATTGGAATGTTTGGAGGGACACCATTTCTCTCCAAGGAGGTCAAGAGATTTATAATAGTAACAAAAGCAAATGCTGGTGGCTCAGGAGGTAGAGATTTAATGATCCGGGCTTGAAGCCAACCTGGGCAGGAAAGTCCATGAGACTGTTACCTCCAAGTAACCACCAAAATAAGCTAGAAGTGGAGCTGTGGGCTCAAGTGGTAGAGTGCTAGCCTTAAGCAAAAAGTATTCAAGGGCAGTATCCAGGCCCTAAAGTTTAAGCTCCAGGACCAGCATAAAAAGGGGGGGGGTGACATATCATGGGCCAAGGCTTTCAAAATTATGAGCCAAAATAAGCAATATTTCTTTCTAAGATAGAAAGAGAATTTGTGGTGGTGGTAGGAAGCTGAAGTAAAGTGTTCCATGATTCAGCATTCAGCCCCACTCCACTGTGAGAGTTACTTGTGTTTTCCTGTCCTGTGCTTCCCAAGTAGACTTGCTAAACAGCTGTCCCAAGCCAGGGAGGAGGAAAGTACAGAAATGAAGAGTGGGTGTGCTGCATATAATAAGACATTGTCATCAGTTGCCACCAGTGAGGTGAAAACCCAAGTCATGAGAAGATACTATTTCACACCTACGAGGTTGGCAATAATTTAAAACACACACACACACACACACACACATACACACACACACACACACACACACACACACAGAGAGAGAGAGAGAGAGAGAGAGAGAGAGAGAGAGAGAGAGAGAGAGAGAGAGAGAGAGAGAGAGAGAGTATCAAGTGCTGATAAGCAGGTGGAGAGCAGTAGAAATTTCATACACTGCTGGCTGAAGGCAAAATGGTGCAGCTACTATGGAAAGCAATTGAGCAGTTTCTCAACAAGGCAAAGCAGAGTTATCAGGCAACCCAAGGGAAATGAGAATGCATATCTACCCCCAAAATCTGCCTGGGGAATATTTATATCAGTATTATTAGTAATAACCAAAAATGGAAGGCAAAACATGCCCAACAACTTGTGGACTATGTTACAGGGAACACAATGGTATATCCACTCACAAGTAAAAAAAGAAAAAAGTCTAATTGTATGATTGTATCCAGTAACACAAGCCTGTAATCCTAGATTCTGGGAGACAAAGATAGGAAAGATTGCTATGTGGATCAGTTTGAACAACCTCAAAAAAAATTAGCAAGATCCTAACTAAAAACTGAGCAGGATTTGATGGCACACTCTTGTGGTCCCAAGTACTTGAGGAGCTAAGATAGGAAGATTGTAGCCCAAGGTTAATCCAGCCAAAAGTGCAAGACTATCTGAAAAGCAAATTCATGGCCTTTAGTGGTAGAACAATTGCTTAGCAAGCACAAAACCCAGAGTTCAAACTTCAGTATGCTAAATAAATATATACATAAATAAATACCTGACACATGTTGCAACATTGGTTGTCCCAAATAACTTATCGCCTGGATGCTGGTGGCTCATGCCTGTAATCCTCGCTACTCAGGAGGGTGAAATCTGAAGATCACAGTTCAAAACAAGCCCAGGCAGGAAAGTCCATGAGACTCTTTTCTCCAGTTAAACCACTAGAAAAAAACAGACGTGGAGCTGTGGCTCAAAGTAATAAAATGGTAGCCTTCAGCAAAAGAGCTCAGACACAGTGAGGGGACCCTGAGTTCAAGCCCTACAATTGATTTTTTTAAATCACTTATATAATTCCACTTACAAACCTATAGAAATAGAAAGTAGGTTAGTCTAAAACTGGGAGGATGCAATTTGGAGGAAAAAAACTGATAGTGGAAAGTTTGTGTTAAGAGTGATGGAAATATTATAGAATTGGTTGGGCTACATGACTGTGAATATATTGAAAATGATTGAGTTATATCTTATGCAAGGGTGAATTTATAGTTCATGAATTATATATCAAGTAACAAAATATTAAAAAAAACAAAACCAAAAACAAATTATGTTGGGTACAGTGGCTCACACCTATAATTTTAGCTACTCAGGAAGCTGAAATCTGAGGATGATGGTTCAAAGCCACACTGGGCACAAAAAGTCTGTGAGACTTTTATCTCCAGCTAACCACCAGAAAATCAGAAATGGCTCTGAGGCTCAAGTGATAGAGTGCAAGTCTTGAGCTGACGAGCTGAAACAGCACCCAGGCCAAGAGTTCAATCAAGTCCCACAACTGACAAAACAAACAAGCAAACAAACAAATCATGTTTTAGGAATAGATAGTAATTTGACATTGCTATGGCATCTAAGAGAATGATCTCTGAGTATTCGTTCTTATTGTTTTATTGTATTTTATAAAATATCAGTCCATCACAGGTTGGAATTTACAAAATAAGCAGCTCCTTTACTAGATTATGTGAAAAGCAATGCTTAGGTGTATTTACTTACTGAAAAGCATGAACATGTTTTCGTTCTTTTCTCATTAAAAAATCTAGTCTTCATAAACAAAATTGATTTCATGACCCACTAGTGGGTTGTGATCTCCTATTTTCAAAAATATGGTCAGCAGGAGTATCTGTGGATGCAACCAATTGTGAATCAGAAACATTTAGGAGACAAAAATTGAACAGCTGGGTGCAGTGGCTCATGCCTGTATTCCTAGCTACTCAGGAGACTGAGATTTGAGGATCAAGGTTCAAAGCCAGCCAAGGCATAAAAGGACCTGAGACTCTTACCTCCAATTAGCCTCTAGAAAACAGGAAGTGGAGCTTGGCTCAAGGGTAGGGTGGTAGCCTTGAGCTGAAGAGCTCAGGGACAGTGCCCAGACCAAATTCAAGCCCCATGACCCACAAAGGAAAAAAGAAAAGAAAAAAATCGAACAAGTACAAGATTTTTGTCATTCCAACTCTAGAATCATTGAGGGTTGACTCTGCTACCAAACAAACAAACAAACAAAAAATGCTTCCCTGACACACAAAACCTGGCAGGAGAACATTGGTGACCATTACAGACTGTCAGGGGTGAGTGGAACTTTGGAAAAAGGAAATCTGTGATCTGGCTCATGACTGTTCCTGCCTTCGCCTGCACCATACATCATGCCTTCTACGCCAATCCTGCCCTGTAACATAGTTTCTCAACCATTCCTAACTAGCTCCAGTATCAGGAGCTTTGCAATGAAGTTTCCTGTGTCAGAAACAGCCACCCTTCACTGTCTCTACTAGAACACATCAAGTTGCTCTCTTCTCTGCAGCTCTGGCTTCACTTTCTCTGTACCTGGACCCACTTCCTCTTTCTTTCCCCCCCCCTCACCCTTGGCAGACTCCATTGACAAAAACGTTGCAGTTTGTCAGTCTATTTGCTCTAGGTCACCTATGAACC
The DNA here is from genome assembly GCF_031878675.1 of Megascapheus bottae. Classification (NCBI taxonomy): domain Eukaryota; kingdom Metazoa; phylum Chordata; class Mammalia; order Rodentia; family Geomyidae; genus Megascapheus; species Megascapheus bottae. Next base: position 19,330,763 of record NC_143514.1, read on the forward strand.
ACCTATGACAAGTATGGCTTCATCTTTTTTTTTTCCCAGTCCTGGGACTTGCCTCAGGGTTTGGGCATTGTCCTTGGACACTTTTTGTGCAAGGCTAGTGCTCTGTCACTTGAACCACAGAGCCACTTCTGACTTTTCCTGAGTATGTGGTACGGAGGACTCAAACCCAGGGTTTCCTGTATGCTACCACTAAGATACACTCTTGGCCCGACTTCATCATTTTGCACATAGTATTCACCAAGAGATAGATACGTGATCATACACAGGGCATAGCTCACCCAGGTCCAGTGACAACCTGGAGACTTCTTGTCTGTCACACTAGACAATGGAGAGCTACACTAGGCAGAGCTGTCCATGTAAAATCCTGCCATCTCATCCCTCATCTGGACTCTCCCCTGCCTTGTATTACTGGGCCACATTGCCCAGTGTGTTAGGTTTCTATGGCAACCCCTGTTTGCAAGCTGCTCTTTCATCCCAGGCATCTTTCATCTTGGTACCAGCTCCCTTCTCCTTTTGCTTAATACCGACCATTTGGGCCACCAATGTATCATTCTCATTTATTTGATATGGAATGTTCTTACTTTTCACGAATGCTCTTAGGGATGAAATAGCTATTTTTTCCCCTCTTCCTTTTTCCATTTCTTCCTCCCTCCCTCTCTTCTCTCTCTTTTCTTTCTTCCTTCTTTTCTTCTTCCTTTCTTTCTTCTTGCACTGGTACTAGGTTTGAACTCAGGGATTGGGTAATGTCCTTAAGCACTTACAATCAAGGATAGTGCTACCACTTGACCCACAGCTCCACTTCCTGCTTCTTGCTGGTCATTGGAGATAAGCATCTCAAACACTGCTCAGACTGGCTTTAAACCTCGGTCCTCAGATCTTAGCCTTTTAAGTAGCTAGAATTACAGGCACAAACCACCAGAGCTTGGCTTTAAAAGTTAATTTTTAAGCATTTTACTAAAAATACAAAGCTTCCTCACTACCCTTTAGTTTGGCCCAAATTTTTATGTCTAGACTTAAGCATAAAAACCTCAGGGACAGCCAGGGAAGGTGGCTCACACCTATAATCCTAGCAACTCGGGAAACTGAGATCTAAGGATCAAAGCCAGCCCAAGCACCACAAAACCATGAGACTCTTATCTCCAATTAATCACTAGAAAATGAGAAGTGGGGCTATGGCTCAAAGGTAGGGTGATAGCCTTGAGCTGAAGAGCTCAGGGATAGCACCCAGGCCAGAGTTCAAACCCCATGACTCCCCGCCCCCCTGCAAAAAACCCCCCAAAAAACAAAAACCAAAACCTCAGGAACAGTGCTAGGCCCTGAATTCAAGCCCCAGGGTTGACATATACATTCACATACATACATACCCTCCCCACCCCCCCACCCCCCACACACAGTCCAAGGTAACTGATTCCTCATGCCACGACTTGTCTTCTGGTAGACACTTGATATCTCATTTAAGTTTTACAGTCACCCTATGAAATCTATTTGTGCATGTGTGTGTGTGTGTGTGCGTGTGTTTGTGTGTGTTTGCACAAGCGCACATACAGGCTAATATTGAGGCTTAATTAACTCAGTGCCTGAACATGGTCCCTTAGCTTTAAAACAGCTAAATGCTCTATCAGTTAAGCCACAGGTCCACTTCTGGCTATTTAATGATTAATTGGAGATAAGAATCGCCCAGACTTCTCTGCTTAGACTGGCTTTGAATCATTATCCTCAGATCTCAGCCTCCTGAATAGTTAAGATTGCAGGGGTGAGTCAGTGGCACCCAGAGCCATGATGGGCATTCTTTTACCTCATTTATTTAAAAAAATGTTTAGCTCAGGAATATTAGGCTTAAAAAGAAGAATGCAGCTTGGCACAGTGGCTCATGTGTATAATCCTAGCTACACTGAAGGTTGAGATCTAAGGATCTCAGTTCAAAGCCAGGCACTAAAGTCTATGAGACGCTTATCTCCAATTCACCACCAGAAAACCAGTGACGCTGTGGCTCAAGAGGCAGTGTGGTAGCGGAAGAGCTCAGGGACAGCGATCAGATCCAGAGTTGAAGCCTCAGGACTGACACAAAAGAAGATGAAGATGACGAAGAAGAAAAAGAAGAAGGAGGAGGAGGAGGAAGAGGAGGAGGAGGAGAAGGAGAAGGAGAAGGAGAAGAAGAGGAAGAAGAAGAAGAAGAAGAAGAAGAAGAAGAAGAAGAAGAAGAAGAAGAAGAAGAAGAGGAGGAGGAGGAGGAGGAGGAGGAGGAGGAGGAGGAGGAGGAGGAGGAGGAGGGGGGGGGGAAGAGGAGGAGGAGGAGGAGGAGGGCAGCCATTGTCCAAAGTAGGATACAACATACTTAAAGAAAATTCTGTCACCTATTTCTCCCTCTTTGAGGAGGAAGTAAGGCCTGTTCTTGGGGTTGTGAAATGCAGGTGGGTCTAGCTTCAGAAGCCCAGTTGTACTCTGTAGAGAGCCTTCCAACCCCCACCCTCCCTCATTTTAGCTTATAGGTGTCTAAAGAACTCAATTTATGGTCAGGAACCTAAGCCAAGTCAGGCAATGAGTGAGGCACAGACAGTGCATTGCCTGGCACTCAGGACCCTTGATGTCCATGACTTGACCACAGACAACATCACTCAGCCCCCTGCAGCAATGGCCTGGCCCTGCAGATCTCCACATGGGCTGTGCTGAGAATACTCGCAGGCTCACCCAAGAAAGCTGCCCATGGGCTCCCTTTCACCCTTGTGGCTGTTTTGGGTTCTGAGTCACCTCTTAACAATTCCTTTCTATCTTGGTATGTTTCTCTGGCCTCCAGGACTTTTCCCTCTGGAATCTTTGAGTGAAACCATATCAGGTTTTCAGAGAAAGTCTCCTGATTATTGATTGATGGCACTGGGAATTTAACTCAGGACCTTGGCACTATTCTTTAGCTTTCAAGCTCAAGGCTGGTGCTCTATCACCATGGGTCCACTTCTAACTTTGTTTTTGTGGTTAATTTAAAGTAAGAGTCTCATAGACTGGACTGGGCTGGCTTTTGAACCTTGATCCGTAGATCTCAACCGCTTGCGTAACTAGGATTTTAGAAATATAAGCCACCAGCACTGGGCTTTTTGAGTATTTTATTTTGGGTGTTTTCTTTTTTCTTTTTTTTTTAGTTTTTTTGCAGGGTGTTGTTATGCAGTCCATGCTGGCCTTGAACCTGTGGTCCTTCCTATAGTGCTGAATTATAACTAAGTGCCATTATGCCCAGCCAGGAGCTCATAATGTTGAATACCAGGAGTGAGATTGGAGCATTGATTCTTTTTCTTCTAGTTGGTTCTTAGTGATTTGTGAAGTTGAATTTTGAATACCAAAAATTCTCTTAAATCACATAAAGTCTGCAACTTTTTTGTTAAATACAAATACTCTTTGTGCTATTTCTTATATATGATGTGTTAGTCAGATTTCGGCTACTGTAACACAGTATCTGAACTGCCTGGCTTTAAAAGGATTGGCATATAGCTTCAGAGGCATCAGTCCATGGCTAACTGGTCTTGTTGCCTATGGTGAAGTAGTGCAGCATGGCAGGATCTCATGATGGAAGAAACTGCCCAATCCACCATCATTGGGGAATAAAAGAGGGGAAAGTGCTGAGGTCCCCAAATTTCCTTCAAGCTGTTAATCCATAGGTTGTTGGTGGTCATGTATCCAAAACCCAAACAGGAAACTTTTAATAATCTATAGAAATTTCTTGGTTAGGTACATTTGAAATGGAAATTTTTAGCTTAAGTTCACCAAGTGACAACTTCATTGTTTTGTTACTTGTATATCCCTATCTTCCAGCATCCAACACAAGAGTCTGCTAAATAACTAATGGTTCAACAGAGAAGATGTGAGTGGATAGAGGAAAAGATGATGGGTGGACTAACAACAAGATGGTGGCCAGGTACTGGATTGTTAATTAATGGAGTTTATTAATTAATTCATGGATTGCTATGTTTTTTGGTGATTACAAACATTTCAGATAGCCACAATAAACATCCCTTTGGAAGATCTTGACAAATGTTCAGCAACCAGGAGTTCTCAGACTTGAATCATGTCAGGAACCAGGTTTAGCTCCTTTCCAACCTCCAGCAAGCCTCAGTCTCCTTTAAGAGGTAGCATTGTGTTTTCACTGCCAATCCTTCCTTCTCCTCCAGAACACTTTTTTTTTCCTCGTGGGAGACCAGAGACTTTTAAAGAATGAACCAGCTAGACAGGCTATGCTTAGGTAGGCTTTCAGGTGGTGTCTCAAGTTTCCTATTAAGAGAAAAAATCAGTAGCCAATTTGTTGTGACTCTCAATCTTGGATGGCATGGCCTTGCATGCTGCTAGTTCTCTTTTTTGTGGGTCATGGGGCTTGAACTCTGGGTCTGGGCACTGTCCCTGAGCTCTTCAGCTCAAGGCTACTACCCTACCCCTGGCACCACAGCCCACCTTCAGTAGCCAATTTGTTAGAGCTGTCTTTGGTCCCAGCTACTACCTTACCAACCTTCTCCAACCAACTCACTGTATACTCTGTTGTCTGCCCAAAGCCTCACATCCCTGAGTCATGTGGTACTGCCAGCTACCCCACCTCTGACCTGCCTCTACCTGGCCTAGCTGTTTATCAGGCCTAGCTGCCTGCTTTGATCCAGCTCAGCTTGGCACAAGACCAGATGATAGAATATTCAGAACAGTCCCAACCTGAACTCTTCCCAGCAGTATTTCTCCCCATTGCCTCTACTTTCTACCCACTGGGGCAAGGCTGAACAGGAATACTTCACCTTCTATGTGAAGGTCGCCAGGTGTTAAAGACAACAAATGCAAGCTTTAATACTTCTCACTAGGCTGACAGCACCAGGTCCAATAATGTCTATTTAGGGGACTTGCTTCCTAGACAATCGCTGTTCTGGATATTTCCTGCTCTGTTGTATTTATTGTAGAGTTTCTAAGAAGATGGATGAGCTGCTCCAGGCCACAGAGTTCTAAGAAGATCTGACAACTAAATGTCATGTAGAACCTGGTTTGGATTCTGGACCAGAACAAGCTCATCAATGGGACAAATGACTGGAATTGAATAAGATTTGTCAATTAGCTAACCAATATCCAAATATTCATTTCCTGGTATTGATCATCACTCGGTGGTTCTTTAAGATGGTAAAATTTGAATTAAATCTCTAACCCAGGGAAAAGTTTGTTAAGAAGTTACCTTTTTGCCAGATGCCAGTGGCTCACATCTGTAGTCTGAACCATTCAGGAGGTTGAGATCAGAGGATCACAGTTTGAAGACATCCAGCACAGGAAAGTCCATGAGACTTTTTTTTTTTTTTTTTTTTTTTGGTGGGACATGGAGCTTAAACTCTGGGCCTAAGCTCTTTCCCTGTGCTCTTCATCTCAAGCCTACCACCCTATCCCTGGCCTGGGAGTTATCCCTGAGCTCTTCAGCTCAAGGCTACCACCCTACCCCTTGAGCCTCAGCTCCATGTCCCATTTTTCTAGTGGTTAAATAATAAGAATCTTAGGTCCTTTTGTGCCCGGCTGGTTTTGAACTTTGATCCTCAGATCTCAGCCTCTTGAAATAGTTAGGATTACAGGTGTGAGCCACCATGCCAGGCTTGAGACTTAATTTTTTTTTGCATTTTCAATATTTCCTTTGTTTTATTTTATTTTTTTTTAATTGTCACGATAATGTATACAGGAGTTACAGTTACATTCATCAGGTTACTACCTGGTGCATTACTTCTTGAACATTGATGTTTTTGTCCCCGTTTGAGACTCATTTTTTTAAGGACCAAAAAAACTAGAAGTGGAGCTGTGGCTCAAGTGGTAGGGCATTAGTCTGAACAAGAAAGCTCAGAAACAGCACGCAGGCCTAAAATTCAACCATACACATGTACATGTCTTTCACATGTTGTATTTTTTTTTTGAGAAGGGTTAACTAGATAACTGGAACTCAGTTCCCAGAATTCTCTTCTGTGTATCATTTGGAATTGGAGTGAATCACTAGAGATGCTTGCATGAGATTCAGAAGGCAGGAGAGGAGTGCCGGTCAGGCAAGGTACACCCTTAAGGGGCTCTTGCCCCTTTGTGTGTTGTCACTTTCCGTCACTTCCAAGCTGGCTCATTTTGTTGGTGCCAGGTGGTGGCCTTGGCCATTCTTGCTAATCTATTTGTCCTGGGGTAGATTTGGTCCCTTCTGGAAGGAAGGGCACCATTTACAAAGAGGATATTTGGAATCTTGAGATCCTTTGATCCACTGTTCATATCTGGCAAGCATTTTCCTGGAAACTGCTTGTACTCTATAGGCCAGTACACACACCAATGAGTCCTGTGTATCACTCAGGCATCACTCATTTCTATGAACTATATGACCATCATTTTACTCTATTCTGATATGAAACTTGATCAGTGAGTTCATTGCTATTAGCACATTTATATCAATGGTTGACTTTCTGAGTAAGCAAGTCTAATTGCTTTTTCCTTTCAAGTTTACAGCAACTATAAACAAACTTTTTTTCACATGAGTTGCCCTCAGTCCAGGTTCTCTACTTCATTCTTGTAACTGGTTTTGCAAATCTGAAGCTTTAACTTCACATTTCTCCTTTAAAATTGTTTCTCTTCCTCTTTCTCCTTTTCCTTTTTTTCCTCTTCCTTCTCCTCTTTTGTGTGCACAAATCCTGGGGTTTCAGCTCAGGGTCCTGTGATCTCAATTGGCTTTTTAACTCAATTTTGGTGCTCTACCACTTGAGCTATACCTCCACTTTTTTTTTTGCCAGTTCTGGGGACTGAACTCAGGACCTGAGCACTGTCCTTGGGATTTCCTCAAGATTATTGCTCTACCACTTGAGCCACAGCACTAGTTTGGACTTTTCTATATATGTGGAACCAAGGAATCGAACCTGGGTCTTCATGCATGCTAGGCAAGCACTCTACTACTAGGCCAAACTCCCGGTCCCTATACCTCCACTTTTGCTTTCCTACTGGCCATTTAGAGTCTTGTTGGATTAGGGCCACAACAATCAGCTTTCAGTCTCCCAAGTAGCTAGGATTACAGTTTCCACCACTGGCACTGGAATCCCATACAATTTCTTCCTATTCTAGTAATCCTAATGAATTTGAATGTGGAGTTGGAAACTATCATTAGTTATGTGGGCCATCTCTGTATCATTTGTACACCTGATAGGAACATATTCAAAGGTCAGTGTGAAGGACACAGCCACTGGGTCAGTATGAGGCTGTCGGTCCATCCATCACACTCATGGGTGTGGATCAGACTGAAGCCTCTGATGTTTGCACTATCACTTAACCCATGTATTTTCAGTGTAGCTACAAAAAGATTATAAGGTGTTATCAGTTTAACATTTTCTGGAAGCATCAAACCCAAGAAGATATTTTTTTAGTCATCTGTAACTGGTGTGACTTGCCTTCCTTGTTTAGGATTCAAAGAAGATTCGTAAAGTTTTTATTGTTCAGTGTAATCTTTCAAATCTCCACATTCACAAATTAACTCAGGCTACTGGAATAAAATATCACAAACTTTATTTCAAACAACAAAATTGGCCAGGAGTTTGGCTTAGTGGTAGAGTGCTTGCCTAGCATACACGAAGAACCAGGTTTGATTCCTTGGTACCACATACACAGAAAAACCCAGAAATGGTGCTGTGGTGCAAGTGGCAGAGTGCTAGCCTTGAGGAAAAAGCCCAAGGACAGTGCTTAGGCCCTGAGTTCAAGCCCCAGGACTGACACACACATAGGAAAAAATTAAAAAACAGCTTAAGCTGGCTACTCAGGAGGTTGAAATCTTAGGCTAAAGCCAGCAGGGGTAGGAAAGTCTATAAGACTCTTAGCTCTAATAAACTACTCAGTGGTAGAAAAACCCAGAAGTGGTCTGCAGCTCAAGTGATAGAGTGATAGCCCTGAGCAAAAATCTCAGGGACAGTGCCCAGACACTGAGTTCAAGCCCCAAAAAGTGGCAAAAAAGGAAAGAAAAGCAACACATAAATGTATTCTCCTATAGTAGTAGAAGCCAGGTATCCATGTTCAGGGAGCAAGTAGGTTGGAAGGTCTAAGGGAGTGTCTGTTAGTGCCTCTGCTTCAATCCTCCTAGTTTCTGGTTGGACAGGAATTTCAGAAGGACATTATTCAACCTAGTGCTCTAACCAAACAAACCCCTGCCTCCTATGTGGAGCTGTGTCCATGATGATGTGCTTGGCCAAAAGAACCCAGAGTGTCTCTCGCTGCTGTCTCCTCTTGCTCCTCCTCTTTCATCTTTGTGGAGGCTCAGCTCTTTCAAAGAAACTTCTCAGCTGAATTCTTCTCTTCTCTTCTTTCTCTTCTCTTCTCTTCTCTTCTCTTCTCTTCTCTTCTCTTCTCTTCTCTCTCTCTCTCTCTCTCTCTCTCTCTCTCTCTCTCTCTCTCTCTCTCTCTCATTCTATCTCTGTCTCTGTCTCTCTCTCTCCTCCCCTTTTTCCCATCAGCCCTTCATACCATGAAATATGGAGAACAGCTCCGTCAAGCTGCACATTAGGAGAACATGTCTAGTTGCATCCTATTTCCAGAGTAATGATGCCACATTTCCATAACTGAAGGAGACCTTTCATGCAGTTGTTCTGGGGACAAAGACTTCCTTCCAGAAGATTAGCTGTCTTCTTCGGGCTAGCTGGCAACTTTTAAATGGAAGTTTATTGAGGCAGAAATTTTTTTTTTAATTCCACTTTCTAGGCACTCTGTTCCAAATCGAGTCCAGATTTGCATCATAAATTAATTTCAAGTTTGGGAGTCAGAGGTTATTAAACTTACCCCATTTGCACATTCTTTCTTTTTGAAAATTGACAAACATTTCACACTTCCCTGATTGTTGGCTTCTTTCCCAAGTTTCTCAGAAATCATAGACAGTGGCTGTGCAATCGTATTCCTGGGCTCTGATGAGATTCATCTGAAATTCAACATGGGCCTTGAGTTTGACGTTCTCCTTCTGGAATTTGCCTTTATGCTTTCTGGTCTTGAGGGAGAAAGACATGATGTATTGAAAATGTTGTCTCCTGAAGTAAGTATGAGGCCCGCTCTTCCTTGTTATTTTGCTTGCTCCAAATAATTTTCTAAAACAGAGTTTCTGTGGTTTCTGTCATTTGTTTAAAACTCATCTCAGTTTACATGTTAGTATTCCTGACACCAGTCTTACAGGCTGTGCTGCTTTTTGGCTCTTGTTTTTGGCTGTCTGCCTTCTCCCACTGTTATACATGCTCTTTGAAATTCTGAACTCACCCTGGGCTGGAGGTGTTTTGTTTCAAATGACCCTTCTTCTCCAGTCCAACCTTCCTTCCCCAAGAAGGTCTTTCACTGTTGCTTTCTCCACAAATATTTGTGGAGACCTACTATGTGTCAGACACAGCAGAGGCAGCCTTAGGGACTGATTATGAGGAATAAAGCTAGATACAATGCCTGCTCTTGAAGTCTCAAGGGAAATAGGCAGTGTTGAAATAATTTCACAAATACAAAGAAGCCCATAGTACGCTAAGAACATATAATGGCTTGCCCTTCCTTCCTTCCTTCCTTCCTTCCTTCCTTCCTTCCTTCCTTCCTTCCTTCCTTCCTTCCTTCCTCCCTTTGTCTCTCTTTATGGTGTTGAACTTGCAATTCAAGATTTTATACTTACTAGACAGGTATTCTTCCACTAAGCCACATATCCAGTCCTATTTATTGTTCTGTGTGTGTGTGTGTGTGTGTGTGTGTGTGTGTGTGTGTGTGTGTGTGTGTGTGAGAGAGAGAGAGAGAGAGAGAGAGAGAGAGAGAGGGAGAGAATGCAGGTGCATACACCTGTACAAGAGCCTGAACTCGGGGGTCTTCTATTTGGCTTATTTGCTCATGGCTGGTGCTCTACTACTTGAGTCACACTGCTAGTTCAGCATTTTTTCTGGTTAACTGGAGATGGAATCTTAAGGACTTTTCTATCCTGCCTAGTTTCAAACCACGATCTTCCAGGATTTAACCTGTTAGTGTTACCTCCTAAGTAGCTAGGATTATAGAAATGATCCACTGGTGCTCTGTTCTGTCTGGTTATTTTAAAAATAGGGTTTCGTTTCCTGTCCTGTGCAAATGCCTGGACAGAGATCTGTCCGTTTCAAGCTTCCTGTAACTAAGATGACAGGCACAACACCATTTCCAGCTTCTGACCACTGAGATGTAGTCTTGTGGACTTTTCTGCCATGCCAGACCTGGAACCATGATACTTCCAGTCATAGTTCCCCACGTAACCTCAGATATCATGTACACACCACTGCAGCCAGCTACGGGTGGAGAAGGGGTTTATGAACTTTTCATCTCAGACTGACCTCAAACTGCGATCCTCTCCTTCTCAGTCTTCCAATTAGCTAGGATCTCAGGCATGGGCAACCAGCTCCAGGCTTAAATCCAATTAAAGGTACAAGGAAAGGATCACTGGCATCTAAGAGATATGCAGACTGGATTTACTCGGGTCAAAAAATAAGAGCAGCCCCACTACTCAGGACACTAAGGTCTGAGGATCAAGGTTCAAAGCCAGCCTAGGCACAAAAAGACCTGAGACTCTTATCTCCAATTAACACCATCCAGTCCCAGGGATAGGGTAGTAGCCTTGAGCTGAAGAGCTCAAGGACAGCTCAAGTTCAAGCCCCATGACCACAAAAAAAAAAAAAAAGAGAGAAAGAAACATCCAATAAAAAATGGGCAAAAGGTCCAAATATTCTGACAAAGAAGATTCATCGATGGCAAATGAGTATATGAAATGGTGCTCAATGTCATATCCTTAAGAAACTGTGACAATGATAAGGCTGGAGGAGTAGTTCCACAGTAGAGTACTTTCCCAGTATGCAAGTCCTGGGACCCCATCTCCAGTAAACCACACAGACATACACAGATACATGCATTCACATGTACATGCATACTGTTGTATACATCAATGAGAACAAGTAAAATCCCTAGAAACACTTTAAAGGCTTGTGAGAATGGGCTTTGAGTTAAAAGACTGTAAAAAATGCAAAGACCATTTAGAAGATAGTTTATTCTCACCATATAATCTGACAGTTACGCTTCTTAGTATGAACCCAAATGAGTTGAAAACCACCCCAAAACCTGAGCGTAGATGTTTATAGTAGCTGTGCTTATAATTGTCAAAATTTAGAAGCAACCAAGGAGTTCTTCAATAGGTAAAAGGGTAAACTAGAACATCCATGCCCTGTGATACTACTCAGATGAGGAAAAGATATGCTATGAAGTCCTGAAGATATGAAGAAAGCGTATCGCTAAGTTAATGAGGCCAATCCAGAAATCAGAATGCAATATGACACCCATTGTATGACACTGAGCAAAGGAGTCAGAACCAGGGGTTCCTGGATAGTATCTTGGCCTAGCACTGTTTCAGAACATTTTTGCCTCTGCCTCTACTCTACCCAGTCCCTCCTAGTTTTCATTACCTTTCCACAACTCTGGAGAGAGAATTTTCAGAAGGGAAATGAGGAATTAACAACCGAGCAGAATATTGTGGACCTGATTATACTATAAATTCCAACTGATCAGAATAGATTCAAGGTATAAAAACTCCGAGCTTCAGGGTGGGAGTTTGGCCTAGTGATAGAGTGCTTGCCTAGCATGCATGAAGACCTGGATTCGATTGCCTAGCATGCATGAAGACCTGGGTTCGATTCCTCAGTACCACATACATAGAAAAAAGCCAGAAGTGGTGCTGAGGCTCAAGTGGTAGAGCTCTAGCCTTGAGAAAGTCCAAGGACAGTGCTCAGGCCCTGAGCTCAAAACAACAACAACAAAAAACCTCCTAGCTTCAACCACCAGGAGAGACACAGATAAACAGAGAGCCAGAAGTGGCCTTTAACAGAGATACTTCCTCCACTTGTAGCCTCCATTTCTTGAGAAAGGCCAACAGCAGAAGCAGCCAGCAGTAGAGCTGCAACACTGGCAGGTATTGTCTGCTGCTGAGTTGCAATACTAGCAGGTGGTGCCTGCTACTGAGCTGCAACCTGGCAGTCTCTGCTCACTGTGGAACCCACCAAAAGAGATCTGTAACAATGTGACTTCCTGGAACAGGCAAAAACTATGGAGGCAGTGTGAAGATCAGTAGTCACCAGGAGATTGAGAGAAGAAAAGAACTGAAATGTTTTAGAGCAGTAAAATTAATTCAATGTGATAGTGTAAAGCTGCCTATCATCATACTTATTCAAATCCATAGAACACAGAACACAGTGTGAACATGAATTTAAGATATGGTCATTCAGTAATAATAATGTACCAACATGGATTCATAAATTATAAAAATGTACCTCACAAATGGGCACTACTGGCTCATACCTGTAACCCTAGCTACTCAGGAGGTTGAGATCTGGGTATCTTGGTTTGTAGCCAACTTGGGTAGAAAAATTCAAGAGACTTTTTTTTAAAATGTGTCTGGGGGGGGGTGGGCTTGAACTTTGAGCCTAGGCATTGTCCTTGAGCTCTTTTGCTTAAGGCTATGCTCTACCACTTTGATCACAGTGCCACACCTGGTTTTCTGGCCATATAAAAGTCTCACAGATTTTCCTGTCTGGGTTGGCTTCAAACCATGATCTTGAGATCTCAGCCTCCTGAGTAGCTAGGATTACAGGTGTGAACCACCAGCCACCTAGCTCTAGAGACTCTTAAGCAGCAAAAATCCAGAAATAAAGGTGTGGCTGAAATGGAAGAGCCTTGAGTGAAAAAACTAAGCAAGAGCTTGAGTTCAAGTCCTAGTACACACACACACACACACACACACACACACACACACACACACACACTGTACTATAATCAGTAGTGGTTGATGGTAGAAGAAGCTATCTTTGTTATGGGTGTGGAGGTGGGGAAAGACAAAGTCTGTAGTGACTCTGTTCCTTCTTGATTTTGCTGTGAACCTCTCTAAATAACAAAGTCTGTTCATTTTGTGTTAAATGAAGAGAAGAGAGGTGAGGAGACTTCTAGTGAGAGGTAAGCACATGGAAAGGCCCTGGGGCATGGGGAAACTTGATGATTATACTATACAGGATTGACAGAAGAAAGGTCATTGTGGTAGAGAGAGCAAGACATTCAGGAGATTCGAAGATACAGGTGTAGTTCAAGCTCTGAAAGATGTAGTGTGTTAGTAAAGCTGCTCTTTTTTGTTGTGAAGGTCCTGGGAAGTTATTGCATCATTTTAGGGGTGTACAAGTAGGGTAGAGAAGATAAGAATAGAATCAGGCTTGTTTTTCAGAACATTCACTCTGATTACTGTGGAGAAGGAATAAGAATGCACATGGAACGCTCCTGTGACAATCCAAGGCAGAAAAGGTTTAGGCTTAAGAGGAGTGGATGGTGTGGAATGGGAAGAAGGAGTATGACAAGCTGGGGATTTAAATTGGACAGAACTTGAAGAAGGGTAGAACATAGGAAAGGAGGAAGATGGAGGAGCCAAGCCTGTTCCCTAATTTGTGACTGCATCATGAGAGCTTTATTTCTTGGAGCTTTCTCTCCTTCTTTGGTTATATTTTTAAGGATTTTGCCTCCTGTAAATCTCCCCACTTGTTGACATCTGTTTTATTTGAGTGAAACAAATAGGGTCCACGAAAGACTCCATGATAAAGTGGTTGCTTTCTCCCAGAGAAAGCATCATAAACCACTAGAATGTATTTCTAGAGTGAGAGTTGAGTCCATAAAGCAAATTAAACCTTCATGTGTCATCTGCAGGACAAGTAGTTGCCATACAATCATCCTCAATATCCCAGGCGGGGGGCTAGGTCCCCCCAGACCCCCTACTCCTATGCCAAAATTCAAGTATAGCTTGTCTCATATAAAAATGGCATAGAATTTGCATATAACCTATGCATAGCTTCCTATATAGTTTAAGCCATTTTGAAATTGCTCATTTTATTTTATTTTATTGTCAGTCTTGTGACTTGTTCTCAGGACCTGGACACTGTTCCTGAACCTTTTTGCTCAAGGCTGGCATTCTACTACTTTAGTCACATCTCCAGCTTTCTGCTGGCTAATTGGAGGTGAGAATCTCAAAGACTTGCCTGCCTGAGCTGCCTTCAAACCATGATCCTCCAATTTCAACCACCTAAGTAGCTAGAATTATAGATGTGAGCCACCAGCCCTGCCTTAAATTTAGGTGCCTTCACTTCTCAACATTGCTGCGTTGGAGATCAAGCTCCCCAGACACAAATCCTTAGAGGGTATACTTTGCCATAGTCAAACCACAATAGTTTATATCAATATCCAGAACTCAATGAATAGATTATTTTTCATGGCAGACCAGTATCAAGGCTGTAATACTTAAGCATTATGCTGGCTTTGTGATGGGGAGATTGTTTTGAGTTATGTAGATGAGCCCAATGCAGGGTCCAACAAGGGTCCTCAAAACTGGGTCAGAAGCAGGGGGCAGGAGTTTTGCCTAGTGGTAGAGTGCTTGCCTAGCATGCATGAAGACCTGGGTTCGATTCCTCAGTACCACATACATAGAAAAAAGCCAGAAGTGGTGCTGAGGCTCAAGTGGTAGAGCTCTAACCTTGAGAAAGTCCAAGGACAGTGCTCAGGCCCTGAGCCCAAGCCCAGGACTAGCCAAAAAAAAAAAAAAAAGTGGGTCAGAAGCAAACCACAGAGATTGTGGCTCCAGAATCATTCAGCCCTGGGTTTTGAAGATGGAGCAAACAGTCAGGATCCATGGAACATAGGAAACTTCTAGAAGCTAGAAGAGGACAGAATTGTCACCTAGAACCTTCAGCAAGGAGTATAGCCCTGTCAGCACCTTAATATTAACCCAGCAAGGCCTGTGTTGACTTTCGGAATTCAGATCTGTGAAATACAAGCTTGCGTTGTTGTAAGCCAGTTAATTGGTGGTGATTCATTCCTGTGGCAGTGGAGAATAACATACCCTCATTGGGGATTTCATTCCAGTGGTGTGTGATTGTCACTTTCATCTGTATTTCTTTGATTTGAGGGTACAGAATATTTCTTATTAGACTACCCAGAAAAGACCTTTCTTCTAGGAAATGCTTCTAATTGTGTAGACAAAAGCAGAGCTGGACAACCAAAGTCAAACTAAGTGAAACAGAAACCTGCTTTGTCATTTAAAATTCTACAACTGGGAAAAACAGTCTCCACTCTCCTGGCTCTCTTGGCTGTCTCCTTCTCTCTGAGGGAAGAGGAGAGTCGCAGCTTCAAGAAACGCTTTCCTGCCGCCTGCACTAAGCCTGAGCGCAGGGCGCAGAATGAACAGAGAGAAGCGAACAAGAGGAGAGTGGGCACTCTGCTTTTCTGGCTATGAATGCCAGTGAATGCCTCTTTTGCCAAAAAGCAGTTTCTAGTTGTGCTTTTGTCACTTACCACTAACCAAGTTCTAATACAGTAATTGGAACTTGACCTGCACTGTGCAAACTGAGTAACCCACATAGCTGACTCAAACTTGGTTAAAGAGATGAGCTGGCCATGGGCAATCCTACGTCCTAGGCTGAGGAATTGTGGCCCATACTGTCAGGCTATCAAGGTAGATGTCTTCAAGGTAGACAATTGTTATCAAGGTAGTCATAATATGTGCCATTCAGAGTTGTGCTTTAGGAGACTTGGTATAAAAATACCAGAGCGATATACATACATACATATATATGTGTGTGTGTGTGTGTGTGTGTGTGTATATATATATATATATATATATATACATAGAGAGAGAGAGAGAGAGAGAGAGAGAGAGAGAGAGAGAGAAACAGAGACAGAGACAGCGAGACAGAGACACAGAGAGATTGAGAGAGCATAAAAGGAAGATCAGGAAGAAGAAAAGAAGGAGGAGGAGAACAGGAAGAGGAAGACTTAGAAGCCTCTGGACAGATAAATACAGCTTTTAGAAAAGTCTGTTAGTAGCCTGAGGTCTCAAATGGCTGGCTGTCTTGCCCTTTATTCATAGTCATTCCCTTTGCTAAACAGCAAAATTCGAATTCTCTCTCTACACTGAAAGTTCTGTACCCACTAAGGAGCCACTGAGGCCCTGAAACTCGAGTAGTGACACCTGGGAAGGATTCTGGCTAGACAAGCACCTTTCTTCCCGACAAAGAATCATCATCTGTCCAACCCATTCCAGTTCAGGGGAAGTTCCAGGGGCAGGGACAGCTCAGCAGGGCAGAGTGGCCCTGCAGCTCCAGTTTCCCACTGAGCTCTATGATGGATAGGCAGAGCTCCCAGAGCCACTACCAGGGCAGAGATCCTCTACAGCTCTCATGCTTTATAACATTTCTGGATTGGGCTCCTGGCCAATATGTAACTTTCAAAACCAAACACTTTGACAGATGATAAAGGGTTTAATGGTTTAGATATTTTTAAAAATCCTAAGTTTGCCAAGTTGAGGTATGAGATCTCAACCACTGAAGTAATTTTCTGAACTTTCCTGGTGATAAGAGTCACTTGGAATGATTGTTAGAAATGCAGCCTAGCACCAAAGGCTTGTGCCTATAATCCTAACTGTTCATGGATCTGAGATCTGGATGATCAAGTTTCAAAACCAGCCCAGCTCAGGTCAAAATAATAATAATGATAATGATAAAGAAAATCTGTGAAATACTATCTATAAAATACCCAGCAAGGGGCCAGGAGTTTGACCTAGTGGTAGAATGCTTGCCTAGCATGCACGAAGACCCAGGTTCGATTCCTTGGTACCATTTACATAGAAAAAGCCAGAAGTGGTGCTGTGGCTCAAGTGGTAGAGTTCTAGCCCTGAGAAAGCCCAAGGACAGTGCTCAGGTCTTTAGTTCAAGCCCCAGGACTAGCAAAACCACCCAGTAAAAAGCCAGGCTGGAGTGAGTCAAGACTCAAGTGGTAAAGGACCATCCAAGCAAGCAAGCTACATAAGCATGAAGCCCCAACTTTAAACCCCAGTACCAACACACACACACACACACACACACACACACACACACACACACACACACACACACACACACCACCACCACCACCACCACATACAGCAGATTCTAAAACATGGAGTAAAGCTGATGTTTGATTAGAACTCTGTATGTATGTATGTTGGTTTTGTTTTTTTTTTAAATCAAATCCCCCAGGAGATTTCTGTCATCAAACAGGTTTGGGGGAAACTCTCGAGTTAATCCCCAGGTATCTACACCAACAGGAAGTGTTTATAGGACGATAGAGCCCTAGGCAGGGGAGTCCTGGCAGAGTAAAGACCTTGCTCAGTGCCTAGAATTCAGAGTTATTCACTGGCCATGGCTCTACCTAGCCAACTAGGTGTGTTGGAATGCTGAGTCAGCATCTGCCCAATGTCCTTTCATGTTCACTCATTTCAGATGGCATCTTTCCTCACAATTGTCCTGTTGCTTACCAGCATTGTACAAGAAGTGTGCTGGAGGTGGTTGTAGTAAATCACATAACAAATGAAAGCAAATCAGGAGGAAACACATAGAAGACTTGATTAGGAGGAATGTACAAGCTGGGCAGTGTAATCCTATCAAAGCAGGAGATTGAGATTTGAGGATCCTGGTTCAAAGGCAGACTAGGTTAAAAATCCACGAGACCCTTATCTCCAATTAACCAGCAAAAAGCCAGAAATGGTGGAATGACTCAAGGGGTAGATGGCTAGTCTTGAGCAAAAAAAGACATATGAGAAAGTGAGGCCCCAAGTTCAAGCCCCGGTTCTAGCACATACATCTCCCCCCGACACAGACATGCACGCACACACTAAAGAAGAGTCCTATGCTTGGATTAATTGTCAAATGTTTCTCTGAGTTCATGCTACAAGTACTACTAACATACACATCTACATTCACTCATTTAGTAAGATCTCTCTTAAGTTTTAGGTTTGCCTACATGCTTTTTAATGAATAAATATTCAATCATCAACACCCCCCCAAAAAACCCAAACATCTATGAAGTACAGGCTGTTAGCATTTCTCGCTTTATAGATGAGAAAATTGAGGAGATTCACAGAGATGAATGAACTTGACATAAGTAAGCATGGTGCATGTACCTGTAGTCTCAGCATGCAGGAAACAGAGGGAGAAAGATCATGAGTTCTAGGCTAGCCTGAGCTACATAGGAAGACCCCACATAAGAAAATCAAAAGAGGGGCTGGGAGTTTGGCATAGTGGTAGAGTGCTTGCCTAGCATGCACGAAGACCCGGGTTCGATTCCTTGGTACCACATACATAGAAAAAAGCCAGAAGTGGTGCTAAGGCTCAAGTGGTAGAGCTCTAGCCTTGAGAAAGTCCAAGGACAGTGCTCAGGCCCTGAGCTCAAGCCCAGGACTGGCAAAAAAAAAAAAAAAGAAAATCAAAAGAAGAAAGAGAGAAAAAGGAAAAGAAGCCTGTCAAGGCTGTTTTTTTGCCTGCTCAAACTATGATGTCAAGGTCTGAGCTCAGCCTTCAGAACCAGAGCTTCTGTCATTCTGAGCTGCCTCCCTAGTGAAAGAAGGAAAAAAATCCTAGTGCCACATTTTAAAGGCAAACAAACATCTCCATGGAAAAGAAACAGGAAAACTGTGAATGTGAAGAAAGACTGCCAACAAAAACAAGTGAGTGGGAGATTAGCTCCCTCCAGATGAAAAGATAATAGTATAGCAAGATGAAAATAGTTATAAAATCAGCAATGTTTAGAATCCACCAAAGATAAGGGAAAAACAATTATTACAATTAGAAGCTCTGGAAATGAAAATTCCGGTGTCTGAACAGATGGTAAACTCAAGACAGAAAGTAGATGAATAAGTGGTTAGTACTTTGGAAGATGGAGCTGAGGAATTCACTCAGAACACAGTGAGGTTAAAAATAATCTTATGAGAAATGGGAAGGTCTGAGAGGCTCCACCCCAGAGGACGCTCAAAAGAAGGGTTAGAGAGAATGAAGATACAATAGCCAAGAATTCTCCAGAATCCTCAGTGTCTACTGAATGCTGAGCAGAATAAATCACAAATCTGCAGATCATTGGGGAATAATAAAGAAAACACTATCTGCTGTTAAAAGGAAAAAGAATGGGGACCAAGACATGTGAAAGGGTATCAACATATGGGAATTAATGCACCATTTATCTGGCAAATATCATGTAACCCTTCTATTAATTACAATAAAAATATATTTTAAAAAATAAAAAATAAAAAAACCCTGAAAAAAAAAGGAAAAAGAAATGTCCTATAGCCAAGATTCTGAACTTGGAGCTAGAGGCAGTAGGATGGAGAAGAGTTGGAAAACACCCCAAGGTGATAGTTGTGTTATCTTGAAAAGACATAGGGTACATTCTTTATATTCATGACGTTTCTGAACATACCTATACCCACGGGTTCACAATCTCAAATGAGCACCAACTTCTGAGAAATGTTTTTCTCAAACTCACATACATGCTTCATTTTCTTCTAAATCTTATCCCTAGATACTTTTATGTATGCCGGTTCTAGGGCATGAACTCTGGGTCTGGGTGTTATCTTTGAGCTTTTGTGCTCAATGCTAATTAAGATGCTTTGAGCCACAGCTCTACTTCCAGATTTTCACTGGTAAATTGCAGGTAAGAGTCTCATGGACTTTCTTGGCTGGATTGGCTTGGACTGATGTCCTCAGATTTCAGCCTTCTGAGTAGCTAGGATTCTAGAACTGAGCCACTGGTGCCTGGCTGACAAAGTTGGCTTTGTTTGTTTGTTTTTAATTTTTCTAACACTCATAGAAGGACAATTGGGGCAGAGAGAATATGGCCCTTGTGAGACTCCTCCTAATTATTCCTCTGGTTTTTTTTTTTTTCAGGTTTTAGGTGACTCTCCCCAACTCTCTCTTAGCTACTAAGACTAAAAAATGTAGCATCCATTATTTTCAATGGAATGACTGTTGAGATTGATATTGTGTTAATCTCTATTTGAATGTTTTCTTTGGGGGAACTTTTTATTTTTTTACTTATCTATTGGGTCATTTTTGTTTTGATTGATTTAAACATGCAGTATTCCCAAGCCCAGTGGCTATTCTCCGAACCCAAAATCTACTTGTTTTTTTTTTTTTGCTGCCTCAGCTAAAAGCTTTTCCTTCTTCAGACACATCTGAGCCAAGTATCACTAACAATTCCTAATCTTACTTTAGCATCCCACATCCAAACAGTCAGCAAATCCTATTACTTGTACGTATTTCTATGTACTGAAACCTCTCTCCAGCATACCCAGTGACTTCAGCAATGAAAAGCCAACCATAGGGCTGCCAAAACCAGTCTCAGTTGTTTATTATAGATAAAGGAGACAGGAAATCAATGGTAAAAACAGGATTTTTTTTCTGATTTTACCCTTCTTCTTCCTTCCCCATCCTATTACTTCCCACCCCTAGCAGGCCTTTTTACTTTGTGGTTGTTGTTATTGTTGTTGTTGGTGGTGTGTGTGTGTGTGTGTCTTGCGGCTTGAACTCAAAGCTTCATATTCTATTGCTTGGCTTTTTGGCTCAAGGCTAGTGCTTTATACTTCCACTTCTAGGTTTTTTGCTGGTTAGTTGGAGATAAGAATTTCACAGATTTGTCTACCCAGGCTGACTTTAAACTATGATCTCATACTCCTGAGTAGCTAGGATTATGGACTTGAATCACCAGCACCCAGTCTTTTTTTTTTTTTCCAATTTTGTCTATATTAATTGTAGAAAAGGTTTTTGCCATGATGTTTTATGTATGCATATATTTTAGTCAGATTAACAGCTTCTATATCTTTCTCTTTCCCTGCCCCCATACCCCACTATTGTTCAAAGCTTTCAGTGAGTTTCCTTATGTTGTCTTCAGACAAAGACACATAGATATTTTTCACTCTGCATCACTGTTTTCCTCACGCCTTTGCCTTTGTCCCTATATCAATAGTACAATTATAATCAGATTGTGTGTATGTGCACGCACATGCACATATGTGTGTGCCTTTTAGGTTTACATTCCACAAGGTCTAAAAATGTGACACTTGTCTTTTTGAGCTCAACATGATGTTTACCAGTTTGTTTATTTTTTTTCTGCAATGCCATGAAACTTTTATTTATGGCTGAGTAATATTCTATAGTATACATATGTGTGTATTATATATATATAGCAAGGATGAGACCTTGATCTCAAACCCTAGTACCACACACACAAACACACAGAGACAGACATACATATACATTCTAAAAATTGACCCATAGGCAGGCACACACACACACTAATTTTCTTTATCTGATCATCAGTTGCTGGTTACCTCAGCTGATTCTACAGTTTGCCTTTTGTGAACAGAGCTACAGTAAACGTGAGTATACAGATATTTCTGCTATATATTGATTTAACTTCTTTTGATATTTTCCAAGGGTCAGAGGTAGGTCAATTTTTAGGATTTGTGTGTGTGTGTGTGTGTGTGTGTGTGTGTGTGTGTGTGTGTGTCTGTGTCTGTGTCTGTGTCTGTGTCTGTGTCTTTGTGTGTCTGTCTGGGTGCTACTAGGTTTGAGCTCAGGGTCTCATACTTGCTAGACAAGCACTCTACCACTGAGTTTCACCTTCACTTCTCCTTTGCACTGGTTATTTTTGGGGATAGGTCTTGTTTTCTGTCTGGTGCATACCTGGACTGTGATCTGCCTATTCTAGGTCTCTTATTATAACTACCACACTCAGCTTCTTCTCCTGAGATAGAGTCTCAAACTCTTCTGCCTGGACTGGCCTTGCACAGAGATCCTCTCAGTCTAAGCCTTTCACTTAGCTTAGGTGTACCTCATCTCACCTCGATATTAGTTGAGAAGGGGGTCTTCATAAACTTTTTAGCCTGAGCTAGAGTCCAACTTCAGTCTTCCTGATCCCAGCTTCCTAAGTATCTAGGATTGCAGCCACTGGATTTTTAGATTGTTGGGAACCTCAATACTGATTTCCATAGTGGTTACACTAGTTTACATTTCCAGTAGTGGGAAGGGTGGGTCCTGATGCCATTGCACCCTGTTCAGGATCCTTTTCCGGGTCTCTTGTTCCCTACAACCTTATCTGCATCTGATGTTACTTGTGTTTCCTGATTATTGCCAATCTAGCTGAAGGGAGATGGAATCTCAGTGTAGTTTTGGGTTGCATTTCCTTTATGGCCAAGAATGTTGAACAATTCTGTGTGCATCTATTAGCCATTTGTATTTCTTTTTCTGAAAACTAATCAATTTGCCCATTTATTGATTGAGATGTTTGTTCTTTTACTGTTCACTTAGTTATTTTTGAGCTCTTTGTAGATTCTGAATTGTAATCCTTTATCTGTGGAATAGACTGTAATTTTTTTTTTTGCTACGCTATTTGATAAAGTCCTCCTTATCGGTTCTTATTCTTAATTTTCCAAGCAACTGGAGTCCTATTCAGAAAATAATTTCCTATGTCCCAGAGTTTTTCTTATGTTTTCCTATAATGGTTTCAAAGTTCCAGGTATTACATTAAGATCTTTGATCATTTGAAGGGAGAGAGGAAATCCACTTTGAGTCTTCTGCATAAAAGTAACACCCTTTTTCATATAATTTATTGAGGAGACCGGGTTCTCTTCAGCAAATTTTTCTTTACTGTAAAAAAAATAGATGGTTTTAGGTATGAGGTTTTATTTCTGAGTCTGTCTTTATATTTGTTTTTTGTGCTATACAATATTTGTTATTATGGACAGTATTGGGATAATGCTAAGTGTTGCTTTTTGCTCAGAATTAATTTTGCTATTTGGGGGTCTTTAATGCCTCCAAATAAATTTTTGATTGATTTTTTTTATTTCTGTAAAAAAAAACAGAAAACAACAAGCACTGAGCCTGCCGTAGTGACTCCTAGCCATTCAGGAGGTTGAGACCTTAGATCTCAGTTCAAAGCCACCAAGTCCATGAGACTCTAATCTCCAATTAACCACCAGAAAACTGGAAGTGGCACTGTAGCTCAAGGGGTAGGGCAGTAGCTATAAGCTGAATTGCTGAAGGACAGCGCCCAGGCCCAGAGTTCAGGCCCCACAACTGACAAAACAAAACAACAACAACAACAACAACAAAATTAGGACATTGGGAGTTTGAGAAGTATTGTGCTGAATTCTTATATTGCTCTTGGCAGTGTCTCCATTTTGACAACATGAATTCTAACAATCCACAGGAAATCTTTCCATCTTCGGTTGTCTTCTTAATTTCTGTCTTCCAGATTTTATAGTTGTCATTCTATGGGTCTCTCACTTCTTTAGTTAAGTTAATGCCTAGGCATTAATTAATTAATGGGTGTTGTTTTGTTTTATTTCATTTTTGAGGCTACTGTGAATGAAATTGCTTTCCTGGTTTCTTCCTTAGCTTGTTGATTGTCACATGTATCAAAGCTGCTAATATTGAGCATTGATTTTTAGATCCTGCTATACTTACAAAGGAATTTATTATTTTAGAAATTTCTAGGTGGGGGCTGGGAGTTTGGCCTAGTGGTAGAGTGCTTGCCTAGCATGCACGAAGACCCGGGTTCGATTCCTTGGTACCACATACTTAGAAAAAGCCAGAAGTGGTGCTGAGGCTCAAGTGGTAGAGCTCTAGCCTTGAGAAAAATCCAAGGACAGTGCTCAGGCCCCTGGGCTCAAGCCCAGGACTGGCAAAGAAAAAAAAAAAAAAGAAATTTCTAGGTGGGTTTTGCAGGGCCTTTAAGTATAGGATCTTATCATCTGCAAATATGGATAGCTTGGCTTTTTGCTTTCCTATTTGTATCCCTTTTATTTCCTTCTCCTGCCCTGTTGTTCTGGTTAGGACTTTTGGCACCATATTGTATAAGAGTGGGCAAAGTGAACACTTTTATCTCATTCCTGGCTTTAGGGGAAAATTTTTCATTTTTCCCCTTTTAATGATTCTGGCTATGGATTTGTCATGTATAGCCTTTATTAAGTTCAGGGACATTCCCTCTGTTTCTGTTTTCTTTGGAGCTTTTATGCATCAGTTGATGTGATCATTTGATTTTTTTGTCCTTGATTCTATTTATGTACTATATTATATTTATTGATGCTGAACCATCTTCGCACCTCTGAGTGAAACCAATTTGATCATTGTGTATCATCTTTTTAATGTGTGCTAGAACTTTGTTTGAAAATCTTTTATTGAGAGTTTTTGTGTCTTTATTCACCAAAAAATTGGTTTAAAATTCTTTTTTTGGTGTGTCCTTGTCCGGTTTGTGTATGAATGTAATATGAACTTCGCAGAATAAATGTAGTAACATTCCTTCCCTTCCTATTTCATGGAGAAGTTTAAGAAGTATCAATAATAATTCCTTTTAACAGTTCTGAAAGACTTTGGCAATAAACCCACTGAAAAAACAAGGATGGGTCTGAGGGTGTAAGCTCAGTGGTAAAGCACTTGCCTAGTATACAATGACCCCCAGCACCACAAACAACCAAATAAAAAAAAAATGAACCCAAAACTAAAACAAGGACATCTACTATAATGGCATGTTTTAAAATGCTATAATTGGATGTTGCTTAAGATACAACAGATTAAAAAAATGAGATTATGAGAATGTTAATTTCATAAACAGTAGGCATAAGATATAAAATTCAGAGATTATTCAGTTGGGTATGTTCATTCTCCCTTGCCTTCCTTCTCAAAAGGGCTGTGGCTCTACCCTTCTGGGGACCTAAGGGTGAAGTTAGAAAATGACAGCCCTGTGGTCATAGGGGGGGCTTTCTTCAACTCAGAATACAGGATCCTGACTTGGGTATACTTTCCACCATCTTCACACTATGCTTTTTGCTGCAACACAGACTCTCTTCTCCTCAAACATAGTCTAAATGCTTTTTTTCCTATTACTTTCCCAATAACACAACCCTACCCCTAACATGATTTACTTTTTACCCCTATACATATCTGTATTTATATATCTACACAGAAAATAAGTAAACATTGCAATCTCAATGGTGGTTAGCAAGGTGTGAGAGAAGTTTGTCGGTGTAGGTATTCACTCATATCTTTAAATATTTTTAAAAGTGAAGTTACCCGTAGCTGTCTAAATTACGCAATCAAATGCCTGTTTCAGAACTTTTAGATAACTTGCTATTTTTCCCAATTGTAAGTAATACTGCAGTGGCCATTTCAGTATCCAGATATCTGTACCAGCAGCAAGATTATACAAAAAGGGCTGTGCCTTCCCTTTTTTACCTTAGTAGAGGAAAGCAAATATTTATAGAAATAGCTACAACCTGAGGCAGAATGTAGTGAGTACCTAACCAGAGAAGAGAATCCTGGCAGTAAATAGTCTGCCTGGAGGAAGAGGAATTTGAGTCAGGCTACTCAAGCCAAGAGCTGAAAAGAGAGATCTCACCTTTGAAGGGAAGAGTGACTCAATGAGCCATTCTGTGGCTTCTGATTTCTATGGAAATAGGCCTTTTCACAGAAGAAGTGAGTCTTGGGGGTCATAGTGTCAGGGTCTCTTGGGAACATGGCATTCTGGTGGGAGGGCAGTACCATCAACTCCCCTTCCCAAAAGCCTGGAGGGTCCCTCCAACTACTTTTCAGCTCCACCCCAGAACTATCAAGTACCCCAGACTGTGGGAGGTTTGGGTCCTGGTAACACTGCCTCCCCCACATTCTCCCCACCCCCTCAGGGGGGTGAGCAGGACAGAGAGGCTGGGCTTGGGGCAGTCTTGAGCTTTGGGGCAGGCCCACAGCCTCTTATTCCCTGAGCTTTCTGCATCTCTTGCCAAACCCCAGCTCCTGGAGACAAAGGCATGTGAAGCAATCTTTGGAATTTTTTTCTGTAAGGAAATAAATACTTTCGAATTCCATTCAGGCCTTCTGAGCCAAGCTCCAGGGCTCTGCCACAGCCCACAGCAGAGGCCTGCAGCACCTTGGGGCTTCCTCAGCAGACACTGGGAGCAACCAGGGGGCTTTTCAGTGTTTGTTTTCTCACCCTGCTGTCAAGGCTGTGGGACACCACTGCAGTGAGGTCAGGGGCCCCACCCCTGCAGTATCTACACAGTGACCAAGCTGTCAGCTCTTCACTGTGCATTCTGTCCCACTGGTTTAGAGTCTAGGCGGGTCAGAGGGCTAAGGAGCAGCCTTCAAAGAGCTTGAACCCCAGCTGTCAAATTGTTGCCCTCATAGGGCCTCCTGCCCCATCACTGCCCCTCTCATCCCTGCCCAGGGCCTAAGGCTGCCTATCCAGCTTTGTGGGAGTTGCAGGGTCTTGTGGGGACCAGTTGGGATGTGTTGGGAATAATCAAAAAATACTGCAATGACTTCTTGGCTCATAAGCTCTTCCTTCGGAAAGCCTTCTCTCTGCTAACTTGATTCTGACTGTTGGATATCCTAACACTTCTGAACTTGGTCCTTCGTTATCAATAATGATTATATTTGCTCAGTGTCTGAACACTAATGGGGAGCCGCTTTGTTTATTTCTCTTATAGCTGGGTCCCCCATCACAATGATAACATTCAACACATCGTGGGTGTCTCATGGATTGCATTATGCCTAGCAAGGCTTCCCAAGAGGGTTTAAGGATTCTGACTCCGAAGAATCTTGGGCCCTGGAATCTTGGGCCTCAGTTTTCATCTGTGTTCCTGCCTCCTGCCCCCACCAGGAAGGCCAAAGATGACTGTCTAACACAGACAACAATCTCAGGAATCATAAAGCTGTCTGGCTTAGGCAGTAGAGGTGGTTGTTGTTGGTGTGTGTGTGTGTGTGTGTGTGTGTGTGTGTGTGTGTGTGTAATTAGTTAAAGTTTCTCATAGACTTTGCTCCTCAGGCTGGCTTTGTGTTTTTTTTTCTTTTATTCCATTTATTAGATTTTGAAAAAATGTCCCAGCAACTCTTCTCTGAGGCCATTGCCAGAATTATCTGACACCCATGCAGTGCCAGAAGGTTCTCTTTTTTTTCTTTTTTTTTTAATTGTAATTAGTAAAAGGGTTACATGATATTTGCCAGATAGAAGGTGCATTAATTCACATACATTGATACCCTTTCACATGCCTTGGTACCCATTACCCTTCCCCCCACCCCCCACCCATCTTGGTTTTCCCCCTTTCCCCATCAAATTTCAAATAACCAAATACAAATAAATTCAATATATCAGATAACAAAGTGAGATACTATAACAATATGAGATAACCAAGGGACAGCAAAGGAGATGAGAGATAACATAGTACATTAAGGACAACAATCATTCGTTATATGGCTTTTGTTTCAATATCCTGGAGGTCCTTTCAATTAGCTTCATACTATATGGCCTTATGTATCAAGATTTTGCTCTATTGCAGATCTCTGCTAGTAGAGCCCAAGGTTTCTACTGATTATGACGAATGAGGGAAACCATTGAGCCTAAGTTCCTTTGAGTCTGGCTTACTTCACTTAATATGATTTTTTCTAAGTCTTTCCATTTCCTAACAAATGGGGCGATGTCATTCTTTCTGACAGCAGCATAGAATTCCATTGTGTACAAATACCACAACTTGTTGATCCACTCATCAACTGAGGGACATCTAGGTTGGTTCCATATCTTTGCTATGGTGAATAGTGCTACAGTGAACATTGTTGTGCTAGTGGATTGAGTATGCCCTTGTTTCTGGATGGTTGGGTAAATGCCAAGTAGTGGAATTGCTGGGTCATAGGGGAGTTCTATGTTTAGCCTTTTGAGGCACTGCCACCTGCTTTCCATAGTGGTTGAACGAGTTTGCACTCCCACCAACAGTGTAGTAGTGATCCCTCCTGGCCACATCCCCTCCAGCATCTGTTATTATTCGTTTTCCTGATCCTGGCCATTCTAACTCGAGTGAGGTGGAATCTTAGAGTTGTTTTGATTTGCATTTCTTTTATGACCAGAGATGTTGAGCATTTCTTCATGTGTCTATAGGCCATTTTTGTTTCTTCTTCAGAGAAGACTCTCTTTAAGTCTTTGGCCCATCTTTTAATGGGATGGTTGTTACTTTGGAGATTAGTTTTGGAGGGATTCAATTTTTTGAGTTGTTGATATATTTTAGATATGAGGCCTTTGTCCGTTGTTTGGTTGGTGAAGATCTTCTCCCACTCTGTAGGCTTCCTAATTAATTTACTAGCTATGTCCTTTTTTTTTTTTACCTGTAAAACATTTTTTTAATTTTTTTTATAATTTTTTATTGTAATTAATAAAAGGGTTACATGATATTTGCCAGATAGAAGGTGCATTAATTCACATACATTGATACCCTTTCACATGTCTTGGTACCCATCAGCCTCCCCCCTACCAATCCCCCACCCCCATCTTGGTTTTCCCCCCTTCCCTATCATATTTCAAATAACCAAATACAAATAGCTATGTCCTTTGCCATACAAAAGCTCTGCAGTTTAATGCAGTCCCACTTATCCAGCTCAGGCTGGCTTTGAACTACATCCTCAGATCTCAGCCTCCTAAGTAGCTAGGATTACAAGCCTTAGCCATTGTTTGTTTGTTTTATCAGTCTATGATCAGATGGTAAGACACGAGCAATAAGGGTGAGCTCTGTGGATATTGGCAGTGTGTTAATGGCCCCTTTTTGTTCCCTGCTTCCGGTGACTGTGTCACATTGGCTATGAGGTGGGCCCTGACCCTGCTTGTACACTCCTATTTATTTTGGTTTTGTGTCAGGTTTGAAAATTCCCAAAGCATGGCTGTCTGTACCTTCAACCATCTTTCAAGATCAAGACTTACCTAGAGTCAAGCACCAGCGGTTCTAGCCACTGTAATCCTAGTCACTCATGAAACTGAGATCTGAGGATTATGGTTCAAAGCCAGCCTGGGCAAGAAAGCCCATAAGACTCTTAGCTCCAATTAACCATCCAAAAAATAGCCAGAAGTAGAACTGTGGCTCAAGTGATAAAACACCAGTCTTCAATAAAACAGTTCAATGAGAAAACCCTAGTGTTGGCTTTATCTGGAGAAGGTGCTTCTAAGCCACAACTAGAAAAGGGCAAGGTATGGTTTCCCACTCCCAGGGTAGGAAGGAGAAGGTGTAAGACAGGTAGCAAGTCAGGTTGAGCAGACAAGTTGAAGCTCAGAAAGAAAGGAAAACAGTCAGGGCACTTAGAGAGTTAGGTTAGGCCTCTGAGGCAAGAATATAAACACCTCAGAAGGTCCTGGGAACAAGACAGAGCCTGCATGCTCTCAGGACTGGATCAGAAACCTGCATTCAACATGAGCCAGACATCAGCCATCCCTGCAGGCATCTCCACACCTCCCCAGTGATTTCCCTCATTTTTCTCCGTTCTAGGAAGTAGTAGAAAGTCAGGAATGCTCCAGGAGGCCTCAGCTGCACAGAAAGGACTAAGGTAATGGGGTTTCGCCTGCATTTGCGCCTAGCTCCCAGGTGAAAGAACCATGAAAGGGAGGGGACAAAAACAAGAGAACTATTGTTCATTGTTTTCCCCAACCCTGACCACAGATTCCTGGGCGATCAGAACTTAAGCACAGAACACCTGAGAGTTTCTGCCATGAGAACAAGTAGATGGCCCTAGCTACCACCAAGTTTTGTTGTGAGATTGTATCATTCACACAGCCAATTGTTCTGAGTTCTAGACATGTGACATCCACCAGGCACACAACAGTAATCAGTAAATTACTGGCATGTGCAAAGGTGCTAAGACCATGGGAAAGGGACCAGCAGAACAGGGTAAGGGAGCGAGGGGTTAGGAGCCAAGATGGTGGCAATTATAACTGTGGCGGTCAAGGTGGCCGCACAGGGAGATTCAGTCACTTGGGTATCAAGAGACATACATCCCAAGGAAGACAAACTGACTCTTGGACTGAGGAACAGAAGAAATAGTAAAGCAGGGGGGGAGGGTGGTAGACATCTCATGAGCCATGGAAGATTGGGTTCCTCTGGCTGCGGGGCTGAGAAATGACTATGGGGCAACAGGAGACATTTCAGGAGCCATCTGTCATGATTTAGATGAGGAAGAATGACAGCTTGGGTTTGGGAGATGGTGCTGGAAGTTAGCCAGAATGGCTGGAAGGACGGAGTTGCCATTGACTTACATCATGCATGTTATTACAGCTACTGACCTGCTTCTCAGCTAGTTACACTGCAGGCTGATTCCATTCCATTCTCACAACTCCAGGAGGCAGCATGGAACCCCTTAGCACAGAGATGGCATCTCTCAGACTATGCCCCCCTAGTAAGTTAGAACTCAGATATTCTAGGCAGAACTGAACACACAGGGCATGTGAGTGCATCTTTTTTCCAGATTTCTTCTTCTCTCACCTCATCTGACTGCCTGGATTTGTACTTAACTTCCTCTGGTCCTATGTAAAGCTTTCTCAAAATTTCTAAGGCCTGCTGGCCTTACATGTGCTGGGAATTCTCTCAGGCACACTTGTCTGAGAGAAACTCCTTGTCCGTATATTTGACTTGAGTGGAGGGAGTCTAGGACCAGGATGTTTGGAGATTTCCTCAGAGGCCTTGGGGTGAGCCATGAGTCATGAACAACGGTGGGAGAGGACAGAGGGATTCCCAACAGCTATCCTGTAGGAACCAGGCATTCCTTTGTGTACACAGAGCCAGCTTTGTACCCCACCTCCCCACTCACAGTAAGCTGGAATGCCACATTCCAGCCCTCCACATTTCTTTCCTCCTTTCTAGACCACTACTTCTCAGTTTGCAAAGTGTGGAATAATTGAGTATTTAAAACTAGTGCTGGTGGCTCATGCCCTTAATCCTCAATACTCAGGAGCCTGAGATCTGAGGACAGAAGTTCAAAGCCAGACTGGACAGGAAAGTTGGTGAGACTGCTATCACTAATTAACCCCTCAAAATTCTGAAGTAGAGGTGTGACTTGAGTCATAGAGCACTAGCTTCAAGCACAAAAAGACACACACACACACACACACACACACACACACACACACACGCACGCACGCCAAGGAGTGGAAAAGGTGAGAGGTGGACATACAGCCATAAGATTTCAGGGCTCACTCTAGCTCATAGATACCCCTGACTTCCTTTTAAAGGTGGTCAAGAATGACTTAGAGGTACTTGTGCCCATCTGTGAAACACTTTGGCCCTGTGCTAAAGGTCTATCATCAGGCTGCTAAGAGCTGACTGCAGTGAGCCTAGAGGAAGGATTCTTAGATTGACTTCTGGGTTCCTAGATAAGTTGTGTTGAGTACTCAGAACTACAGCCCTGTCACCTGCCCAAGACCCATGTCAGGGAGCCAATAGAGACCTACAAACACTAGTTCTGGGATGGGGAGCTCACACTCACTGTGTGCTGTGTTTCTCTTCACGGTCAGCCAGGATGAACATGGAACTCAGAGCACCCAGATAACTTAAGAGAACACACAGCCTGGGAAGGGAGGAAGGATGTGGATTATAATCTCTGGTGCCTGACTTCAGGGCTCCTGAAGTCCAAGGTCTTTGGTGTTTGCATAAATCATTACTATGGCTTCTCAGTTGCTCCTTTCTAACTAGGCCCCCAAACCTGGTGAGGAATCATGTGGTGTCCGTGAGCTTGCTTGCCAGAGGCCTAGGTCTCTTTTAAGGGGGACACTCGCAGAGATGGCTAATGTCTTGAGTGGGAAAGGAAGAGGGTTGCCTGATCATCTTTCCTGTGCTCTGGACAGACAAGGATGGGCAAGTGGGAAGGAAAGGGCACCTAGGCTGTCTGAGCCCATGTCGGTCACTAGGGACATTCTTCAATGGAACCCTTCCTATCTGTTTGGAGCCTCTATTCCCCAGCAAGGGGGCCTCTGCCTCCCCAACTCTGGCTGGTTTTCAACAAACCTTCAGGGAGGGCCGATCTTTGGGGAATTCAGTCCGGAAATGGGAAGCCATGACATCACAGCACTGGGCGCTAACCAGGACTTTCTCTGGACCTTGGTCGTAAGATTCAGGTTGTGAATGGGGTTGTGCTCAGAGGCGGGTAAACATGCTACTGCTTATTCTCAAAACGGAGTGTCCCCTCCTGTACCTTTTCCTAAGCCACCACTGCCCACTGTTCCAGTCTCCATTCTGAGTGTGCACAGGCTACAAAGGCTGAGCAGCCATTGTAGAGAAGCCAGGATTTTCACATGCAGCAGGCCCTGGTGGAGGCCAGAGATGGAGCCTGAGAGGGGGTGGGGCTGACATACAGACAGCTTCTGTTGGCCTGGGAGGCAGAAGAACAGTGTCCAGTGCAAACAAATGCTGTTGTTTGCAAATTAACAACATCAAGCTGGGGAAACAGCGCATCCGTTGTTTGGACTGGTTGGTGCTGATGTGGCTTCAACAGACCCTACCCCCTTGTCCTGCTAGGGTCTTTCTTTGTTCACTGTAACCCTGGGAGGAAGGGAGGAGGGTGGACTGAAGCGTAGGCCAGAGGCACCTGATCTCCAGACTTGAGGATGTAGTGCTAGTCTCTCAGTTCCATCTCTTCTACCTAAAGATCCTGGGATGGTGTCTTAGGAGCCCAGGATCCATGCCCAACTCTGCTAGCCTGAGCCTTTGCTGTTTGACTACTCAGTGCTTCAAGCACTCAGCAGTGAGGTTGCAACTCTGTCTTGCTATGCCCGGCCAGAATTCCAGATTGTCAGGAAGCCTCAGAATGAGTAAAGAGCTGGGTCCAGAGAGGCTAGGTTACTTGCCCAAAGTCATACAGCTGGCAGCTAGCTGAACTGACTCTCCATGCTTTGGGGAAGATTCCTCCCCCATTTTTTTAATGGGTTCCTCCCAGACCCCAGCCCACCCAGGCAAGCCCAGGCTGGGTTGGGCTGCGCCCTCTCTCACACATATGGTGCTTATCACGCAAGCATCGCCTTGCAGGGTTTCGCAATAAGCCTTGTGCTCTGGTCACCCCTTGGTCTTGGAGTTACAGGATGGGGGGGGTGGTGTCTGTGTTCTTCTCCGATAGCCAAAGCCCACCAAATCCAGCATACCAAATCCAGCACAATGACACAGGAGAAGCACAAAGGCCTTGAGGGGAAACAAGTTGACCCTGGCTCAGACTTGCTTTCTTCTCAACACTAAAAGGCAAGCTCCAACCTAGAAATGAGATCTGTAAAACAGGGTGTTGGCCAAATGCATTCTAGATTGGTCTTGGAGATGTTTCTGCTCACAGAGCCAACTGAAATACTCAGAACTGAAGGCCAGTGCTATCTCCCTAGAGGCTGCTGGAGGATGGTTTGCCCTAGAGCTAGCAGTGGCAAGAACTAGGCTGAGGAGACACTGAGCTGGCAGAGGTATCCCAGAGGTTTGCATTCCCTTGGAAAACAGGCAGCTGAGGCTTTTTGGAGAGGTCTTCCTTCTAAGATTCATTCCTTGCCATTCGGCGAGTTAATCAGTCCAGCCACCCTGTGTGTGTGTGTGTGTGTGTGTGTGTGTGTGTGTGTGTGTACAGCTTTCCTGTGATGCAAGTGTGCTCATTCTGGAATCTGGAGTGCATCAGAAAAGCAGACCCCAGAAATATGAGCTCTTGTAGTCATCTTCCAAAGACCCTATAAAGTAGCAGGGGAGAGCCAACAGGCATGTGCCATTGGGCTAAAAACAGCAAGCCATGGGTTACCAATTAAAAGGGGAGGGGACTGTCTCATCCAGTAGGCCTAACATCAGGCAGTAGAGTTTTATATTCTGCCTTTCCTGTAAACACGCTCCATACACACACTCA
Source organism: Megascapheus bottae (assembly GCF_031878675.1). Classification (NCBI taxonomy): domain Eukaryota; kingdom Metazoa; phylum Chordata; class Mammalia; order Rodentia; family Geomyidae; genus Megascapheus; species Megascapheus bottae. The sequence continues at coordinate 19,364,278 of NC_143514.1, forward strand.
CTCTCTCTCACATACATATGTGCACACACACACACACACACACACACACACACCCATTCCCAGAGTGCCATGCAGAGCAGAGTCCCAGCCAGCCACAGAGGATACAGATAGCCTCCCAGTAAATCAGGGACTATGGGGAACCTTGACAGCACCTTAATTTCAGTCCTAAACACACATTCTGCTGATATCCACCCCAGGACATCAGCGATATCACACATTTACTGACTTGACAGGTTGATTCCCAGTGCAAGGGACTGCAAGCACTTTCTGATTTCCCAAAAGATGTCCATGGGCAGGAAAATAATACCAAAAAAGAATGACTTAGTGTGATAGCTTCATACCAGATGAAGGGAAAGGGGTTTCATCATTACTGACCCAAGAATCCAAAAGTGGATTCTTTGCTCACTGATTCTGAGCTTTTGAACCCACAAGTGGAACTTCCCCTCCAACTCTCCTCCATAAGCCTCACCCCCATTTTGAAACCAGCTTTTACTAGGAAAATGGTCTTCATGTATGGTCATCTGACTAAGCCCAAGCAGACAGCTTGCCTTTTCAGGCTACTCGGCTCAAACATCCCAGTCTAGATCTGCCTGCATCTGACTCTACTCTTTCTTGTGATTTAATAAGTTTTCTTTCAACAAACTCTTGCCAGAACCCACAACAGGCTTATTTCTGAGCAACATCAGTAGAAGACTGAATCATACCTGTGCTCCATCATCCTTAGAAAAGAACACCCACCCACCTGGATGAGCTTAACCTCACTAAAGTCAATGCGCAAGAATTGTTACCTTTTCTTTCGCTAGTTGTGGGGCTTGAACTCAGGGCCTGAGCACTGTCCTTGGACTTTTCTCAAGGCTAGATCTCTACTCTTGAGCTCTGGATGTGGTGCCGAGGAATCGAACCCAGATCTTCATGCATGCTAGGCAAACACTCTACCACTAGACCAAACACCTGGCCTATTTTGTTACATTTTTATTTAGAGCTGCTGTAGCCACCAAGTATTCTTGGTGTAGAGGTGTGTGTGTGTGTGTGTGTGTGTGTGTGTGTGTGTGTGTGTGTGCGTGTGCGTGTGCACGCCCACGTGCATTGCTGTGGATTGAACTCTGGACTTCACATATGCTAGTCCAGAACTCTACCAAATGAGCCATAGCCACAGCCATTTGCATTTTGCCTTACAGAAGAGGATCTGCTGTTAATTTTGTCCAGTCTGGCCTTAGACTGCTATACTCCTGCCTCTGCCTCTTGAGTAACTAAGACTATAGGTACATACTATCGCATACCATCTTGGCTTCTTTTTTTTTTTTAAAGCTAAATTTTATTGTGAGTATGTAAGAAATGCAACATGAATTGAAGATTCATGTATAGCAAACAGTTACTTAATGGTATAAATTAACATGTCTATCACCTTACATATTTACTAATTTTCCCCTGTAACAAGAACATGTTGTACATGAGTACAATATACTATTTGTTTGTTTGTTTGGTTAATGAGATACTGGAGTTTGGACTCAGAGCTTTGTACTTACTTGACGTGCTTTGCTTACCTGGCTAGAACTCTACCACTTGAGCTCCATCCAGCCTGGCTTTTTTTTCTTTATTCTTTCCTTGTTTGTTTGTTTGTTCGTTCGTTTGTTCCTTCCTTCCTTCCTTCCTTCCTTCCTTCCTTCCTTCCTTCCTTCCTTCCTTTCTTCCTTCCTTCCTTTCTATCTTTCTTTCTTTCTTTTGAGACAAAGTCTCATGGACTTCTCTGCCTGTTATGGCATTGAATCAATTTCCTCTGGATTTCAGCCTGCTGAGTGGCTAAGAACACAGGCATGAACTACCAGTGTCTGACAAATAAATAGACTTTTATTAATAAAAGCTTTTGTGGATTAGAAGGTGCTTCACCTTCTTGAAGAATCTGGACCTGGAAAGGATTTAGACAGTGGAGAAAAAGAAAGAATTCTGGATAGAATGCAGGTCAGTGATACCAAGCTGGGACTTGCCCACATCAACTGGTTGTAGTTATTTGCCACTGGCTTAGAATACAGATTCCTCACTGCAACCAGGACAATTCAGTTAAAGCTGACAGATGGGGATATTGATTCTTCTGATCTGGAGAGTTTCATAAGGGAAAGAATTAGTAGGTTTGTGCTTTGCAAGAGAAGAGAGTGAAAGTCAAGACACCAACTGTCTAGATAACCGAGCTAGAATGAACTTCATTATCTAGTTCCCTTGTTTTCATTGAAACAGTTCAAGGCTAGCAAGGAAAGTATTTGTCTGAGGTCTGTGGGAGCTCTTGGCAGAAGTATTGGAATTCAAGCCTCCTGATGCGTGGATTGAAGCCAGGTGTTCTCAGCTGCTTGACTTTGTACCTGGTCCTGTGTGATCTGGGGTTAGACACACAGAAGCTAAAGGAGGCTGTGAAGTTCTTTATAGCTCCAGGTTCACCCTGTACTCCAGGTCACACCCCCTCCTCTTTATCCAGCTTCTCAATGGCTCACATGAAAGAAGGAGATTAGGAGAAGAGGGAAGAGATGGGGAGGGGAACACACATGAGCTCAGTAGGGACTCTGGAGCAGAAAACTAGTCAATTTCCTTCTCTAGTCTCCTCCTAAAAGAAGCATTTCCTGGGGCCAGGAGTTTGGCCCAGTGGTAGAGTGCCTCCCTAGCATGCACAAAGACCTGAGTTAGATTCCTTGGTACCACATACATAGAAAAAAGCCAGAAGTGGTGCTGTGGTTCAAGTGGTAGAGCTCTAGCCTTGAGAAATCCCAAAGACAGTGCTCAGGCCCTGAGTTCAAGGTCCAGAGTTGGCCTCCCCCCCCAAAAAAAAGAAGCATTTCCTCCTCGACCTGTTTCTGAGAAGTTGAGTACCAGCTTCCCAGGCTTGAGGGCTCAAGGAAGAGGTGGCCTACTGCAATGAGGGAGTCTCTACAGCTAAGTCAAGACAAGAAGAAGTGGAAACTTCACATTAAAGAGCAAACTTAAGACTCAAGGCCCCTGAGGCTTGCCAGGAGAGAGCTAGCAAACCATCTCAATGCTGCAAGAGCATCGAGAGGTTATCAGGCATTCTGATTCCCTACTTGTGGAAGACTTGGTGCTCATTCCATGGAGAAGGCTTGCCCTGGTGTTAGGATGAAGAATAGAACTAAGGAGAAGGCTGTGGCTTTCTCTGTAGGCAGGTTCTGAGGATTACAGCAAGGTGGGAGGAAAACATCCAAGCAAAGCAGGTGATGGCAAAATGGGTACAGAGAAGGACATACCCTATAGAAGTGTGTCTTTTGGGGATAAAGGGGCTATCCAAGAAGACTCCTTGTCTAAGAAGGGACACATATCTGCTGAGTACAAATATGCCTAGACACCCCCATTAGACCTTAAGCTTCCCAAAATGGTGTTCCTCCCCCTCCTTCTTCATCACATAGTCCCTCATTCTGAGGCTACACGTACAACATGACCTCACTCTCCTGAAACTGGTTTTCCCTCTCTTTCCGCTTTAAATCAGAAGCCTTTAGGCACTTGTAGAGATGGAGAGAGGTGGGAACAGCGGTAAGGGAAGCACTACCCTTGCCCTTCAAGGACCATTAGAGCAAAGGAACCATACAGATGAGCTTCTGTTCCTCTTCAGAGGCCACTGCTGACGTCTTATTTTCCAACTCCTGCAACTACGTCTCAGAGCTCCCCCTTTCTGGGACAGCTGACTGTTGCTCAAGCTTTGCTTCTTTAAATGTTACTCCTTTGGTTTCCGGTCTCTTGTACCTTCAAGTTTTCCCTCTACAGCTCTAGTTCCTCTTTATTCATTTCCTGTTTATCTGCTTCTCTTCCTATACCCCTTTTACCAGGTATCTCCCCAAGTTCTCATTGGTCATTTCTCCTTGGACATCTAGCTCTCTCTGGGGACTCCTATGACTCACACAGTTGTGATGATGGTCACCTGCTTCTGATGACTTCCAAATTCGATCCCTTTAGTTAGGATCAGCCTTTCCATTCTAGGCTCTCATGTACAAAAGTCTGCTGAGTGTGTGACCCAGACATCTTCCCCAATTGCCAAATCTGTTGGTCTTCACGGGACTTGAAGGAGCCATGCTGAAGGGCACCCTTCAGTAGGTAGGCTTTTAGACAAAGCTGCTTGTTCTCACTCAGTTCACCAGCACCAGGCCCACCATCACCCCCCAGGAGGCTGCCTCTGGCTCTGCCTTCTGCTTTCCCCCACGGACAGGCAGGCTCCTGATCACCTTAGCAAGGGACTAAGTTACTGGTATTGGGCCTAGAGAATCGAGACACCCTACTTGAGGACAGAGTAGTATCAATTCTACATCTATCTAAAAACCATTCATTTCTGAAGATGTTCTGTGCACGAATTCACAAGAAGATAAGAGGAGTCCTTCAAGGTTAAATGGGAAGAAAAATCCAGATCACTCATTCTTTCTTGCCCTGTGGATTGAATTCCTCGATGGCCCCAGAACTATGTCAGGGGACTTAGGATCGAATGCAGACGACAGACAAGTTCCTTCTCCTGTGGGAATTCATCGGTTCACAGAGGTCACTAGGGGGTGACAAGTACTTCCAGAAGGAAGTACAGGATTTATGAGGAATATAGGACAGCTGCTAAGACCTGAAGGATAATCAGAAGTTAAGAGGAAAAGAGAAGAAGGGGGAGGAGGAGGAGGGGAAGGAGGAGGAGGAGGAGGAAGAGGAGGAGGAGGAGGAGGAGGAGGAGGAGGAGGAGGAGGAGGAGATATGGAAAGGCCCAAGGCCAAAGCAGATAAACAGGGAAGAGGGACAAGCAAAGGTTGTGTCAGATGGAACCACAGGGGTCCTTGTAAGGATTTCAGATCTTAAGACATAAGCCATGGAGATCCATGGTAATATAGGAATTTAAACTAAATAATTTGGAGCTTGGCACTGCTGGCTTACGCCTTTGATTCTAGATACTTAGGAGGCTAAGATCTGAGGATAGTGGTTCAAAGACAGCCCAGGCAGAAAAGGCCTTGATACTCTTATCTTCAATTAACAACCAGAAAACCAGAAGTAGAACTGTGGCATGAAATGGTAGAGAACTAGCCTTGAGCAAAAAGCTCAGTGACAGTGCCCAAACCCTGAGTTTAAGCCCCATGACTAACAATGTCAATCACATGCTAAGTACCAGCAATGACATTGTGATAACTATGGGATGATCATGATTAGAGTGACAGATATTGCTGAAGAGAAGCAATTACAGGTTGGGTTCATATGTATGCCTGTGTGTGCCTGTGTGTGCCAGTCCTGGGAGTTGAACTCAGAGCATGGGTGCTATTCCTGGGCTTTTTGCTCAAGGCTAACACTCTACCAGTTGAGCTATAACTCTACTTCCGGCTTTTTGGTGATTAATCGAAGGTAAGAGTCTCATGGACTTTCTTTGTCTGGCTGGCTTTGACCCATGATTCTCACATCTCAGTCTCTTGAATAGTTAGGATTATAGTCATATCCACCCTTCCCCCACCCCCTACCTCTGACCCTGCACTACACCATGTTTAGGCCTTTTTAGGAGAATTTGGGACACAAAACAGAGGGATCGGCACAAGGTTGCTTTGTTCAGTTGAGTAATCCAGTAGCTGGTGCACTTTGTCCCTTGGAAGTTTGGTCGTGGATATATTGCATGGAATGGTCTCTCTAGGGTAGAGAGTCAAGGCATGTATATTTGTCAGATCAAGTAAGGATACCCAGTTAAGTCTGAGTTTTAGATAAACAGCAATTTTTATTATAAATTTTCTTGAATATCACAACAGAGTAGTTATACTAAAAAGAAAAGCTACTCATTGTTTATTTGAACTTCCAATTTAATCAGTCATACTGGGCAAAATCTGATAGCTCTGCAGGCAATAGACCTGAAGTGCAAGAGAGATTTAGACGGAGGTATTAAAGGCCAGCAGCAGTTGAAGTGCCAAAAGAGCTGGGTGGCCTAGGGTCAACCTATGCAAGAGACCAGGCTGAAGACAACATCTCATTAACTCCAGCGTTTAGGGTTTGCAAAAGAAAAACAGGAAAACGTCACAGGAGCTAAGAGGGGCAGAAAGAAGAAGTGACCACCGTGGAAAAATCATACATACAAGAGCTAAACATGTTCATTGAATGTCTAGAGAGCGTTGTTAGTGGTCTTGGTGACCACAGTTTGTTTATGTTGTGTGTTGGAGAAAAGAGCAGATGACAGTGACGTGTAGGACAAATGGTGGGTGGGAGATATGTTCCTAGGAAAGGGAGGAGGGTTGTGGGAGGAGGAAGTAGAACCAAGGGGAAACTGGACTTCCCACTAGAAATGTGAACTGGTAAAAATGTTGATGTGGAGAGGTGAAGAAAGAGGGAAACGTTGAGGAGGAAGGAAAAAGGGCAGCAGGCAAAGTCCTGAGACAGAAACAAGGGTGGGTTGCAGAAGATAAGAAGCATGGTCAGATAGTACATCTTCTGTTAAACCAGGAAGCCAAGTGCAGAGGAAGGGTACAGACAGGTCAATAGTGGAACAGCTGGATACTGAAGGAGTCTCAGCCTCCAGCTTCCATTTTGTTTTATTTCATTTCATCATTTTATCGCATTTATTTTTGTGGTCCTGGGATTGCATTCAGTGCCTTGCATATGCTAGGCAAGTGCTACCTCCCAAATGAACCCCTAAACTCTGGGTTTTTTTGGGGGGGTTGTTTCATTTTGTCTTTTTATTGAGGCAGGATCTCATTATATAGCTCTGGCTGGCCTTGAATTGATCACCCTCCTGCCCTGTATGTTTGAAGGAGGAATCTTATCACCACTGAGAATTTAGCTGTAGAAGATTTGAGGGCAGAGCCAGAGCTTTCACAGTAGACTGTACAAGTAGTTGAATAGATATGGCAGTGCCAAGGCCCCAGCAAAGCTTAGTGACTTCAGAGAGCTTCCAGGCAGCTTGCTAGTATGGCATTTACCTGCAGTTACCACCTAACCATGAAGATATAGCTCAAGGGAAAGGAGAAGTACAAAATCCACAGTTAAGGACTTGCCAGGGGGACAAAAGGGAATTTATATTCCTGAGGAGAATGCATAAAACTCTGAGAAATGAAAAAGAATGGTGAGAAAAGAAAGGGTCTGCTAGGTAGGGAGAAAGCACATGGTGAGGGGACAGGTGTAGATGATGATGGTGAGTGGTGAAACTGAAGATCTAGAAGTCAGAATTAGTCATTTCAGAGCTAGAGTAGTTCTGGGTACTAAGCCTAGGGAGTGGTGATGGGAGTGGGTGGCCAACACATAGTGGAACTGAGACGAGTTCATTAGAGTATCTGTGAGGCTAGAAACATCATCTGTGATGGTGGTAGGGTCTCCTTGGGTCGTCCTTATATCCCACCTCTCAGGCTCCATTGGTCAGCACAGGGATTATGACATTGGTGGATGGGAGGTGGTGGTGGCAATACCACAGAAGAAAGGGGTTTATCACTTGGGTGAGTTATGGTCTCCATGAATTCCTTTGGTCTTTGTAGATAATCGACACTATAGCTCATTACCAAGATGTATCAGAACAGAGAAGATTCTTTCCAAGGTTCTTTCCTTTCCCAGTTACTTCTAAAGCCAAAGGAATTACCATCTTAACCTAACCAGCATGCCTCATCATCTTCCCCCACCTTGAAGCCTGCCTTTCTGTGTTCCTCAGCCACTCTGATTAGACAACTGGATCTCACTTCTCATCTTTAATTTGTCTCTAATGCTAAGTCTGCCTTTCCATTTCTGCAGTCCTGCTCTGATTCATACCTTTGTCATCTGTTTCCTAACATTACAATTACTTTCTAACTGATGATTCCTTCTGCCTGACTTTCTCCTGCTTCCCTTTCTCAAGAGTTAGAGACCAAAGTGAGGACTTCTAGCAAATACATCATGCAGCCACCACTGTAATCTACTTAAGATCAGCTTCCACAACTCCATCCTTGTAATTTCTCAGAGCCTCTCTTTGTCCTCAGACCAAAGACCAGACTCTGTCATGGATCCAAGACTCATGGTGACCTGGTTCTGTGCTTCTTTTCCCCACATTTTCTGCTCCTCCCTCAAAGGCACCATATTAATTGTATAAGGGTGGTTTGACTGTGATATGTTCTTTCTTTTTCTATATTTTTATTGTAATTAATAGAAGGGTTACATTATATTCACCAGATAGAAGGTGCATTACTTAATAACAGATGCTGGAGGGGATGTGGCCAGGAGGGATCACTACTACACTGTTGGTGGGAGTGCAAACTCGTTCAACCACTATGGAAAGCAGTGTGGCAGTGCCTCAAAAGGCTAAACATAGAACTCCCCTATGACCCAGCAATTCCACTACTTGGCATTTACCCAACCATCCAGAAACAAGGGCATACTCAATCCACTAGCACTACAATGTTCACTGTAGCACTATTCACCATAGCAAAGATATGGAACCAACCTAGATGTCCCTCAGTTGATGAGTGGATCAACAAGTTGTGGTATTTGTACACAATGGAATTCTATGCTGCTGTCAGAAAGAATGACATCGCCCCATTTGTTAGGAAATGGAAAGACTTAGAAAAAATCATATTAAGTGAAGTAAGCCAGACTCAAAGGAACTTAGGCTCAATGGTTTCCCTCATTCGTCATAATCAGTAGAAACCTTGGGCTCTACTAGCAGAGATCTGCAATAGAGCAAAATCTTGATACATAAGGCCATATAGTATGAAGCTAATTGAAAGGACCTCCAGGATATTGAAACAAAAGCCATATAATGAATGATTGTTGTCCTTAATGTACTATGTTATCTCTCATCTCCTTTGCTGTCCCTTGGGTATCTCATATTGTTACAGTATCTCACTTTGTTATCTGATATATTGAATTTATTTGTATTTGGTTATTTGAAATTTGATAGGGAAGGGGGGCAAACCAAGACGGGTGGGGGGTGTGGAGGGGAGGGTAAAGGGTACCAAGACATGTGAAAGGGTATCAATGTATGTGAATTAATGCACCTTCTATCTGGCAAATATCATGTAACCCTTTTATTAATTACAATAAAAAAAGAAGGTGCATTTCTTCACAAACATTGATACCCTTTCTCATGTCTTGGTCCCCATTTCCCTCCCCCCACCCCCGCCCCTCATCTTGTTTTCCTCCCTTCCCTATCCGACTTCAAATAACCAAATAAGCATATATACAATATATCAGACAACCTGGTGAAATACTGTAACAATGTGAGATAACCAAGAGAGAGCAAAAGAGATGAAAGATAACATAGTACATTAAGGACAACAATCACTCATTAAATGGCTTTTGTTTCTATGTCCTGGAGGTCCTTTCATTTAGCATCATTCTATCTGGCCTTATGTATCTAGGTTTTGTTCTATTGTAAATCTCTGCTAGGAGACAAATGAGGGAAACCATTGAGCCTATGTTCCTTTGAGTCTGGCTTTCTTCACTTAATATGATTTTCAAACATGTAAACCATGGATCTCTATTGTCTTCTCTCTATCAAGGAACCATTTTCCCAGTTCTTTCTACAAGTTATCCACTTTCTAGGTTCTGGGCCTTTGCCTCAGCTGGGCCCCCATCCATGGTGCCCTTCTGTGCCAGATAGGAACCTGGGCATCTTTCTGCCTTTTCTGATCCTTACTGTTCAGAATTAGCCATCCCTTCCTCTACAATCAAGACAGTATATTGCCTGTCATGAATTTTAGCTAGCTATTCTGGGGTTGTCACATAACACTTTTTCTACAAATGTGCTCAGTGGTGTGACCCCCCCACCAAGGATACATACAAGGCCAGTCTTGCCATCATGGTGCTATAGTTCTTTTGGGGGGGCAGGAAACAGGATGACAGGCAGTGATAAAGTTAGGGGTGCATGCTTTGATGAATAAAGGACATCTGACCAAACACGAGTTAGAAAAGAACTCTTTGGGCTGGGAGTTTGGCCTGGTAATAGAGTGCTTGCCTAACATGCATGAAGACCTGAGTTCTATTGCCCAGGGCCACATACATAGAAAAAGTGGTGCTGTGGCTCAAGTGGTATAGCTCTAGCCTTGAGAAAGCCCAAGGACTGTGCTTAGTCCCTGAGGACTGGCAAAAAAAAAAAAAAAAGAAAAGAAAAGAAGGAAGGAAGGAAGGAAGGAAGGAAGGAAGGAAGGAAGGAAGGAAGGAAGGAAGGAAGAAAGGAAGAAATTTTTGGAGAAGGTAATTGAAATTCAAGCTGAGGCTGGAAGAATTGCCTGCATGGCTTCTCAGGTAATTCTACCATGCAGCTGCCCACTGGTTCCTATGTAGCTGGGCTGAGTGGGGGCAGCCAGGAGGGGGGGGATACATAGTCCCTTGAGTTTACAGATATGTTTTATTTACTGAGTCCTCATACCCCAGACCAGCATCTGGCGAATCATAGAAGCACAGCATGCCACAGTCAGAATGGGCCTGAGGGTTTTTGAAAGACAGATGTGTCATCCTCATTCTGTCTCATTTCTTCCTTCCAATGCCTTGTTCTGAGGTCTGGAAGAGACCACACTTGCTGAGATGAATTAGGACAGCTTTCCTCGGAAGCAGTAGGTGCTCTGGGGACCCATGAGTAAACAGTTGCCTGGAACATGTCTCAGATCAGACAACAACTCAAGATTCATGTGGCTTCTGTCTAAACCTCAGATACCCACGGGTATATGCTCATCTTGATAGGTTTTTCAGCCTGCAGGCTGACCAAGACCTCCCAACCTAGCTCTGTCATCACTTGGTTCAGTGCAGGGGTAGGGAGAGAGGCATGATCAGCGACCCCTCAACTGCTCCAGAGTGATTCATAGTGACAAGCAGCAGGGCAGGCCCACGGAGATGCACAGCCCCATCTTATCAGAGCATCTCTTCCCTCTCTGAGAACTGGGACCTTCTGGGCTTTGGAGGCCATGGCTTTAAGCCAGGCACCATCAGCCATATTCAATTACTATCTTAAAGAAAGATTGAGGCAGCTTTTCCCCAAATGTCGCTCCCAAACACATGTCAGCTTCTGAGGAGATGTGAGGAGAAGGTCTGATCCATCAGGGTACAGGGAAAGATGAAAGAGGGGTGTCCAGTGGATCTTCCTCATTCCTGCTCATTTTCTTCATTCCGTCATTTCACCCCATTTGTGTGTGTTTACAGTTGGGGGTGGGTGGGTGATAAATAAGATAAAGGTATTATGGTAAAAATTGGAATGTGTTCTAAATACCAAAGCTGAGGAAAATCCCACAGGCCTGCACACTTCCTACCAGGAAGTGGGGAATTCCCAGAAGCTTGGGGAGAAGGTTCCAGACGGTCAGGGCTTCATTAGTAAGGGCCCTCCCCTCCAGAGGCAAGTCCCTGCACGTCCCCTGCATGTAGAAGTGGACTATCCGGGTGAAGTTCTACAGTCTTGATTGACTTAGGTTTTTATTCAAGCCTCAGCAGGAAGCCCAGGAAAATTCCCTACCCCTACCCAAACACCTGGCTCTTCTCTGTGGCACAACAGTTTTCCTCTTCCCCTCCCAACCCTCCTCCATGGCATTCCATGTCTTCTTGATTCTCCACTTGGACTAGTCTTCTTGATTTTCCACTTGCATGTGTTCCATTCTGGGGGGCGAGGTGGATTGGTGCATCTCCAGAGTGCCAGAGAAAGAGTTCACAGCATTTGGTCTGTGCCTCCTGCTGTAGATATGGCTACATCTAGCTGCCACGAGCTCTGTCTTGGGACAAATGTCTAAACTACTCCAAACCCAGGCTTTTACACCAAGGTCGGCCTTATCCATAGCTACTGTCTGTCATTAAGATCAGTATTCTTTTGTTTAAATATGTACTCAGAGCTAGGCATAGTGACTCACACCTATCATCCTGGTTATAAGGGAGACAGAAGCAAGAGAATCTCAGTCCCAACCTGGTCAGGGTTGTAATATGGTACTATTCTATCTGAAAAATAGACTAAAGCCAGAGGGCTCTGGAAGTGGCTCAAGTGGTAGAGCATGAAGTCTTGACTTCAAACGCCAATCACCATACAAAGAAAAACATTCTTTTGGCCACTGTTCTACCTGGCTGAGTGTGTAATAGTGAACAAAAACAGACAAAAGATTCTGTCCGGTAAAAAATGGAACCATGCAATTCGGGGAAGTGGGGGGGTTCGGGAGAGAAGGGAGAATGATGGATCAATATACTTTGTACTCATAAGCTGTTATGTAGACTTGAAACTCCTTTGTGCCACTATTTAAACATCATTTAAAAAATTAATTTTAAAGACTACTCTTTGGTGAGTGAAGAGGAACAAGAAACAAACACACAGGTACATATACACATATACATATACACACATGGATACATACATGTATATTACATAATTATTATGTTTTGCTATTCAGAAAAACAAAACAGGAGGGTGAGAGAGTCCTTTCTTAGGACAGTTGGGCAAAGTTTCTTAGAGGAGGTGACATTAAAATGGTGAGAAAGAGGGCATGTGGCCATCTGACTAGAGCCTTCTAGGTAGGGAGAGCCCTGAGGCAGGCTTGGTTCTAGGACCAGCAAGGCCTAAGAGGCTAGAGGGCAGTGATCAGAGGCAAGGGGAGGCAAGTGAGGTCAGAGATGACAGGACCAGGTTCCTCAGGGCCTTGTTTATCACTTACAGGTGTGTGGGTTGTATGCTGAGTTGTGACTATGAACAGAGAGCAGTGACATGATCTGATATATGCTATTTGGAAAGATTACTATGTGGAGAATTCCCTGCCAGTGTGGAGCTGAGATTGCACTTTGGAGGTGCAGTCATTATTGAAATCTACTGTTCTCACATTACCATTCCAGGGCCTGGCTCATGGCTCTACCCCACCTCTATCACTCCTTTTCTCATCCCATCCCAGGGTTTACCCCCACCTCTGTGCCTAGACCTCTTCTTTCCTCCAGGAAGCTGCCCCTGGGGCCTGCTCCAGAGGACGCTTTCAGACTAGAGCTCTCTGAGACATGTGATGCTCTATGCCCTTTCTTCCCATTGGAATCTCCATTTCCCTCATACTACCTGAGCTCCCACAGAAAATGTAAACACCTGCCCAAGGTACAGGTCAAAGGGTTACTGTCTGGTCATTTCTCCTCCTGGTATGGGGCTCCCAGGTTCTGCCCTAGGCACCTTCTCCTCTTACTCTGTGTTGTTGTTGTCCTCTCTTTCTCTTGTCCCCTGACACAGTGAAGTATCCCTGGTCCTGTCACGTTGCATTCCATCAACAATGTTGACAGGGTGTTCACTTAGGGCATTCCTCAGGCACCTGCTAAATTGAAGGTAAACAGACTAAACTCCTAAACTGTAAACAGACTAAACTCTTGTCCTGAGGGATGTTACACTTGAGTATAAGAAACAGAAAAATACATGAGCAATTTTATGAGATGATGTTGAGGAGTCATAAATGCTAGGATAAAAATTAAAGTAGGCCTGGCTACTTAAGAGTCAGAGAGATTGGCAGATCGAAGTTTGAGGGGCTAACTAGGGCAACAGCATGAGTCTCTCTCTGAAAAACAAACTGAAAGTGAGAGACGGGTTTGATTTGACAAGTCCAAGGGCCTGAGCTCAATCCTCAGAACTATAGAAAAAGAAGGAAGGGAGGAAGAGGAAGAGGAGGAGGAGGAGGAGGAGGAGGAGGACGGAAAAGGGAGATGAAGGAAGAAGAGAAGGAAAAAATAGAGAAAGAAAAGATAGAAAAAGAAAGAAAGAAAAGCCGAAAGACAGATAAAGAAAGGAAAGAGGAAGGAAATTAAAATAAGGCAAGTGGTGGCATGAAGGACTAACTCTAGGTAAGAATTGATTTTTTTTTTGCCAGTCCTGGGGCTTGAACTCAGGGCCTGAGCACTGTCCTTAGGCTTTTTCTTCAAGGCTAGCACTCTGCCACTTGAGCCACAGCACCATTTCTAGCTTTTTCTATGTATGTGGTGCTGAGGAATCGAACCCAGGTCTTTGTGCATGCTAGGCAAGCACTCTACCACTAGACCAACTCCCAGCCAGAAGTGATTTTTTTTTTTTTGCCAGTCCTGGGTTTGAGCTCTGGGTCTGAGCACTGTCCTTGGACTTTCTCTAGGCTAGAGCTCTACCACTTGAGCCTCAGCACCACTTCTAGCTTTTTTTCTATATATGTGGTACCTAGGAATTGAACCCTGGTCTTCGTGCATGCTAGGCAAGCACTCTACCACTAGGCCAAACTCCCGGCCCCCAAAATTGAATTTTTAAATGCATAAACCAGATGACTTACAGAAACAGAAAGAGATCTTTTTAGGTAAATGCCAAGACAAGGGCAAGGGCAAAAGCTGAGGTGGAAAAGTAGGAAAGGAGCTTGCCAGGAGGCCAAAAAGACTGGAGAATGAACTGTAGAGGAGGTCATCTATGCATAAATCAAGATGCCCTTCAACCTTAGAACCAAATGTACAATATCACTGGAGTTTTTCTGCTACTGATTTCTCTGGTGTCACCACATTCCCAGTGGATCTACAACTTAACCCATTCTTTCTCTTCCTGAACCTGTGTCCCTTCTTATCTTCTAAATTGTTGTCCAAGCTATGTGTAGCCACAGCTCATTTCTCTATGGCTCTTCTGGTTACACTATAGGCCTTAGTAACTATATGCCTACCAGTGCCTCTTAAAGTCTTCTCAAATCTCTGTTCTTTCTGTGTCAGGATCTCATCCCTATCCTGAGGACCATGACCAGGTCTCTTAAACAGCTTTACTCTGATATCTCTCTGGTTGGAAAGATGATCCTTTGTAGAGAAAAATTAAACAACTTAATACAACAAGGGAGATCTGAGTGCAGTAAGCCCTGATAGGGAGGCTTTGAGAAAGAAAGAAAGAAAGAAAGAAAGAAAGAAAGAAAGAAAGAAAGAAAGAAAGAAAGAAAAGAAAGAAAGAAATCTTACCCTTTCCATCTATCCCCCACACAAGACCTCTCTCTGGTTTTAATCTTGGGAGCTCAGAGTGAATACATCGAAGTTTGCATCAGCAACCTCCTACCCCCGGACCTGTTGCTCTCAGTAAATGTCCCCTTTAATCAACAATCTAGTGGCCTTGCTTCCTATTCTCCACCCCAGGCCTCAGCTATCCCTAGTATTCTCTGTTAAAAAAGCTCTCTGGGCCTTTCTTCTTTATCTCAGTTTCCCACCCATCACTAGGCTCACATCCAGAATCAGATACTTGGATTTGCCCAGATCCTGGAAAACACCTCCTACAGGTCTCCCAACCCCAAACTCATCCTCTGTCAATCAGTTGTCTACACTCTAGGTCCTCTGGGCTCCCATGGTATCTTGCTCACTGGGCTACTCAACACAGCAGGTACAGTTTCAACACAGCAGGGCTGCTAGGTAAACTCAATCTCTTCTCATCAGCACAGTCCCTCCCCCTCATCCTCTACTCCAGCCTTTAATCTACTTTCAGTTCCTAGAGTGCATAATGAATTGTTTCAGTCTTCCTACTTTCTGTTTCCTCTTGCTAAACATACTTGATGCCCTCTTCCTGCCCTGGTTTTCTTGCATATTACATTTTTACTATGTCTCAAGAAATCAACAGATCCTCTCCTCCACCTCCTCCACATATCGAGTTCCTTGGCTACAATGTAAGTGTCTTGAATGTCTCTGCACACCTGTCAACCCTGGAAGGTCCAAGTGTGCTTGCCTTGCTTACTTTAGGCAGGAACTTCAGCATATGTATAGGGCTTATCATACTTGGCATATATGTTGGAAATGGCTTGGGATATTTGGGTGTCACATAAGAATATGAACACCAACTCAAATGGAACTCAGCAAGGCAAAGTTTACTTCTGCAGAAGGGTACATCATCAAGCCAAAACTCTGGCAAGTAAGCACAAAAGAACAGACATGCTGCTCCCTTTTAATCCCTAACCCAGCCAGCCCTGCCTCTCCACTCAGTTTGGCTGAGTTCAAGTTCACAATCTGCAAAAGGATGTGGCTCAATTAACGGAATGTAATTAAAATTTAAGGAGCTTGTAACAGGATGTCTTAAGGTGCACCAGGAAAACGATGTAACTACAATGTAAGTAACAAGAGCTAAGCTACCTGGCTGAAGCAGAAACTTTTCAGAAAAACTTTTCGCAAGATTAGTAGAAGGAAGCAATTCATTTTGATTTTTTAGGAGGCTTTTCTCACAGAGACTGTATTGATAACTTTTTAGGGTGTGTGTGTGTGTGTGTGTGTGTGTGTGTGTGTGTGTGTGTGTGTGTGTGTGCGCGTGTGCGCTAGCACTCCAACTCAGGGCCTGGGCATTATACTTTCACTTTTTTTGCTCAAGGATAGCATTCTACCATTTGAGCCACACTTCCATTTCTGGGTTTTTAGTGGTTAATTGATGGTTAAGTCCCACAGACTTTCCAGAATGGCTTTGAACTGTGATCCTCAGACCTTAACCTACTGAGTAGCTAAGAGTACAGGAATGAGCCGCTGCAATGGGCATCTTCTTTTCAGTCAGAATATCACTATGTATCCCAGACTTCCTTTGAACTCCCATACAGCCCAGACTGCCCTCAAACTCTTGATCTTCCTTCCAAGCATTAGGAATACAAGTGTGAAACACTACATCCAACCAAAAATTGGCAACCATTCCCCTCTGGGGGTCACCCATCAGGAAGAAGACCCTCATCCAGTTGAGAGCCTCTGGCATCCATGGACATAGAAAGCAAGCTCCCCAAACCAGCACCTCCTCCTCCTCCTCTTTGCAAGGTGGGTTGCCCTTCCAGAGGGGGTCACCTCCATAAAGAATGTCAGGCAGCCTACAATTCAATGAAGAATGCAGAGGCCAACTCCGTAATGCACCAAAGACCAGACCCACTCCAACTCAACCCAAGCCATCCTCCTATGCTGTGGGGACCCCCAGAACTACACGACTGCTCATCTGTTGTGGGTGAACCAGGTAGCCCTGAGAACTTCTCACAGATTGCTAGGATGCTTGGGGAGTCATTTCAAAGAAGTGGAAATTAAAGGAGGGGGAACTGGACAGACCCTCCAGAAGGGTATAAGCTAGAACCCAGGGTTAGAAACCTGTTACTCTTGTGTGACAGTCACAAATTCTCCATATATATATAAAATTATATATGTATCCTACACATATGCACCTATATAATTTTCTTGATCCATTCATCAGTTTTAGGGCATCTGAGTTGTTTCCTAGGTTGACTACTGTGAATAGTTTCAGTGAACATTGGTGTGCAGGTACCTTTATTATATCTTGGATTACATCCCCTCAGATAAATGTCACTGGATCATATGGTAGAGTCTATTTAGTATGGGTGAACACCCACACTGACTTCCATAATGATTGCACTAGTTTACGTTCCCACCAACAATGTATGAGTTCTGATGGTGATGGTATAGACCTAGGGGCCTCCTCTCCCAACGTTTGCTGTGCTCCCTGCACAAGCAACACTAGGCCCTTTCATTAGGGCAGTAAGTAGCTAGCCTCCACCCCTTTACCTTGAGAAGGTCCTCCTCTTGGGCAGCTGACCCTCAGGCCTGGGCAGCTGCAGATACCCCTTATCTGCCATTTGGACAGTATCCGTAAATCCTAGTCTGCCATGATGAAGCGCCTGGTCTTCACATCCACCTCAGGGTCTCTCTCCATCTCCTCTCCACCCCCTGAACCCCACAGGTTATATAGGTTACCCTCAACAATAGCTGGCACTCCTTCTAGTGTGTGCATATGAGAGAAGGGGTCTGCCAGTCCCTTTCCCCCAGCATTAAACTTCTTCCTTCGTTCCCTGTACCTGGTTCTTGGCAGAGTCTGCATATTATCTAACAAGTTCCTTTTCCTCTACATCCTCACGAACATTTGTCATTGCTTACGTTCTCGATAATAGCCATTCTGACAAAAGTGATATGACTCTTGATGTGGTTTTAATTTGCGTATCTCTCAATCCTGGCCAGGGATGTTGAGCAATTTCTTCATGGGTTTATTTGCTACTTGTGTTTTGTTTGGGAACTACATGGCCGGGACGGGAAGCACAAGACAAATTTATTAATTGGGTTGTTGATTCTTTCGATGTTTACATTTTGGAGTTCCCTATAGATTCTGGTTGCCAATTCCTTGTCAGATGTATAGCTGGCAAGCAAGCCTGGGACCTAGAGATGGGTGTAGGGAACAGAAATGGTGTAACACTTGGATTGAGTGAGGGCTAAGGTGTAGGTATAGGGATACATGACATAGTTGCTGGGCTAAGGGGTAAGGAAAGGAAGAAGTGCTGAATATCAAGAGAAGAGCATTCCCTTTCTACAGTTACCTCAGTACCCTAAGATGCAAGATCCCAAAAAAACGGATTGCTCAATCAGTGCTTTCCCCCAGCCCCCTTTGCTTTCTGTCTTCCTCTCTTTTGCAGACTCCACTGCTGCTGCTGGGCTGGACTATGGACAGACTTCAGAGCCAAAACTAGTTTGTCCTCTGCCTGGAATTCTTCTCTGAGAAGCCGCAGAGTTGGCTTCTTCTCATCAAGTTGATCTTGGCTTATACATCACACATTCTAAAAGGCCACTATTTTAAGATAGTTCACCTAGTTGTTATTTCCATATAACACACACCACTCCCTGGCACTTTCTCTATTCGTTCCTTGTTTGTGTTTGTCTCTCCATATAGATGAGGCACAAGAGCAGGTACATACCGAGTGAAGTGTGATGGTGCATACCTATAATCCTAGCCCTTGAGAGGCAGAGGCAAGAAGATCAAGAATGGGAGGCCAGCTTGAGCTGCATTGCACACAAATGCATACAGAGAGAGAGAGAGAGAGAGAGAGAGAGAGAGAGAGAGAGAGAGAGAGAGAGAGAGAGAGAGACTTTGTGTGTGTGCTATAGAAGCTGTACCCTCAACAAGTAGAGCAGTGCCTGATACTGAGTAAGTGTTCACTCACTCAGTGTATTTCTGAATGAGTAATAATCTCTAACAATTGTTGAGTGCTCACCATATGCCAAGGACTTTTCTCATGCATAAACAAGAGCATCAGCAAACTATGGGCTTCTAGACTAATCTGGCTTCCGCACTCGTTTTTGTAAATAAATATTATTGGAACACACACCCAGACGTGCATATGCTGTCGACAGCTGCTTTTCATGATACAATGGCAGAGTTGAATAGCTGTGACAAGGAAAACATGGCCAACAAAATAAAAATGTTCACTGCCTAGCCCTTGGAAAAGAAAAAAGAAAGCCTGCATGCAATCACTAGTCACCATCAATGCTAGGAAATCAGAGATGTTATTGACACTGCTTTACCGAGAAAGCCCAGAAAGACACAGAGAACTTGTCTCAGGCGATATAGCTAAAGAAGTAGAGGCTGGATTTGAACCCAGACTTTTTTTGCTCCAGGCAATTCTTGCCCCTAGCTAGCTACTATGTCCCATGACTTCTAGGAGTGGAGAGGGAAAGAAAAAAAAAGGAAAGGGCTTAGGCTTGTCATAAGCATCATCATGGGAATAGCATGTGAAAGAAAAAGAAGAGAAAATAGAAAATAAAGAAACTAGCAGCAGCTGAGAAGCAATAGAGTTCTTAGGACTCGGGGCTATTGTTACTTGTTTGTTTATTTGTAGGCTAATCCATTCATGACAGTCTCATATGTATTTCAGGCTGGCCTCAAATTCTCCATCCTTTTGCTGCCCCAGCATTCTCAGTCCTGGGAGTACACACATGTACACCATGCCCACTCTCACTTCAGGCCTTTTTTTTCTTTAGGCTTGGACTGAGACCCAGGTTTTTCAACTTCTGTTTCCTATAGCACCATCTCTAAGCATAAATAAAAACACCCTGCTTCCTTCACCCCAAAGATGGAGTAAACAGTATTCTCCACTTAGATTTTACATTGTCAATATTTTTTTTGTAATCATTGGATCCTTATTAAGATCTGTCTAGACAAAAATCAAGGACTCACTGATCTCTAATTGAGTACTGGAAAGGTTAATGTGAGGTTGGACATGCAAGTGGTACTATTCTTCTGCAGTTACAGCCCTCCCCCACTCTAAATGCCCTTGCTTCTTGGGGCTCTAGTGTCCAAACATGTTTGCAAATTTCTTATTCCTCTGATATTAAAATGTGGATTGCTAGACATGCCTCAAGATATTGAGGTATCACATAGAAATAGGGACAGCAACTGGAAAGGAACTCTGCAGGGCAAAGTTTACTTCTGCAGAAGGGTGTGCCCTTGCCTGTAAAAAAAAAAAAAAGCACAGAGAGAGGCCAGGAGCGTAGTCTAGTGGTAGAGTGCTTGCCTAGCATGCACGAAGCCCTGGGTTCGATTCATCAGTGCCACATACACAGAAAAGGCGGAGCTTTCGCTCAAGTGGCAGAGCAGTAGCCTTGAGCAAAACGTTTCCAAGACCAGTGCCCAGGCTCTGAGTTCAAGCAGCAGGACTGGCAAAAAAAAAAAAAAGAAAGAAAGCACATATAGCTGGCATGCTGCTACCTTTTATTCCTAACCCAGCAAGCTCTCCCCTTCTGCTCAGAGTGGCTGAGCAAAGGTTTGCAATCTGAAAAAAAAGGAGGGGCTTTAATTAACAGGAATAGGATATAATGAAAATTTAGGGGGCTTGTAATAAGATGTCCTAATTAAACTGTAACAGGGAAAGGATGTAACTAAAATCAACTCTAGCCAGGTCACTCGGTCAAAGAAGGAACTTTTCGGGGGAATCTTGGTGAGGACTTATGCGCTTCAATTTGTGAGTCTTGTTCTCTGCTATATTCCAGTGGCCCCAATACTGATCCAGAACAGGTCCTCCCTAGACAGTGATTGAAACACCATATTTCTGCCCTTCACATTTTCCCAGTCTGGTGGAGGTAGGATTGGGAGGGCAAGTATGAACCCCAAATCATCCAGACTGTGAAGAGGGCAATGAGTCATTCATAAAATGCCACTGGGGCTCTGAGGAGGTTGAAGTCCCATAGGTTTGGGACGTGGAACTTCTCCTGGAAGCACAAAGGGCTTCAGGAGGTTTCTTTTCACAAGTGAGAATGGAGGCCTGGTGAGGCCAGTATGGTCCATTTCTTATCTCCTTCCCCCTCCAGCCCTACATTTCTCACTCAGATACCCTTCCCACTGCCCTGCTGTTCCCTGCCCTGGCTGCTCCCCTTTCCTGAGGCACCTCACCCTTCTTCCCTCTCCTCTTCTTTCATTGGCTCACCTAGTACCTTCCCCAGAAGCTGCCCCTTTACTCCTGCCCCCTATTCTTTGGACTCTCCCATAACAGCTTGGGCTTCCTTCCTGGTTGCTTTTAACTTTAGGGGTGCACTAATCAGCTGCTTTCTTGCCTAACCTCCCCCCCGCCATTATCATTGGCCTGTCTTTATTTAGGAAATACCAAGTAATTAACCTTAAAAAGATTTACCCAGTAGACAGGTTTCCAATATTTGCGGGGCCTAGGGTTGAATAATGGAAAATAAGAGCTCAGCAGAAGGTGGAGACTTTGCTGAGGAAGTCTCTGACATCAGATAGGCATGCTAGTGTTGGTGTTGTAAGTCCAGAGTGGGGCTGGCAATGTCCACTCATGTCCTTGCTCTGCCACATGAGAAGCAGAATGAAGCAAGGAGGGACAAAGAGAGAGGAAGGTTGAGAGTTGCCTGCGTATCACCATGTACACGCCAGTCTCTAGAGCCTAGGGGAGCCTGGACAAGTCCCCAGGTTATGCTTACACCTGGATTCACTGGGTGTGAACTCTAACCCAAAGCTTTGACATCTCGCCAGAATTCATGACCTCATCCTGTGACCAGCATGTGACCCAACAGTCACACTGAAACTGACCACATTAAGATGCACAAAGGGAACTCAGAGGGGTGGGAAAAGATCATCTCCAGAGTTTGGGAATGGCCTGTGATTGAGAAATCATTCATCCACTCAGTCCTTCAGTCAGTTAACAACACACTGTTTTGAGCACCATGTATATGTAAGTTTTATGGGAAATAAAATTTGCCTAATAGTTCAGTAGGGCGGGGACATAAGAAATGTACACACAAACCTGGGCGCTGATGGCTCACGCCTGTAATCCTAGCTACTCAGGAGGCTGAGATCTGAGGATCACAGTTCAAAGCCAGCTTGAATACAGACTGTGAGACTCTTATCTCCAATTAACCACTAGAAAACTGCAAGTGGCACTGTGGCTCAAGTGGTAGAGCACTAGTCTTAAGCTGAAGTGCTCAGGAACAGAGCCCAGGCCCAGAGTTCAATCTGCATGACTGAAAAGAAAGAAAGATGCATACACAAAAGGGGGCACAAACACAAGGAGAAGCAGAGATCAGAGCACCATGGGGTAAAAGGAGGGAGAAAATATTCCTCTTGGCAGAATGAGGATTCCCGGAAAGAGAACATTTAAACAGCTTTAAAACACACACACACACACACACACACACACACACACACACACACACACAATTCTAAAATGACATTGAAATTCTCACTCCAGTGAGAACGGCTATCAAGAAAATAACAAATGCTAGCAAGGGTAAGTACTAGAAGAGGGGAGGAAGATGGGAAGAGAGGAACTCTTAGATACTGTTAGTAGGAATGTAGATTCTTGCAGATGTATATGGCAATCAGTATAAAGGTTCCTAAAAAACTAAAAAGAGAACTACTGTATGATTTTGCTATTACACCATTCACTCCTGGTGAATGGTGCTGGTCCTGGGACTTGAACTCAGGGCCTGGGCACTGCCTCTGAGGTTTTATACTATTGAACTTTTTTATGGTCAGTTGTGGGGCTTGAACTCAGGACTTGGGTGCCACTCATGAGCCTCTTTGTGCTCAAGGCTAATACTCTACCACTTGAGCTACAGCACCACTTCCACAGGCTTTTCTACTCAAGGCTCATACTCTACCACTTTAACCACAGCTCCATTTTAGACTTTTTGGTGGTTAACTGGAGATAAGAGTCTTACAGACTTTTCTTCCTGGGCTGGCTTTAAGTTGTGATTCTGAAATCTCAGCCACCCGAGTACCCAGGCTGAGCCACAATGCATGAGCCACCACCACCGGAAATCTTGCTGCTACACAATTCACTCTTGGTGAATATAACCAAAGAAATTGAAGTCAGCACACAAGAGAATCTACACATTCATGTTTATGGCAGTATTATTCCCAATAGACAGCTTGGTTGCTGTGAATAGTAGAATCAGCCAGATAGAATCAGCACTGGTTAATAGACATTAACCAGTGGATGAATAAAGAAAACGTGATTGTATGTATATATAATATATATGCATACCCATAATGGAATTTTATTCAGCCATAAAGAAGGAAATCATATCATTATATGTTAAGTGTAATAAGCCAGACTTGGATAAGACAAATATTGCATTCTTTCTCTCATATGCAGAAACCAGATTTAAAATAAAACACAATTAACCAGGTAATGTATACCTGCTACTTGTGAGCTGGAGGCAGGAGAATCATGTATGTAAAGGCATCCAGAGTAAAGATAAAGAACTGGATGCTAGTGGCCCGTGTCTATCATCCTAGCTATTCATGAGGCTGAGACCTGAGGATCCTGGTTCAAAGCCAGCACAGGCAAGGAAGGCTGTGAGACTACCTTCAATTAGTGTCCAGAAAACTGGAAGTGGAGCTGAGGCTTAAAGTGGTAGAGCACTAGCCTTGAGCAGAAGAACTCAGGGACAGCACCCAGGTCCTGAGTTCACCCCATGACTGACCAGAAGAATAAGTAGTTAAAAGATAATGGTAAGGACCTTGTCTCAAAAACAAAGGAAAAGCCAAGCACAGGTGGCTCAAGCCTGTAATGCTAGCTACTGAGGAGGCTGAAATCTGAGGATCTCAGTTCAAAGCTAGTCCAGGCACAAAAGTCCATGAGACTCTTATTGCCAGTTAACCACCAGAAAACCAGAAATGGTGCTGTGACTCAAAGTGGTAGAACACTAGCCTTGAGCTGAAGAGCTCAGGGACAGCGCCCAGGCCCAGAGTTCAAGCCCCGTAGCTGACAATAAAAAGAGGTTGAGGCATGGCTCAAATGGTAGAGTAGCCCTAGGTTCAACCTTTGGCATTGCAAAAATTAGAAAGAAAATGAGAGAGAAAGACATAAAAATAGAAAAGAGAATGGGGGAAAAAAGGGAATCCATGAAAAGGAAAGGGGAGAGCAGATATTGGGGTCTAGATTTGGCTGATATTCACATTTCATACTTGTATGAAAATACAATGAAAACGATTATTTCACATAATCTTTCGAAGCACAATCCAAACCTGAGGACATGGCAGCTGAGGATGTACATCAAGCCAGGCAGAAGAGGCTGTAACCTCTTGAGGTTCTTACAGATTATTTGTTATTGGCCAGTGAGGCAATGAACATCTCACAGCTCCCCTCCCATTCCCTGCTCCTGCCCGGCCTGGTCCCTGATCACCTAAGTTCTCAGCAGTGCTCATCTCCTGACATCTTTCCATTTTGGCAGACAGGTTTTGGCTCAGAGGTAAAATATCCCTTCTCCTGGCCCTGAAAATGTTCTCCTTGCATCCTTGATCTTACTCCCACCTGCCCCAGAACCCCGTTCCTTCGGGAGCCTCTGCCTCTCCAGCTGTGTAGCTAAAGGGCACCTTTCTTTTAGCTGGCACAGTTCTTAAGTAGATGCCACATTTCCTAAGTACAGGAGTCCATGCAGCACCTTGTGTGCCTCTGCATGGGTGCTGCCAAATCGAAGGACAATGCCTTATATATGCTCAGGGAATTTTAGCTGAGAGCTGGGGCCTGCTCAGGCAATAGAGCACCTACTTAGCAAGCGTGGGACCTTGGGCTCAATCCTCAGTAACATCAAAACAACAACTACAAAAGAAAATATTTGCTGGATAGATGGGTGTGATCTTGTCACCTGACACTCAGCTTGTTCCGTGGCCCTTAAGGTAAAGTCATATGTCTCATGGCTGATTGACAGGTGCATTGTGAATTGGGCTGATAATGCCTCTCTCCCACTTCCACTCCAGCTCCAAACACTCCATACTTACATACCCAGATTCCCCCACACTGCTGGGACCTTTCCTGACCTTTGTGCATACTGCTGGCTCCTGCTTCTCTTTGGAATGCCCCTTCCCCATTTCTACATCAAGTGCTTGTTTGCCCCCTCTGCAGCTTCAGATTCTCTTCCATGAAACCTTCTAGGTTCTGTTCCCAACCAAGCACTTCTCACTAGATGTGAACAGTGTGCTGTATGCCAGCCTTCTCCAGAACCTGTGAGCATCTCGGGGTTTCAGATGAGTTTGGGTCAGTGTGTGTGTGTATGTCTGTGTATCTGTGTATGTGGTGTGTGCGATGGGTAGGCATTCAATAAATATTTGTTAATTGAATGAAGTAAATACTGTATGGAGGCTGGTGGTGATTCCGAACATTTCTGTCCAATTATTCTCTCAAGTCTTGGTTTCTATGCACAAAAGGGAATAGAGTTCCTTAAGGGTGCAGAGTGTCTAAGATAACAAGTCTATACTCTAAGAGCCTCTCAAAGACTCCTTTATTAGGAGTCTTGACTTTAAAAATGAGACACATGGGGGCTGGGAGTTTGGCCTAGTGGTAGAGTGCTTGCCTAGCATGCATGAAGACCCAGGTTCAATTCCTCAGTACCACATACGTAGAAAAAAGCTGATCACATACATAGAAGTGGTGCTGAGGCTCAAGTGGTAGAGCTCTAGCCTTGAGAAAGTCCAAGGACAGTGCTTAGGCCCTGAGCCTAAGCCCAGAACTGGCAAAAAAAAAAAAATGAGGCATATAGCCAGGCATTGGTGGCTCATGCCCGTAATCCTAACTTCTCAGAAGGCTAAGATTTGAGGATCAAGATTTGAAGCCAACCCAGGCAGAAAATTTCAAGGATTTGTATTTCCAACTAACCAGCAAAAAGCCAGAAGTAGAGGTGTGGCCCAAGTAGTAATATAAGTCTTGAGAATAGAAAAGAAGTCAAGCAAGAGCATGAAGACCCAAGTTTAAGTTCCAGTACCATATACATGTTGGTGTACACACGCACACACACACACACACACACACACACACAAAGTTAGGCATGTGATCCATTATTTTTAAAATCCAAAGAAAAACAGGAATATGATTTCTATTGTTATGTTCTAAAAATATATTTTTGGCTCTCTTCATAATAAAATACTTTTGACATGACATTCTTCTTGGGAAAGCAAAAGCACTATTTAATGAAATAGCATTTTATAAGTTTTAAGGCAAGCAAATAACTGGTCTAAGCCAGAGTAAAGGAAGGGAATGGGGCTCTAGTGAGGCTACTTTATCTCTAAAGAAGGCTCAGGGCCAGGCAGGGTCTGGGGAATGACAGGAATTCTAACATTTCAAGCAAGTTGGTCCCAGAGTCCAGGACTGATCATTCTCAATCAATCAGCAAATATTTATTGAATGATCACTGCATAGGGAGATATAGCTATGTCTTGGAACACAGATGTGTGTCAGCTTGCTTTGCTCTTCCTGGTAAATTATTTCAGATCATACCATTACTATGACTTCAGAGGAAACCTAAAGCTAGCAGTCACTGAACCCCCACTCAGCAACAAAGGCCATGATATAAGCTATACTGATTTTTTTTTTCTCTTACTCTGTTACAGGTTATAGGATTTCCACTTACCAGATGAGGAAATGGAGGTTTGCAAGTTTTGCAGGAAAACAAATACAAGAACTGGTTCCTGTACTGCCCTATATTCACAGCTAAAAAATAGCAAATCTGAATTCTAAATGTCAATGCTATGGTATCACATTCAAAGCCCTTCTGCTAATAATAGAAAAGATCTGTATGTATCTTCTAAGGTTACAGAGTATTATCTGCAGATTTCTAATTTTTTTTGCCAGTCCTTGGGCATGAACTCAGGGCCTGAGCACTGTCCTTGAGCTTTTTTCAAGCTAGAGCTCTACCACTTGAGCCACAGTATCACTTTCAGCTTTTTCTATGTATGTGGTTCTGAGGAATCAAACCCGGGACTTTGTCATGCTAGGCAAACACTCTATCACTAGGCCAAATTTCAAGGCCCTCAATTTCTAACTTGATTCTATCACTAATCCTATGTGATTCAAATTATGATGATCCTCAGAACCAAGGCTTGGAAGGTTCAAGCAATATGCTAAATGTCCCTTTGAGCAAATGATAAACCCAAGATTTGAGCAGAAGCCAAAGGCTGCATTCTTGCTCTTACTCTATGACAAGGGACTGGTTTGAGCCCTCAACAACTTCTAACACGAAACTGGGCACTGGTGTGTTAAAGAAGAAATGCAACTGTCAATCAAACAGTCCCCAAAAAGCCTTATGCCACGAATGGCCCTGCCTGGACTCTGCCCCAGACTTCTATCCTGAAAGAAGAGGAGAGGAGGTCTTTCCAGGCCAAATGACTGGCTGCTCCCGGGGCCAATGGCCCTGTGCTGGGAGCCAGCATGGGAGGGAGAAAGGCAGAGCTGTGCTTGGGCGCCAGTAATCAGGAGACTTTCTAATGAATGGACCCAAATGATGTTTGTGGGTTTTGAGGTCCCATTGTGGTTAGGAAAGGAGGAGGAAGGTCCTGTGGAACACTGCATCCCTGTCATGAAAGTTCTAGAGCAAGAACTGCACAGGTCCTGCCTGCCCCTTTCAGGTCTAGGAATAAGGCTCCCTGGCCCTCCTGCCCCATGTCTCTCCCTAAACGGAGGATTCTCTCTACCATGAGACTGACTTTTCGGAGCAGTCACTGCCTGACAATAGGAAAGCCCATATTGTCTGGTTGAGGGGCATCTTGGCAAGATTGCTGAGGACCCCTTCATAATGGAACCTGCAGTGATCCTGACTGGAGAGCAGCTGCATGTCCTCCCTCGCTCCTGAGCAACCACAGCTGTACATTATATGGTACAGGCGATGCTGTGTCTATTTTATGTAGAATAACTAAGGAACTCTTACAGCAACCCCATCAGTAAGGTGCCATTTTACAGAGAAGGCACAGAAAGAGTACATAACTGGAGGGTCACCAAGAGTGACCCTAGCAAGAGACAGAGCTGATGGGTTTCAATCCAGGCAGTTCCAATGCTCTCCCTCACCATTTTCTAAGTGTGAGCAATGCTGTGACATTTACTATTCCTTGGGTGAGAAATACCCAACACTAGTCAATAGAAAGACTTGTCCACAGGCTAGAAAGCCCAGGATTGACAGGAACTCTGGTCTGGAGCCAGGACATCCCACAGAGATGAGCCAGCTGGAGTGGGAGTCTCCAGGCTTTACTTCCCTCTGACATGGTCCAACCCTAGGATTCCTTTCCTTGTTCACTCCTGCTCTGGGCCTTCTCCAGCTCTACTCTGCCTGGACTCATAGAGAAGAAAACCTCATCTTAGTCTCTCAGCTGGCCCTGGGAGAACTATCACAGACACCCAAGGCAAGGAAATCACATGAGATAAAATGGAGAGGCTGAATCTGGATCTGAACTCTTCCAATTTGCAGTCTAGTCTCTGTCTCGGATTCCTGGGTTCCTTTAGGTGACTTCAAAAGCCACTCTGGGCACTGGCACATTTTTGCCTCTTGTTAAACTCCCTCTTGCGTATAAGCTGGGAAGACACATAATTCAAATGACTGTGGGCAAACACAGGCCAAACACTTGGGAGGCACTTAAAAACACTTTGTGCATTAACCACTGTAACAAATGAGTTTCTCACTTCCTGTTTCCAGATGATGATCTGTCTCATGGGCTATGAAACCACATAGACCAGGGATAGAAAGGCAGCTAGGTGCTGAGACACCAACAGCCATGTCATTTTCATTGTGATTCCCCTTTTTTTTTTTCAATGAAGTTAGGTTTAATTCCAGAAGAGTCCTCAGTGTGTGTGTGTGTGTGTGTGTGTGTGTGTGTGTATTCCTTGCCAGGAATACTAGAACAGTTTTGAGCATTCTTTAGACCCCTGTTCCAAAGCCACTGCTGTTACATTTCTCCCTTTTTTAAAGAACCATGAGATCACTTTGGTAGAAGAAAGAAAGTTGGAGGAGAGTAGAGAAGGAAGGAGAAAAGAAAGAAAAACTGAAGGGAGAAAAAGGGGAAGAGAAGGAGATAGGAAGGGAGAGAGAAGAAAAGATAGGAAAGAAGGGTAAGAAAGGAGAGGGAAGGGATTCCATGTGATAAAATGTCAACTCCCCAGAAAAAGTCTGTAGAGGAAATTGACTGTCAAATAACTTCAAGAAAATGGCACCGTGACAACCAGCAAGTGAGATATTCCCCCCATTTCCTGCCATTTATCTCCATTTTTCTTGTTTCCATTTCTCTTCTTTCTCATTCTTCATTGCCCTGACAAGTGAGTTCTCTCCCATCTTCCTTCTGCCCTCCCACAGGGTCAGCTGAGTGTTGCCTTCTTGTTAATAATACATTAGGAAATCGGCTAAACCCCAAATCTCAGATGATGCCAAATTCCTCCCTGCTTCCCCTAGGACCTGGCTCCGGACATGACGCTACCAGTAGTCAGCAGAGAAGACAGCAGCTGATCTGACCAGAGTGCACTCTTAGGGACTAGTCTTTTCATTCCAGGCCTCAGTCCCACAAGTCCCCACTAAGCTCTCCATCAATCTCTGTATAACTCTAGAGTGGTGGCTTAACTTAGTCTCTGTTTTGAGATAATTTGGAGTGATGAAAATTTTCATTCTCATTCTAGGGCTGGGAGTATGGTCTAGTGGTAGAGTGCCTGCCTAGCATGCACAAAGCCCTGGGTTCCATTCCTTGATACCACATACATAGAAAAAGCCAGAAGTGGTGCTGTGACTCAAGTGGTAGAGTGTTGGCCTAGAGAAAGCCCAATGACAGTGCCCAGACCCTGAGTATAAGCCCCATGACTGGCAAAAAAAAAAAGTGTTCATTCTATATATCCATCGCTCATCTTTTCCTGCTTGTGTGGACACATACACACATGAACTACTGTGTTTGATCCTGAGAATCAGCCAAGACCTTCCTGTCTGAGTTTCCCCATATAGTGAAGCAGAAGTGAGAGGCTAGATTATCAGGCTTGGCCCAGAAGCAGTCGAAGGAAACATGGCTTGGAGCAACCAGTGTCTGAAAGACATTCAGCCACTTTAACTGGCTCTTTTTAGCTTCAATTCCAACTTTGATTGCTTATTGCCTGGAGGTAGTTCGTCTAGGGTCCAAGAGATTTGCAACCTCTCCTTTTTAGTTAACAGATGAGACAGCTGCAACTCTCACTGTGAAAACATGATCAAGGGCCCACTCATCCATGTGCAATTCCACATCGGGCCCAGAAACTATTTTCAGAGATATTTCATAACCAAGCTTTTCATAGTACTGGACATCCTAACATCGGCCTCAACGCTGCTCCTGCAGAATGATCTTCTCCTTTCCATTGGATGACTGAGCAAAGACGGATAAGGAATTTGTCTAAAGTCACACAGTAAATGAGTGGCAGAGCTGGGAGGCAACTTTTAGTGTCCTTTGCATTGGCATTTCCAAGTTCTCCACATCATTGCTGGGTCATCGCTAGAGATCTATTTAAGTAAGTAGATTATAAAAATAAACAAATAACAGTCCCATATGTCATAGGCAGCATCTCATTTAGTCTTCCTAATATCCTGATCACAAAGAAAAATCAACTATCTGCATTTTATCAGCACTGAAGCAGATGGAAGCTTGTCCCAAAGCACACAACACACACAACAAGGGCAAAGAGCTGGGTTCAGGTTCCACTTCAGATCTGTGAAGAAAAGAGGTAATGAGAACCCTTATACCTTGCATCTACCAGAAAGATGGCTTCCTACTTCCAGCCCCTAAGTGAGCCAGGGGTAGATCTGGGTTGGTGAAGGAACTAGTAAAATGTATCTCTCCTCTCACCACTTCTGTAGGCTTATCTTCCTCTCTTAACTTCCTCCTGCCTCTTATCAGCCTTACAAACTGTGAGGTCAGCAAGTTATCTTAACTCTTATTGTACTGAGACCACTTGAAGAAACACTCTTCAGAGAAGTGAATCCTCCTCCACGTGGCTTCTGTCTTTGTCTTCCTCGCAGGAGGCTCTGAACA